>NC_044912.1:28740180-29411727 GCF_001633185.2 Quercus lobata | reverse complement strand
CTTCATGCCCACGAGAATTGGACTGGGACCCCTTTTGGCATCTACATCCTTTCCTCGGACATGGTTGATCATCCTGTGCGGGATTTTGATATTTATTGGATAAATTATCACAATTTCTTGACTCATGCGTGTGGGAGTACAGTCTCACGTGCCTCATTATTGCTAATGGCGTTTCGTAGCCCACGAGGCACCATTAATTGCACCAGGTGGCTTTATGTTCCCTCGCATCCAACGGTGGGGCGCTTAATCAACGGTAGGCATTCATCCAATTCTTTGAGCGGGAGTAATCCCATTTGTTTTTTCACTTGCTATATAAGGCTTCTGAGGGGAATTACTTTCCCTTTTTTAGAAAAGACACTCAATCGTTCCAGAGCACTTTAGCATTTTCTCTCGCAAAACATTTAAAAGTCCATAGCCATTTTTGTAAGGATTCCCGGCGGATCCTTTGAAAGCTCGAGAGGTTTAGAACTCGCGCTCCACGTAAGTGTTCATTTCCCCGCATTCCTTAACTCTCCTTCTTTGTTGTTCTCCTCGGCCTCCTTCCATTAGTAAACCCTTTTTCATGCCACCTAGGGTTAGTAGGATGGGTAAGTTTCAGAACCTAGTAGATTCTCCGGCCGGCATGGAAGGTTTTAGGGCCAAATATCGTATCCCGCAAGGAGTGGGTCTAGAATACTGCTCCTCGGACCAAATCCTAACCAAGAGAGAGACGGGGTAGGTCGTCATTCCTATGATCGCTTTCATAGAAGGAGGAATGACGATTCCCATGTGGAGCATAACTAGGGATTACTTGTGCGGTCATAGGCTGGCCCCCCACCAGTGCGCCGCTAACATGTTCTGGATCTTAGGGTGCGTAGATGCTCTTAATGAACAGATGAACCTCGGCCTCTCATGGCACGATGTAGTTCACTTGTACGAGTGCCACAGCCTTAATGAGTCGTATTACCTGAAATCCAAGTCCGACGAGGTGAGACTAATATCTTGCCTTCCCAAGTCCAACAAAGGCTTGAAGGACAATTATTTGATGGTCTCCGGAGCATGGTACGACGGTTTTCGCTGCCCAGTTAGGGCAAGAGCACTAGGTGGGGCACTCTAGGGTCAGGTCCCCCGGCGGGGATCTTAGTTTTGAGTTCTCCTTTCACTTATTTTGATCTCGGTTTTGATTATTTGCCTTCTCGGACTGACATAACCTTCCTTTGGATTTTTTTGTAGACAAATCACACACTACTCCGAGAAAAAGTTTGGTCAACGTCCAAGCTCTCAACTACCTCTTCAGGTCTGAGATCTTTGTGAGCGAGGATGGGCAATTGCGTGCCGCTCACCTCATCTTGGACTATGAGCCTCTCTCTCGTGCTTTCGTGGACGTGGGTCAAGAGATAAGGGCTGGAAGTCCTCGATTAGCCCGTATTGACGTTTCTAAGCCGGGCTTCCTTGCTTGGAGAGACCTACCACCAGTCCCACTGCCCACTCAGCGCGTTCTCTAAGAGGTAGCCGTTCCAGGGGAGGGAATTGACTCCTCGCATTCATCCTTTGAAGCTGAAATCGATCGCTTCCATCTCAATGAGGAGGGCGAGGTATCAACAAGGCCCGTAGAGCTTTCAGATTCTGGCTCGGATCTTGATCGCTTCTCGACGGCTCATTCTCCTAGACTGGTAGTTGCTTGGATTGACATGAGCCAAGAAATTGAAGAGGAGGGTATGGACTTAAAGCCGAGATCCGGTTTGAGGGGGCTTATGTCCAATAGGAACAAGGTGAAATCCTCCAAAGATGCCCCCAAAGAGCAGGTTCCAGCTAAACTTCCTCATTCTCCTTCTCCTTCTACTGACCCCATGTTACAACCCATTCCCAACCTGAGGTGGAAAAGGCTAGTGGAAGAACTAGAGGAGGGCGAGGTCGGCCCGCAAAAGGCCAAACAACAGAAGAAAGGAAAGGAGCCCAAGGACAAAAGGACGATGTCCATTGATAGTCGAAAGGAGGCTGCCATTAGGAGGGAGCAGCACACCTAGTCTCCCCGCCTAGGGCTGGACGGCGCCCCCATCCCGTGGGATGCAACTCTTTGGGAGTCCCAGCGTGGGCAAGTGTCTTACCTTGCCGAGGCCCTACAGCAGCCCCTCCTCTTGCCACCAGGCAACCAGACCTCTTCATGTTATTAAAGAGAGACCTTGCTATGGTAAAATGAAGACTTACCTTGTTCAGGTTTCTTATTCTGTGCTCGTCTATCTGTCATTTTGTTTTAATGATTCTATCGTTATTCCTGTGCAGGTCACCCAACAAGTCTTCGTGGCCGAGGAGTGGGCGAAGAATTCTCGGGAAAAGCTAAACGCTGAGGTTCAGTCCCGCCTTGCCGCGAAGAAGGCTACAGGTGCTCTCAAGCTGGAAAAAGGGCACTTAAACAATGAGATCAAAAAGGCATTCAAGGCCCGGGACAGTGCTGAGGCGGGCCTTAAGACTACAACGAAGCAAGCCGAGGACATGCGCCAACAGCTTCATTTATCAGAAATAAACCTTACGACTGAGAAGCAAATGGTCTCGGACCTTAAGGCGCAGCTGCTACAGGCGAAGAAGGCGGCTCGTTTGCCAGGGAGGCGGCTGAGGCTGCGGTGGCAGTCTCTTATGAGCACGGAGTGGCGGACATTAAGGCTAGGCTGACCGAGGAGGTGGCTGTGGTTTGCAGGGACTACGTCACCGAGTCCTGGGGCGTAGCCATGGACCGGGCGACAGTTCCTGCGGACTCCGACCTTAGGAGGATCGAGAATATCTTCTTCCCTGAGGATATTCGTGAGGTGCCAGGCTCGGATCCTCCTGAGGAGCCCCCTTCTGCCCCGATCGCTGCTTCTGATTCAGTCATACCTGAAGGGAAAAGGGGGAACAAGGAGGCCCAGCCACCAGCCAAGGACAAGTCACCTGAGGACGCCTTCACTATAAGGGACGTTGTCGTGCAAGTTAAGGATGCCGAGCCCAAACCTACAGCAAGAGGTGACCGTCCTGAGGCTGAGGGCGCTGTAAAGATCTCAACCCAAGATAAAGTCTAGGACATTAGTATAGGGTTTCTCTTGTAGTTGTTTTGTTCTGTTTTCCATTTCCTTAGTTTTTGTTAGTATTTGTAAGATGACATATCACGAAGCTTAATGAATGATATGATTTTTTCTTTGAACCTTATTTTATTGCTTCAACTTTTGTCTTCATTGTGAACGAATTTCGACTGTGTCACTAGATTTCCGATGATAATCCATTATTCACAGTTTAAGTAATATGGCTAAGTATGAATGAGAGAATAAGACTCTTCCCCCATGACTTTGTGCCCTTTTGAGTGATTAATTTTCCCCAAGCCAGTGGTCCGAGGAGCCACGCAGGACCGGGGTTCTGTTTAACACTTAGATAAAACTGCATCGCGGTTAATTTCCCCCAAGCCTGTGGTCCGAGTAGCCACGCAGAACTTGGGTTTTGTTTAACACTTAGATAAAATTGCATAACGGTTAATTTCCCCCAAGCCTGTGGTCCGAGGAGCCACACAGGACTTGAGTTCTGTTTTACACTTAGATAAAACTGCATAGCGGTTAATTTCCCCCAAGCCTGTGGTCCGAAGAGCCACGCAGGACTTGGGTTCTATTTAACACTTGGATAAAATGGTACAGTGATTAATTTCCCCCAAGCCTGTGGTCCGAGGAGCCACGCAGGACTTGGGTTCTGTTTAATACTTGGATAAAAATGCACAGTGATTAATTTCCCCCAAGGCTGTGGTCCGAGGAGCCACGCAGGACTTGAGTTCTGTTTAATACTTGGATAAAAATGCACAGTGATTAATTTCCCCCAAGCCTGTAGTCCGAAGAGTCACGCAAGACTTAGGTTCTGTTTAATACTTGGATAAAATGGCACAGTGATTAATTTCCCCCAAGCCTGTGGTCCGAGGAGCCACACAGGACTTAGGTTCTGTTTAATACTTGGATAAAAATGCACAGTGATGAATTTCCCCCAAGACTGTGGTCCGAGGAGTCACGCAGGACTTGAGTTCTGTTTAACACTTAGATAAAACTGCATAGCGATTAATTTCCCCCAAGCATGTGGTCCGAAGAGCCACGCGGGACTTGGGTTCTGTTTAACACTTGGATAAAATGGTACAGTGATTAATTTCCCCTAAGCCTGTGGTCCGAGGAGCCACGCAGGACTTGGGTTTTGTTTAATACTTGGATAAAATGGCATAGTGATTAATTTTCCCTAAACCTGTGATCCAAGGAGCCACTCAGGACTTGGGTTCTGTTTAATACTTGGATAGAATGCACAGTGGGTAACACCAAGAGTATGAATTTTCATTAATAATAGTACATTTTCAGGTTATTTACATTCCAAGGACGTGGCATTATATGCTCATCTAAATCTTCTAAAAAGTAGGCCCCTATGCCGGCCATCGAGGTGATACGATATGGCCTTTCCCAATTTGGTCCGAGCTTTCCCCACGCGGGATTTTTTACAGTGCCCAGAAATTTTCTTAATACCAGATCCCCAGGTGCTAGTGGCCTTAGTTTCACCTTGGCGTCATAACCTTGCTTAAGTTTGTGTTGGTAGTAGGCAAGTTGGACCATTGCTCTTTCCCTTCTTTCCTCGATGATGTCTAAGCTTTTTTCCAGCAACTCATTGTTGACATTAGGACAAAATGTGCTGGTCTTTAGTGTTGGGAAGTTTGTTTCTAGAGGAATGACGACCTCGGCTCCATAGGTCATCGAAAAGGGGGTCTCCCCTGTCGATCTATGCGGCGTGGTGCGGTACCTCTACAGGACATGGGGTTGTTCTTCCACCCATCTCCCCTTCGCGTCATCTAACCTCTTCTTTAGCCCATTTACTATGACCTTGTTGATAGCTTCGGCCTGCCCATTCCCCTAAGGGTAAGCCAGTGTGGAGTATCTATTCGCAATTCCCAACTCGCTGCAGTACCTTCTGGAAGTTTTACTATCGAACTGAAGACCGTTGTCCGAGATTAGGGTGTGAGGAACTCTGAACCTGGTGATGATGTTCCTCCAAATAAATTTCTTGGCATCTACGTCTCTAATGTTTGCCAGTGGTTCGGCTTCAACCCATTTTGTGAAATAATTAATGCCGACGAGAAGGTATCTCTTGTTCCCCATTGCTTTAGGAAATGGTCCCAAGATATCCAGGCCCCACTGCACGAATGGCCAAGGGCTGGACAGCGGATTGAGGGTCCCGCCCGGTTGATGTATATTTGGGGCAAACCTTTGGCATTGGTCGCACTTCTTCACGTATTCGTGCGCTTCTTTCTGCATGCTTGGCCACCAGTAACCTTGGGGTATAGCTCTATGGGACAAGGATCTGCCCCCTGTATGGCTCCCACAAATTCCTTCATGTAATTCTTCCAGGATAAGCTCCATGGCATCAGGGTGTACACATAGCAAGTTCGGTCCTGAAAATGAGCGCTTGTACAGTTTCAAGTCCTCGGACAGCCAAAATCGAGAAGCCTTTCTTCTAATCTTGTCGGCCTCGCTCTTCTCTTCGGCTAACACATCCTCCTTTAAAAATAGTATTAAAGGGTCCATCCAACTAGGCCTCGCCCTGACGCTGTGAACATGCATCAACTCGGCCTTCACCACCGAGGGCCTGTGTAGATCTTCCACAAGTATAACCCGAGGTAGGCATTGAGTCGAGGAGGTGGCTAGTGTGGCAAAAGAATCGGCATGGGTGTTTCCGCTCCTGGATACGTGCATTAGGCTAAAAGAGTTGAAACGCGTCTACAGGCGCTTAGCTTGGACCAGGTACTCTTGCATTCTTTCATCCCTTACCTCCAATTCCCCATTTACTTGTCGTACAACAAGTCTTAAGTCCGAGAACATGTTTATGGATTTTCTGCCCAATTTCTCGACCATAGACATTCCTTCCAACAGGGCCTCATATTCTGCCTCATTATTTGTGGCCGAAAAGCCCAGCCTTAATGATATCTCGATGGTAATCCCCTCGAGGGAAATCAGGATGAGTCCTACCCCAGAGCCCCTTTGATTTACTGCGCCGTCAACATATGCTTTCCAACAGGTGGGCCCTTGCTGGGAGACTGTGCCAACCAATTTTTTGTCTGTGCTTGGTATCCCTCCCCCTTCTTCTGGTGAGGGTTCAGCAAACTCAGCTACCAGATCCACGAGGACTTAGCCCTTCACGACGTTGCAAGGCATGTACCTAATGTCGAAGGCGTCAAGAATGGTCCCCCACTTAGCTATTCTCCCAGTGTAATCGGCACTTTAGAGTATAGACCTGAGCGGGAGTTGGGTTAAAACAACAACTGTGTATGCCTGGAAATAGTGGGGGAGCTTTCGCGTGGCTTGTACGATTGCCAGGATAGCCTTTTCTCGGGGGAGGTAACGGATCTCAGCCTCGTGTAACGACTTGCTCACGTAATAGATAGGCCGTTGTATGTCGCTGTCCATCCGGATCAACACCAGGCTCACTGCGTGAGGGGCCACGACAATGTAGGTGAATAAAACCTTGTCGGCTTCAGGACTGGACATGATTGGTGGCCGAGACAGATACTCTTTGAGCTTCTAGAAGGCCAAGGCACATTCTTCAATCCACTCGAACCCTTTCCACTTGTTTAATAAGAGAAAGAAAGGCCTACACCTATCCGCTGAATGAGAGATAAAACGGTTCAAGGCGGCAATCATGATGGTGAGCTTTTGGACCTCCTTGGGGTTCCGAGGAGGTTGCATGCTGTGGATAACTTTAATCTAGTCAAGGTTGACTTCAATACCTCTGTGGGTCACCATATAGCCTAAGAATTTTCCTGATCCCACTCCGAACAAACATTTGGACGCGTTCAGGCGCAACTTGTATTTTCTTAGGACCTCAAAGATATCACTAAGGTCCCTCAAATGGTCGGACACCAACTTACTATTTACCACCATGTCGTCTATATAGACTTCGATGCTCTTACCCATCTGCAGCTCAAACATCCTGGTTATCATCCTCTGGTAGGTGGACTCGACGTTCTTCAAGTCAAAAGGCATCACCTTATAGTGGTAGTTTTCAATGGGGGTGACAAAAGCCGTCTTTTCCTAGTCGTCGGCAGCCAGGGGTATTTGATGGTATCCTTGAAAGACGTCTAAGAAGCTCATTCGAGGGTGTCCCACAGTTGAATCCACCAATCGATCTATCCGAGGCATAGGAAAGGGATCATTTAGGCAGGCCTTATTCAGGTCCGTGAAGTCCATGCAGACTCGCCATTTCCCACTCTTCTTCTTCACCACAACTGTATTGGCAAGCCACTTGGGGTAGAAAAATTCTTTGATAGCCCCTGCTTTCTTTAGTTTCATCACCTCCTCCCTCACCGCATCAGTATGCTCTTTCGACGGTAACCGAGGGGGTTGCTTCTTAGGTGTAACAGACGGACTAACATTAAGATGATGGCATATGAGGTTCAGATCGACCCCCGGGGTCTCGTAGGCGTCCCATGCAAACACGTCCACATTTTCTTTGAGAAAATCAATTAGCTTTTCCTTTTCTTGGGGTGGTAGTTCCGAGCCGACCTGAAAAAATCTTTCCGGATCGGAGCCCATAAGAACTTTTTCCAAATCCTCCTAACTTGCCTCCTCGGCTGGTCCCCCACCACCTGGGGCCGGGGTTGTTAATTGCTATAAGCTATTCTTGGTAGAGGTTGAGGGCTTGGCACTCGGCCGTCTCGAGATGGCGGACACCATGCATTGTCGGGCCATGGCTTAGTCCCTTATCACTTCTTTGACCCAACCCTCCGACAAGTACTTCACCTTTTGGTGTAAGGTTGAGGAGACAGCTCCTAGGGCATGAAGCCAAGGCCTAGCTACAATGACGGTGTAGGGCGAATATGTGTCCACCACTATGAAGTCCACCTTCACTATGTCGAGCCCGTTTGTATAGGCAGTTTAATCTGGCTTTTCGGAGTAACGATTTTCCCTTCGAAACTTACCAAAGGGGAGTCGTATGCCGTCAGGTCTTCGGGTCTCAGCTTCAGCCCCTTGTATAGGTCGGGGTACATTACCTCCACAGCACTGCCCTGATCGACTAGCACCCTCTTTACGTCATATCCTCCAATCCTGAGTGTGACGACTAGAGCATCATCATGGGGCTGGATGGTTCCAACTTTATCCTCATCCGAGAATCCGAGCATGGACGAGGCCATCCCTTTAGCCCTCTTAGACTTACGGTCGTCAGCTTCAGCAGGGGGTCGAGCCACTGACATCACTCTGAAAGGATGGGAGCCAGTTCTTCCTAGAGCGGCGAGAATGACATTTATCGTGCCAATAGGCGGTCTCAAGGTGCTATGCTTTGCCTCGACGCTCGTCTACTCTTGTCGGCCACCGGAATGATGCAAGAGATGTCTCAGCTTTCCCTCTCGGACCAGCTGGTCCAAGTGGTTTTTCAGATTTCTATAGTCGTCGGTGGTGTGCCCCAGTTCCTGGTGGTATTGACAATATAGGTTCTGGTTGCGTTTCGCGGGGTCGCCTGCCATCATATTTGGTCATTTAAAGAATGGCTCGTTCTTGACTTTCTCTAAGATCTGATGTAATGGATCCCGGAACACAGCGTGGACTGCCTGCGCCCCGGTGGATCCAGACTGCTCCGAGTAATCTTTTCTCAGCCAGTTGTTGTTGCTAAATCGGTCCGACCTGAAGTCTCTCCTTTCTTGAGGGACAACCTTCACTTTACGCTTACCCGTCTGCTGGTCCTCTTTGACCCTCTTGTACTTGTCGATTTGGTCCATAAACTGGTGCACACTGATGATCGGTTTCCCAATCAGGGATTTCCTTAAACCGTGCTCTGTCGGCAGGCCTTTCTTGAAGGTGCTGATGGCGACGTCATCATAATTTCCCTCTATCTTGTTATACATCTCCCAGTACCTATCCGAGTAGGCCTTCAAGGTCTCTCCTTCTCGCATGGATAAGGACAGGAGGGAATCCAAGGGCCGAGGAACCCTACTGCTCGTTATGAAGCGAGAACCGAAAGCCTGGGTTAGCTGCTTAAAAGAATTTATGGAGTTTGTCTTGAGGCTGTCAAACCACCTCATCGCCATGGGTCCCAAACTGGACGGAAACACTTTGCACACCAAAGTTTCGTCTCTGGAATGGACGGCCATCCTCTGGTTGAACTGACTTATGTGCTCTACGGGGTCTGTCTGACCATTATATATGGTGAAAGTGGGTTGGTGGAACCGCCGAGGAAGTTCAGCCCCCTCTATCTTGCGTGTGAAGGGTGACTGGGAGATGCGGTCCAGGGCCTTACTCATGGCGTCGTTTGCTAGGCCCTTGTAAGATGGACTTTTGTGGCCGCGTTTGTGAGGTTGCTCTTCCTCATTGGAGAATGTTTCACTTGGTGGGGTTCTCGACCTTCGCCTGTATTCGTTGTCCTCTTCATCGCTGGTGTCCAGATTGGGGGAAGGACGCCTTCGCTGTGCTCGGCGCAACTTCCTCTTCAGGTCGTCGATTTCTTGTTGGAGAGCCCTATTATCGCCCCACTTTTAGGATGCATGACCTTTCCCTCTCGAACAGCTTCTACTTGTATGGGAGGTATTTACGCTACCCTCTCGTCGCTTGTCTTGATCTCTTTCTCGTTCGAGGTTAAGAAAGTTATCTTGCCGTTGGGAGTTTGCGGGTCTCGTTTATCGCAGACTTGATCCTTCCATTTCTAACGGTCGTACTTGTTGAGGCACAGGTTCTCCCCACAGACGACGCCAATTGTAGGGTCTCAATTTAGGGCCCAAGCCCAACAAGTATGGGGTCTTGGTCCAAGGGGCTCAGAAGCAATGAATTTGTAGAGAGTGGGCTACCGAACTGAGCCTTAGCGAAGTAGATAGTGGCTAAGGTTGGGCTACACAACACTTGGACATAAGAAAATCCTGTTAATGTCCATATATTCTCAGTCCAAGGAGATGAGATAGATATTTGCTGGTTCTTACTTTAAGTTTCCAGTTCTTTTTTTGTTCCTCTCCTTTTCTTGGGGTGTCCTTCCTCATGAGGACTCCCTTTCTTATATAGTCTCCTTGAAGCCATCATGGCCTTACACTTATTGATTATCTGGACTCCCACTTGAGTGCTTGTCCCATCGGACACCCCTTCCATCTTTCTGTGAGTTGTGGTAGCTAAGGTAGTACTATTCATAGGTCTTCTCCATATTAATGCGGCCAGAAAAGTAGCTGCAACGCATTTAATGTGGCAGCTACAGCCTCTCCTTGGGCATCTTTCGTTTCCTTCTTTGCCACGGGTCTGTAGGACTCGTCCTTGTTACTAGTGTTCGTTGGGGTGGGTCCTTTTAGTAGGCAGAGTGCATGTTGAACCGTACTCGTCACGTTCGAGGAGTCATTTCTCCTCAGACTGCCCTTTAAGTGACTTTATGCCCACGAGAATTGGACTGGGACCCTTTTTGGCATCTACGTCCTCTCCTCAGACATGGTTGATCATCCCGTATGGGGCCTAAGGCCCATTGTATGATTTTGGGCCTTTGCCCCTACAATATCAAAATAGAATAATGATGGAGTACTGAGGTTGATGTAATTGTTTGTAAGTAGTAGATTAACTAAACTAATAAAAATGAGTTTTTAAGACTAAATTTGACTAAAAACTCACTAGGCTGATATGAATGCTCCTAAGACTTGAACTTAAACAAGCTTTTTCTTAAGCCAAACTTGTTCTATTCTTGGTTCATTTACAACCCTATTTTCTGTATTTTGATTTGCCGTATTTTGATAGAGATGTATTTACATTTTTATCCTTAAAAAAGTTATATGGCCTACAGAGTGTGAGAGGCTATTTGGTCTCTTGGCTCTCAGTTGCTGAGCCTGGGATTACCTGCATGTGTTTGTCCAGATGATTAAGGGGGCATTTTGTGTTGTCTCTCGTTTTACGAATCTACAGAGGACAGGTAATCTCTTTCAATGAATTTCTAATTTTATGCATTCTAGATTGAAGTAACTAAGATTGCTTTTGTAATTTTTGTGCTTTCAAATAGGATTTTAAGATTTTCGTTATTGGTCTGATCCAAATCAATTTCATGACTTGATTATGAAATGTATGCAATATACTTTATTTGTGGAAGGAATTATGTGTATTGTATGGTTTGTATGTAGTTATTTTAATGGAAATGTGGAAGGAAAAATTAGTCTTTTTTTTCTTCTTCGATCCACTTTATCTACAATATCAATGTCAAGCTATACAAAAAAAAGTAATGCGGAATATTATAATGGATAATATACACTTTTCTTATTCCAGCTTATACTAACTATCATGCCGCAACTTCAAAATTTTAAAGTTTTTAAAGATTTTTATTCATAAAGAGCCATCCATATTTTTCAAGAAATTTAGAAGAGCTATTTAAAATTATTTATTGAGTATGATTAAATATTCTCATAAGAATTAAACATTAAGATCTTATAGGTAACTGGTAGATGGTCTAAACTGTCCAGTACTCATGGTAACTCTGAAATTCTTTAAAACACATGCTTGGCCTAATACAAAATGAAACAAAAAATAGAAAAGGAAAGTATTTAATGAAAGTTTGTTTGATAGTTTTTCTGCTCTCTTTAGACACTTGCTCAATCGAGGGCTGGACAAGATTATGCAGAATTGCGTTTTCTATAGAATTTATTACCAAGTGTCATACCCAAATCCAAACCAGGATTCAGAGTCAAACCGACTTGCTAATATAAAGCCTGTACCTGATATTAACACAAACCAATTAATTGTGCATGAAAAATTTTCTTTTCCTGTTACTAGTCTTTTACTCATGCTTATCAAGTGATTCTATTTATCATCTATAAGATATGAGCGATTTGGCCATCTACAGGAAGTGACGAATCAGAGCATCTAGAGTACCATCAAATGTAACAACATAATGATTAGGTAACCTCAATATACATAGCACAACAGAATTTATTTTTACATAGCCATCGTTAAAATTGTTCCATCTCCCACTACCATACATCATAACTATCTAGGTACTCAGTGTCTTAAAATACAATAACATTTCCATCATGACTCCTACATAAACTCCTCCACTGTTGAGACTTTTAGCTGCAAAGGGAAAATATATACCTGCTCACTGAAAATGTTAAGGGTGAGCATACCACTTGCTCAGTAAGGGAGGCGTGACATGAACATATATCTAACCTGCATGATAGAAAAAAGTATTGTTAACATGTGGTTACGACTTCCTTATAAACAGTTTCAAGAGTTTGCATAAACACGTATAACATTCTCGAAAACGTAAAGCATATATCAATCTCATTCTGGAACATCAACATAGATCACATGCTTATAACATAAGGTAACATCTTTTGAAAACATTTCCTGTAAAACATGACTTGTGATCATTAGCTTGGAAAGCATCATCAATTCAACATATAACTGGGGTTCCATACACCATTCATGAGAATCATAACTTCCATACTGAAAATGCCTATGCAGATCATAACCGCACATAAATTGTGAAACTCATGAATCTAAAGCTAAAACTATCATAGTGTCAAACATATTAAAGATATACAGGATCGTAATCAATTAAATCATTTTCATAAACTTAACTACCCGGCCATTAAGGCCAGCCATTATCTGATTATGCGTCCCCCAGGTACAAACATCAGGGTACAGTTCATCTGACTGTGTCAGGTACTCCTCGGCCTATGCTGAGTACAATGTTACACTGACTTGATCCACAATAGTATATCATTTCGTTTGAAATTCATTTTCTTTCTAAATTTCTTAAAACAAATTTGTTTCCATAACAATAATTTCCTTGATCTTTAGTCTCAAACAGAGGTTATAAACATCTTGCATATCCACATGATTTACTCATTATCTCACTATAAAACATATGTATAGTTTGACAAAAAAACACGCTTAATTGCAATGAAACATAAGCATAATCATGTTTATCAAAAAGCTTTGTTTTAAAACACATGTTTACAAAAATATGGGCTGCTAGACCCTCATATCACAATCTCTTACCTCAAGGCAAATGCTTTTGCTTGTAGTGGAGTCCCCTGCTGATCTTGTCCTGCCCCCTAAATAAATTTTTTTTTGATAGGTAAAAACACATGCTTCAGGAATAGAGCCAGCGACCTCCTAGGAGTTTTGGACCTTTGTCCTGCCCCTAAATAAAAAACAGCCACTTTCATTATTAAGCACACTATTCAACTCATGGAGTGTTCTAATCCATAATTTTGGTACTTACAGCCTCAAGTACCTATACATATTAATTCTTCACCCTAACTAGGCCCCTGTGAATTCCTACAACCATCCCAAATGCAACCAAACACTCAAACATGCAATTACCAGTTTAAAACATCAAAACACACAAAACTGAGCACTAATCATAAAAAACTATAGTTGCAGGGCTTATAATTTTTCCTTTGTGTACTAAACAGTAGAACTAAGGTACATGAACATTCATCCATACTCTATACATACTAAATAGAGCTCCCACAAATTTACAACTCAATCCATTCACCCTAACTTGAGAAATAAATCCCCAAAGTTAGGTGGTACAATTCATTCTTACTGCTTTATCCAACAATGTGCAACTTACTTCCAAACTTCAATTGAGTCACCAAAACACATCAACATGTCATGCCAACCCTATATGTCTAACACATGCCATAAAATTCTGAAAGTCAGATTCTAAAGCTACAATTTAATAAAAATCATACAAGCTAGTACACTCAAATCTGCCCCAACAGATTTGAGGTCTAGATAGTAATTCCACTATAAATTTTATACTCATCCAATTGGCTTGGGACCAATATCAAGTTTGATAGAATTGCAATTTAGTGTATCATCAATGTCACTTAGTGCTAATAAAAGCACAAATTTTACTAACCCTTTGTCGGCCTGATCTCGATCCCTTCAACAATGAGGCCCCTCTTCCACTGACGAGAGTCTCCCTCCAAAAGTCTAATCTGCAGTTCATAATCTTTTCCTTCCTCATTGAAATACTCACCCAACTTAATCTCTAACCATCCATCTTTTCTCTGACTTGGAGGCGAAGTGTGTTGCTGCCGCTGACCCAAAAAAACAGTTTGCTTACAAACTTCGCCTTCTTCAGTAGTTCCAACTGAAACTGTTGGAGGAATGCGATCAAATCCATAGGCTCCCTCCGTCAACTTGTACACAAGGTAAGCAGCATAGTTTGTATTCGGAGACAGCATGGAAGTACTCATCTTGCCACAGATATCAAGCCAACACACATTTAAAAGTTCAGCTACCTCTGGGAACCTGTTTGATTTTTGCATGCACATAATTAAAAACTGAATGAAAAGCCTAAAATGAAAAAAGAAGTACTAAAATAGAGTAGGGACAGACCTGGATTCTTCAGGTAGAGAAATCCAGTTCCAATACTGAGGAGAGCCACTCCATATAATGCACAGCTCCCTTGCAGCAAGTAGGTAACATTTCTTACCACTCGATTTGTCCAAGAAAAAGCTCTGCTAGAAAGAAAGAAGATCAGTACAGCTATGGCCACGAGCATACATTCAACCAAATCTTTCATATTTTGAACACCGAGATAGAAGCTCCTTTTGTGTGTGTTTTATTCTGTTTTTCTATTCGCAGATGGCGCTATAACTAAATTCATTCAAGAACTGACCCCTTTGCTTCTTTTCATTCAGCAAATTCAGAAACAGAATTAAGAGTTCTAGAAGTGGAAAACTAGGAAGACATAGTAATTAATTATTAAGGGATCGATAGTAGCACCTTTTTAGAGTCGTCAATTAGGATGGGGTTATCGGAGAGACTGAGGTAGATCTTTTTCTTAGAAGAAAAATTCAAGATATCCGATGATGATGATGATGATCGAGCAATGATGGCTTGATAATCGGACGGCAAGAACCTCTCCCAGACAGCGTTGGACTCTGCAGCCGCATGGAATATATGAGAAACCGCACACAGTCTGCAAGCATCCTTAGGACTCGTCAATGAAACTATGTCCGATATGCATCCCTCTGGTAATACTGATATGTCTGCAACGAAGGGCTCTTCTTCCATAATTTTCTTCTCCTATGTTTCTTCTCTCTCACACTTTTTTTCTTTTTGGCTTTAATTGCTTATTGCTTAACGGTTAAGTTTTTGTTTTCTCTACGGTCTGAGGTTTTTTAAAAGAATGTTCTAAAATTTATTTCAAGAGTAAAGTTGTGACTATAAATTATTTTACAATATTTTTACAGAAAAATGTTGTAGTTGTACTCTGATTATATGATGTAGGCTAAATTGTAAAGTATAACATAAATTTTGGAGTTGCTTGGATTTTACACCTTGAAATTTGAACATTTTAGGTGTAAATACACTTTTGGTTCCTACATTTTGGGCAATTTCTCGATTTGGTCCCTAAACTGATTTTGCTCCTATGTCAGTCATTGATTTTTCAAAATCGTTTTTAAAATAGTCCTTACCGTCAACCCGGTTACGGAAGAAGCTGATGTGGCAAATGGAGTGCATACATGGCAAATAAAATAATATTAAAAAAATTTATTTTGCTTTTAAAAATAACAAGTCAGCATTTTAATTAATAAAAAATTAAATAGAAAAAATTCAAAATCAAAAACAAAACCAAAAAAAAAAAACATTTTTTCAATTTTAAATAACAATTTATAGTTTCAATTTTTCTTGAACTTTCTTAAGAAACAAACATTAAGTTAACACTCCTTCTCATTCTAGGCTGGCGTGTCTATGTTTGCGTTTTTATCTATTTCATTTTCTTCTTTCTTTTTAAGATAAACCAAAAAAAGAAAAGTCAAAATAAAAATAACTTAATAAATATGTGTTTGTATCTTTCTTTGTTCAGATCCCTTTTCCTTATTTTTCAGATCCTCTCTTTCTCTGTCTCTTGGTGCATATACATGTTTGTATCTTTCTTTGTTCAAGCTTTCAATCCCTCTCTCTCTCTCTCTAAACCTGACCCTCTAATCTTTGGGTTTTTCTAGTTTTTCGTGGGGTGGTTGGTAATGGAGGTGGAGATCGGTGATCGGGGTGGAGATTGGTGTGGTTGGGGTGGTCGGGGTGGAGATCGGTAATCCATGGGTCTTGGATTATGGGTTTGGTTGGAGATGGAGATGGCTGGGTTTGGTTGGAGAGGGCTGGGTTTTTCTGGGTTTGGTCGGGGTGGGTGGAGATTGGTGGTCGGGGTGGTCGTTTTTGTTGGAGAAGGCTGGGTTTTTCTGGGTTTGATCGGGGTGGAGATCGGTGGTCGTTTTTGTACTGTTTAGTTGACCGTGACTCAGACTAGGCTTCGACTAGGTGGATTCGATGCTGTTGATGGCGAGTTGATCGTGGATTTGGGTTTGTTGACAGTAGATTTGGTGTTGTTGATGGCGGATTATTTGTTGTTTTTTGGATCGGGGTGTTGTTTGATGAAGTTCTGGGTTAGAGGTTTGATGATTTTTCTAGGTTGGTTTTCTCATGTTGGTTTGGGTTTGATGAATTTTTCATGTTCTGGAGGTTTTGATGGAGGATAGGGATTTTGTATGAAATTTTGCATTGTTCTGGGTTTGATTGTGCTCTTGCTCTGGGTTTGATTGTTCTTGGATTCGGGAAGAACATTCTTGTGTTCTTAGCTAAAAAATAATGAAAGCAATAATAATAATAATAATAATAATATCAGATTTAAAAGTTTGTTTGTTTGTTTTTTTTTTTTTTTTAATTTAGGAATTAAATTGAAATGAAAAATAAAAATTATTTTTATTTTTTTAATTAAACTGATATGGTTTTTTTTTTTTTAATTTAAAAAATGCTGATGTGGCATTTAAAAAATATTAAATAAAATATTTTATTAATTGACTTTGACACTTGGCACTTCTGTTTGCCACTTCAGCTTCTTCCGTAACCGGGTTAACGGTAGAGACGATTTTAAAAACGATTTTGAAAAATCAGGGACTGACATAATATTAAATAAAATATTTTATTATTATTTTATTAATTGACTTTGACACCTAGCACTTCCGTTTGCCACGTCAGCTTCTTCCGTAACCGGGTTAACGGTAGGGACGATTTTAAAAACGATTTTGAAAAATCAAGGACTGACATAGGAACAAAATCAGTTTAGGGACCAAATCAAGAAATGACCCAAAATATAGAGACCAAAAGTGTATTTACGCATTTATGAAGTGGTTCTCGTTTTAAAGTTGCAGTTAAAAAGTCTGCCTGAGAAACTCTCTGCTTTGATAAGACAAATAGGAACCAGTGAATTGGCAGGGTGGAAGTACTAAAGGGGAGCACATTAAGCAAGCTTATTATTACTGGCATACTCAACCAAAGATTGAAACTGAAAAGCAAGCAGACCAAATCACTCGTTAAATCCTTGTTACTAACATGAAGCAATGTTAATGGAGGAGCTGGTGTGGTGCTGGTACAGAGCTCCTCGAAAGCAGACCTTCAAATATAACTTCTAGTGACAAACCATGGAAATATACAAGGGATGAAGGGAGAAAACAGTAATGTAAGCTAGCATGAGCTTAAGAAAATCCAACTGGTTTTTACAGGAATAAGGGTGGTTTGTTTGGCTTTTCTTCGGATGCTAACTGGCTGCGGAGGGCAGGGGATCACAAACCAATTAGGCCTAAGTTCTCGCATATTTTTCAGAATACTCTCTTATAACATAAACCAATCAAGCCCAAGTTCCTGGGCTACTCAATAAATTTTCCTAACCCCCTCTTAAGATTGAACTTATGCTTATGATGTTGATAAGGTTGAATTGATTTGTCGTTGATAATGTGCAAAATATAATTAATAATAAAAAAAAGTAATAAAATCCACAGGCAAAATTGAAGTATGGAATACAACCTTTAGCTCGAAACCAAATCACAAACTACCGGAAAGGTCTAAAGCCAAGAACTATAGATCTGAGAATGAAAGAATTTGAACTTTACATCCTACGTTTGAGATTTCAAGAGATTTCATCCCTAATGCTGGCTAAGAACAATCTTAACTCTCTTGCCTTCCTCTTATGTTCAGGAGACACATCAGTTTCTGATTCACTCAAATCAATTACATCAATACATTGACCATTTGATTTTGGAAATTTGGATACGATACGGGATTGTCTTGGCGGGGAAGGGCTTAAGAGATCAATAACCTCACTTTTAGCAGTACTTGGACCAACTTCATTGCAAGATATATCATCACTGCTCTTTGGATCATGCCACAGATCTTGGTTTGTTAGATCAACTTCTGGTGCAGCAGTACGGCTTTCTGATATCTCCACATTTGAAGAAAAGGAGGCATTGTGAACAGAACTGCTTTCTAATTCGATGTCAAGTAATAGTCTTTGGAGTTTTAGATCAATTTCAGTCACAGAAGATCCCTTTTCTGATTTCTTTGTCCTTGTTTTCCTGTGATTTTGTTTCTTCCTTTCAGCACTTTCCTCCTCAAATTCCACAATCTTCTCAGGACAAGCACTTTGGACAAACAAAAAGGAATAAAGGATAAGGAAAACGAATTTTCCAGTATTAAAAGATATTAGAATAAAGACGGAGATAAATACTATTTGCTTATCCAGAATACCACCAAGAAATATCTGAAAAATGATTGTAGAACTTTTTGTTTGCTCAGTTCCAGGTGTAGAACTGGATACCCTCTGTATGGGCCATGAAAATGTTAAAAAAAAAAAAAAACATTTACACAGCATTAAGCTTTTACCAGAAATTCATTAATAACTATAGAATATGAACAGTCTTCTTGATGCGTTCCTCTCAATGCATTATTTAAGAATATTTGTTGTACTTAAATATGTTCTTTTTTCTACTTACATATTGGTCTAAACTCCAAGAAAAAAAGGGGAAAACAGAAACGTACTCTATTGATTGATTGTTAAAAAAACCTAAGCTTTGATTAGAAAAGATTCCATGCCTGTTATAAGTTGCAATCTCAAACAAACTCTTTCAATGTGCATGCAACACAAAATCCGTCTTGGATTAGATGCAGCACCACCCAACATTATACTTAGGTCACTACAAAAGGATAAAATTCATTACCTCTCTACAAGATCCGCTGGTACTATGGAGGTTTTAAGTCCATCTAAATCATCCCATGAGACCTCATAACAATCTCTTCCCTGAACCTTTCGATGCTTGATAATTTTAGACACAGGGCATTTAACTGGTATCTGTAATTAGGAAATATTACTAGTCAAATGAAAGAGGAATCGTAAACCTAATATGCCACAAAATAATTAAAGATAGAAAAGTACAAACAACATATTCACTCAGATTTTATCAACTATGTTTAAATGTGAAAAGGGGGCATTTATACGTCCTATGGATAAAGTCATTGCACTTTTTTATTAAGTACATATAATCAGTTACCTTATTTTCAACAGTAACTAAAATAAATTTATGCCAGAATTGCTTCTTGGCATATCGTGAAATCAAAAGAGCTAGTGGCTCCAATTTTAAAAACAGTCCAAGCAGAAGGACAGAGCATAGCTTTCAATATAATGAAAATGACAATTGACATTCATTCTTTACATGCTACTTTTAAAATCTTCCAGGGTAGTACTAATGGTGGGTAGTACTAATGGTGCAACTGTGCAAGTTTATAGGACATGAGTGACCAAACAGAATTCTATCATCATAATTTATCTTGAGTAAACCATTAATGAATAAGGAATTAGTGTAAAAAAAAAAAAAACAGTAGTACCTTGTGTAATGTAAGCTTCAGTCCTAGATCTGATGAAGTTGATCGCAAATTACAAAATCGCCGTAAGTTTCGTTCAGCAATCTTTGGAAGGATATACTCATCTGAGATATGAATCATGAATAAGGTAAAAAAACAAAAATAAGAAGGCCAAAAAAAAACTAGAAGAACATATAATAGACCAATTTGCACAACAATCTAGGAAACGATATAGATATTATATTTTATGACACCCGGTAACCTCAAAAAATTCCCATATTTTCTATGAGTTTGGACACAAGCAAATTGTGTTGACAGAAAATCCCAAAAATCTAGAAATATGGACATAGCATGTTTGTCTTAGTGAAGGTATGATATTAACCATGAATTAATCTATTGTGAAGACCATGGGTAGGAAACTGAGAAAACAATAACTAAGTATCTGTGAAGCATCAAGCACAAATGCCAATATGATACAATATGGATACCAGCAATACTTCATTTCTTTAATCTGGGATATGATATGACAGGGTTAAGCTTATTAATATTTTGTAATAAATGTGCCACATTTTAGTTTAAAAGATGAATAACAAACTTTAAAGGCATAAAATAGCTACAAATAATTAAACAAACTATGAAGATTTCTTTTTTTAAAATGATCCAAACCCATGCTAGACATTTATGAAGATTTAGAATTTCAAAGGTCTAAAACTTTTTTTTTCGTGTAATGACTTTATGAAAATAGAACAAGTACAGGGGGTGTAAAATATATCCTCACTTATATCTGTTGAAATCCCTATTTTTTCTTAAGAAAAATAAATTTTTATCGCAAATCGATACATGCCATATCCATGCCCTACCCAAGATCTTCACATATTCATATCACATATATATTAGATATAGATATGGCGGGCATTTTGAATTACTTGTGCTTTTTTCTTTTTCTTTTTCTTTTTTTAATTCAAACGTTACAACAAGTGGGGGAGGGGGGTTCGAATCTTGGTTCTCCTCAGGAATCAGACTAGGCAATGCCACTGAGCTGCAAGACTCTTGGTGACATACTTGAGCTTGTTCAATATGTATTAAGTTTTTTAACTAAGATTTATAGAACCCATAACATTCTGCAGATCTTTCGGACTACAAACAAGTGATGCACACAGATGGGCAGGGTTCATGCTCTTGAAGCATCTAGCATGGCAATTCTCAAATATAAGCATCCTACAATTATAGCATATTTTCCTAATCCACCAAGTTTTAGATCCAAATTAGAAGACTTGAACAATTTAAAATTTTAAACCACTGAAAAAAACACACCAAAAATTTTAACCATTGGAAAGATCCGACATTCTGACTGCACATGAGAATTTTGTTTTGGGAGTTACTAGGACAATAGCCAAAATCCTTGACTTCCATTTAGCCACTACAAACTCTGACTACTTAAGACAACCAAAATCAACAATGTGCTTGTATAAATCCTTACATTTGATGTATGTGTGAGGCATGAAATATGAACAAGGGAATGAATGAAGAACCTGTTTTCTCAAGAGGCCACTCAAAAAACTGAGCACATATCTGCTGAAGTTTGGCACGTTGAAAGGGATTTTGAGCAAGAGCCCTACAACGGCAAAACAATAAAAAAGCAACTTCAGTACTTCACTCCCAAGATTTTGCAATATAAGCACCACACTACCACAGTCTAAATCCAGTTCTAGATGGGCTAAGAATAATACAGGCTATGCAGGAAAAGCTAAAACTTACCCAGCTGATGGTAAGCTAAAAGCTTGAGTTTCACTGCTTTTGGTGCACCCTATTGAACCGTGCATAGGTTCAGATTGATATACATGTTGTTGCCCATTACAGGAAATTGAGGTTAACAGGTACTACCAACTCTAGCACTATTACATGGTGATTTTCATGCAGACATCAGGTGCGGGCACTCATGTGGCATTTTGCATGAGATACATGCTAAGCCTTTGCAGATAATAAAAATAAAGGTGTATTCATGTCTATTTTCATGCCCTTTATTTATTATTTTGACAAAAGCTCATTAATTATAATACCCACTGGTGAAGAAAAAAAAAAATTCTCCCAGTTTATAAGTAACTTGTCCTATACATATAACTTGTCTTCTTAAGCAGATAATTCTAAAAAGACCAAAATATTTTTACCATAATAATATTAGAGACTAGATGATATGTAACTGATCTACAGATAAGTGCTTCATTGCATTAAAGTGTTTCTATCATTAAAAGATTTTCCATGGGCCAAATTCTCAACTGACATAATCAAACTTCCAGTTCAAAATGCCATCATAGACGTTTAACATAACACTTGGCAGAATCAGCCAGAGTATGTATAATTTTGGCTGAGTAAATTAGCTTTGCCAAATCCAAATGAAGTTGCATATTAGTCTCAGTTATAATGAACTATGCATTCCTATCACAGGGTGGGGAAGTAGATTTTAAAAACAGCAATGCTTGACAAGCTGGTAGTAATATCACATCATATGTGCTTTTATCAGAAAAGCCAGGGAAAAAGACAAAACATTCTATTGGATGTTGGGGGGGGGGGGGGGGGGGGGCGGCGGAGAGAGAAATAAACTGACAAATATCATTATTTCCAATACTCTAATGGAATCATAAAGACTGGGCTCTTTTAAAGAATTTTACCTAATTGATCCTTTCATATAAATACATGTTGCATTCCAATATCTGTAAAATGATCAAAAGCCACAACCTTACAGCTGCTGTTCAGCTTTTGGATTTGGGAAGGGGGTTGACTGGTTGAGTTCGTTAGAGTTTAAGACATGACTGGAGCAGAAGAAAGAAATGAAAGATGGTGTATAACAAATCATCTATAAGTTACATGAAGGGACGAAAAGGGGAAAAAAAAGGTCTAAACATATTACATATCTAAACACTCTCACATATGCAGCAACAAGCATTAGTCCCAACAAACAACAGAACTGATGTTTTTACCTATGCACAGCATCAGAATCTGCCGAGTGGCACTTGGGCTTCAAATATGCATCAATAACTTGCAAGTGCTGATCATCCCTTTGTGAATCATGCTTACTTCCTACAAGACCAAAAAATGTTCAATGGTAACAGCAATGTGAAGTCTTCCATTTGTAAAACCAAATATTTGGAACTGATGATCAAAACACATGCATAGCTATAAAACAATAGCAACAACAAAACCTTAATCCCAAAATTTTGGGATTGGCTATGGATCTCAATAGACTAATTTAGGGTTGGCGACATATATTCTTCATCATATTATCCTATCCAAAATCATGCTATCTGTCATGTCTTTAATTATCATATCCTTTTTCATTTTTTTTTTATTGGTAAAAAAAGTTATTAATGAAAAAGGTTTCAACCGACTCATGATGATACTCCATAACCTAAAAGAATTACAAAATTACACAAAAGAGGTATTATTTGAGACCCCACACACATGACCAATCAAACAAAGATTGAAGTAGCAAGACTTCAAGCCAATTCTTTAAATTGACTTTTATCCTTAAAGACCCAATGATTGCGCTCCTTCCACAATAGCCACATCAATTTTTTTTTTTTTTTTAACTTTTTAAAAAGGTCATACCCAGTGCACAAAGCTCCCGTTTTTTGCGGGCATCTTGGAGAGATCATGGTAGGTAGTCTTACTCCTAATTTGTTTTGGAGAGTTTCTTGGACTCGAACACCACGACTTGTAACTTTTGGTGAAAGGCACTTGTCATCGCACCATGTCCCGACCTCTAGCCACATCAAACATAACAGTGAAAAGTTCCAAATAACCGAATAGTGCATCCCAAACCAAATCCTCCACCCAGATAAAAAATCAACTACCCTCCTTGGCTACCAACATTATTTTAGGTCTTCCTCTACCCCTTTTCACATTTTTTATATATAAATACAACTAGAAGATAAAACAAGTCCCTCACTTATGATGCAAATCCTATAAAAGCATGAGAAAAATGTCCACACAAAGTCCAAACACACACACACCCATATATATATAGCAATTATTTTTTGTGTCAGAAAATACCTACTAAAGCATTTTATAAATGATTTATTAAAGTCACCCAAAAACCCAATTTTATCACAACCTTTTTCTCAAAGATCAAAAATCATTATCCTATATTGTTACTCAATCACAACTAAATTGTAAACCTAATTCAAATTTAGCACACCCATGAACCCCCCCAAACAAAAAAAGAAAGAAAGAAAAACATTAGTAGAAGCAGTAAAACATGAAATGTCAATTAAGGAAGTTACAAAGACAGATAAAATAGAATGAAGGAAAATAATACATGTGGTCAACCTTGTCTAACTTATTGAGAATCCATAGCCGACCCAAAATTTGGGACTATGGCTTTGTTATTATTTTGGTTATTGTTGTTGCACACACTTACACCTAGTGGGTTTTGTACCCATAACTTGACCCTCCACCCATTCTTATTGGAGGAGAACGTTTCATTTGAGACAAAGTTCATTAGCTTGCAAAAAAGTTTCAAAACAGCATAATAGAACCACATGCAGGCCTGTTACATGAACTATAGAAGGTTTCTAGAATTCACCATTAACATTCATATCATGATCCAGTGAGTTCTCCTTGCTATTATTGCACTTGGAAACGGCCCCCTGTTTCTTTGAACTTCTTTTCTTTTTTATGAAGGACAGTCCTTCAGAGGCAACTTTTTGAAGAACAACATTCTCTCCAATTGATTTAACAATCTGACAAGCGGACTCCTGAAGACAGGGAAATTTTAATACAACAGCATAAGCTTCCATTCACCATTCTAAATGAGATCTGATAGGTACATGAAGAAGAATGTAATCCACCAAAGAGAAAGAACAGGTTTAGAACTTACAGGACCCAGACCATGAACTCCTTGAGAGTAGTCACAGCCAAGAAGTAGTGCAAGGGTAATCTGAAGATCACAAGTTACTGAGTTACTTATCCAAAAAGTTACTGAGTCACCTAGCTTGTTACAAGAGGAGGAAGCTTGACTCAAATGGAATATATAAAAGTAGAATCTTAGATAAAAGATTTTATAAATGCCATTTCTTAAGGAGAAAATGAAGCAGATTGCGATCAATATTATTGAGACAAAGCTAGAAACCCATGCATCCACAAAAACATACACGCACACACACACGTAATCAGTTCCATATGAGAAGCTCTCACGAACAACAATTCCTAAAACAGAGCTATATCACATAGAAGAACATAGTTTCTTAAAGGAGTTGAAGGAGGGCTTCTTGTCATATCTTAAATCCAAGATGTAAATGCTTTTGCAGCTTAGTATTACCCTTTTGGCCTTCTCTCAAAGTTGCTCATTATCGTTGCATCAGGTGAACGATAAACTTTGAAGATATTACTAAATATTATGGATGCACTTGCCTATGGCAGAAAAGTATACATATAGCCGGTCGTGACTGATCTGTTAAGGATCCATAGCAAAAGAATTATCATTTTTTTTTTCTAAAAAGCTTCATAAATATTTTACATTCATAATTAGAAACTTACCAATGAGTTCCTTCCAAATCCAAGCCGTCTCTCAACGTCTGTCATTTCATAGCAAGTGACATAACCACCATCTCCTAATTTATTAGCAAACGGATGCATAATTAGTACACAAAATATAAGTTAATCTAAGGAATTTCAATATGCAACCAAATGTGAATCTACTTACCAAGGCATATATCTCTATACACGGTCCTTGCACCAAAAAGAAAGACATCTGAGTCCGAAGTGAAACACCCATCCTGATGGTCGTTATAGTAATGTTAATGAAAAATGATAATGATGATAAAAATATCAGTGATTTTTTATGATGAGAATATGATAGTGCATAGTATGCATCTCCTATGGAATAATCCCGACATGACTAACAGTAAAAAGTGTACTCACACATAACGATTCGGAGTTTAGTAATGCACACTGTGCTTCAGCTTCCTCAATCCTAAATTTTAGAAAAATAAAATAAAAACATATAGAGTTAGTCCAGGTCTTTTTGTTTACAATAGAAGGAAAAAAAAAGGGGTGGGGGGGTTGCGAATATTTTTTCACAAAAGCATTTCCATGAATCAAAGCCCTTCTCTCCTCTTTTAAGGAAAACATATTCCCATATATATTTTTATTAAATAAAGTGGTGCATCATGATTTACCATAATATCATGCAAAATAAACCATACTAGCCCTGAAAAGTCTCGATTAGACAAGAAATTTGTTTTCAAGATTGGTTAGATTAATAAGATAAAATAAATTTTTTATATTTATTTATTTCATTCTTTTGGTTTCCATTTGTTACACTTTTTTATTCATTAAACCCATTAAAAGATTTCATGTAGATAAATTTAATATTCCTTTATTTGACAAAAAACTAGTGAGCTCTTGCTTCTATAATCCTATATTAAAAAATTTTACTTTAACAGTAGACATTACCCATCTAAGCAAGCAATGCCAAGTGCCATGCCCAAAACTTTAGCCTCTTTTATCATGCATGAAAACTCAGATCCCATATTTCTTTGTAGAGAGGTAACATTTTGCAAGTTTCTATCATCTTGAGTAACCTGCCTTCATAAACCAAATCAAGATAGCATGAAGAACTTTCCACAAAAAAAAAAGAGAAAGGGACCCAAAATAAGTTTAAAAGAAAGTAAACAACATACAGTGATTGCATTTGCACACAAGGTTTCTCACCTCACTTCCTGAATTTAAGTGGCGTCTATAAGTTGATAACTTAATAGCAGGAATGGATCCATCTACAGGCAGCAAAGATTACTTAAAATTAAGATATGAGGTCAAATGCCATGTTCTGAAAGCAATGACATCTTAACTGAATACATTGTTTTCATATACTTCATAGATAAGCAAGAATTCATACATTAACCACTAAAGGGGCCAAATCCCATGTACATAGTGTGTATACAGAGAACAGTGACATTATAAGAGTCTCATTTCAAAAAAGAAAAATCACCAACACAAACATCTATGCAAACTATTCCTAAAAATCAAGTGCCCCATTAGTCATTCTTTGACAAAAAACCAAAAACCCATTCTTCACAATAAGTAAAAGATTAAATTAAAAAACCCACATCTAGTTTTAAAAGTAAATGACAGAATTGAAGAAAACCCATAAACACAAAAGCATATGAATTAAGTACCTGTGACAAAAACAATGGTGCAATTAACAGCAATGAGAGCTCTGAGGCGGTGAAAGAGACCTCTGAGATAAACCTTCTCTTTCATACAAGAGTGCGATTTGCTAACGTTTTGAAGCTGAACCATCCAGCAAGAGAGATCGATGCACACCCTCTTGTTCCTAAAAACCCATAATTCATATTTTAAAAACCAAACATAAATCCCAGAAGAAAAATAATCATTAGGGTCTGTTTGGTTGGCGAGAAAAAGAGAAAAGAAAAGTGGGAACTTACTGGAGATGGTGAAGTGGTAGAGTTTTCTTGCATGATTCCAAGATATCCCACAAGTTCTTCACACCCATACTAACAACTGAGACTGAGACAGAGAGAGAATTTTGAAAACTCTGAAGTTTTATTTATCCGTTAAAAATATGAAAATGGCGAATGTGATTTGTGCGGGTTCTTCTTCAACTTCTGTACCGAACGTGGTGAGTGACTAGAGAGAATGATTGGACCCAAATGCCAATGGATCATATTTGGGCCTTTTTATGGTTTTACAAAATTTGGTTCTTTTGGGCTGGACTTTTTTTTTATGCTTTCTTGGTTGGACTAGAATTTCATTTTATGTAATTTTCTTTTTCCTAGTTGAATTATGATTTTTTTTTTCAACTAATTAAGTTGTTTGCCATTCTCTTGTAGAAGTAGGACTGTGTTATTTGACTTATTTAATCTCTTAAAGGATTAAATTTTTCTTATAAATACTCTTTAGAATGAGGAGGATGATGAGAGGTTGTATTTTAAGCAAAGATAAAAAATGCAATTTGCAATTTAACATTTTTTTTTTATTAATAAGAGTTTCTTTGGAAAAGTTTTCTCTATTATTTTGCTTATTTTTCTTGTACAATTTAAGTTTTGTAGAAGATTTCATAAGTATTAAAAAACCAGAGAGAATAATAATCAGTTATTAAACCAAAAAATTAAACAAGAAACACAACCCCTATTTTCCAGGGAAAACACAGCTCAATGCAAGCCAGGTTAGTGTCCAATGGTTGCTAGGTGTTTCCCCTTTATTTAGCAGGTTTTAAACTGACTCCACAAATGCAAGCCCTTTTTACTTCAACTAATCATCCCCATTTTTCTTGTTTCTTTGAGCTAACATCTACTCCCTCAAGTTGTGGAAGCTATTTTTGCAAGCTGACATAGTTGCTACCCTTTCACACTTGCTAGTGCAAATCTTTGGACTTGACCTTTCCGCATGTGCCTCATATTTATTTGAGTCAAGAGAAGAATATAGATTGCTTGCAACCAAGATAAGTTTCTAATTTCTTACTCTCCATTTATATTTCTACACATCTGCATATAACCTTGCTTAATGTATTTGTTGGCATGGATTTAAAACTATAAATTAAGTTGGGATACTGTCAAAGATACCTGCTTGGACCTTTGGACTTGCTTATAGTAATCTAAACATATTGTCTTCTTATGTATTCCTATATGCTTCATAGCCTAGCATATTTTCTCACATCTATTTATGCTTCATAGCTCAAATCATGCTAAAAATAATCCATACATGAGAATACTATTTTTCACATTAATTTATCATTTTCATTACTCATTATATTGTCTTTTTCCTAGGAGAAAACACAATGGTAGCAAGCAATGGACAACCCATTGGCATGAGTACCAGACTCCATTACACCAAAAAACCAAGATCTAGCCACTAACATATCAAAACGAGACATGTGTCACTGCTGCATAAAGGCCCCTAACAAATACAAAAGTAAGTTATTCTCATAAACAGAAAATGACATTTTCTTTGATTGAAAGTTAGTACACAACTGTGGAAATTATTTAACAAGTGGATTTACGTATGGGAGGAAGCTAGATGCTACCTCTAGCTAAATTATTAATCCTTGAACTTTCCAATTACTGTGACCAAATTGCATTAGCATTGTCATCTAATTGCAATCTAGATATGAGTTCACATATGTCATATGTAAAGATATAGCACTTAATTCCAATTAAATTGTTTTGCAGTGGTATGCATATATTGCAATTTGAAAAATTTTAAATGACTTAAGTATGGGCAGCAAGATTTTAGCTTTGAATATAAGAGAATGAGAATCATTAGCCTACAATGAATTGCACTTGTATTCTTGTCCCTAGCTGTGTGACAGTTTCTCTTTGTGAACAAGTATAATAATCTTACATGAAGTGAGCAATTACCACAAATAAGTAACACAAAGTCGCTATATTTTATAAAACCGTTTTACAAAATAATTTATAAAGTTTTGTTTTTAAATTAAACTAGTCGCTAACCCGTGCGATGCACGGGATAGTTAAACAAAATTTATACACATTCACTTTTATTGGTACAATCATTTGAAAATAATTCTAACTAATACCCAAATGTAAGAGACGCATTGATTTACTATTTAAAGTAGTATTCTGAAGAATTTACACATATTGTGTAACTGAGCCTTAATTTCTCATCAACAATAAAAACATGAAAATTCAAAACATGGAAAGAAAATAAAAATTACAACAATTAATTTCATTAACTTTCATGCTATACTTTGTAATTGTACGGAATTAAGTCAACTCAATTTAAGTAGTTGTAATAAAATTGGCTTCTACTATTCTCTATTCTATAGAGATATGAACATATTGGATTTCTTAAACAATTACCGGTATTGCAATAAAATGATTTATTATTGAAAATAAGAAACAAAGAAAATATGTCTATAGCTTAAGAAACACAATATAATAAAATTAAAGAGATAAAATTTTCGGAGAACAAAATATTATAGATAATTTTAAAAACAGATTATACACTTAAAAGGGTTAATAATTTATAGCACTTACCCCCCACTATTAGTATACAGACACCAAGTGCGGTCGTCGTAACCCTTTGAAGAACCTTCCCCAATTGGACCCTATAAAAAAAAAAAAAAAAAAAAACCACCCAATTAACAAAATTTATTCAAAAGGGTCTAAAAAGCACACAAAATTAATTCAAAAAACAAAAATATGAGACAAAGTAATTACTTTCTGCTGCCAATGAAATCGTCTTTTATATTGCTGTTCCAAACTGCAACACTTATCTCTTTAAGGCCTTCAATTAACGAAAACACAAATTTCTCTTGGAATACCGGAGTATTATGACCATCTATACACGCACACACACAAAACAGGTTGCTAGGGTTTTGAGGTGTTATAATGTTTTTATTTTTATTTTTTATTTTTTAAATATTGTGCTGATGTGGAAAATTGTGGTGCTAGCAGAGGCTTCGGTTTTATATATATATATATAGATTACTCCAACCAAAATGACCCAAGACACTCTCCTAAAAAAGAAAGAAAGAAGAGTATATGCCAAAGGAAAGGAAAAATGATAATGCAGCAACCAACAATAATCAATATAAAAAATAAGAATTAATTTGGATTTAGAGTATTTCAACCCATTTAAAATGCTATCAACAATAATGAAGAAATCCAATGATTTACAGAGTATTTGAGCCCATTTTCTGAATTCCATCAACCTTCAAAGTCACCACATTCCAATTACTCCTCACAATCATAGTCACCATGGCCATAAAGTATGTGAACCTTTCATTCATTTGTGGGTGTGGTAGTTCATCAGAGCTTCCTTCTTCACTTGGTGTACGTTTGGGATTGCTTAAAAAGCCAGTTTTTTTTACCATTCAGTTTATTTTTGCTACTATTTATGGATCCCAATTCACTTTTTGGTACTATTCATGGACACCACTATACTATTTCAGTTACTTTTTAGCTTTATTTACAGCACTTTTAACAAAAAAATTTCAGTTTCAGCTAAATAAGCTATTCCAAAACAAACACTTGGTCAATCATAATAGTCATGGGCCTTTTTAACTTTCCGCAAAGATTCCTCTGAGAGATAGAGAGAGAGAGAGAGAGAAACCAAAGACAATTGAGACGAGAATTTTATCCTAATCTAGAAGCATTTTATCCAAGTGAATTAGAGAAACACTCATTTTTCAAACAAACGGCTCTTTCTTGTTAAGGGTCTAAAAAATAAGAAAAGTTCAAACAAATTGCCCAAGATTTCTTAAACAAGAAGATCTCGGACTCAATCATATCTATCAGTAGTTTAGAAAAAGTTTTAAAAAATTAGGAGAAATACAATCAAAATCATTAAATTAATAAACGGTATATAAATCAATTAAAACCAAAACAACTAACATAAGACATCAAAGATGCCTATACTGCTCCATGCATTTAACAAATTGACACTGACACATTTTAATCGTCTTTTTTATTTCTGACTTGGGGAATTATATCTAGATTTTCAGTACCCTACCAAAATTTCACCCCAATCAACAAAGAAAACCTGGATTTTTCCCCCTTTAGACAGTTTTTGTTAACAATTTTGTTATGTGGCCGAAAAACAAACATTTTAGTTATGTAGCATCTTGAGTCTCTAAGACTTGAGTTCACTCAAGAAACTCATGTCTCGATAACTCAAGTTTCAAGAGGTGGCAAATATGATGTGGATAAAAAAATCAACGTGGAGACTCGAGTTCGAATAAAAATTCATGTAGAATTTGAGTCTCAATTCCTTTAAGGAAACTAAAATGTTATAAAAATCCTTAAGACTCAAGTTCTCTTATAAGTTATAACAACCTTATAATTTATTTTAAAAAACTTGAGTCTCTAAGACTTGAGTTTTTTTTTTTAGGAACTCTAAGACTTGAGTTCTACACGGATTTTTTATCCACATCAGTTTTGTCACTTCTTAGAACTCGAAAATTATATGTTTTTTTTTTTAATAAGAGAGTGTTAGATGTTGGGTGTACATGTGTAAGTGAAGTCCCACATCGAATAATAATGAGAGGAATGAGTGATTAATATATCATAATTGAGCTCATATGTGTTGAGTTTAGGCTTTTTGGATTAAATATATTTATAAGTTATATTAACTAAAAAATTAAATGGAGAAAAATGCTATTGAATGTATTCAACATTAGTGTTGCTATTTATCAAAAAAAAGAAAACATTAGTGTTACTAGAATTACACTTTCACTAACATGTGGAAAATTAGGTGGACAAGATTTTGGGGACCCATGAGCTTTACTCTACTAAAACTATATTTTCTTGGAGAAAACTAGACACTATAACGTGTAGAAAGTTTACACTTTCTTGAAAAAGACAAGATTTTGGGGAACTCTACTAAAACTATACTTTCTTGGAGAAAACTAGACACTATAACATGTAGAAAGTTTACACTTTCTTGGAAAAGACAAGATTTTGGGGACCCATGAGCTTTACTTTACTAGAACTACACTTTCTTGGAGAAAACTAGACACTAAAAGTCTATAACATGTGGAAAGTTTACACTTTCTTGGAAAAACTATACAATGAACAAAATTTTGAGGACCCATGAGCTTTACTTTACTAGAACTACACTTTCTTAGAAAAACTATACAGTGGAGAAAACTAGACACTAACATGTGAAAAGCTTTGCCCAATATAAAAGAGGCTCTAAAGACTTTAGAAAAGAAAAACAAAGTCTCCAAAACTCCCTTTTAAGACTTTAGATGTTCAAAGTCTTTGGATTATAAATTTGTAAATTTCAAAAAAAAAAAAAATAAAAAAATAAATTGAATTATCATTATTTGAACAATTAGGAGTTTAGAATTATCGTTTTGTATTTTGATTTTGATCACAATGGTGGCAACATAGCAGCCCCATTATGGTTACGAGGCATTTGATCTAAATTGGGTTTTTGAATAAGAGACTCAAAGTTTTGGTTATTTTTCTTAAAATTTTATGAGTCTTTCAACTAAATATTATTAACATTTTCGTTTATAGGTGTTATGTTGATTGTGTCAACTAATTTAGGTAATTGAGAAGAGACTTGGGAGAATTCGCTGCCCTAAGTGTTGAATTCCACAAAAAATTGGCATTGGCAGTACCGAATTAGGGGGAAGAGAGGGAGAAATTATACAGTCTTCTAATGGACCACATCACTTGTCCACCATTCTACTAAAAGACTTCCACTTGTTTAAAATTGCTGAGTCAGTAATTAGTTTTTGTTTAAAAAAAATTTCTAACTCAGCAATTTTAAACAGGTGGGAGTCTTTTAGTGGAATGGTGGACCATGTCACTTGTCCACCATGAGGACTTTATAATTTCTCGAAGAAAGGAGAGAAACTTTGATAGCAAATTTAGTACTTCCTTTCATATTACTATGAGATTAGTTGTCTCTATTAACATTATGCAAACTAGAGGACTCCTTTAAAAATACACACACACACCTGGCACTTCCGTTTGCCACGTCAGCTTCTTCTGTAACCGGGTTAACGGTAGGGACGATTTTAAAAACGATTTTGAAAAATCATGGATTGACATAGGAGCAAAATTAGTTTAGGGACCAAATCGAGAAATGACCCAAAATGTAGGGACCAAAAGTGTATTTATGCCAAAATTTTAATTTTACATCTTGAAGTTTGATTATGTTAGCAAAAAAACACCATTCGTTATTTTTGGGTGTTAAGTGACATGTCATCCTATTGACTTGTATTTGTTTTTTGCCAAATTAGCCATTAAACTACTGTTATTTCACTTAAAACAACATTTTTTTTCTTCTTCAAAATAACACCATTTTTTAAACAATTTTGTTAGTTAACATAGCTTTCAAACTATTTAGGAAACTAACATCTTAAGTTTGTTAGAATTGATTTTGCTAGCAAATCGTGTCTTAAAAACTCAATTTCTTGGGGGAAGTTGAGTTTGTAAATCTTGAGTTCCTTCTTTGAAAAACCAAAGACCCCACTCTCTACTTCCTTCTTTCTTCTTCTCCTCCAACTCAAAAATCACAATCTCAGCACCGGCATTAGAGCGGCTCTTGGAATAAAAAAAAGAAGAAGGGAGAATCGGAGAAAAAGAGAGAAAGTAGAGACAGGCCTAATTCGCCGCTGAGATGAGAACAGGTGGGTATGGGTCTCCTCTTCTTCTCTGTGGGTATGAATAGCATTTGTTGGGTTTTGGTTTACAGGTTCCGATTGGGATAAGTTGTGGCACGATTTTTGGTTATGGGTTTGTGAGTTCCGATCGGTATGAGGTGGTGGTGTGTTTGTTGGGTTTGGGTTTGAGTTTGTAGGGTTCCGATTAGCTTTGATTGGTATAAGGTGTTGGGTTTGGGTTTGTGAGGAAGGTTTTGTTCAGAATGATCTTACCTGGGTTTTGCTGGTTTTGTTCTGATTGGATTAGAATTGTGAGGAAGGTTTGGCTGGAGTTGATTGGATGAGATCGGACTTGTGAGGAGGAAGAATTTGCTGGAGTTGGTTGAAGGCGACAAAAGGAATTCTGTGTGAAACTCAAGTCTCCTGAGCTCGATTTCAATGTGGCCAGATCAAGGACCTCGAGTCTTTGTGCTCGAGTTACTATAGTAAAATTGACTCTAACAAACTTGAGATGTTAGTTTTCTAAATAATTTGGAAACTATGTTAACTAATGAAATTGTTTGAAAAATGGTGTTATTTTGAAAAAAAAAAATTCCCTTAAAATATAGAGAATAGATGGCATCTCCAAATAGTGTTGTTTTGTCCAACAATCAAAACACAAAATTCTAGATTTTTAAAGACACCGTTTCACCCAAATGGAAAACACAACTCATAAATCAAAACCCACGACACCCTTTCACCCAAATCGAACCTATTCCCAAATCCCTAACCCACGAACTCCATAAACTTATAGCAGATCTCATAAAACCACTGGCAATTTCATACCAAATCCACTCTAGAGCATTGAACCCCTATCTTGGAAGTTGAGAAGTCGTGCAACAAGTGGTTCTCTATATATAAAAGATAATATATATATATATATATATATATATATATATATATATATATATAGATGTAAGAAATGTAGACTTCAAATGCTGATTGAAACACAATGAAATTCTCTCAATGCTTTGTCAAACATAATGGGATCCCTACAGGCGTTTAATGCCCCTTAAAAAATTGGGAAACAAAATAACCTTTTCACTAACTCTTTTTACATCATGAAAAGACTGCATAGTTTGACGAAAAGTAGTTTATTGCACAGTTCATCTCTTTTAACAATAACTAAAACAAACAATTTGTCAATTGTTGAGCCGATGGTTTTGAGGGGATAGGTTCACGATGGGTCTCTGCTCTGCGATTTGGTATTGAGCTGATTTGTGGGGTTTTGAGTTTGGGAATAGCTACGAAACGGTATTGTAAGAATTTTAAAATTCACGTGAAACGACAACTATTCTCTATGTTTAAGGGCTGACTTGGCTAAAAAAACATGTCAGCACAGTGACTTGTCACTTAACATCCAAAATGACCCGAGGGTGTGTTTTTGCTAATGGAATCAAACTAAGGGTGTAAAATTAAAATTTTCAAACTTTAGGGTGTAAAATCCAAGAAACCCCAAATTTTAGGGATGTACATTGCAATTTACCCTATAATGTATTATAAACCCGGTTTAAAATACTAGTATTACTATTTTCATGTGTATTCTAATAAGTTACTGTTTACTCCAAAAAAAAAAAAATGTTGTAGTCAATTTTTATTAGCTTTCATTTGGGTTTGCTACTAACATCACTCTTTTTACTTACCAATAACAACTTACCACATTAATAGTTTGTAAAAAAATTTAAAAGCCTAACATTTTCCTTTATTTCAATATAGGGATGTTCATGGGTTAGATTTGGTCGTATTGCCCATTAATATGTCACTTGACCTAATTGGGCCAACTTCATTAGGTCTTATAAATCCAAACATTTGGTGAAGACCTTTCAAATTTAGTGAGATCTTTGTTGGATTTAGCAAAATCTGAACCGTGAAAAATGGTGACAAAGTGTACAAGGATGGACGACAACAAGGAATGGTGGGTTGGTCGAAGTCATTTCTTTTTTCAGAATCAAGACAAAGTTGTTTTATTGAAATAAAGCTAAGAAGCATTAGGAATTACAAAAGGTAAAACCTTATGAGGAACATCTTCAAGCTAGACCTGAAGGTTCTCAACATCTCTAGCCTTTCTTGTTGTGGCGTGATTAACAATATTTCCACTTTGCTTAACATGACGAACAAATGTTACATTCTTTGAAGGGGGAAAACCACCACTCGAATTGATATTGATCAGTTTGAGTGCTCTGCACTCACCATTGACTGTAGACTAAGTTTTTTATTTTTATTTTTTATTTTTTATAATTTGATAGCTAGAGGTGGAGGGATTTAAATCCTGGATGTCTCTCTTAAAAGTCCGATGAGATGTCAACTAGTTTAGGTACAAAGCTCTTGGCAGGCCTAAGTTGGACAACCCTACATCTAATACATGATTTTTTTTTTTTTTTTTTTTTGGGGAAAGAAGGTGTTAGGAGCTTTTAATGATATTAAAGCATCCATAATTTATTTTGGTAATTCTATATAGTATGATTTATTTGGTTTTTATCCAACTCAGGGCTGTCCAAACCCATTCGAAGACCTGACCCACCTAAAGAAACCGACTAGACTTGATTCGACACGGATCGACCCGACTACTTCGGTGGTCGGCGGTGGGCCTTTACCACTAGAAATAGACTCCAGCAGGTAAATTTCGGTTTACCTCCCCCAAAACCCAAAAAACCCGAATTGACTGATGTATTAAGAATTTCCAATAGAAAATTTCCAAATTCTGGTGAAAAATACCTAGATTCCAGCCAAAAAACCCAAACTCTGGCAAAAAATTCCCAAATCCTGGCGACAAAACCTAGATTTTGACAAGATATTAGGTAGATCTGGTGAGATTTCAACTGGATCTAGCAAAATCTCATTGTATCCGGTGAGATTTATGCTGGATTTGGCGAAATCTCATAGAATCCAATGAGATTTTCACCAGATTTGGCGAAATCTCACCATGTTCCTGCTATTTCCTACCGTTTTCTCAGAATTCTGACTCTGACCGACCCACTTGCTACCTGTTGAAGGTCTAATTTGCCTGATCCGACCAGTCTTTCAGTTGGCGGCGGGTTGATGGCTGCTCCACCTGACCAGGTCAGGTCGGATGCGGGTTGAGCTGAAACCCAACTTGACTCGACTCGTGGACTGCCCTATTCCAACTTATTCCAATTGTGTTTTCAAAACTTTTTGATTTATTTGGTTTTTATCTGACTAATTTTAATTTTGTTTTCAAAATTTTTTAATTTATTTCTACTTATCAATTTTTAAAAAAATTTATTTCTAATAACTGCAAGTATAAAATATTTGTATTAATTTTTTCCTTTAATTTAGCTTATTTATTTATGTAAAAATTATAAAATACCAACTCTCTTTAGGTATAATTGTACTTTCAAATTTTGCTTCGTTTTTTCTACTTTTTATTATTATTTAATTTCAAATATTCATTTGGCTTTAGTAGCTTAAAAAAAGTGTATAGCCACTCATACAATAAAGTTAATTCCATTTTTTTTTTTTCATTTTAAGTCTCTTTTAGAAGCCATTTATTTTTTAAGTAAATGTCTGTTAGAAACAATTTAAGTACTATAGGAAAAAATAAAAAAGAAATTATTTAACATGTTGAAATCATCGGAAAAAAATTGAAAGCCTTTTCCCTTTTCTATTACATTGCACGTATGATGTGTATCATACTGCCTTTAGTTGCACAAAAACTTCATTTAAGGGCATATTAGGGATTGTGCTTTTTTTTTTTTTTGGGAGAGAGAAAGGGATTGTACTTTAAAACCTTAAAAAAAGGGTTTCTTTTTAATAAAATATAATTTAAATCTCCATAGCCGAGAAATATCTAGGCCAAAATGGGCAAATGCCCTTTTCGTGCAAAAAAAATCAGTGTTTTGCCCAATTTCACAAACTAATTAGGAAAATGCCCATGTTTTGAAATTCGATTTTCTCAAAATCGAGTTTCAATCTAAAACTCGATTTTTGGACAATCGAGTTATAACAAATTGAAAATAAATAATAATAAAAAAAAATTCTGGAACTCGAGCTCCATGAACTCGAGTTCCATGCATTTTTATTTATTTATTTTATTTTAAAGTTTGATCGCCCCATACTCGATTTTCTACAAATCAAGTTTTACATTGAAACTCGATTTTCAGAAAATCGAGTTTCAAAAGAGGGGTATTTCCCTAATTAGTTTGGGAAAGGGGACAAAATGCTGATTTTTTTTTGCGCGAAAAGGGCATTTGCCCATTTTGGCCAAAATATCTATAATGGTATGTAATTAGAGGTGACCACTCATGTTTGCGTGTCAGGTTCGTGTTATGTCGATTCATGACTATCTAACTATATGAGTAAATACAAACTCGACATATTTATTAAATGAGTCAAGATTTCTCAATCCTAATACGACCTATTTATTAAATGGATTAGTTATGTCAACCTATTTATCAGATTTTATCAAAATGAAAAGAAAAAAAATAGTATTAACCAAATTGATATGAATTATGAAAAACTAAAAAAAAAAAAGTTTTAATATAAAATTCAGAAATAACGAGTAACTGAATCACAAATATTCATTCAAAATTAAAGTATATCTCAATATTACAAATAGTCATTCATAATATGTCATAGAAAATAAATCACAACAACTAATAAGTTTATATACCTAAGGTTTGAAGGGTATATTAGTAAAATGTCATTTAAATAAATGGGTCAGACGGGTCAAACGGGCTTTATGTGATGGACACTAACCCAACCCATTTATTAAATGGGCCAGTCATGTCAATCCGAATATAACACAAACCCATTAAATCTTAACTTATAACCTGCTAATTTCATGTAATATCGTGTCGAGTTTGCGAGTCATGTCCAATTAGGAATTAGAAATAAATAAATAAATAAACAAATCGAATTACAAAAATTAGGAATATTTAAGTATTGAACACATAGTATATAAAATGTATTGCAACGAGACTGATAAAATCTTTAATTCCTTAGAAAAAATTTTATAATTGATACCGGTATTTTATTTAAGATTTAACAATGATTTTTTTTTTAACCACAACCCTTTACATATATAATTATCATATATTACTGTTACAAAAATAGTGAAATTGAGTGAGGCATTTATAAAATCTGTACCATTTATTTCTCTATTTATTTTTATGAGAAAATACAATATATATATATATATATATTAAGTTCCTTAAAAGACTAATTTATTTTTTAAGGAGGGATTTAAATTTTTTTTGGAGACCAAGCTATTAAAAAATTTAAATGTTTTTATTAAAATTTGAAGTTAGAGGACAGTATAGCCCGTGTTTTTTTTGTAGTGAAAATTATATCATTGTGATTCTCGTATTTTATACCATTATATGATTGTTAATCCACTCTCCTATTTACGGTTGTACCATATTGTATTATAAGACTTGTAGAAAAATTGAACTAATGGTTTCAATAATCAACATTACAGCTTGTCAAGAACTTTGTATCTTGTAGCTCATGGGCATTCCCGATTTCTCCCATAGAATTGAACTTTGATTCAAATCCCTCTCTGCTTAAAGTCAGCTAAGAAACCAAAAAAAAAAAAAAAAACAAAAAAACAAAAAACAGAAATAACACAAAAGAGCACTAATATTTAATTTACAGTTTGGCTAAGGGTTTTGAGGCTCAATTATAGCTCCAAAGATCAAAATCAAGAACAATAAGAAAAGATAGGCTTTACTGGTAATAAGCTTGTAGTTTAGATGTTCAAACTTTTGTCCTTAAAGCAGAATATGAACACTACATGAGTTTGTGACAGTACATAAATGCCATGATATTGACACAATATGGTCATGGTGGCCCAGTGGTGTGAGATCCTGCGTGCATGCATGAGGTCCCTCGTTCAAGTCGTGGCGGGTACCTTGTGGGGGGTGGGTTCCTAGCATGCATTGCACCTTATTTGCTGGCTCTCTTAGGGTGCTAAGGTGAGATTTGTGCCCCTATTAGATCATGCCCTGGGGGGTAAGCCACATATGGTCTCCCCCCCTTTTTTCCATCAAAAAAAAAAAAAAAAAAAAAACACAAATTTTATTAATGCTACTTAGTAATGATCTGGGATGCACGGATGCGGCTCCGGACCTAGCGCATTCGCGTCCGACGCGGCGTCCTGCCACGTGGATTTCTCGACTCGCGCCGACGCGGCTCAAATCGGGCCGACTCGGGCCGTATCTACCGAAATCGCCGAAATGGCCGGTTCAAGCCAAAACGGTTGAGTTAGGCCGAAATTCAAAAAAAAAAAAAATGTGCAAAACGCACCGTTTGAACTTAACCTAAAACCCTAGGACTCTCTCACACACTCTCACTTCGTCCAAATACTCTCTCTCACTTCGTCCCTTATCTCTCTCCTCTTCTCCATGCTTTGTCCCTTATCTCTCTTCTCTGTGCTCCGTCCCTCATCTCTCTTCTCTATGCTCTGAGCTCTCTGCGAGTGCAGTGTGCTCGGCTTCAGCCTTCAGGTGTGCTCTCTCTTCTCTTCTCTTGAATTTTTACTCTCTGTTTTTTACGATTTCTCTCTTTCAAATTACTTAGAAATGAATTTGTGAATCTGAAAATTTGTGTGCTTGACTGCTTGCTGTGTTTTTTTGCTTGTTTTTTTGGTTCTTGTGGGAGTTAAAGGGTTTTGTTATTAATATGGCTGCTGTGATTTACAAATTTTAGTTAAAGGGTTTTGTTATTAATATGGCTGCTGTGATTTACAAATTTTATCAGTTAGGATAAGAATCCTAACTGATAAAATTTGTAAATCAGTTAGGATAAGATAGGATTTAGAAGTGATTTGTGAACCTATGATTTGTGAATCTTAGTTTCTTTTCAATCTTAGTTTTATTTAGTTAATAGTTATTATTATTACTCATTGTGATTTGTGAATCTGTGAACTTGGGTTTGATTTATCATTAATTAATTTAGTTAATAGTTATTATTTGTAGGTTAAATTGAATCTATTGAATTTGCAATGGACGAAGTTATTAGCACAGAAAGTTCACCTTCATCTAATCAAGAAGTGTCAAATGATGAATCTCCTCTTTGGCAGTATGTGACTAAAGTAGAAAAACCACCTGGTGCTTCTGTTAAATCAGGTGGAAACACATACTTTAAGTGCAACTATTGTGATATAGTTTTTATGGGATCCTATTCTAGGGTTAAGGCTCATTTATTACAAATTTCTGGCAAAGGTATTAGAGCATGCATTAAGGTGACAAAGAGCCATAGGCTGGAAATGTAGTGAATGCATGATCAAGTTGAGAATAATAAGTTAGAGAGAGAACAGAGAAGTCAAATTCCCTTACCCCCACCTCCCCCAGGCCGTGGGATACCTATTTCCCCATTTCGGAGACAGGAAGGGAGTGATAGTAGTCATGGTACAAATCCGATTGATGCTAAGAGGAGGAAGGTGACTATGAATTCTACTTTGGAGAAAGCATTCCAGAATAATGCTAGACATGATTTGGATGGCAGAATTGCTAGGATGTTTTACACCGGTGGGCTTCTGTTTAACTTTGCAAGGAACCCACATTATCGTAGTTCCTATGCATTTGCTGCTACCCATAGCATTCTGGGTTATCTTCCTCCTGGATATAATGCCTTGAGAACAACACTTTTGCAAAAAGAAAGAGCTCATGTTGAAAGACTTTTGAAACCAATTAAGGACTCTTGGCTTGAAAATGGTGTAAGTATAGTTTCTGATGGATGGTCAGATCCACAAAGGAGGCCTTTTATTAATATTATGGCTGTATCAGATGGGGGTCCAGTGTTTATAAAGGAAATTGATGGGTCAGGTGAGTTCAAAGACAAACATTATATTGTTGGGGTGTTGAAGGATGCTATAAAAGAGATTGAACATGAAAAAGTTGTGTAAGTCATCACTGATAATGCTAATGTGATGAAGTCTACTAGAGCTCTTATTGAAGGTGAGTATCCTAAAATATTTTGGACACCTTGTGTTGTCCACACTCTCAATCTAGTTTTGAAGAATATTTGTGCAGCAAAAAACACTGAAAAGAATGAAGTTACATATGAGGAATGTAGTTGGATTACACGTGTTGCTGATGATGCATCCTTCATACGTGTTTCTATCATGAACCATTCAATGAGGTTGGCAATGTTTAATGAATTTTGTTCATTAAACTGCTCCAAGTTGCTGATACTAGATTTGCTTCGGTGGTTGTAATGTTGAAAATGTTGAAGTTAATAAAAAGATGCCTTCAAGCCATGGCTATTAGTGACCAATGGGCTTCTTATAGGGAGGATGATGTTGGAAAAGCTCAAAAGGTGAAAGATATGATTCTAAGTGATCTTTGGTGGGATTATATTGATTATATCCTTGAATTCACAACACCCATTTATGATATGCTAAGAATAGCCGACACAGATAAGCCTTGTCTTCATCTTGTGTATGAGATGTAGGATTCAATGATAGAGAAGGTGAAGGCAATAATATATCGGCATCAAGGCTTGGAAGATAATCAGTGTAGCTCATTTTGGGGTGTGGTGTATGATATACTCATTGATCGATGGACTAAAAGTTTTACACCACTACATTGCTTGGCTCATTCCTTAAATCCTAAGTAAGTACATTTATTCTCTATTTTCCTTAATTCACCCTTTTAGTAAAACACACGTTTCATCTATATTTGTTTTTTAATCTTTAACTAGGTATTACTCCATTGAATGGCTTTCGGCGAATCCAAAACGCATCCCTCCACATCGGGATCATGAAATTTCTATGGAAAGAAGCAAGTGTTTGGAGTGATACTTTGAAGATGAGAATGACTTAACGGTGGTGAAGTTTGAGTTTGCTAAATTTTCAGGAGGGAGGTTTCCTTCACCAAGTGCCTTGACAGATAGGTGGGCCTTACAACCTTTGGTTTGGTGGCAATACCATGGCTCCGCATTTCCAACTCTTCAAACCCTTGCCCTTAAACTTCTTGGACAACCTTGCTCATCCTCATGTGCTGAGAGAAATTGGAGCACATACAAATTCATTCATTCCTTAAAAAGAAACAAAATGGCTCCTGCACGCGTTAAGGATTTGGTATATGTGCATTCTAATCTTCAACTCTTGTCAAGGCGCAATGAAGAGTACATACATACAGCAACAAAGATGTGGGATATTGTAGAAGACTCTTGGAATGAGAGCGACATACATGGAGGAGCTGGAATTCTTGAGAATGCAGCTCTTACACTTGATGAGCCAAAGTTGGAGGCTATGGTTATTGGGAATGTTAACACTAGTGCTACTACTAGTGAAAGTGAAGTTCGAAGTGAAGCTATTGATCTTGAGGATGATGATCTTAGTGTTTGATTGTCTTGTTGATTATCTTTTATTTTGTTTTAGTTTCAAACTTATGAGTTGTATTCTAATTTCCGAACATCATGGAATGTTTTAGTTTCAATCTTGTGGATTGTATTTAATTTATGAACATCATGTTTTAGTTATTATCTACTATTACTCTTAAATTTAGTATTTGTTTATATAATGTGAAAAAGTATGCTTAGCAATATATTAAAAATATATTGTAAAAATATTTTTAATAATTTTTTAATCACCGAGTCCCATTGCACCTGCACCCACCTTTTTCAAAAATTGCTGAGTCCCACACCCGCACCCACACCTGAGTCCCGAAACGCACCCGTGCTTCATAGGTAATGATGAAGCACAAATTTGTATTAACCCCTTGTTGGCATGATCTCGATCCCTGCAACAATAAGGCCATACTTCACTGAAAAAGACTTTACCTCCTTAAGTCCAAACTATAGTTCATCATCTTCTCCTCCCCCATTGAAAAATGGACCCAACTCAATCTCTAACCACCCATCCTCTCTCTCTTTGGGAGGTGAAGTGTGCTGCTGCTGCTGCGGCAGTACAACCTGGTCTTGTTGCCTTTGTTGCACGGCAGGCAGGTCCAAACCAACAGTCTGTTCATAAACTCCACCTCCTCCAGTAGTTCCAACTGAAGCCCTTAGAGGAGGGCGGTCAAATCCAAAGGCTTCCTTCGTCAACTTGTACACAAGGTAAGCGGCATAGTTTGTTTTTAGGGACAGGATGGAAGTACTCATCTTGCCAGAGATGTCAAACAAAGCCACAGAATTAAGTTCAACTACCTCTGGGAATCTATTTGGTTTTTACAATGTACAGAATTAAGAACTAAATGAAAAGCCTAAAATTAAAGAAGGAGTGCTAAAATAGAGTAGGAACAGAGTTGGAATTATGTCGGGACCTGGATTCAGGAGGAGGAAGTGAAACCCATTTCCAATACCAAGGAATGTCACCCGATTCAATGGTCAGCTCCCTTGCAGGAAGAACGTAACATTTCTTACCATTCAATTTGTCCAAGAAAAACCTTTGCTAGAAAGAAAGAAAGAAGATCAGCACAGATATGGTTATATTCAGCGTGGTGCTACCATCACTGGCCAGAAGCATACATTCAACAAAATCCTTCATAATTTTCTCAGAGATAGCAGGTGCTTTTTATGTGTTTTTTGTTTTTAATTCTGTTCTTCTATTCACTGATTGCATTACAACTTAATTCATGCATAATCACATAACTAATTTAAATCGAACACAATTTTGAGAGTCCACTTTGATACCAACCCACCCAATCTTGCTCCTTCCATTCCATGTGGATCAGATTTACCAAGTTATTAATTTTCAAAGCTGTACAATATGTTTGTGAACCAAAACCTTACACAAAATTGGATAAAAATATAGCTAACTTGAATGGCATATTATATTATTATGCCACTGTCAGTTTGATAACATTCTGTAATAAAATTTGTTGTAGTTTTTGAAAGCTCGATAGTCTAATTACTAGAGCTAATTAAGACCCCTAAATTTTAATTAGGGCTTGATTAATTTTAAGCTTAACACACTTAATGCGGAATATACGTGATTAGCAAATTAATTAATCGAAGCATTCAATAATTGCATGAATGAACAAATATGTGGAAGTCAATAATGTAAAAGGCAGTAGGGAAAAGAAAATCAAACCCAAGATAACACACGATGTGTTATTGAAGAGGAAAACCGAAGAACTAGGCATAAAAATCTCTCTGTGGCCCTCTAAGCCAAAATGATCATGTTAGTTTTTAGACTCCTGGAAAACATAGTTTGTTTAACCTAATTTATTGGCCAAGTTGTTACTTAGGTTAATTATTTAAATCTAGGTTAAAAAATAATAAATCATATCACACATAGCGGAAAAGTAAATAACATAAGCGATATGATGACCTAAGAAAACCAATGAAACCGTCCAGTTTCAAGGTAAAAAAACCTAGGGAGGATTTAACATAAATAATCCACAAGGCAACAATTCACTAATAGAATGGAAGTTTTTACAATAGACTTAACCCTAAATCTAATGCTACCTCTTGTAGTACTTACTCACGTGACCACATGTAGCTCCGAATCTACAAACTTTTCTATTCTGAATTTGTTGCACACAAACGATCCTGTTTATGACTTTGAGATCTCCACTCAAAGCTTTATATCATCAATAGTAGGTGATCTTGTTGCAGCAACTTAATTCCACCGATTCATGCAATATTAATCTAATCTCTGGTAAATGCTTGTTGAGTTAAAAGGTTACAGAACCTCGCAGGAGTAACTCACAAGACCTCGAAAATGTGTATTAGGGTTTTGTTTTTATACCTGGCAGTGTTGGACTCAAACCCTAAATGTTTCGCGGGCTTTTGGGACTTCTTTAAAATGTGCAGAATTTGTGTTTCGACTGATCGAAGGACACATTTGATTGGTCAAGTCTTGCAGTTTTTGAATTCTTCTTTCTGCAGCTTGAATGTTCTTGAATCTTAACTTGAATCAACTTGAGCAATGTCTAAGCCTATTCTAAGACATAAATATCTTATACTAGACATGTTATTATACTCGGTTTCCCGCCATACATAAAATTAGAACCTAAACATTTAATCTTAAATATTTAGAACCTAACAGATCCACTAATGAATAAGTTAGAGTACAAAGATAACCAAAGAGACCCCCCAAGCTTAATCTACCAAAATACTTGAGCCCTCCAAGCTCCAGCTTCTGATGGACTTCTCGAAGTCTTGTCTTCACTAACTTCCTAAATCCTACAATACTGCTCAATTGTATTGCCAAGCCTTATTGGCTTAATTTGGCAAGACCCAATACTTTTCAAGCTCCAAAACCCCCCTCAACACTTAGATTTTGTGTGAGTCGTGTTTGGGTAAAAATCTCCTCTCAAGTTATGACAATGGAAGAGAGGAGGAGAAGAGACTGCAAGAATATCTCTCAAGATTTCTCTCTTGAAGATGAGTAGCTCTCTCTAAAAGGTGGGTGTTCTAAAAACCTTAATCTCTCCACTTTTTCTATTTGATAGCCTCTTTACAATTTTATAGGTAATGAGGGTATATATAGTGTGGGTGAAGGATATGAAGAGTCATACAAAAAATCCAGTTGTCAGAGCATTTCGCGGGTCACTTCGCAATTTAGCCAAGTTGCGAGTTACTCGTGAAAGCTAGTCACGAATTCCACTATCTTGAATAATATTCACCAACTTAAGATTAAACCTATTATAATTAAATCTCACAAAATACAATGAAATAAATTCATAAAATTATAAAAAATTTTGTCATGGAATACTGCCAACAATAATGTTATGAAAAATCATAACTTAACCGTTTTAACTGTTATAGCATTGGTATAAGGTTAACTCTTGGTAGGGACGGAACCAGGATCTTTTTTTTTTTTTTTTTTTTTTTTTGGGGGGGGGGGGAAGCCTTAATAAAAAAAATTCTTTAAAATACAAATTAGCATATATTTAATGTTAAGAAAATATCAACAAAAGAGAGAAGAAAGAAAATAACCGTTTATTAATACATTTTAACTTAATCATTTACAAATAGAATGCAACATTCTTTTAAATAACAAAAATCATCTATAGTTGATTTTGTACTAAACTTTGCAACAATCTCCCTTTCAATCCTAATTTTCTTTTAATTAATGATACATGAATTTATAAAATTTATGCAGTAAAATTTGTAATACTAATAGCTATACACTACACATTAGCACCAATTTATTAATACAACTATTCAATTCCATAATACCCCACATAAAATTAAACTAATTTACTAATAAACAACCAACAACAACTACTAAGTGGTAAGTTAAAAAAAAAAAAATTTAAGTTAAAAATTAATAGCCAAACACACCTGCCATTCCACCCCACACACTAACTAATGGCCACCCCTGCACCCCACTCTCGCTCACTAATAGTACATTAACTTGGTTTGTAATTTGTATTTATCTATCTTTCTTCTTTTTTGCTTTGTGCATTTTTTTTTTCTTTTAAGCGAAAATAGTCATATCTTATTCACAAAAATTCAAATAATTAATCTTAATACTCATAAAAAAAAAAGCTTGGATCTAAGAAGAAATAGTAAGAAACAGCCAACACAGTTACACAAATATTGTAGTATAATTGTTTGCCAGTTGGGTTTTATCATTTTCATGGGTCAATTTATAACTTATTGGGAGAAGGGGGACCAAAAATAATTATTTTGGGCTTAATGGTTAAACTATTCATTAAATGTGTATATACTATGACTATTTTTTAAAAAATCTGGTCGGGGTGGGGGGCCATGGCCCCCTTAGCCCATTACTAGTTCCGTCTTTGTCTCTTGGCGTTAATATGTATGATTATATGCTGGTTGTGTCTATTTCCAAGGAGTGGCAAACTGTCTATAAATATCACATACACGTTAATGCTTATTTTCATTCAACGAATTCAGAAATAGAATTAAGAGTTCCAAAAGGGGAAAGCTGTTTGAAATTGAATTGACCCTAGTATATATATAACTTACTGAAGCCAATCAAATAGTTATAGCAAATACCTTTTTAGAGTCGTCGATCAAGATTGGGTTTTCGGAGAGATAGAGGTAGAGCTCTTTCTTAGGAGAGTAATTCAACAAATCCGACAAATTACGACTTACCCCGCCGAAGTTTAAATTGCCTACATGTAGTTAAAAATTTGACGTTTTATTCATTTGAGGTTAGCTCAGTTAAATTTCTGTAGTCTACTTAAAACATGACCAAAATGTAATTTTACTATACTTTTATGTTTCTCTCCTCCAAAAACACAAAAAATATAAAAATATAAGATTAAATAAAATAAAAAGCAATCCATTGGAACACATGCATCATACGATTTTAAACCACCTGTAGACAACTTAAATTCCGATCAAACTTTAGGTGCGTAAAGTGTTAAATTTTAAACCACAGGTAGACAACTAAAATTTCAGCCAAACTATAGGTAGGTAAGTTGTAATTTGGCCTTACTCATTTATTTTTATTTTTTTCAAACACGGGCCTAAATTAGTTTAACACCAAACAAGGTTTTATGTATAAGCTTGGCTTAATTTTTTATCGAACAAGCTCAAATTTTTTCAAGAGTTACTTGATTAATTTATTCTTTTTCATTATGAAAACATGACTAAAATGTTTTATCTTTTCTTGATTTTATGAAAATTATAAATAATAATTTAATACCATATAAACATATTGTTAAACTTATACAATCCAATTTCAAATTTATATAAATATATTTTTAGACAAGTATACATATGAAAATATAGTATTACATATAGTTAATTGACCTCTCATGTTCACAAGCTTGTTGTGGAACATATTATTATGTTTGATTTTGATTTGTTTAATAATCTTTTTTTTTTACACAAATAATAATTTATTTTAAACTTAGAACATTCTCATCAACCTAGCTAAAGCAACATTTAGCATTAAAAAAAAAAAAAACTATACTCACCCAAAACTTCCACACATCAGTTTTAATATTTTGCCCTAAAAACTTAACAATGAATAGTGTCCTCAATACATCTATTGAGCACTATCCACTCAATACACCAGATAAAAATCTTATTTTATTCACAATTTGAAAATGATGAGTTAAAAAAAAAAGTTCCGGTTACTTTTAGGGCTATGGTTAGAAAACCATTTTAGGAAAGTTTTCATAGGGAATATAAAAAGTCGTAAAAAACATTAATTGCTTTTGTAAGGACCAGATTTAGTTCTTTAGCCCAAAAGGTGGATGGATTTCGTCCCAAAAAGCCCAAAACAATGAATTTGTAGAGAATGGGTTAGAAAACTAGGCTTTAATGAATCAGACAAACATTAAAGTAGATCCAGATGACAAGTGAATGAAATTAGACAGGTTTATGCTGAAGAAAATCATCCTCGACACAGTCTGACTCACCGTTTAGTCTGCCTAGTTTGAACTTGAACCTACCATTGTTCGAAGTCAGACTCACTATCACACCAATCTTTCCCACAGACAGCGCCAATTGTAAGGACCAGATTTAGTTCCTTAGCCCAAAAGGTGGATGGACTTCGGCTCAAAAAGCCCAAAACAATAAATTTGTAGAGAATGAATTAGAAAAATAGGTTTTAATGAATCAGACAAACATTAAAGTAGATCTAGATGACATGTGAATGAAATTAGACAGGTTTATGCTAAAGAAAATCATCTTCGGCACAGTCCGAGGAGATCAGTTTTTATATATTTCTTTCGGGTTTGAATACAAAGTTAGTTCTTGATTGCTACAGTGTTTCTCTCTTCATTTTCCTCATCCAATTCTGATTGCTCCCCCTTCTTTTATACCCTTTTCCCTTTTCATCTCTACCCTTCACGTGCAGGCCAGATTGGTTGATCTTGATACTTGTCCCATCAGCCCATTCCCAAAGTCTTTAGGCAGTAGCTGTAAGGTTGAAGGCTATTGTTCAGGTATCACCTCTACATTAATGCGGCCAGAGAATTAGCTGCAGAGCATTTAATGTGGCGGTAGCAGCTTTCTCCTTAAATATTTTAGGACTCCTCCCTGTTTGATGTCTTTGCAATGCTTATTCGTTCCAACATAATTTCCTGGAATGTTATCCTAGTTGATAGACTACCTCTTCGGATCTCAGCTTTGTCTAGCCAAGGATGCATTTATCCTTAGCCCACCCTCTTAAACCATTATGACCAAAACTGACTTCTTTATGCACTAACACAGTCTCTTTTGACAAAGATTTCTCCTCCTTAGACAAACCCTCGTCGTCGCCTTGGGCCACAGGCCCAATATACAAATAGATAATGAACTCTTAGGCCCAATATCCCTACAGCATTTTTCTATAAAAGATTTTTATAAACATTTCTTAAACCAATGCCCTTAGAATATTCATTAAATTTTCACTCAAAAAATATATTTGTGGAGAAAGAGAATAATATCAAAATAGAATAATGATGGAGTGCTGAGGTTGATGTAATTGTCTGTAAGTAGTAGATTAACTAAACTAATAAAAGTGAGTTTTTAAGACTAAATTTGACTAAAAACTCACTAGGCTGATGTGAATGCTCCTGAGACTTGAACTTAAACAAGCTTTTTCTTAAGCCAAACTTGTTCTATTCTTGGTTCATTTACAACCCTATTTGCTGTATTTTGATTTGCCGTATTTTGATAGAGATGTATTTACATTTTTATCCTTAAAAAAAGTTATATGGCCTACAGAGTGTGAGAGGCTATTTGGTCTCTTGGCTCTCAGTTGCTGAGCCTGGGATTACCTGCATGAGTTTGTCCAGATGATTAAGGGGGCATTTTGTGTTGTCTCTCGTATTACGGATCTACAGAGGACAGGTAATCTCTTTCAATGAATTTCTAATTTTATGCATTCTAGATTGAAGTAACTGAGATTGCTTTTGTAATTTTTGTGCTTTCAAATAGGTTTTTAAGATTTTCGTTATTGGTCTGATCCAAATCAATTTCATGTCTAGATTATGAAATGTATGCAATATTCTTTATTTGTGGAAGGAATTATGTGTATTGTATAGTCTGTATGTAGTTATTTTAATGGAAATTTGAGGGAAAATTAGTCTTTTTTTTCTTCTTCGATCCACTTTATCTACAAAATCAATGTCAAGCTATACAAAAAAAGTAACGCGGAAAATTATAATGTGTAATATACACTTTTCTTATTCCAGCTTATACTAACTATCATGCTGCATCTTCAAATTTTTAAGTTTTTAAAGATTTTTATTCGTAAAGAGCTATCCATATCTTTCAAGGAATTTAGAAGAGCTATTTAAAATGATTTATTGACTATGATTAATTACTCTCATAATAATTAAACATTAAAATCTTATAGGTAACTAGTAGATGGTCTAAACTGTCCAGTACTCATGGTAACTCTGAAATTCTTTAAAACACATGCCTGGCCTAATACCAAATGAAACAAAAAATAGAAAAGGTAAGTATTTAATTAAAGTTTGTTTGATAGTTTTTCTGCTCTCGTTAGACACTTGCTCAATCGAGGGCTGGACAAGATTATGCAGAATTGCGTTTTCTATAGAATTTATTACCAAGTGTCATACCCAAATCCAAACCAGGATTCAGAGTCAAACCGACTTGCTAATATTAAGCCTGTACCTGATATTAACACAAACTAATTAACTGTGTATGAAAATTTTCTTTTCCAGTTACAAATCTTTTACTCATGCTTATCAAGTGATTCTATTTATCATCTATAAGATATGAACGATTTGCCCATCTACAGGAAGTGACGAATCAGAGCATCTAGAGTACCATCAAATGTAATAACATAATGATTAGGTAACCTCAATATACATAGCACAACAGAATTTATTTTTACATAGCCATCGTTAAAATTGTTCCATCTCCCACTACCATACATCATAACTATCTAGGTACTCAGTGTCTTAAAATACAATAACAATTCCATCATGACTCCTACATAAACTCCTCCACTGCGGAGACTTTGAGCTGCAAAAGGAAAATACCTGCTCTCTGAAAATGTTAAGGGTGAGCATACCACCTGCTAAGTAAGGGAGGCGTGACATGAGCATATATCTAACCTGCATGATAGAAAAAGTGTTGTTAACATGTGGTTACAACTTTCTTATAAACAGTTTCAAGAGTTTGCATAAACATGTATAACATTCTCGAAAACATAAAGCATATATCAATCTCATTCTGGAAACATCAAAATAGATCACATGCTTATAACATAAGGTAACATCTTTTGAAAACATTTCCTGTAAAACATGACTTATGATCATTAGCTTGGAAAGCATCATCAATTCAACATATAACTGGGTTCCATACACCATTCATGAGAATCATAACTTCCATACTGAAAATGCCTATGCAGATCATAACCGCACATAAATTGTGAAACTCATGAATCTAAAGCTAAAACTATCATAATGTCAAACATATTAAAGAAATACAGGATCATAATCATTTAAATCATTTTCATAAACTTAACTACCCGACCATTAAGGCCAGCCATTATCTGGTTATGCGTCCCCCAGGTACAAACATCAGGGTACAGTTCATCTGACTGTGTTAGGTACTCCTCGGCCTATGCCGAGTACAATGTTAAACTGACTTGATCCACAATAGTATATCATTTGGTTTGAAATTCATTTTCTTTCTAAAAACATTCTTTTCTAAAAACAAATTTGTTTCCATAATAATAATTTCCTTGATCTTTAGTCTCAAACAGAGGTTATAAACATCTTGCATATCCACACGATTTACTCATTATCTCACTATAAAACATATGTGTAGTTTGACAAAAAAACATGCTTAATTTCAATGAAACATAAGCATAATCATGTTTATCAAAAAGCTTTGTTTAAAACACATGTTTACAAAAATATGGGCTGCTAGACCCTCATATCACAATCCCTTACCTCAAGGCAAATGCTTTTGCTTGTAGTGGAGTTCCCTATTGGTCTTCTCCTGCCCCTAAATAGAAAACAGCCACTTTCATTATTAAGCACACTATTCAACTCATGGAGTGTTCTGATCCATAATTTCGTTACTTACCCCCTCAAGTTCCAATACCTATTAATTCTTCACCCTAACTAGGCCCCTGTGAATTCCCACAACCATCCCAAATGCAGCCAAACACTCAAACATGCAATTACCAGTTTAAAACATCAAAACACACAAAACTGAGCACTAATCATAAAAAACTATAGTTGCCGGGCTTATAATTTTTCCTTTGTGTTCTAAACAGTAGAACTAAGGTACATGAACATTCATCCATACTTTATACATACTAAACAGAGCTCCCACAAATTTACAACTCAATCCATTCACCTTAACTAGAGAAATAAATCCCCAAAGTTAGGTGGTACAATTCATTCTTACTGCTTTATCCAACAAAGTGCAACTTACTTCCAAACTTCAATTGAGTCACCAAAACACATCAACATGTCATGCCAATTTACAAGGATATTACCCTATATGTCTTACACATGCCATAAAATTCTGAAAGCCAGATTCTAAAGCTACAATTTAATAAAAATCATACAAGCTAGTACACTCAAATCTGCCCCAACAGATTTGAGGTCTAGATAGTAATTCCACTATAAATTTTATACTCATCCAATTGGCTTGGGACCAATATCAAGTTCGATAGAATTGCAATTTAGTGTATCATCAATGTCACTTAGTGCTAATAAAAGCATAAATTTTACTAACTCGGTTGTTGGCCTGATCTCGATCCCTTCAACAATGAGGCCCCTCTTCCACTGACGAGAATGTCCCTCCAAAAGTCTAATCCGCAGTTCATAATCTTTTCCTTCCTCATTGAAATACTCACCCAACTTAAACTCTAACCATCCATCTTTTCTCTGACTTGGATGCGAAGTGTGCTGCTGCTGCTGCTGTGGCGATACAATCTGACCCAAAAAACCAGTTTCCATACAAACTTCGCCTTCTTCAGTAGTTCCAACTGAAACCGTTGGAGGAATGCGATCAAATCCATAGGCTCCCTCTGTCAACTTGTACACAAGGTAAGCAGCATAGTTTGTTTTCGGAGACAGCATGGAAGTACTCATCTTGCCACAGATATCAAGCCAACACACATCTAAAAGTTCAGCTACCTCTGGGAACCTGTTTGATATTTACATGTACATAATTAAAAACTATACGAAAAGCCAGAAATTATAAAAATGAGTACTAAAATATGTAAGGTTGAATTTAATCAACCATCTTGTTGGCTTCATTTCGTGCCAAATTTGCTTCTATTTCAGCAATTAGTAACCCTGTATTTAGGTGGGTTTGTTGTAAGGGTAGTGAGTGAGATAGAGTGATTAAATGCTTAAGAGTGTGCAAGAAAACAGAATCTCGCGGCTTGATCTTGCGGGTGACTCGCGGCTGCAAGCCGCCAGAAGCAACACACATGCCAAGCATGCCAGAAGTTGAAGCGTTATGCTAGCTGGAGCATTACAGGACAAAATAGGACAACTGGCCATTCTATTATCGCGCGGCTGAATCTCGCGACTCAATCAAGCCGCGAGTCCAAGCCGCGAGCCACCCCTGTTTTGAAAAACCTGACGTTTCACATTCTTTTCTCACCTCAGTATAAATACCCCTTATACCCACAAAAGAAAGAGAGCTTCCAGAGAGAATTTTGAGAGAGAAACCCTAGAGTAAAACAAGATTGATTCATCTACAATCTTTACATAAGAGTCTCTTCAAATTCCTCAACTCTCTTCCTCTCCATTGTCAAATCCTTAAGAGGCATTTTACCAAAACCTTTTTCTCACCATATCCATTACTGTGAGAGGGCTGTTTGGTGTTCTGGAAAGCAATTAGGAAGGAACCAATTTATATTGGTTGATGCTATGGTCAAGTAGCAGAATCCGGGAAGCTAGGAAAGAAATAGGTTCGGCACAATCTCGTTGGAGCAAGAAGCTTGGAGGACTTAGGTGCACTGGGTGGATTAGGCTTGGAGGGTCTATTGCTGTCCATGTATCCCAAGTACATTTTCTAGTGGATTGTTTACCGCTTGAAGGGTGGTGGAGAGGTTTTACGCCGAGGGTTTCGGTTTCCTCTTTGATAACACATTGCGTGTTGTCCTTATGTTTGCATCTTCCTTCCCTTTTTATCTTTGCCTTTTATTATCTGCTGTGGGTTGTGATTTTAAATTGGCTTAGAGTGTTTACCAATTCTGTTTTATAGTTTTTGTTCATTTTTCGCACACTTGTTGTTTGACATAAAGCTTGAATTGGTTAATTTGTAAATTGGGGGTCTAAACGTTCAAGGGTGTTTTTACACTATTTGAACCTTCAATTGGTATCAGAGCGGGTGCACTTGTTGTGGTTTAATTACCTAAATGCAATCCTAGACCTTTTTGGATGATGTTATGGAAAATACCATGCTGAATTATAGTTTAAGTGTTTGTGAAAATGACTCTATGAGTATGTTTGAAGGGTGTCTTAACAATGAACTCGTAGAGTTGTTAAAAACAAAGAAACATGCTAGGATATTTGTTCACATGCTGAAATATTTTGAAAATCAGAATCATATCTTACACAGTAGCATATTTGAATCTAAATCGTTGATTAAGAAATACAAAAGAAAGAATAGAATGTTGTGTGAGATGATTGAGAGTCTAAAAATGAAAGGTCAATATAACAGAAGCATGAAAACTGATGATAAGATTCTGTTTGAAGGTCAAGAATGTTTGTCTCATGTGAGCTTATTTGTGCATACCTCATTGAAGGTATTTGATTAATGCTTGTGGTATCTTGACAACGGTTGTTCTCGTCATATGACAGGGGATAAGTCACTGTTTAAGACACTCAAAGAAAAGGTTGGTGACTATGTGACTTTTGGTGATGGAAGTCATGCTCAAGTTCTCGGCAAAGGGACTATCGAGATACCTGGATTACCTCTGTTGAAAGATGTGTTATACATCAAAGGGCTGAACGCAAATCTTCTGAGCATCACTCAAATATGTGATGAGGATTTCCTGGTACAATTCTCTAAGAAGGGATGCTTAATCATCAATGAAGAAGGGATTCAAGTCTTGGAGGGAAATTGGACTACAGACAACTGCTATGGAGTAGTTCCCACGACACCCATTTCGTGTAGAAGTGCTCGTGTTGACATGCTGGAACTTTGGCATCACAGATTTGGGCATGCGAATTTCAAACAAGTAGCTAAAGTGTCCAAACTTGAAGCAGTTGAGGGACTTCCTAAGTTTGGAAAGGTGAAAAAGACTATTTGTGGTGCATGTCAAATGGGAAAGCAAACAAAGGCAAGTCATCACAGGGTGAATGTGATTGCTACTTCTCGGTGTTTAGAGTTACTTCATGTTGATCTAATGGGACCTACCAGAACTGAAAGTCTAGGAGGAAAGAGATACATTATGGTTGATAGTTTTTAGACCCCTTAAACAATTGATTAAACCTAGGTAATTAGCCAAGTTGTTACTTAGTCCAATTAAACAAGTCTAGGTTATCACAATAAAAAAGATCAAATCATGCAAAGCAGCGGAAAATAAATAACACAAGATATGATCACCTAGGAAACCAAACCGATAAAAACCTGGGGAGGATTTGACCTAACTATCCTCAAGGTAAACCTGAATCCACTATCTTGAAAGAATCGAAGTTCATACAAAAGGACTTACAAGCACCCCCGCTTGACTTCCTAATGCTACCAACCAGTAGAACTTACTGACACGACCACGTGCAAGTTTCGAATCCACGGACTCCTTCTTTCTTGGATTCCCACCAGCTACAAGCACACCCGCTTGTGTATTCTTTAAGCTTTAATGGCAGCAACTGAATTGATCATCAAGGTGTAGAAAATATCTCCTCCTTGAAAACCCTAAGTTTGTGTAAAGGAAAGCTCCTCTAGATCTCACAAGAGATTTACACAAACCGCAATATGAGCAACACTAAAACGTGGCTAGGGTTTGCCTTTTATACTTAGGACAAATAAGAAACCCTAAAAACGTTTTAAAACAAATAGGGCTGAGTTGGACGAATCTGCAGAAAAGCGATCTGCCCGAGCTTCGATCGGTCGAGCCTAAGCTTCGATCGATCGAGCCAGGCCGAAAGCCACAGTGCTTCCTGCTTTAAACTCGATTCCAACTTTACATTGACATACAACTTTGAGCTAGCTTTAAACACTTCTAAACACATTGTTTTGATCATGGTTTGCCAACAATACAAATTAGAGTTCTAAATACATAAAATCCTAAACTTTAGAACCTAACAAACTCCCCCTTTGGCAATCCGTGACAAAACACAACTTAGAAGCTCAAAGTTTACAAAATGAAAAGCCCTTTACAAAATAATGCTCATAAACCAAATTCAATCCTAACTACTATCCATCAGTTGCAAGTGTAGACAACAGCTCAATTGAATCAACCTGTATATTTCCTGAAACACTAAACAAAATGCATAACCGCATGCGTGGAAATAATACAAGTAAACAAAATAACTTCTTGATTTCAAACAACACACAAAGAAAGATATATATCAATGAATAACTCATAAATATAAATCAATAAGCAGTTTGAAATAATAAACAAATAAAGTACCAACAAAAACATAAAAACTCCCTCTAACATGAATATCCCATCAAAAACAAGGTAAGAGCTAAAAAAGTTAAGTACACAGTGAAGCACCTAGATATAATCTAAAACTCCACAAGTTCCAACCAAAAACAAATAAACTCCCCCTGAAAACAAAAAAACCTACAAGTACTCCCCCTTTTTTTGACGGAATGCCAAAGGGCAAACAAGATATCCATCATCAAAAGGGAGGTGGTCTAAACTACGCTAACTCCGCATGCAAGGCACGAATCTCATCAAGTACGTCCACCAAAATCTGTCCTTGAGTAGCCTGAATGGTCAAGACATGATCCAACGTGCGACGAATGTCTGAATCATCCGAAGCAGTCGGTGGAGGAACAGCAGCATCAGCATCAGCAGCAGCACCTGAAGTCTCAGCAACAGCTGTACCTGTAGAAGAGGGAGGAGGGGGAACACTACTAGATGACGCACCTCTAGGACGAGGAGGAGCAACTCTCAACTGAGCAGTCCTCTGACGAAGAAAGGTGGCACCTATGGGAGCTATCACATGAACAGGCTCACCCGACGGATAACCATCTAGACCTAAGTAGAGCAGAATCTTATGAATGAAAATAGGATGAATCAGCGCATGCCCTACGGCAGAACTTCTATGAACCTCGTTCAAAGAACGAAGGAACAAGTGAGGAAAACTGATGGACGCTCCAGAAGTAAAGGCGTACAAAAACACACATCACTCTAAAGGGATGATGTGGAAGTGAGAGATAGGTCACAAGGAATGACATGCAATCCTAAAGATGAGATAGGCCGTCTCGGTAAGCTCAGCGGATGTGATCCGAGAATCAGTACCCCACTGGATAGATGACCCAGTGATGTAAGATATGACAACATCTAAAGAGGGTGACTCATTATAGGGATAGTCAGCATCCCGAACAACCGGCACCCCAAGAGCCTTAGCCACTACCCGAGGGGTAATGGTGAACTCTACACCTCGTATCCAACTCCTAACTAGGGTGTTGGAATCATAGATGTGGCAAGAGAGGTTTGAGTAGAACTCTCTAATCAGGGCGGTCGGGGGTGGATAATCTATCTCTACGAGAGGCAACCAACCCCTAGACTCAAAATTGGCCCTAATGGCCGGATCAAGCGCATCTAACACAACAGCTTGCTCAGACCAGATCTTACGCTTACAGTTCAAGGTGTCATAGGCTTCTCTACACTTATCATTCTTAAACAGCTCAACTCTAGTGGGAGACTCAGAGGAAGTGGAAGTGGTCCTATCAGCTCTAGTTTTCCTAGGCATGGTGCTAAGATAAGGATCAAAACACAGAGTGAAAGAACAAAAAACCACAAATCAAAACCAAGGGCAGACTGCAAGTTAGCACAAAAACAAAAAAAAAAATAGAATCAAAATCTATATGATGCATGAACAAGTTTAAATGTCATGATGCATGTTCTAATGCAGTGAATTAAGTCACAAAGGTTCAAATTACAAAATTGGCTTGAACATTAAGGTTTTTAAAACAAAAACCCCAAAATTTGAAAAACCACTTGATTAATTTGAAAAATATTGACGAATTGATCATTACACAGGATATAATAACAAAAATAATGACCAAATACATCAATTGGATAAGCCAATTTCATCAATTTAAGCCAATTTGACAAAATCCCCAATTCGGATCAAATTTAAAACCCTAGAATTTCCAATTTTTCAAAAACCACAAAATTGATCAAATTAAACTATAGGGAACATCAATATAACATCATGGCACAAAAACCCATTGATCAATTACACAAGAATAGGCTTGAATCATCAAAAACCCCAATAAGTTTGAAGATGCCGAAAATACCCATGATAATGCATGAAAAATGCAAGAAAACAAGAAATAAACTTGAAAAAGAAGGGCAAAAGGGACTTACCGGCTTCTAAGGACAAAAACCTTGCGAAAATCTTGAAGGAAAACGACAAAAATTGAATGGTGGAGCCAAGAGCCAATGCGGAGAGAGAGAAAAGAAAAGAACTATTTGAAAAGTAAGTTTGAAAAAGTCCAATTCTGCCTTTTGAAAAAACCTGATTCACGAGTTTCAATCGGTTGAAAATCAGCCTCGACCGGTTGAAACAGACAGAGACTCCCTCTCTTAAATTTTAAAAATTTTAAAAAATTTCGATCGGTCGAAAAACAGAATGGATCGATCGAATCAGGCAGAGGCTCACCATATTTTTGAGGAAAAACACAAATTTTGAAAAACAAGTTGATTTAACTCAAAGCATTGAAATTTAAGAACAAAAATGCATGAGTATGAGATGATACGATTTTCCAACAAAGAATTTTAAGCCCAAAATTCCCAAAAAAAAAAATTTTTTGCATTCTCCACAAATTTTCAAGTAACAAATTTAGTTTGCACATAATTGAAGGTAATTGCAAAAACTTGGTTGGTCAGACCATAAACACACACAATAACATGTACAATGTTTAGCAAAGAGTAACTCGTGTAGTGTGTGCGACTAGCAAAAACTTGAGATACATGTGAGGTGATATGTGAATAGCAATCAATCACAAAGTCTACAAAATTCATCACAAAGAATTTAAAAGAGACTATCACCTAAAGAGTTACATCATATAACTCCCACATCTCCTAAATCATAAGCTTGCAATCATGTAAGTTTCTTGTATTTTTGCCTCATAATATACATTCCAATTTTAAGTTATGTGAGTTTGGCATCAAGCCTAATAGTACACACCAATTTTGATTTTAAGAATTAAGCACTTTAACCGAGGCTTCACCTTATGTTCTTTTTGTACATGTGCTACACTTTCTCGAGCACAAAATCTTATGATATGCACTAAGGTGTTCATGATTGGCTAGTGAACAGTGGTGAGATGGTTATTTATACCTTTCTCTAAAAGTTCAAGTCCAACATTTAAAAACATGTGACTTCAAGATTAAGACATAGTAATCAAAAACCATACACATCTTTCCCACACAACATGCACTACAAATCTTCAACTAGTAGAGTGCAATAAATAAGCTCATCAAAGCTAAACAAGGTACAAAAGACATGTTATGTGAAAATAAATTGACCAACCTTGTTCTCAAAAACCAAGAAGAATAGTGCAAAAACAAAATGCGCTTCCTTTTCCTTTTTTTTTTTTTAATTTTATTTTAATAAAAATAAAAAACACCTAGAATGAAATGCATGAATGTTATGCTATGCAAATCCTAGAGACACAAAAAAAACAAAACCAAAGAACAATGGTCACAAAAGGGTAGAGCAATGAAGCACAAGGACCAAGAGGCCAAAGACAAATCAGGGACACAGAATAACACCAATCACTTGACGAAGAGTCTCAAACTTACTTCTATCAAGAGGTTTGGTAAAAATGTCGGCATTCTGACGCTCAGTAGGAATATACTCAAGACACACAATTTTTCTTTCAACAAGATCCCTAATGAAGTGATACCTAATCTCTATGTGCTTAGTCTTAGAATGATGAACAGGGTTCTTAGATATGTCAATAGCATTAGAGTTATTACAGTAAACCACCATCGTATCTTGGGATATCCCATAATCTGTTAAAACCTTTTTCATCCAAAGAAGTTGTGAGCAACAACTTCCAGCAACAATATATTCTACCTCGGCGGTAGACAAGGACACAGAATTTTGCTTTTTGCTCATCCAGGCAACAAGGTTAGCACCAACATAAAAACATCCACCAGTGGTGCTTTTTCTATCATCAGCATTACCAGCCCAATCAGAATTAGAAAAACCAGCAAGAGACAGATTAGACTCTTTGCTATAAAATAATCCATAGTCACAAGTTCCAGCAACATATTTAATTATTCTTTTGATATCATTTAAGTGTGAAACCTTAGGATTAGACTGAAATCTAGAACAAACACCAACACTAAAAGTAATATCAGGTCGACTAGCAGTCAAATATAACAAATATCCAATCATACTTCTGTATAGTGTAACATCAACAGACTCACCTGATGGATCATTTGTTAGTTTTGCATTGGCAGCCATTGGTGTTCTAGCATGGGCAGCATGGTCCAGTCCAAATCTCTTGACTAGATTCTTTGCGTATTTGGCTTGCTTGATGTAGATCCCTGAATCCGTTTGCTTCAGCTGTAATCTCAAAAAATATGTTAGTTCACCAACCATACTCATTTCAAACATTGCCTTCATTTCATCTGCATAAGAATGAGCAAGAGAGTCAATAGTAGCACCAAAAACAATATCATCTATATAAATTTGAGTTACAACAAAACTGTTCTTATCCTTTCTTATGAAGAGAGTAGTGTCTGCAAATCCCCTTTTGAAGCCGTGCTCAGTAAGATATGCAGTCAATCTATCATACCAAGCCCGTGGAGCTTGTTTCAAACCATACAGTGCTCTCTTCAATTTATACACATCATCCGATCTGTGAGGGTCAACAAATCCTTTAGGTTGTTCAACATAAACTTCTTTTTGCAGCATTCCATTTAAGAAAGCACTTTTGACATCCATTTGATATAACTTGAAGTTTAGATGACTAGCTATAGCCAGCAATATCCTAATGGATTCCAATCTTGCTACTGGAGCAAAGGTCTCATCAAAGTCAATCCCTTCCACTTGTGTGTAGCCTTGAGCAACAAGTCTTGATTTATTTTTGATGACAGTGCTATGTTCATCTGACTTGTTCTTGAAGATCCACTTAGTTCCAATTACATTCACACCTTTTGGTCTAGGAACTAATTCCCACACATCATTTCGAACAAATTGATGAAGTTCTTCATGCATAGAGTTCACCCAATCAGCATCTTGAAGTGCTTCATCTACCTTCTTCGGTTCAAATTGGGACAGATAGCATGAGTGTGTAATTACACTTAAGGCTTTTGACCTTAATCTCATATTGTCATTCAGACTTCCCAATATATTTAAGGAGGGATGATTTAGCCTTACTCTAGAGGAAGGACCTTTAACCAGAGATCTGGATATACTTCTCTGTTCTGATGAAGGACTAAACTCATGTTGAACCTGTTGAGTCTCATGAACTGGAGTGGATGGTTCAGGACTTGATGACACATATATTGCATCATTCAACACCATTAGCTCCTCATCACTATGTTTCACAACATAATCATCAGGGAGAGAGTCATTAACTTCCATTTGCTTATCTTGAACCTGAGTAGTACTTTCTGGATGTGCTTCTGGACATACTTCATCATTGATCACAACATTTGAAGATTCCATGACAGTTTTGGTTCTCAGATTGTACACCCTATATGCCCTACTAGTAGAGGAGTACCCTAGAAAATATCCTTTGTCACTCTTAGCATCAAATTTCTCTAGGTGCTCTCTATCACGTAGAATGTAACAATCACTACCAAAAATCCTGAAATACTTGACAACTGGCTTCTTTCCTCTCCAGAGTTCATAGGGAGTCTTCTTGGAGTCAGGTCTGAAATACACCTGGTTTGGTGTATGGTAAGCAGTGTTAATTGCTTCTCCCCAGAAAGATTTTGGCAATTTTTTATTGTGCAACATCACACGTGCCATCTCTTGAACGACCCTATTTTTCCGTTCAACTATTCCATTTTGTTGCGGTGTCTTGGGTGATGAAAATTCTTGATGTGTGCCCTGTTCATTGCAGAAAGTAGCTAGCTTGGTATTCTCAAATTCTCTTCCATGGTCACTTCTGATTCTGGCTACCACTGTATCTTTTTCAACCTGCAATTTCTTACACAGATGTATCATCTTCTCAGGAGCCTCAGCTTTATCTTTCAAGAGCACAACCCAAGTATATCTGGTAAAGTCATCCACAACCACTAGAATATATTTCTTTCCTCCCAAACTCTGAACTCGAGTAGGACCCATAAGATCAATGTGCAGTAACTCCAGAGGTCTTGAAGTTTGAACACTAGCCACAGACGGGTGTTTAGATTTTATCTATTTACCTATCTGACATGGTCCACATATGCACTTATCTATCTTCTCAAACTTAGGTAAACCAACAACAGCATCACATTTTGAAATCTTTTCTAACTGCATATGACTTGCATGCCCCAGCCGTTGATGCCACAAATCAACTTGATCAATCTTTGCACTAAAACACTTGTTGCTTATGCTTGGTGTCAATCCATAACAGTTGTCCGCTGTTCGTACACCAACACACATACAGTCACCTCCACCATCAAGTATCTCACATTCATGCTTAGTGAAGAGAACATTTAGTCCATTGTCACAAATCTGACTGATGCTGAGTAAATTTGCCTTTAGTCCATCAACATACCAAACATCTTCAAAGACCGGTAACCCTGGGATGTCCACAGTTCCAATGCCTCTGATGACAGATTTGCTTCCATCTCCAAAAGTGACTGTCCCAATCTTTCCTTCAAAAAGAGTCTTGAATAATCCTTTGTTTCCTGTCATATGCCTGGAACAACCACTATCCAAGTACCAAAGACAAGAATCACGTGCCTTTAAGGCGGTTAAGGCAGTATAACACAAATAATTATTACCACATATGATAAGACCAAAATGTTCAAGGAAAGATTTAACAAACTCAACAAGAGACAAATATACAAAGTAAGCAAGTTGATGAATAAGCAGAAAGAATTTCCAAAAATCTCAAGGATCAGCTCAATGATCAAAAGATCAACAACAAAAGAGCTACCCGCTCTGATACCACTTGACAGTTTTTAGACCCCTTAAACAATTGATTAAACCTAGGTAATTAGCCAAGTTGTTAGTCCAATTAAACAAGTCTAGGTTATCACAATAAAAAAGATCAAATCATGCAAAACAGCGGAAAATAAATAACACAAGATATGATCACCCAGGAAACCAAACTGGTAAAAACCTAGGGAGGATTTGACCTAGCTATCCTCAAGGTAAACCTGAATCCACTATCTTGAAAGAATCGAAGTTCATACAAAAGGATTTACAAGCACCCCCGCTTGACTTCCTAATGCTACCAACTAGTAGAACTTACTGACACGACCACGTGCAAACACCAAATCCACGGACTCCTTCTTTCTTGGATTCCCACCAGCTACAAGCACGCCCGCTTGTGTATTCTTTAAACTTTAATGGCAGCAACTGAATTGATCATCAACGTGTGGAAAATATCTCCTCCTTGAAAACCCTAAGTTTGTGTAAAAGAAAGCTCCTCTAGATCTCACAAGAGATTTACACAAACCGCAATATGAGTAACACTAAAACGTGACTAGGGTTTACCTTTTATACTTAGGACAAATAAGAAACCCTAAAAACGTTTTAAAACTGTAAGGTTGAATTTTTTCAACCATCTTATTGGCTTTATTCCGTGCCAAATTTGCTTGTATTTTAACTTTTAGTAACCCTGTATTTAGGTGGGCTTGTTGTAAGGGTAGTAAGTGAGATAGAGTGAAGTTTGCTCAAGAGTGTGCAAGAAAACAGAGACTCGCGGCTTGGCCTCGCGGGTGACTCGCGGCTGCAAGCCGCCAGACGCAGCACACGTGCCAAGCATGCCGGAAGGTGAACAATCATGCTAGCTGGAGCACTACAGGACAAAATAGGACAACTGGCCATACGGTTATCTCGCGACGGGATCTCGCGACTTAGTCAAGTCGCGAGGTCAAGCCGCGAGCCACACCTGTTTTGTAAAACCTGACGTTTCACATTCCTCTTTCACTCCAGTATAAATACCCCTTTTACCCACGAATATAAGAGAGCTTCCAGAGAGAATTTTGAGAGAAAAACCCTAAAGAAAAACAAGATTGATTCACCCACAATCTATACATTAGAGTCTCTCCAAATTCCTCAACTCTCTTCCTCTCCATTGTCAAATCCTTGAGAGGCATCTTACCAAACGTTGTTCTCACCATATTCATCACTGTGAGAGAGCTGTTTGGATTTCTGGGAAGCAGTTAGGAAGGAACCAATCTTCATTGGTTGATGCTACGGTCTAGTAGCGGAATCTGGGAAGTTAGAAAAGAAAAAGGTTCGATGCAACCTCGTTGGAGCAAGAAGCTTGGAGGGCTTAGGTGCACTGGGTAGAATAGGCTTGGAGGGTCTATTGCTGTCCATGTATCCCAACTATATTTTCTAGTGGATTGTTTACCGCCTGGAGGGCGGCGGAGAGGTTTTACGCCGAGGGCTTCGGTTTCCTCTTCGATAACACATCGCGTGTTGTCTTTGTGTTTGCATCTTCCTTCCTCTTTATCTTTGCCCTTTTATTATCTGCTGTGTGTTGTGATTTTAATTTGGCTTAGATAGTTTTACCAATTCCATATTATAGCTTATGTTAAGTTTCCGCACACTAGTTGTTTGACATAATGCTTGAATTGGTTAAGTTGTAATTTGGGGGTCTAAACGTTCAAGGGTGTTTATACACATATTTGACCTTTCAATTGGTATCAGAGCAGGTACACTGTTATTGGTTTCATTACCATTGTGTGATCCTTGACTCCCTTTTGAGATGGATCGGTCTCAATCCCTAAATGCACCTCCATATTTTGATGGTAGTAATTATGCTTTTTGGAAAGTTCGCATGAGAGCTTTTTTGTGTTCTATTGATGAATCTGTTTGGGATGCTGTTGAGATTGGTTGGACCAGACCTGAGGCAGCTAAATCCACATGGGATAAGGCAGCACTTGTTGCATCTAATGCTAATAGTAAATCACTCAATGCTATTTTCTGTGGTGTGTCTCCAGATGAACTTCACAGGATTTCTCACATTACCGTTGCCAAAGAAGCATGGGAGATATTGGAAACCACCTACGAAGGCACCAAGAAAGTGAAAGACACCAAGTTGCAAATGCTGACCACTCGGTTTGAGGAGCTCAAAATGAGTGAGGATGAGTCATTTGACTCTTTCTATGGGAAGCTAAATGAGGTGGTTGTCAGCAAGTTCAATTTGGGGGAGAAAACGGAGGATTCTAAAATTGTAAGGAAGATCCTTCGATCTTTGCCGGAAAGTTTTCATGCTAAAGTGACAGCGATTGAAGAGAGCAAGGACCTTGATGACATCAAAGTCCAGGAGCTGGTTGGTTTTCTTTAGACTTATGAGATGTCGCTGCCCAATCAACGAAAGAGTAAATCTCTTGCTCTTAAGACCATTAATGAGAAGGTGGAAGATCATGACTCATCGGGAGAAGATGTGGTTGACAAAGATGTTGCATACCTTGTTAAAAATTTCAGAAAGTTTTTAAAATTTAAAAATAATGGCAAATTTGATGATAAAAGAAAATTCCAAAGTTCTGGAAGGGAGAAAAGGGAATTCAAAAAGAAAGATGGAAAAGAATCTCAACCTACACAAGGTGTCACTTGTTTCGAATGTAACGGGCATGGACACTTTAAGAAAGAATGTCCAAATTATTTGAAATAGAAAGGCAAAGTGTATGCCACAACATTAAGTGACTCGGATTCATCCGACTCAGAATCTGAAGAAAGCTGTGATGGAGAGGGGAACTACTCAGCTTTTATGACTATTGCTCATGTTGAGTCTTCAGACGAGTTGAATCTGCTTGTACGAGACCTTGGAGAACATAGTGATGAAGAATCAGTGGGAATTGTTGAAGAATCAGATGCTGAAGAAGATGAAAGCACAGCCAATCTTCAAGAGAACTATAACTCACTCCTGGAAAAGTCGGGTGAGTACACAAGGGTGGCCAAGGCTGCTGTGAGAAAAATGAAGAAAGCAGAGGAGGATTACAAAAGTCTCCTAATCCGATATAGGGAGGCCAAATGTGAGATAGAAACACTGAATGGTGAGCTGTCAAAAGCTTATACAAAAGTGAGATTTCTTGAGCAAGAGGTTGTGCAAGTAAATGCTAAAATAGAGAGGGTCACCACCAAGAAGCTAGATGATGTTATTTCATCTCAGAAGAATTTTTCAGACAAATCCGGATTGGGATATACCGGAGGAAGTAGCTCAGCTGGAACTGTCACTAAAGAAGTGAAGTTTGTAAAGGCTAAAGATCCAGTTGTAGTTGACCTTACTGCTGAAAAGCTCAAGATGGAGGAGAAGAAGAATGTGGAGAACCAACGGGTGTTGAATCCCCGTAATCAATCTGTGGGCAGGTCTGAATCTCGTGCCAAGTCACGTCCACGACCACAAAGAGGTTCTAGGGCAACTTATGTGTGTCATCATTGCGGACTTCAAGGGCATACTCGACCAAATTGCCAAAAGTTGAGAGCAAAGAATAGTGCAACTCCTCAAAGGTCACGAGGACCTAGAAATGATAGAAGAAATTGGGCAGGTGAACAATCTAGAGATCAGAATGGTGATCCCGGAATGATGAACGTGATGAAGATGTTTGGTGCATTCACCAACTGCTTGGAAAGCTTCTCACGAAGGTTTGAAAGCCCTAACTCCCGTACCCAATCCTATAAGGAAATCATCCAAAACGCAAGTGACGTGGGATGAAAAAGGGTACTCATGCATAAGCATTACAACATGTCCATGCATTAATACTTCCTATGCTTTGCGACGATGTTTGTTTGTTTGCTTGTTGTTTTTGCTGTTGGTCGTTTGCTTGTCTACTTGTGCATACTTTTAATTTTTTTTTTGTTTTTTTTGTTTTTGATCAATCTTTTGCTTCTAGTGTCAAAAATCCAAAAATCACATAAAAATTAGAAAATCAAAAAGTTTGATTGACATTGTTGAGCTTTTGTCTCAAAACCTGTTTTGCCTTGTACCTTTGTGCTTAGGCTTTGTGCATTATCGAGCATTGCTTGTTTCTTTGCACTCATATCACTGTGGGAAAAATCTTGAAATCTATGTGATTGTTGTAAATAGATCTTCAAACTTGTCATGAATGGTTAGTGAATGGTTATGTTGATCTTGAGACATGCATAGACTTGTGTCTATATATCTTCCCACTCTTTATTTTTGTTGTTGCTAAAAAGAGCTCACCAAATGTAAATCTCCAAATGAAAAGAGATATTGAGCTGCAAAAGCCTGTCGCACATTCTAGTATTCGACTAGGAAAAATGGTAAGCGACCTTATATTAAAGAGAATGTTTATTCAAAAAGCCAAAGGCTAGTTCTTTAAAGTGAGATATCAAATATCACTCTCACAATGAGAGGTGATTGTCTCAAAAGATCAAAAAAGTCAAATGGTATGATTGAAAGTGGAGTCAAATGTAAAGCTCCAAGATATGTTATCAAGTTTTGTGGGAGGTCATATATACATATTTCTATAATTGAGATGGATCACTTGATCTAGTGCTAATTGTGTATGCCTTGGTTGAATTGATCATTGAAGCTTCACATTAGACTAAGGACTATCTCATTGTTGAATTCCACACACAACACACAAGTTTATGTTCAATAAATGCCATATTCATTTGTGTGATTGTACTTGATGAAATGTGTTTTCACATGACTCAATCTTTGTTAATTCAAACACAAAAAGATTTTTGAGTGTTTTTAGGTGTTTTTGGAAAGTATTTCGTTTAAAAATCTGAAAATTTCAAAAACCCAGTTTTGCCCTGTTTTGGCGACTCAGTCGCGGGTAAGTCAAGTCGCGAGCCTCAGTCGCGTCTTCGCGGGTCATTTTTGGCGACTTATTCATGAGTGGAAGGTCCAGTCGCGAAGGTTACTTAGAGATTTTCGCAGCTCAGCTCGCGACTCTCTTGCGAGTAGACCTTCCAATCGCGAAAAACACTTAGAAAAATTTTTCAAAATTTTGTCTTTAAGTGTTTTGGCGGCTCAAACTAGCGACTTTGTGGCGACTCACTTAAGTCGCGAAAAACGCGTGTTTGGCAAAAATAGGGGCAGTTTTTAAATCTTTTTCAGTTTTTCCCTTGAACTTTTGTGACTGTTCATCTTCTCTCTCAACTATCTCCTTCCCAAACACTCTGTGCTCCCATTTCCAAACTCCATTGTTGCGTATTTTCTGCTCAAAATCTTCAAGTAACAGGTATGGGTTTTCATTTTTGGACTCCTTTCTACTTGATTTTGTGTTTTTTCCCCTTTGATTTTTCTTATTAGTTTATGTTTTTGAGATGGGTTTATGTTTCGGCTATTGCTCTTTGTTCATGCTTCGCTTGTGGTTGCTGCTGCTTGAGTTTGAAATTATTTTAGTTGTTGTGTTTGGTCTTCATCATGTGCTTAGCTAAATTTTTTTTGGTTACTCATTTTGTCTAAACTTGTGCTGATGAGTTGTTTCAAAATGTTTCTATTGTGGATGTGATGTTTACTGTGCTGAATGTGCATGTTCTATTGTGTGAATACATTGGGAGCATCTGTTAGTTTTACAATGCTGTTTATGAGTCATGTCATTTTCATTCCATTATATGTCTCATTGACATATATCTGTCTTTAGGATATTTTCTATATCTGCTGATTTAATTCTCCCCTGCATTCTCCATGTTGTTCTTGTGTTTCCTCTTTTAGGCTTGTTTATCCATGTGGTTAATCTAAGTAGCATAATGTTTAAGTGTTCAAGTTCATCTGTGTGGCTGCAATTTTTTTGTTAATTACATGGTACTGACTAGTTCTACACATGTATTGGTATATGCTGTTGTGACCTCTTCTGATTGTTCACAGATGACTCCCTCACCTCCAAAGAAGAAAACTCCTGCAAAGAAGGCTGACAAACGATTGAAAATGGATTCTAATCTGTTTAGGTCAGTTCAACACTTTGAGAGATACAATGACTTCTTCTTGAAAGCAGGAATTATACAAGAAAGATTTGTAGATTTGGAGGATTTAAGAAACTCCTTTATCCCCAGCTGTTTTGAAGGGAGAGGTTGGGAAAAGCTTCTGAGTGATCTCCCTGTAGTGTGTGAACCCCTGATTAGGGAGTTTTACTCAAATGCTGTGATAAGGGAGAATGATTTGAGTTGCTGGGTTAGAGGTAAAGAATTCATTTTGGATGCACATGTCATTGATGATGTGCTAGGGCTTGAAGGATTAGAAGATCAGGAGTTTGTCAATTACAAAGATAGGATTGTATCTATTGAAACTGTTCAACAAAGGATAGGTGGACAGAGAGAAGGGAAATGTCTGAATACCACAGCTTTTCCCGTGGACATGAGGTGTCTAACAATAATCATGATGTTTAACCTTTATCCCATAAAGAAGTTGACTACAATCAACTGTGCAAGAGCAATTTTTCTGATGAATCTCAAAGAAAATAATTTCATTGACATAAGCTCCCACATATATGACACTATTGTGGATGAGACTAGAACAACCTCTAGGCCAAAATTGATCTTTCCTAGTTTGCTAATGAGGATCTTTAGAAAGAAGGGTGTTCCAATCCCTCAAGACATCAGTCCCATGTCCACACCCTCTGCAATTAACAAGCTTACCTGCAAAAGGATAAGTGTTAGGCTTCCAGGAGAAGAAGATTATCTCCTTGTGGCACAAGTTTACGTTGATGACATAGTGTTTGGGGCTACCATTGAAGATCGAGCTATTGAATTCTCTGAGGAGATGAAGAAAGAATTTGAGATGAGTATGGTGGGGGAACTCACATTTTTCTTGGGCCTTCAAGTCAAACAACAAAAGGAAGGTATATTCGTTTTACAAGAGAAGTATGCTAGAAACATTGTCAAGAAGTTTGGACTAGGCTCCAAAAAACATGCCTCCACTCCCATGAGTTCGTCTACTAAACTGAATGTTGATTCTTCTGGAGTGGAAGTAAGTCCTACCTTATACAGGAGTATCATTGGGAGTTTACTCTATCTTACAGCTAGTAAACCGGACATTACATTCAGTGTTAGTGTTTGTGCCAGATATCAAGCTAATCCAAAGGAATCACACCTGACTGCAGTTAAGCGAATTATTCGATATATTAATGGAACTTCAGACTATGGTCTATGGTATTCAAAAGACTCAAATGCTTGTCTTGCTGGGTATTCAGATGCTGACTGGGCTGGTAGTGTGGACGATCGGAAGAGTACTTCAAGAGACTGCTTCTACCTTGGTAACAATCTTGTCTCGTGGATGAGCAAGAAACAAAATTCCGTGTCTCTCTCTACTGCTGAAGCAGAATACATCGTTGCTGGAAGTTGCTGCACCCAGCTTCTTTGGATGAAGAAATTACTTCATGATTATGGTATTCCTCAAGAGACGATGTGTGTCTTCTGTGACAACACCAGTGCCATCAATCTTTCCAAGAATCCTGTCCAGCATTCAAAATCTAAACACATAGAGATACGTTACCATTTCATTCGAGATCTGGTATAGGAAACAGTTGTGTGTCTTGAATTCATACACACCGACAATCAAAAGGCGGACATCTTCACCAAGCCTCTCGATGGTCCACGGTTTGAATCCCTCCGTAAGACCATTGGTGTTGGTACAATTCCTTGAATCTCTTGTGTGATGTGTGCTTCACATATTTACAATGTGTCAGTTTTGTTTGTGTTAGGGCACACACTACTTTGTTGGCTTTTTGTATAGCATGATTCTGTTAGATGTTAACTGCTTTGTTTGCTTTTGTTGTTTTTACATTATTGTCTTTGATAAATCTTTTCTTTCTTATGTGTCAAAAATCCAAAAACCACATAAAAAATAGAAAATCAAAAAGTTTGATTGACATTGTTGAGTTTTATCTCAAAACTTGTTTTGCCTTGTACCTTTGTGCTAATGGCTTTGTGCATTTTCGAGCGTAGCTTGTTTCTTTGCACTCTTATCACGGTGGAAGAAATCTTGAAATCTATGTGACTGTTGTAAATAGATCTTCAAACTTGTCATGAATGATTAGTGAATGGTTATGTTGATCTTGAGACTTGCATAGACTTGTGCCTATATATCTTCCCACTCTTTATTTTTTTTGCTAAAAAGAGCTCACCAAATGTAAATTTCCAAATGAAAAGAGATATTGAGCTGCAAAAGCCTGTCGTACATACTAGTATTTGACTAGGAAAAAGGGAAAGCGACCAAAAATTTATGTTTTATTCAAAAAGTCAAAGGCTATCTCATCCAGGTGAAATATCAAATATCACTCTCACAATGAGAGGTGATTGTCTTAAAAGGACCAAAAAGATCAAATGTTATGATTGATTGTGGAGTCAAATGTAAAGCTCCAAGTTATGTTATCTAGTTTTGTGGGAGGTCATATATGCATACTTCTATAATTGAGATGGGTCACATGATCTAGTACTAATTGTGTATACCTTGGTTGAATTGATCATTGAAGCTTCATATTAGACTGAGGACTATCTCATTGTTGATATCCACACACAACACACAAGTTTATGTTCAATAAATGCCATATTCATTTGTGTGATTGTACTTGATGAAATGTGTTTTCACATGCTCAATCTTTGTTGATTCAAGCACAAAAAGATTTTTGAGTGTTTTAGGTGTTTTTGGAAAGTATTTTGTTCTTCAAAAACTGAAAATTTCAAAAACATTTTTTGCCTTGTTTTAGCGACTCAGTCGTGGGTAAGTCAAGTCGCATGCCACAGTCGCGAGCTTGCGGGTCAATTTTTGCGACTTGTTCGCGAGTGGAAGGTCCAGTCACGAGGGTACACAGAGATTTTCGTGGCTCAGCTCGCGACTCCCTCGCGAGTAAGACTTCCAGTCGCGAAAAACACTTAGCAAAATTTTTCAAATTTTCGATTTGAAGTGTTTTAGCGGGTAATCTTGGCGACTTACCTCAGTCGCGAAAATTGCGTGTTTTGCAAAATGAGCTCATTTTCAACACTTTTCTCAAAAAGGGGTTCTCATTTGGTTGTCTTGCACTCTGTGTCTGTTCACTTTCTGGTCTTACTTTCACTTATTCAACATCACTGTGGTAATCTTCAAATTCTTTCACCAATTTGTTACCATTCAATCTATCTTCAAGGAAAGGTATGGGTTTTGTCCTCTACTCTTTGTTTTTCTTAGTTATTACCTTGTCATCATGGTTTTTGTGTTCTATTTGGTATTCATATATCTCTTACCCGTGTTTTGTTACTTGAGTGTCTAATGTTCTCATTTTTGTGTGGTTTTAATCTGATCCAATCTATATTGTAGCTACATTTGGGTCATTATTGTCCCTCATTGTTATTTTCTGGTCATTTCCATCTAGCTCTTAGGGTTTTCTTCATTATCCCTAATTTGACACTAACCCACTGCTAATAATGTCTGTTAGATTGTGTTCTTTCTTTTCATCTATTACATGATACAGACTGGAAATGTCTCCATTCAAGAAAGCAGTTGTGAAAGGAGGTAGTTCCAAAGGAAAGGAACCTGTCATTGATGTCGATGACTACTCACCTCAAACAAAAGGGACTCGTTCTTCATCAAAAGGGTTCGATCCCAATAAGTTCAGATCCTATGCTACCTTTTAGTCTCATGAGAATTATTTCTGAAATGCTACACCATTACTGGAAAGACCTGTTGACCAATCATCACTTCATGACACTGACATTCCGATATGGTTTGCTCACAAGGATTGGAATTACCTTCTCTCTGATCTGGATGACGCTTATGAGAATTTGGTAAAGGAATTTTATGCCAACGCGATTGTGGAAGGAGAAGAACTTAAGTGCTGGGTTAGGAAAAAGAGTTTTTCAGTCTCTCCTGCATATTTGGCAGAGATCCTTCACATCAACCGACCAATGCTTCGACACTCATCAGTTTATGATGATCTTTGTCCTGATGAGGAACTCCTTAAGGAGGGTTTGGACAAGACTTGGAATTCTCATCCAATGGAAACTCCGTCAGTGTTTCCTCTCTTCCTCCAAAACTGAGAGTGCTTACAATTGTGATGTTTCACAATTTGTACCCCCTATCAAGCGCTGGGTATATAAATCTCGGACGTGCCTTGTTTCTTCATGACCTAATCTCTGATATAGAAATTGACATCTGTGCTCATATCTTTCATGTTCTGTGCAAAACGGTTCTATGAACTGAGTCCCGAATATGTGTTCCTTTCTGCTGTCTCATTTCAAGGATCTTGAAGCTCAAAGGAATTTATCCAACGACAGATGAATCTCCTTGCTCAAAACCGAGTCCAATCAACATGCGTACATTCAACGTAAGCATTGGTTATAGTCGGAAGAGAACCAAACCGGAAACTTCCACATCTCACAGTGGTTCGCATTTCAGCATCTTCTCCCTTGACGAAAAACTTGATCACATTGTATCCTCTGTACACGAGTTGAATACCAAGATGTCCGGACTCACATCTACTCTACACCATCACAGCACTCGATGGGATATGAAGTTTACCTCACTCCAAACTCAATTGGATCAGATTCAGAGGAAGCTAGAAGAGAATGTGTAGCTATTCCATGACAAAAAGGGGGAGATGATGTCAAAAGGGATGAAGGGGGGAGTGATAGCTTGATCAGAGGGGGAGGATATTACCTAAGGGGTAGTGTTTACCTAAGGGGGAGTGTTTCTGCAAGCAGTTTCAATACTTTACTTTAAGTTGTTTTTCAGTTTAAGTTGTTATTCTGTGTATATTGTATTTTGTACCCATGTTGCTTCTATAAGCTTTTAGGGTTATGTTTTATGCATTTCTTGTAGGCTCTATGATTTGTACCATGTTTTATGCAGCCTCTATGTTTTTGTTAAATCAGTACTTCTATCCAAATGTTATGCATTTTCTGGTTAAGTACTGTCACTCTTGTGCCCTTGTAGGATTGTTTCTAGATGCATATACTTAGTGTATTATGCATTGGTTGAGTATTGGGCATACAAGAAACTTGCATTGTTCTTGTTTGCTTATATGTTCAAGTGTTCATTCCAAGTGTGAATGAGCATTGTGATCACTACCTTGTAGTGATTACTTATTTGATCAAGCCATAGTTTGTTTCTTAACTTCATCCTTGCTTGATCACCTTATGCCTGTCTCATATGCATTTCATGTTTTCTGCATACAATGACCATGGCATAATTTTATGTTTCAGAAGTTTCATGCTCATATGATTCAAGTGCTTCACAGTTTCTAGAATTAGGTGTGAGTGAGTTTTGCTCAACTGTTCCCAACTCACATTTTAAGTCTAGAGTCTGTTTTAGGGTTTTGTCACGGAATAGCCAAAGGGGGAGATTGTAAGGTTGAATTTAATCAACCATCTTGTTGGCTTTATTCGGTGCCAAATTTGCTTGTATTTCAGCAATTAGTAACCCTATATTTAGGTGGGTTTGTTGTAAGGGTAGTAAGTGAGATAGAGTGATTGAATGCTCAAGAGTGTGCAAGAAAACAGAGTCTCACGGCTTGATCTTGCGGGTGACTCGTGGCTTCAAGCCGTCAGAAGCAGCACACGTGCCAAGCATGCCAGAAGTTGAAGCGTCATGCTAGCTGGAGCACTACAGGACAAAATAGGACAACTGGCCGTTCTGTTATCGCGCGACTAGATCTCGCGACTCAGTCAAGCCACGAGTCCAAGCCGCGAGCCACCCCTGTTTTGAAAAACCTAACGTTTCACATTCTTTTCTCACCCCAGTATAAATACCCCTTATACCCACAAAAGAAAGAGAGCTTCCAGAGAGAATTTTGAGAGAGAAACTCTAGAGTAAAACAAGATCGATTCATCTACAATCTTTACATAAGAGTCTCTTCAAATTCCTCAACTCTCTTCCTCTCCATTGTCAAATCCTTGAGAGGCATTTTACCAAAACCTTTTTCTCACCATATCCATTACTGTGAGAGGGCTGTTTGGTGTTCTGGGAAGCAGTTAGGAAGGAACCAATTTACATTGGTTGATGCTATGGTCAAGTAGCGGAATCCGGGAAGCTAGAAAAGAAATAGGTTTGGCGCAACCTTGTTGGAGCAAGAAGCTTGGAGGGCTTAGGTGCACTGGGTAGATTAGGCTTGGAGGGTCTATTGCTGTCCATGTATCCCAACTACATTTTCTAGTGGATTGTTTACCGCTTGGAGGGCGGCGGAGAGGTTTTACGCCGAGGGCTTCGGTTTCCTCTTCGATAACACATCGCGTGTTGTCCTTGTGTTTGCATCTTCCTTCCCTTTTTATCTTTGCCTTTTATTATCTGCTGTGGGTTGTGATTTTAAATTGGCTTAGAGTGTTTACCAATTCTGTTTTATAGCTTTTGTTCATTTTCTGCACACTTGTTGTTTGACATAAAACTTGAATTGGTTAATTTGTAAATTGGGGGTCTAAATGTTCAAGGGTGTTTTTACACTATTTGAACTTTCAAAATAGAGTAGGGATAGACTTAGATTCAGGTAGAGAAATCCATCTCCAATACTGAGGAGTGCCACCCCATATAATGCAAAGGTCCCTTGCAGTAAGAAGGTAACATTTCTTTCCACTCGATTTGTCCAAGAAAAAGCTCTGTAGAAAGAAAGAAGAAGATCAGTACAGATCTGGCCACAAGCATACATACAACCAAATCTTTCATATTTTGAACATCGAGATAGAAGCTCCTTTTATGTGTGTGTGTGTGTTTTATTCTGTTTTTCTATTCGCAGATGGCGCTATAACTAAATTCATTCAAGAACTGACCCCTTTACTTCTTTTCATTCAGCAAATTCAGAAACAGAATTAAGTGTTCCAGAAGTGGGAAAGTAGGATGACAGTTTGTAACATAGTAATTAATTATTAAGGGATCGATAGTAGCACCTTTTTAGTGTCGTCAATTAGGATGGGCTTATCGGAGAGGCTGAGGTAGATCTTTTTCTTTGAAGACAAATTCAAGATATCCGATGATGATGATGATGATCGAGCAATGATGGCTTGATAATCGGATGGCAAGAACCTCTCCCAGGCAGCGTCGGACTCGGCAACTGCACGGAATATGGGCGAAACCGCACACGCTCTGCAAGCATCCTTAGGACTCGTCAATGAAAATATGTCTGATATGCATCCCTCTGGTAATACTGATATGTCTGCAACGAAGGGTGGACCATTTCTTTCTCCTTCTCTCTCTTTTTCCATAATTTTCTTCTCCCACGTTTCTATCTCCCTCACACTTTTTTTTCTTTTTGGCTTTAATTGCTTATTGCTTAACGGTTAAGTTTTTTTTTTTTTTTTTTTTTTTGATGGGAAATACTTCAAAAACTTTATTAATCAATAGAGGTAGCAACTACATCCTGGTTGAGAGCTTGTTCAAGGAAACAAGGAGTCTCTTCAACGAACGGTTAAGTTTTTGTTCTCTCTACGGTCTGATTTTTTTAAGTGCTTATTGCTTCATGGTTAAGTTTTTGTTCTCTCTATAGTCTGATTTTTTTTAAGAACCAGTAAGTTGCCCGTTCAATGCACGGATAGTTTTGTAATATTTTATATAAGACGGTATTAGATAGTGTTATACATATATTATAAAAAAAAGTAAACTAAATTAGAGTAAAGAAATATATACATTTTGAGATATTAAAAATTAATTTAGTAGTTTCACTACATATTTATAGCCTTTTCAAGGTAAGATTTAAAAAAAAAAAAAAAAAATCATGAAACCAAAAATAAATGCAAGAGTAACGGGGACATGAAAATCAACTAATTTATGTTGTGTTCACATATTTAATACTATGAAATAAAAGTATGCCGAACTCTCTCACTGTCTTTCACTCATCGATAGTGCGACGTTAAAACATGATGTGGGTAAGTGTGTATGCATGTGTCTTATAAATGATTTAAAACCATGGTAGAATATGGCTTTACATTGCATACCAAGTATTCTCTCTATTTATATACCCAAAACAAAAACTATCCAACCAAATGACCCAAACCTAAATTATATTTAATCCCCTAATTTAAAAAGAAAAAAAAAATACCCACAAGGGTTTCAGCGTCTTGATGGTGGTGGGAGGCCAATGTGACGGAGGTGGCGGCCCCTCAGATTTCTCTTTCTCTCTCTTTCAAACGTTTTGTCAGTCTCAGGTCTTTAATTTTGGTAATATATACAATGCATTTTATTTAACAACCCTCAACATTTTTGTGTCTCTCTATCTCTCTCTAAGGCCTTATCTAGTTAGTTATTACCATTAGTCCTTAATTATTATTTTTTTGCTTTTTTAAAAATATTAAAATGGTGGGTATGTTAAAAGACATGAAAAAGAGAGAAAGGTGTAATGTAAGCTTAGGAAATTAATGAGAGATTAATGAGATAACAGTAAAATAAGTTAATGTAAACTTTTGAGTAACAGTAAAAAAAACTTAATGAATGAGGTAAAAAAATGTTAAATGCAAAATTAGAGTGTTACTTGTCAAGACCTCATGCACTTTTGCATGAGATCTCTGCTTTATATATATATATATATATATATATATATATTGATGATTATTCCTTTAAAACTTCTAATCACTAGTTAGGATGAGTTTCAAAAAACTTTGTGATAAGACTTTATCATACGTACAAAATAAGCACAGATTTTTTTTATCTTTTTTTTTTTTAAAAAAAAAAGGATATTGCTATTGTGTTCATCCTTATAAGAATTTAAGCATAGATTAAATTTTCATTATTTATGACAATTTTTCTTTGATTCCTTTATAATTTATATATTGTATTGGTTTAAATGAATTTTTTCTCAAGCTTTCAAATGATGGACTTTAGATAAGATGATCAATTTTTATACGCCAAGCATTGACTATAAGTCTTGTACATGGAACGAATCAAGATAAGAAATTAAGAATGTAAGGATAAGGGCCCAAAATTATATATTGGGCCTTGGGCCTTATCCAAGGACGTTGGCATGTCCGAGGAGGGATAAATAGTTATGAGGGATCCCAGTTTAGAGTCTCGTAAAAAAGAAAGGATTGGAAGCGGTCCAAGGAGGAATTCCTCCTCGGATATGACAAATATGGCTCAGATATGTATTCCAACGATGAAAGTGATCTTCATAGAAGTTTCAGTGATAGGAATGTGCCTCATGAGCATACGAGAAGGAAGGGAACCCAAAAATATCTAAAGGAAAGCTGCTCCCACCGCATTAAATGCACTGCAGCTACTTTTCTGGTCGCATTTATGTGGAGAAGACTCCTGAACAGTGCTGCATTGGCTACCGCAACTCACAGAGAGCCAGAGAGGGTGTCTGATGGGACGAGCATTCGAGTAAGGGCTCAAATGATCAACAAGTGTAGGGTCGAGATGGTCCAATGGGAGCTATATAATGTAAGGGACCTTCCTAGAAAGGGGAGATCAGAAAATTAAGAGAGAAACACTGTAATAATCTAGAACCAGGCTTGTAATAGAATTTAAAAGGCAATACCTAAGAATTAGTCTCCTCGGACTTGGCCGAGGACCTTTTTCCTTAATGAACGTCTATTATCTTTCTCTCTTTGTCATCAAAATCTATTGGTTTGTTGCTTAATTCAATAAAACCCAGTTTTCCAACTCATTCTCTACAAATTTGTTGGTATGGGTTTTTTGAGCTTAAGTCCATACACCCGTTGGGCTAGGTGTTCAAATCAGGTCCTTACAAAGAATATGGTTCATTTTGGTTGGCCTTAGCTTGATTTGTCTAGACATCAATTTTCTCTCTTGCCGAAAATTTGACTTATTTTAGGCAGAAGTTTCCTTGATTATTACTTGCATACAAAATTCCATGATCATTAAATTGGAATAGGACCTTACTGACCTAACCAATTGGAATAGAATGAAATTTCTTCCCATCCACACTAATCGTTGTGTACACTCCAATTTTTTTTTTCTGCATCTCATAATGATATGTTGTGGAAAGGTGTCATCCAAGTCCAACATGATTGAGAGTTGTAGTTAAGACTATGGCCCAAAAGCTTTACTATTCAATACTTTGCGAGAAAAATTAAACACTCATTTGATGTAACAGGAGACTATGGAATTTGACACTGTATACATTGGGATTTGTTCTTGATGTTGTGAAATTGTTGTAGGTACTAGAAACTCTAGTTTGATTAATTGGCAAGTCATGTTCTTTAAGCGTGAAAAGTCTACAATGGAAAACTTTTAGGTTCCTACAATAAATGTTTTGGAGAGAAAATTGTTAGCTCCCTCATCCCATCGGGACCCCCCTATTTATACAAAGGAAAAAGGGTCCAATATTCCAAAGTGTGACTTAGTTACATGGAATTTTTGTGCAATTGTGCCTAGATTTCTTTTAAAAATTTAATTATAATTTTAAACTCTAATTTGGTGATTTTTATATGATTTTTGTGGTTTGATTTTGACTTAGTAAAGACATATTAGCCAAAAGAAACAAAGGTAGAGCTATTAAAGAAATCTATACTTTCAGATTGGCAATTACCGATGGCCAATGCTGCATTATCATTTGTGTTGTGGTATGAATAAGCGGTATGTTGTTTGGGCGACTAATTGAGGCAAAGCAATTAACCATATTAAAAGGGATTAGCAACTTTTTTTCTTTCACCTTTACCATTTGTGGTATGTATATGCCTTTTTCACATATGCTCAAGTGAAGTACCCATTAGGATTTCCCTTAATTATGATAAACCTATTAATTTTTTTTAAAGGATGTTCTATATGTATATTGTTAACACGTGGATACGACTTCCTTATAAACAGTTTCAAGAGTTTGCATAAACACATATAACATTCTGAAAAATGTAAAGCATATATCAATCTCATTCTGGAAACATCAACATTGATCTCATGCTTATAACATCAGGTAACATCTTCTTTGAAAACATTTCCTGTAAAACATGATTTATGATCATTAGCTTGCAAAGCATCATCAATTCAACATATAACTGGGGTTCCATACACCATTCATGAGAATCATAACTTCCATACTGAAAATGCCTGCGCAGATCTCATAACCGAACATAAATTGTGAAACTCATGAATCTAAAGCTAAAACTATCATAGTGTCAAACATATTATATATATACTGGATCATAATCATTTAAATCATTTTCATAAACTTAACTACCCGACCCTTAGGCCTAGCCATTTATCTGGTTATGCGTCCCCTAGGTACAAACATCAGGGTACAGTTCATCTGATTCTATGTCAGGTACTCCTTGGCCTATGCCGAGTACAATGTTACTTTGACTTGATCCATAATAGAATATCTTTTCATTTGAAATTCACTTTCTTTCTAAAAACAATCTTTTCTTAAAAGTATTTAGTTTCCTTGATAATCATTTCCTTGAAAAATCCATTAGTCACAAACAGAAGTTATAAACATCTTGCATATCCACATGATTTACTCTCCATATCTCACTATAAAACATACGTATAGTTTGACAAAAAACGTGCATAATTTCAAAGAAACATAAGCATAATCATGTTTATCAAAAAGCTTTGTTTTGAAACACATGTTTACAAAAATATGGGCTGCTAGACCCTCATATCACAATCCCTTACCTCAAGGCAATGCTTTTGCTCGTAGTGGAGTCCCCTACTGGTTCTGTCCTGCTCCAAAATAAAAAACGGCCAATTTCATTATTAAACACACTATTCAATTCATGGAGTGTTCTACTCCATAATTTCGTTATTTACACCCTCAAATTCCTATACCTATTAATTCTTCACCCTAACTAGGCCCCTAGGAATTCCTACAACCATCCCAAATACAACCAAACACTCAAACATGCAGTTACCAGATTAAACATCAAAACACACAAAACTGTGCACTAATCATTGAAAACTATAGTTGCAGGGCTTATAATTTTTCCTTTGTGTACTAAAGAGTAGAACCAAGGGTCATTAACATTCATCCATACTCTATACATACTAAATAGAGCTCCCACAAATTTACAACTCAATCCATTCACCCTAACTTAGGGGTGGCAAATGGGTGGGTTTGGGGTGGACATAATTGGATTGGGTATATAAAACTCATTTATCCATTAAAACCCATTTAACTAATTACTTCTAACCCAAACCCAACCCAACCCAACCCAACCCAATTATAATGGGTAAACCCCAACCCACCCAATTACCCAATTATCAAAATTACCAAAATGTCCATAAACACAGAAAATAGAGGAATAAGATAAGAAACCAAGTGGTCCACCGTTTGGTTGCCAAGAAAATTTAGAAAAATAAGGAAATGAATTTTGAAAATTGGATTCCAACTCGGCAATGTCGCCCCATAGACCATTTCTATGCATACCCAACGCTTTCAATTGTTGTAAGTTCCAAATTCCGGTCGGAAACCCATTGTAGAAGTTGTTTTGAGAGAAATTCAAGTAATTCAATCCCCAAAGATCGTTAATCCGGGCCGGGATCGGGCCATAGATGCTGTTATTGGATAGATCCAAATGCTGCAAAGCAGTGATCGTGTCGAGAACCGGCTCGACTCGGCCGTTGAAGTTGTTTCCAACGAGGCTGAGGTTTCTGAGTGCTTTGAGTTCAGTGAAAGCGTGAAACTTCAACTCGCCGACGAGTGCGAGACCTTTGAGGACGATAGCGGTGACATTGCCCCAGTTTGCATCGTCGCCGCCTTCGCAAAAGACACTGTGCAAGGCAGAGGGAAAATCATTGGCGTTTAACGATGCAACGGTAGCCAAGTCCCAAGACAAAACGGCACCATTGGGGTCACTGTGGATCCCTTTCTTGAATTCGAGTAAGGATCAGAGCTCCAAGTCTGAGGCGGAGTGAAGTAGTGGAGGTAGAGAGAGAGTGAGAAGAAGAAGAAGAATAAGAAGAAGTGTGAGTGAAAATGGCGGTCTAGGAGCTCTCTTTTAATGCTTTTGTTAAAGATATTAACGAAATTGGAATGCATTTGGTTGCCGAGAAAGTTAGGGAAACAGAAATAAGAAAATTAAAGCCTAATTTTGTCTGAGGGCTGGGTTTTTTTTTTTTTTTTTTTTTTTTTTTTTTTTTTTTTTTTTAAATATGAATCACTGGGTCTAATTGGTTGATGTCCATTTAACCCAACTAATAATTTGGTGGGTTTGGGTTCAATTAGAGTGAGTGAGTTTGGGTGGACAAATAGATTTGGGCTTACTTTGCGACCCCTACCCTAACTTGAGAAATAAATCCCCAAAGTTAGGTGGTACAATTCATTCTTACTGCTTTATCCAGCAATGTGCAACTTACTTCCAAACTTCAATTGAGTACTAAAACACATCAACATGTCATGCCAATTTACAAGGATGCTACCCTATATGTCTAACACATGCCATAAAATTCTGAAAGCCAGATTCTAAAGCTACAATTTTACAAAAATCATACAAGCTAGTACACTCAAATCTGCCCCAACAGATTTGAGGTCTAGATAGAAATTCCACTGCAAATTTTATACTCATCCAATTGGCTTGGGACCAATATCAAGTTCGATAGAATTGCAATTTAGTGTATCATCAATGTCACTTAGTGCTAATAAAAGCACAAATTTTACTAACCCTTTGTTGGCCTGATCTCGATCCCTTCAACAATGAGGCCAGTCTTCACGTTACCAGCTTCTACCTCTGTAAGTCTAATCTGCAGTTCATCATTTTCTCCTCCCTCATTGAAAAACTGACCCAACTCAATCTCTAACCATCCATCTTCTCTCTGCTTGGGATGAGAAGCATGCTTCTGCGGCGGAGGTACAATCTGGTCTTACTGGTTTGGCTCCACGACAGACTGGCCCAAACCAACAGTTTGTTGATGAACTTCACCACCTCCAGTAGTTCCAACTGAAGCCCTTGGAGGAGGGTCATCAAATCCATAGGCTCTTTCAGTCCTTTTGAACACAAGGTAAGCAGCATAGTTTGTTTTCGCCTTTTCAGAGATAGCATGGAAGTACTCATCCTGCCACTGATGTCAAACCACCACACAAAACGAAGTTCCGCTCCCTCTGGGAACCTGTTTGATTTTTTTTTTTGGGTAAACCACGATATAATAGACCTGTTTGATTTTTACATGTACACAATTAAGAACTAGATGAAAAAAGCCTAAAATTAAAAATAAAATAAAATAAAGGAGTACTAAAACAGAATAGATACAGACCTGGATTCTTCTGGTAGAGAAATCCAATTCCAATACTGAGGAGTGTCACCATTACCCCATAAAATGCTCAGCTCCCTGGCTGAGAGAAGGTAACATTTCTTGCCACTCAATTTGTCCAAGAAAAAGCTCTGCTAGAAAGAAAGAAAGAAGATTAGCATAGATATATATATGGTTCTATTCAGCATGGTGCTGCTTTCACTGGCCACAAGCATACATTCAACAAAATGTTTCATAATTTGATCTCAGAGATAACAGCTCCTATCTGTGTTTTTTTAGTTTTTGATTCTGTTCCTCTATAACTAAATTCATGCATGATCACACATAACAAATTCAAACCAAACACAATTTCGAGAGTCCATAATGAAACCAACCCACCCAAATATTCAAACCGACAGATCAAAACATAAAATGGGATGTAAATATCAAAACCCACAAACCAAACCCAGCAAAAATGATTGTATCTTGGAAGCAAATAACATAAGATATCATTAACAGCTGAAACGTATGTACTTTTGTAGCTCCATCAATGAGGATTGGATTATCGAAGAGAGAGAGGTAGAGGTGTTTCAGAGAAGAGAAATTCAAGGGAGTCACAGATCGGGCGATGATGGCTTGCCAATCAGACGGCAACATTCTCTTCCAGACAGTGTCTGACTCGGCAGCCGCACGGAGCAGAGGATAAACCGCACAGGCTCTGCTGGCGTCCTTAGGAGTCGTCCATGATAGTATGTTGGCTATGCATCCCTCTGGTAACTCTGCAAACCCATTCCTCTGGGAAAGAGAAACCATGATCGCTCACTACTCTGTTTCTGTGGCTCACTCTCACACTCAAAGCAATGAGAACAAGAAGCAAAGTGACTCAACTTTCTGTAGACGTGTGTGGAGCGAGGACAAGATGATTAAAAAAATACAGTCAATAGACGGACGGAGACTTTTCAAGATACTTTTTAAAACCGACTCTGCCTCTTACAAGCAGGTGGCCCACACTAGTGTATTAGAGATTTTTTCTACTTCCAATATGTTTGGTAAATTGTAATAGAAAATAGTCATTCTTTATAAATAACTATTCTTTAAAATGAGGAATAATTATTTCTCTAAAATGGATGTAATAACTATTCCTATGGTTATTTAGTAATTTTATTATTTTTTTTATTATAGAGAATAATCATTCCTTATGAATAATTATTCTTTAAAATGAGAAATAATATTTTTCTAAAAAGGATGTAATAGTTATTTTTTAGTAGGTGTATTAATTTCTACAATTAATATATTTCTAAATAAATAAACTTTCCATATGCACCTAACAATTATGAAAATAAAAAATTATAAAAAATAACTAATCTTTCTTTTAAATTTTAAAAGTATTATTTTTTATGAAATATAATTATATGAGTAAGATATTTCCTAAAATATATTTTAAGTTTGATTTAAAATGTTTTCATTTCATTGTCTTCAGGGTTTTATTACTGTGTTGTCACCAAATAAATGAATAGTAATAAACATTACATTACGGTATTTTGTATTCTTTGTAATATTTATTCCTATTCCTATGTAATTACCGTTACAGTCTATCAAACGTGCTTTTAGAATTTGTTGTGAAAGTATTATAAAATATTATAGACGTAACATTTTTCAAATAAATAATAAGTTAATACTAACCAAGTTAATTAGTTTTAAAATGTGACCGCATTAGCCTAAATCTTAGGTGTTGACTACATTTTACCCAATAAAAAATAAGATTAAAAACAAAAAAAAACTATATCAATTGATTAGAGCCATTAACCCATTTTTTATTTATTGAAGGATAAATTACTATTTTAGTCCCTAAACATTACCAAAAATTCATTTTTCATCCCTAAACTATTGAAAAGTTCATATTTCCTCCATAAATTATTGAAAATGTTTTCTTTATATCCTTAAACTTTACTAAAAGTTTGTTTTTCATTTCTAAACTATTGAAAAAGTTCTTTTTTCATCCTTATTTTTGTCTCTAAACTATTGAAAAACTCTTTACAAAGTTTAAGGAAGAAAAAAGAACTTTTTAAAACTTAGGGATGAAAAACAACTTTTTGTAAAAGTTTAGGAACCAAAATGGTATTTTCCCCTTTATTGAATTATTTGTGTGAGTTGTTATTATTGTAATAGAAAATTAAAATTTGCATTTTCTTTTTCATACTGTACGACATCGAGATCTCAAGACCCATATAGGCCCTTGGGCCCAGGCCCAACGGGAACAGCCCCATTGCCCTAAGCCCTTCTTGGATCTGCCTTAGCGCAAAAACCAATTTTGGGCCTTGAATTCTGATGTGTGCTCGGCATAAGTTTTCCCGAACAAGCGTATTAACCGTGTCCAGGTAAATCATGATATGCTCGGTAAACTGCATTACCGAGCACTATCAACTAAGCTGGAACCAAGTTCCAAGGTCATAATTGTTGCACCCCCCTCTCACCTAAAAATCCACTTAAATCAGATAATACTGGACCTTCAATAGCACTAACAGATGCTGAAATCATAATCTCACCACTAACCTTGGCTATAAATAGCAGAAGTTTGGAAGGAAGAGGAGATTTAGAAAAATAGAGAGAAAACAATCAAGTGAGAAGAAGAAACTGAGTGTTGATTTGAGTCTCTCTGCCGAGAACGACCCAGAGTAGGAAATCCTCAAGTCCACTACAAATAAATTGTGAGCCCAAGAGAGTTAAGGCCCAACAGCCTCATTCCTGGTTCCCACAATTGGCGCCCACCGCGGGGCTCTCCTACGAAGCTGTGGTTCGACCGAGACTCAAACAAGGGAAATGTCGGAGGAGCATTCAGGAGGGCACGCACCGAGCAGTTCCATAGGATCTTCTCAGAGATCGACGTGGAGGGAGAGAAGGCAGAAACGGCGGGAAGATAGGGGGCACCCTAGAGGAGAGGAAAAGTCCGGATTGGGAGAAGGGTCGGCCCAGACACACCGAACGGTTTCAGGCGTCTCGGTGCATCGGCAGTATGATGATAGAGACCGGGAGTTGGAGCAGCTGCGCAGATTGGTAATGGATTTGGAGCCAGAAGCAAGGGGTCGGGGCCAAGAAAGGAATCGCAACCCCCAGCAAAGGAGAAATCGGGGCGAGGAGGGCTCCAGTCGATCTGGTACGCAACGATTCCGAGACCGATCACGCTCTCAAGAGTCACACCGGCACTCCCGGGAGCCACGTCGTCAGCGGGACCGTTCACAGTCTCATGGATACGGTGACCGAGGGTCAGAATCGCCGGAGGAACGGTAGCACCACAATGCCGCCATGGACGCCATGAGCCGAGCCTTACGGATGGCTGCCCGATTGCCGTTCTCCGATGAAATTGAACGGGCCCCTATGCCGAGCAGATTCACGCGACCGCCATTCAATTCCTACGAGGGGAAGACAGACCCCGTGGAGCATGTCAGTCATTACATCCACATGATGTCTTTGCATGCACACAATGATGCATTGATGTGTAAGGTATTCCCCTCAAGCCTCTGCTCAACGGCCCTGAGATGGTTCAATGGGTTACTGAAAGGCTCCATACATAGCTTCGCCGAGCTAATTTAAGAGTTCGGCAGTAGATTCGTGACATGCAGCCGAGTGCAACAGCCGGTTGATGCGTTACTTTCCATGAAGATGAGGGTCGGAGAAACCCTTCGGAGTTATGTCAGCCGATACTGGGAACTCTACAACGAGATTGGTGGAGGGAATGAAAAAATCACGGCAAGCACCTTCAGGATGGGGCTCCCCGAAGACTCTGAATTACGGGAGTCGTTGATGAAGAGACCCCCCGAGGATATGAGGCAACTGATGAGACGCATAGAGGAGTACAAACGCCTGGAGGACGACCGGCTGCAGAGCAGGGGGAAAGCTCCATTAATTGGGAGATCTCGGCAAGTCATTGTACTGACAAAACCCAAAAAAGACTTCAGAATGCAGGAACCAGAGGTGCAAGTCGAAGGGGTTAATGTGGCGTTTAAAGAACCTATGCACAAAATCTTGGAGCGGATCAAGAACGAGTCATTCTTCAGGTGGCCAAACAAAATGGGGGGTGACCCGTCTCGGAGGAACCAAAACCTATACTGCACATATCACAGAGACAAAGGACACACCACCGAGCAGTGTCGGGTATTAAAAGATCATCTCGGGCAGCTAGTAAAGGCAGAGTACCTGAAAGTTTGTAGTAGACTCCACTAACCGAGAAGCCGGACAGGGCGTCCAACAGAAAAGGAACCCCCTCCCGCCTCCACTGGGGGTAATCGAAGTCATCCATGCTGCACCAAGAGGAACGGCAGCAGCAAAAAGGGTATTAACAGTGGCTTGCACTAGAGGAGATTCAGCCGAGAAGAAGTAGAAAGTTGAACAGCTGACCATCTCGTTCGGAGAGGACGATTTGGAAGGAACGGTCCAACCTCATGACGATACTTTGGTGGTAACAGCTCGGATAGGCGGGTTCCTGGTGAAGAGGGTAATGATCGACCAAGGGAGCGGGGCTGACGTCATGTACCCGGACCTCTTCGAAGGGCTCAGATTGAAGACCCAGGATTTGGCGAAATATGACACGCCGCTGGTCTCATTTGACGGGAGAGTCGTAATTCCCGAGGGACAAATCTCTCTCACGGTGGACATGGAAGGCAAGGGAGTTATAGTTACCTTCATAGTAGTCCGATCATTCTCACCGTACACTGCAATTCTGGGAAGGCCGTGGATTCACGCCATGAAGGCTGTTCTGTCCACCCTCCATGTGAAGGTAAAATTTCTCACTGAGTATGGAGTTGCCGAGGTGAGGGGGAACCAACAAGTGGTGAGGCAGTGTCTTGTCGTCGCGGTCAGATGGAAAAATGAACAGCTCGGGCAAGCTGAACATGCCGAGAAAGAAACTTCATAGCAATTACAGAAGCCCCGAGGGGAAACGGGGGCGGACGTGGCCGAGGAGGTATTGAAGGTTAGAATTCTTCCAAATACTGACAGGTATTTCCAAATAGGTACGAGCATGAATGACCGGGAAATGGTAGAGATTTTGTTTATTCCTTTTGCAGAACGTAGATGTTTTCGCATGGAACCCATATGAAATGCCCAGCGTAGATCCCGAGTTCATTGTCCACAAACTCAACGTGGACCCATCATTTCCCCCGAAGAAGCAGAAATCGAGAAGAGCATCAAAAGAACACGTCGACGCAGTAAACCTGGAGGTCTAGCGGCTGAAGGAGGCCGGAGTCATAAAAGAAATATTCTTCCCGAGATGGCTAGCAAACACTGTCGTAGTGAAGAAGAAGAACGGCAAATGGAGAGTTTGTGTGGACTTCACAGACTTGAACAGGGCGTGTCCCAAGGACCCATTCCCAATGCCCAAGATTGATCAACTAGTAGACGCCATGTATGGGCACCCGAGGATGAGCTTCCTGGATGCCTTCCAGGGCTACCACCAGATTGCCTTGGCGCCCGAGGACCGAGAAAAGACAGCATTTATATCCCCGAATGCAAACTATCACTACGAGGTCATGCCGTTTGGATTGAAGAACGCCGGAGCCACGTACCAGCGAATGATGACGAGAATGTTCCGAGAAAAAATTGGATGCACGGTTGAAGTTTATATTGACGACATGGTGGTAAAAAGCAGAAAAGAGTCACAGCATACGGAAGACCTCCGGGGAGTATTCGAGATACTACGGCGGCACAAATTGCGCCTGAATGCTGAGAAGTGCACTTTCGGAGTGGGGGCTGGCAAGTTCCTGGGTTATCTGATCTCTACTCGGGGAATAGAGGCTAACCCCGACCAAATAGAGGCCGTGAACCACCTCAAGCCACCAAGCAATCCTAAGGAGGTGCAAGTGCTCACTGGAATGTTAGCCGCTCTGAACCGATTCATCTCCAAGTTTGCCGATCGCTGCCGGCCGTTTTATCAACTTCTAAAGAAGTGGAAGGGGTTTCGTTGGGACGAGGGATGTGATGAGGCTTTTCGAGAGCTGAAGGAATACTTGGCAAAGGCGCCAAGGTTGACGGCCCCGGAGCCCGGGGAGGATTTGTTTATGTACCTCTCAGTCGCCGAGCATGCCGTAAGTGCTATGTTACTAAGGGACCAAAGAGTACAAATGCCAGTATATTACATAAGCAAAATCTTGGTAGATGCCGAGACAAGGTACCTGCCTTTGGAGAAGTTAGTTTTAGCCCTGGTACATGCCAAATGGGGGACTCGGTTGGGATCGTCTGACATAAGATACCGACCTAGAAGCTCGGTGAAGGGACAGGTTCTCGCGGATTCCATCGCAGAATTCACACCCAAGAACGACGGCAAGGTAATCTGTAGTGCAGAAATTCGCCCGTGGAGGGTATTTGTGGATGGCGCTTCAAACGCTCTGGGGGCCGAGGTTGGTATCGTCATAATCACCCCTGAGGGCATACGATTGGAACATTTCTTCAGATTGGGATTCAAAGCCTCAAACAATGAAGCCGAGTATGAGGCCCTACTGGTCGGTCTGAGGGCCATATTGCATATGGGCGCGAAAGATGTTGAGATTTACTCGGACTCTCGGCTGGTTGTTTATCAGATCACGGGAGACTTCGAGGCTCGGGACTCTCGAATGAAAGCTTATCTGAGTGCGGCCAAGCAGATTATTGGTCAATTCGGAACAGTAAAGGTGTCCCAGGTAGCTAGATCACAAAACAAACACGCTAACTCACTTGCCACGTTAGCCTCATCGGCTACCGAAGACACGTCACGACTAGTCACAATAGAACTTATAAGGGAGCCAAGTATCAGTGTGAAGAGTATCCCCGACCAGGCAAGAGTAGAGGTGGCGCAGGTAGCAGTGGCTAATCCGTGTTGGATGAACCCGATCATAGATTTCCTCGCCGAGGATAAAGTGCCGGAGGATGAAGACGAGGCCAATAAGATTCATCGGGTAGCTCCCCGGTACTGGCTGTCTTCGGACCACAAATTGTACCGAAGGTCCTTTGCAGGCCCTTACCTTTTATGCTTACATCCCGAGAAAGTCAGAGAGCTTCTGACTGAGCTACATAAGGGGGTGTGTGGCGGCCATGTTGGGGGATGATCTTTAGCACACAGAGCAATGACCCAGGGGTTTTGGTGGCCGCAGATGCAGAGGGATGCCGCTGAATATGTTCGGAGCTGCGAACAGTGTCAAAAGCACGCCCCTTTGATCCATCAGCCTGCGGGTCGTCTAAATCCCGTGATCAGCCCGTGGCCGTTCGCACAATGGGGGCTTGACATCCTCGGACCATTCCCCCGAGCAACGGGGAACTGCCGTTTTGTGTTGGTGGCTGTAGATTACTTCACAAAATGGGTGGAAGCTGAGGCCTTGGCCAATATCCAGGATACTGACGTGAAAAAGTTTGTATGGAAAAACATAGTCACAAGGTTTGGGGTGCCAAATTTGCTAGTAACAGACAATAGGCTACAGTTCGACAGCAAAGCTTTTCGTACCTTCTGCAGCGAACTCAGTATCAGGAACAAGTATTCAACCCCGGCTTACCCACAAAGCAACGGCCAAGCTGAGGCAGTGAACAAGACTATTTTGAATGGAAGAGCTACCCAGTGTATTGTGGGCTTACTGCACGACCCCCAGAAGATCCACGGGGGAGACCCCGTTTTCTTTGACGTACGGAGCAGAGGCAGTGATACCAACCGAGGTGAGCTTATGCAGCGCACGGGTCGCAGGGTTTGACCCCGTCCAGAACGGCGACCTGATGATGGAGCGTTTGGATTGGCTAGAAGAATGCAGGGAGGCCGCGACCATACGGCTCGCCGAATATCAGCAGAAACTAGCCCAAAGATACAACCGAAATGTAAAGGGGAGGGAATTCAGTGCCGGAGAACTAGTGCTAAGAAAGGTTGTGGGAAACATGAGAGACATAGCTGCAGGGAAGCTTGCTCAAACCTGGGAGGGACCATACAGAGTTACAGCCATCGCGGGTGCAGGGCCCTACTACTTGGAAGACCTCGACGAGAGACCGCTTCCCCGGCCGTGGAACACCAACAACTTAAAGAAATTCTACGCATGATCATCCGTGTAAGCCAGAACTTGTATTTCGCTAAAATCAAGATTATGATGAACTTATTTGTATATGCTGTTTTTGGTTCCGTGACTGCACACCAAGAGAATTGCAAATAATATCTGTAAGGACAGAAACCTGGTCCTCGGCTCAATCAAAATCGCCGAGCAGGTGGAAACCTTATAACTAATATTTCAAAGGACAGAAACCTGGTCCTCGGCTCGATCAAAATCGCCGATCAGGTGGAAACCTTATAACTAATATTTCTAAGGACAGAAACCTGATCCTCGGCTCGATCAAAATCGCCGATCAGGTGGAAACCTTATAACTAAAATCTCTAAGGACAGAAATCTGGTCCTCGGCTCGATTAAAATCGCCGATCAGGTGGAAACCTTATAACTAATCTCTCAAAGGACAGGGACCTGGCCCTCGGCTCGACTAAAATCGCCGGGCAGGTTGAAACCTTATCACTAAAAACACCAAGGACAGAAACCTAGCATTCGGTTAATCTCAATTCGCCGAGCGAGTGAAAGCCTTATCACCATCAAAGAATAAAAAGATAAAAAAACCAGAACATCACCCTCGATAGAATCACAATCACCGAACATACGGGAACCCTAACTCTTTACAAACGCTAAAACCATTGGCGCTCTCGGATTCTCCAAAGCACCGCGCAATAGGTTTTGGGGGTATCATTCCATTAAATGGCCAAAACACTAGCATGATCCAAGCAAACATACAGATAGATAGAAATTCATTCAACAGGTTAAAACAGTTTACCAATCAAACAAATAAAGGTAATTATTCGTTCACCACATCCCGGTGACATAGGCAAATAAACCAATAGTTTGAAAATGCGATAAAAATAAGGAAAAGCTTAAAGGGACTGTAAAAAGAAAATCAGCTGGAGGGTAGGGTCGGGCCGGGTCCATCGCTTCTGGCTGGTCGGTCAGGGGGAAACGCGAGTCTTCACCGAGAAGCTCCTACACAGTTGGGATGCTGATGGCTTCCATGTCCTTTAGCTCGGCATGAGCGTCAATTTGTTCAACCAGCTCCCTCATGCTTGCCATTTCCTCCTCGTCAATAGCAGCCGGGGTGTCCTGGACGGCAGCAACAGGGCTCGGAAAGGGAATTTGGCCGGGGTCTCTCAGGTGCGAATCCTCGGGAACACCCAGTGCTTGGAGAGAGGCGAACCACCCGACCTCAAAACCCAGGTTCCGAGCCTGAGCCACTACCGGTTCTGCAGACTTCTTGGCATCAGTGAAGCCTTCGTTATACCATTTTTGCTCTGCGGCCGCCAAGGCTGCCCTAAGGTCAGCTAACTCCTCGGCGTTGGCAGTATTGAGGCTGATGGCTTCAGCTAACTTGACCTCCGTCTCATTCTACTTGGCCAAGAGCTCCGCACACCTCTTTTCGGCCAATGCCCTGTTCTTCTCCGCGGCAGCAGCCTTCTTCTCGGCGGACTCAGCTACCTTGAGCTTTTCCTTCACCGTTTTGGCCGCTGACTCCCGCATTCCCTTTTCGCGCTCGACTTCCTCGGCGAGATCCCGTGTCCGGCTGGCTTCTATGTGAGCCAGTTGGGCAGCCTTGCAAGCACAAAAGTTAATAAAGAAGCAGAAGTGAATGTATGGGAAAAAATGAATAAACTAAGTAATTATCGCAATGGTGTGCCACTCTAACCGGCGCCCCACAGACTCCTCAGATCCCTCCTCAAAGGCATGCACATCCTCGGGAAAAAGAAGACCTTTGGCCAAAGTTTGGGCAATACGGCCACCCTTGCCCTTCTCCCACATCCGAACACAGGCGGTTGAAGGCAGCGGCTTGCCGTCCAATAAGAACTTGGGCTTCCACGCTGGAGCCACTTGGGAGGAGGACGCAACCCTCGTACCAGCCTAGGTTGGCGGCTCACGGATAATGATTCCCCCTGTTGGTTGGGGAGGAGTCTGGATGGCGGCATCCCCCGGGCCCGTGGAAGGTTGATCGGTTACCTTCTGTTTCTTACGGGCCCATCCAGCCTGAGAAGAGGGTGGAGGTTGAGGCCCCTGGCCCCGGCCCTGAGAAGGTGGGGGCTGGTTGGGCTGTCGTGCACCGGGCACGAAACGGTCAATGGTCATGACTTTCCTTGACACCATCCTTCCGCCGGGATGGATAGCTTCAACCGACAGGGCAGCTGCTTCAACCACAGGTTGCTAAGTCTCGGCCGGGGGATTCTCGGGCTGCGGCTGCTCTTGAACAAGGCCCTCTTGTTGGACAGCTTCGTGGGCTAACTCCCTAAGGCGCCGAGACACCCGTTCCGCGGACTCGTCTCGCAATGGGGCTAGCTCGTCCGAGTAGGTGAAGCGCCGTCCAAAATCTCTCGCCTCCCCGGTTGTAAGCGTCGGCGGTAGGAAATTCGCGTACTGGACGTCTATGTATGACAGCAGGGGATTGTCAACCAGAAGTGCCTGCTTAAAATTCTGCCATGTGGAGTAAACTGGCTCTATCCCGAGGATTAGGTGCGAAGCTCGGAGTTGTCCGTCCCAATGCACGTATATCTCGGAGCGAAGGATGAAGTTCAAATCCTTGGCGTGGACGGTTCTAATGTCCGGAACAAACACTTTGCCGTCTGCAAAAAAACAGGTGTCATATCAGTATCTGATTATAAAGATTTATTCCATTAAAAGAAAAGGAAAAGCGGAGGAAAACAGTTAGATCAAGGGATTGGTACAAACCCACTTCACGCTGTGAAAGGGGGTAAGGGACGTCCCCGGCAAACCAATTGCCGCGCACTTGAACGAACTCCCCGGCGAAGTTCCTGTTCGAATCAGGCAGGCATGATATCAGCCGTACCCGATTATCTCGTGCCTTTAGGTAATAGTTGGTAGCTTTGTTCCCACAGAGTCTATACATATGCTTAATGTCATGGTAATTTAACTGTAAATTAAAAGTATGGTTCAACCTACTGACACAGCTAACTACCCGGTAAAAGTTGGGGGGCAGCTGGTCGGGACACAGCCCGTAGTACCTAAGTGTATCAGTCAAAAGGGGATCCACGGGGAACCTAACCCCGCCTTCTAAGATTGCCATTAGAGGAAAAAAGGCTGTATCAAATCCTCGGTGGAGAGCAATATCACTCTCGTGGCAGTAAGCCACATCCACGTCATCGGGAATACTAAATGTGTTCCTAAAGGTGGCCAAGGCATCCGGGGACTCTAGAAGGTAAGAGTAACCCATCTATAACACCTAATGCTATGAAAGGGAACTTGAAGAAATAAGCTGAAGGAATAGAAAAAGGAAGAAAAACTTACTTTGGGTTCTAAGGAGGAAAAGAACACTGGGCAGGAGAGTAAGCACACAAAGAGTTGGTCGGTAGAGAGTAAGCGTGAAATATCAGAGATGGAGGAAAAATGAGAGAATGTTCTATGGGGAACTATTTATAGAGTCAGAAAGGGGGGGGGGCAAAGAAGCGTTTAATCAAGCAGTAAATGGGCACGATTTACGAATGACCCTGCGGATGCCAAACGTAACCAGTACGCGCGCCGCTCCGGTTCACGAAGCGTCAGGCAATAATGACAACTGTACCTGGCGCCGCGAAACGGCGCATCTGTTGAGATGAGCATTAATTAGGAACCATAACCACGATTCCCAGGCCATAAAAGTCTCCGAGGTCAAAAGGCTCGGCCAACTTCTTAATTCTTCCCGGCAACCGGGTATGAATCAAGGGGGGGCCTAATGTACGGCACCGAGATCCCAAGACTCATATAGGCCCTTGGGCCCAGGCCCAACGGGAATAGCCCCATTGCCCTAAGCCCTTCTTGGATCTGCCTTAGCGCAAAAACCAATTTTGGGCATTGAATTCTGATGTGTGCTCGGCATAAACTTTCCTGAACAAGCGTATTAACCGTGTCCGGGTAAATCATGATATGCTCTGTAAACTGCATTACCGAGCACTATCAACTAAGCTGGAACCAAGTTCCAAGGCCATAATTGTTGCACCCCACTCTCACCTAAAAATCCACTTAAATCAGATAATACTGGACCTTCAATAGCACTAACAGAGGCTGAAATCGTAATATCACCACTAACCTTGGCTATAAATAGCAGAAGTTTGGAAGGAAAAGGGGGTTCAGAAAAATAGAAAGAAAACAGTCAAGTGAGAAGAAGAAACTGAGTGTTGCTTTGAGTCTCTCGGCCGAGAACGACCCAGAGTAGGAAATTTTCAAGCGCACTACAAATAAATTGTGAGCCCAAGAGAGTTAAGACCCAACAGCTTCATTCCTGGTTCCCACACATACACATGCTTTGATTTGTTTTATCTGTGTTGTCTTAAGTATTTATATTTACAACAAGTGGCATTGAATTTGGCTTTCTTAAAAGGTCAACAACATTTCGAGTAGCTTCTTAAACTTTAGGATCTGTTTGGAATCCGCTTATTCTGCTATCTGGTTAGTCGGTGCGAGAGAGGGGGCCGCCGGGAGAGGGGGGGGGGGGTGGGGGTAGTAGTAAACTATTTAGCTTCCCTGTCCCTCCCCTGGGGATCTTATAAAAAATTCTCTAAGTATTAGTAGTAAACTATTAATAAATGTAGTAAAATGTTATTTGCCCCTCTTGACAAACAAACAACTTTTTACTAGTTATATATATGTATTAGTTAACTTGTGTTTGTGTTTCAAAGAAAAATCCAAATTTCAGACCTATCTTTTGGCTTCCCCAATTTTAGATCTCTTGATCAAACAAAATCCCAACCTAAACTTCCAAACTCCAACATAGATCAATAAAAATTCCCATGAGCAAACCAAACACAAACCCAGGTAAATGAAAATTCCCATGAGTAATCACTGAACACCAGCCTAATTTTGAATAAAATTAGAAGGTGTAATTTGTAATTTAACCTCAGACTATGCATTTCTAACCCTAACACGATTAGGTCAAAACCAAACCCATTCAAACCATTTAATTTGCTAGGCCAACTCCTGAAATAATAATAATAAGTAATAATGGGTTGGCTAGTCCCATGACTTGATTTTGCTTTATCTGTGTTCTCGGATGTTCTCTCCAGAATGGACCTCTTTTTGGCTTTTCAAAGCTGCATACTTCACTACCCTTCTCATCATTTCATTATGGGTAAAAAAATGATATTACAAGTAAACTTCTAATGTTCAAAATTTTGTCAATAAAGCAAAATATTAACACAATATAAGTATGATAGTACATCAATGCCACTTAATGCTGATAAAACACAAATCTCATTAATGCTACTTAGTGTGCATTTGGACCTGGATTAAAATTATAAATTATTTCACTATTCAGTTTATTTTTGCTACTATTTATGAGCTTATTGCACTTTTTGGTACTATTTATGAGTCTCATTGTATTATTTCAACTAACTTTACCTTTATTTACAGTACTTATTAAAGTACAAATTTTATTAACCCTTTGTTGGCCTGATCTCCATCCCTTCAACAATGAGGCCGCTCTTCCACTGACGAGATTCTCCCTCCAAAAGTCTAATCTGCAGTTCATAATCATTTCCTTCCTCATTGAAATACTCACCCAACTTAATCTCTAACCATCCATCTTTTCTCTGACTTGGATGCGAAGTGTGTTGCGGCTGCTGTGGCGGTACAATCTGGTCTTGCTGGTTTGGCTCCACAGCAGGCTGAACCAAAAAAACAGTTTGCCTACAAACTTCACCTCCTTCAGTAGTTCCAAGTGAAACCGTTGGAGGAAGGTGATCAAATCCATAGGCTTCCTCTGTCAACTTGTACACAAGGTAAGCAGCATAGTTTGTATTTGGAGACAGCATTGAAGTGCTCATCTTGCCAAAGATATCAAGCCAACACACTTTTAAAAGTTCAGCTACCTCTGGGAACCTGTTTGATTTTTGCATGCACATAATTAAAAACTGGATGAAAAGCCTAAAATGAAAAAAGAAGTACTAAATAGAGTAGGGACAGACCTGGATTCTTCAGGTAGAGAAATCCAGTTCCAATACTGAGGAGAGCCACTCCATATAATGCACAGCTCCCTTGCAGCAAGTAGGTAAGATTTCTTACCACTTGATTTGTCCAAGAAAATGCTCTGCTAGAAAGACAGAAGATCAGTACAAATATGGTTCTATTCAGCATGCTGCTGCTTTCACTGGCCACAAGCATACGAACAACCAAATCGTTCACAATTTGTACACAGAGATAGAAGCTCCTTCTGTGTGTGTGTTTGTTCTGTTTTTCCATTCGCAGATGGCGCTATAACTAAATTCATGCATGATCATATAACTAATTAAAACCAAAAAGCAATTTCAAGAGTCCATAGTGAAACCAATCCACCCAATGTTGCTGCTCCCAGGTAAATCAGAGCTACCAGGTTATTATTTTCAAAGCTGTTAGCCATACGAAGAATAGAAGATTAACTACTGAATTTCAGGGGGGCTAGCATAGATGCAATAAGTATGTGAAGCAGAGCCTCACAAAACGTAGGATAATGATATATAGAAAGCTCAAAAGCTAACACACTAAAAAATTTGTTGTAGTTTTAGCATTACCCTTATGATTTGATAAAGAACTAACCATATCATATTTTCAATGTTAGTGCGTGGTTTTGACGGGTGATCACACCCTAATAAGGTTATAACTCTTGGTATTGATACGTGTCTGTTTATACAGGTTGTGTCTATTCTCATGGAGTGCAAACTTGCCTATAAATATCACATACACATTAATGCACAAGACCGAATTCTGAGATCTCTGCCATCCACACAATTAGGATCAACATTCAAGAAATGACCCCTTTGCTTCTTTTCATTCAGCGAATTCAGAAACAGAATTAGTGCGTTTGGGAGGTGCAAATCGCACGTTTGTGTTTCAGATTTTTTTTTTTTCTCTCAGCCGTAACTTTTTTACTTCTCTTATGTGAATAGTATTCTTATGCAATGTTTATGAATCTCATAAACTACACTTATCAACCACTTTTTCATTAAAAATAGGTCCCACAATACTATTCACACGTTTAAAAATTATTTTGCTATAATATTTTTCAATTTTTAATTATAACCAAACGGAACCTTCATATTCTAGAATTCAAACCAAATAAATAAATAATTAATAGTTGTAGAAGTGAAATCTAGGGGTCCGTAAAATTAAAAACACGTGTAAATAGTGTACTTATTATTAATATTTTTAAATATTTAAACAGTATATATTCAGTATGTAAACAGTACATACACGGTTTAAATTTTATCTCTCTGGAAGTCATCATAAGCGGTTTGAAAAAAAAAAAAAAAAAAAAAAAAAAAGGGCAAAACGCCAGACACCATACGCAGACGCGCAATCTAAACCGCACCTAGGAGGACAGTTTATAACATAGTAATTAATTATTAAGGGATCGATAGTAGCACCTTTTTAGAGTCGTCAATTAGGATGGGATTATCGGAGAGACTCAGGTAGATCTTTTTCTTAGAACACAAATTCAAGGAATCCGATGATGATGATGATCGAGCAATGATGGCTTGATAATCGGACGGCAAGAACCTCTCCCAGACAGCGTTGGACTCTGCAGCCGCACGGAATATAGGAGAAACCGCACACACTCTGCAAGCATCCTTAGGAGTCGTCAATGAAAGTGAAACTATGTCCGATATGCATCCCTCTGGTAATACTGATATGTCTGCAATGAAGGGTGGACCATTTCTTTTTCCTTCTCTCTCTTTTTCCATCATTTTCTTCTCTCCTGTGTTTGTCTCTCTTTCTTGCACTCTGACATGCTCCCACTTTCTCTTCTTTCTTTGGCTTTAATAATTGCTTATTGTTTAATGGTTAGTTTTTGTTCATTTTTTTTTTTAAATACTAATCGTTGACCTATGCTTTCGCATAGTTTTTTATTTTTTATTTATAAATTTTGCAAATATTGTAAGCACACACATTAAAAAAAAAATTATATTAATCATCTAAAAATATATATATATTAATTATTATATAGAGAAGTATTTATAATGATTTCACCTAATCCTATTTTAAAATGTGGATGATTTTTTTTACCTCCTTGTTAATATAACTTGTACATGTCAAAATGTAAAAAATTATTAAGTGTACTTGAGGGGCATGGTAGCAATACCGTGTGTTTGGCAAAAATTATATTTGCTAATTTATTTTATTATTCAGTTTATTTATGTTACTATTTATGGATCTCACTATACTTTTTCATACTATTCACGGATCACATTTAGGGATGGTCATGGGTAAGGTATAAGTAGGGTATATCCATACCCAACCCAATTAATTTATCCATAGATACCCAATTACAGTACTCAATTAGTATCCATATCCAATTGTTACCCAGTTTGTTTACCCATAGATAGGGATGGCCATGGGTAGGGTATGGATCGGGTATACCCATACCCTACCCAAAATATTTGTCCATGGATACCGAATACCAATACCCATTAATATCCATACCCGATCCTTACCCGGATCTATTATCCATGGATATCCATACCCTACTCAAAACCCATTTAAAAAAAAATGCATAGAATATCATACACCTACAGACCTACCAATCAATAAAGCAAAAAAATTTGATTTTTAAAATAAATAAAAAATCACGAATATACATATTATCAAATTTTTGCTGAAAAAAAAAAAAAAAAAAAAAAGTAGAAGAAGAAGAAGAAGAAGATACCATTGTATCTCACTCAGCTTGCTCAACAAGACTAGCCAAGTAAACCAAATGTTCTCCCTTTCTCCATAGCTTCGTTTCTCAGCTCTCTCTCTCTCTTTTGGAAGCCTTGTGATTTCACCAATTGCTTTCTGTGAAATACGGAGCAGAGAACCAGATGTGTCTCTTTCTCAACACCATGGCTTTGTGTCTTAAGAACCAAATGCCGAAACTGTAATCGCCATCAACAACGGCTTCACAGCAAGCTTGCGTAATGGAGAAAGCTAAGTTGAGTTTGATCGACCATGACCCACTCCAATCACCTTCTCTCGCTGCTCATGTACATCACAGAAAGCTCCGATCCTGTTCTCTCTCACGATTTTGAAGACTGACCTTCTCTCTCTTTGATTACATTCTCTCTCTCTAATCATGTTCTCTCTCATGACTGTTGATTTGGGTGATCGAGGTTTTTTTTTTTTTTTTTTTGGAATGGGTTTGATCTGATTGTGTTTGTGTGTTTGAGGAGAGGCAGAGCCGCAGAGAGCTTTAAGAGAAAGAAATTTAGGTTTTTTTTTTTTGTACGGGTCGGGTTTGGGTAATATCCATACCCTACCCGCAAAATTCGGGTAATATCCAAACCCTACCCAATTATCTTTACCCATAAAAAATCGGGTATTACCCGGAACATTTGGATCGGGTAGGGTGGGATATCCATTACCTAATGGGTATGGCCATCCCTACCCATAGATATCAATACCCTACCCAAACCCAATTTTTATAAAATCACCAAATATGCTCAAAAACCACTAAAAAGACCAAAATATCGTCAAAATCTCTAAAATGAGCAGAATACCCATGAAATCTCTAAAATGGCCAAAATACCCTTGATATCTCTAAAATCACCAGCTATGCTCGAAAACCACTAAATGACCAAAATATTTCAAAATCTCTAAAATGAGCAAAATACCCATGAAATCTCTAAAATGACCAAAATACCCCAAAATCACCAAATATGCTCAAAAACCACTTAAAATTACCAAAATACCCCCTAAACCTAAAAAATGACTAAATACCCACGAAACCTAAAAAATGTCCAAAATACCCCCGAAACCCAAAAATTACCAAAATACCCCAAAAATCTAAAAAATGATCGAAATACTTTCGAAACCTAAAATTTGACTCAAATACCCCTGAAACTTGAAAATTACCAAAATACCCCCAAAACCTTAAAAATGACCAAAATAACCCCTAAACCTAAAAAATGACCAAAATATCACTAAAACCTAAAAACTTACTAAAACACCCCCTGAAACTTGAAAATTACCAAAATACCCCCTGAAACTTAAAAATTGACTGAAATACCCCGTAAACTTGAAAATGACCAAAATACCCCTAAAACCTACAAAATGACCAAAATACCCCCCAAAATATATAAAATGACAAAAATGCCCCTAAAACCTGTAAAATGACCAAAATAAGCCCTAAACCTATAAAATGACCAAATACGTGCAAAACCTCTAAATGACCAAAAATAACCCCAAACCTCTAAAATTACCAAAAATACCTCGAAACCTATAAATCGACCAAAATAGCCCTAAACCTCTAAAACAACCAAATACCCCATAAAATATCTAAAATGACCAAAACACCCTTGAAAACTTTAAAGTGACTAAAATACCCCTAAACATGTAAGATGACCAAAATACATTTGTAATCTCTTAAATTACAAAAATAGAGGTTTGGGGTATTTTGGATGTTTCGAGGGTATTTTTGTCAAGATTAAAGGTTCTAAGAATATTTTAGTCATTTTCTAGGTTTTGAGGGAATTTTGGTAATTTTTTAGGTTTCGGGGTTATTTTGGTAATTTTTTAGATTCTAAGGGTATTTCAGTCAATTTTTTAGATTACAAGGGCATTTTTGTCATTTTTAAGGTTTTCGGGGTATTTTGGTAATTTTTATATTTTGGGATTATTTTGGTAATTGTAGGGACCGGGTTCGAGCGCTCCTTCTATTGGACGAAAGGTCTCAAGCCCAACTAGCCCAATACAATAAATTTTTAGAGAATGGGTTTAAGAACTAGGTCTTAGTCCGAATCACAATCACTAGACATGGTTGTGTGTGGGCTGAGTAACAAGGAAATGGGTTAAAGTATGGAATTTTATCCTTGGGCGTTTCATTTGAGGAACTTAGTATTCTTCTTCTTCTTCTTTCAATACTAGGTTACAGAGGTTTTCAAGATCATGCAGACTGCCACAACTTCCTCCTTTTTCTTTCCTCCTGCTCTTTTCTCGCGATCCCCCATTCCTGGAGGGTCTCTCACATTATATACTTCTTTCCAATCGATCTTGACCCTCCACTTGTTGATTATGCAGGTCACTACTCGAGTGCTCGTCCCATCAGCCACCTTCCCAAACCCTCTGTGAGTTGCGGCAACCAAGGCCGCACTGTTCAGGGGTCATTTCCTCATTAATGCGGCCAGAACGTTAGTTGGGTGCATTTAATGTGGAGGTGACAATTTCTCCTTGGATTACTCCTGCACCATACGCCAATATGTATCCTATTGTACTTACCCTTCTCCTGGGGGCGCTTTGGGAGGCTGCCTTTGCCGGTGTGCTGTTCTCTCCCCTTGGGATTTGGGGTGCCGAAAGCAAGATCATCCTCGGCAACGCTTCTGGGCCATTTGGGCTTTCTTTGTCCGTCCTCGGCCGTTTCTCCCTCCTCGATACTTGTCTTGGGCTCAGTATAAAGTGGGTCAGGGTTGTCAAATTCTTTGGCCCCACAGTAATTTTATAGATCTTGGAGTTATTTTGGTATTTCAATGTTATGGGGGTATTCTTGTCATTTTATATGTTTAGGGGGTATTTTGGTAATTTTAAGGTTTTGGGGGGGAATTTTAGTCACTTTTTAGGTTTAGAGGATATTTTGGTAATTTTAAGTTTATGTGGGGTATTTTGGTCATTTTTAGGTTTTAGGGGGTATTCCGGTAATTTTTTATGTTTCGGGGGTATTTCGGCCGTTTTTTAGGTTTCGAGCGTATTTTGGTAATCTTTAGGTTTTGGGGATATTTGGTCATTTTTTAGGTTTCAGTGGTCTTTCGGTCATTTTTTAGGTTTAGGGGTTATTTTGGTAATTTTTAGTTTTCAAGGGTATTTTGGTTATTTTTAGGTTTCAGGGGTATTTTGGTCGTTTTTATGTTTCATGGGTGTTTCGATAATTTTTTTAATGTTTTTTTGGGGGGGGGGGGTTTGGTAATTTTTATGTTTCAGGGGTATTTCGGTCATTTTTTAGGTTTAGAGGGTATTTTGGTAATTTTTATGTTTCAGGGGTATTTCGGTCATTTTTAGGTTTAGAGGGTATTTTGGTAATTTTAAGTTTATGGGGGGGGGTATTTTGGTTATTTTTATGTTTCAATGAGTATTTAGATAATTTTTTTTTTCGGGGGGTATTTCGGTCATTTTTTAGGTTTGATGGTATTTTGGTAATTTTTAGGTTCCGAGGATCTTTCGGTCATTTTTTAGGTTTAGGGGTAATTTTGGTAATTTTTAGGGAATGTTTGGTAACTACTTTTTCCCCTAATTTTCTGTTTTCAAAAATAATTTTCTATTTTTGAAACTAAAAAACTTGCTTGGCAACCTAAAATGGATAGAAAACAAAAACTGTTCTCAAAACTTAATTTGTGAAGAAAATTGAAAACATGCAAAAAGCTGTTTTCAGTTTCTAATTTTCAAAAGTCAATGAAAACACGCATTTAATTTAATGAATCTAACTCATTTAATGAGTTAGCATTAGAGTTCAAATCTTAATAACAACATATTTTAATATTTCCTATTTTTTTCTTCAAAAAACTATCTTTTTAATTTCAACTAACCAAACATGTTTTTTATTTCAAAAATACAAGAAAATTGTTTTTCATTTATATTCCCAAAAACAAGTTTATGAAAATAGAAAACAAAAACTGTTACCAAGCATAACTTAGTTTTCGGGGGTATTTTGGTCATTTTTTAGGTTTCATTGGTCTTTCAGTCATATTTTAGGTTTAGGGGTTATTTTGGTAATTTTTAGTTTTCGGGGGTATTTTGGTCATTTTTTAGGTTTCAGGGATATTTTGGTTATTTTTAAGTTTTGTGAGTGTTTCAATCATTTTTTTTTTTTTTATGTTTCCCCGGGTGGGGGGGAGGGGGGTTTGGTAATTTTTAAGTTCCAGGGGTATTTTGGTCATTTTTAGGTTTAGAGGGTATTTCGGTAATTTTAAGTTTATGGGGGGGGTATTTTAGTTATTTTTAGGTTTCAAGGGGTATTTCAATAATTTTTTATGTTTCAAGGGTATTTTGGTCATTTTATAGGTTTAAAGGGTATTTTGGTAATTTTTAGGTTTCGATGGTCTTTCGGTCATTTTTTAGGTTTATGGGATATGTTGGTAATTTTTAGTTTTCGAGGGTGTTTCAGTCATTTTTTATGTTTCAAGGATATTTTGGTAATTTTTAGATTTCAGGGGTATTTTGGTCATTTTTTTAGGTTTAGAGTGCATTTTGGCAATTTTAGAGGATTTTAGGAATAATTTGGTCATTTTCAAGCTTTAGGGGCAATTTGGTAATTTTGATTATTGGGTAATTGGGTGGGTTGACCTACAATAATTTGGTTGAGTTGTGTTTGCATTAAATCTAATTAGTTAAATGTGTAATAATGGGTAATATCCCAACCCTACCCAATTACCTTCTACCCATTAAGAATTGGGTGTAACACCCTGACTCAACTTTATAATTAAACTATGTGTTTTAATGGTTAATTATTATTTGAAGCAACCTTCTTTTTTATAATTAATAGAAGAGTATTTAATAAACATATTATTTTATAATACCTTTGAATAAGAATTGTAAAGATTATAAATAATTGAATGGCCTTTTGTATTATATATATATATATATACACACACTAAGTATGTACAAAAATATATTAAGTGGTTTAAGTTTTTTTTTTTGATCTTCAACTTATAAATTCATTAAACTGAAATAGAAGCCAAACGGCTTACATCATTTAGCACTTGATTAACAATCATAGGTGGGGTATCTTCCACCCATATATCACATTCGTTTACAAACTTGGCATATCTTGCCATAATATGCGCTGCTGAGTTACTGCCTCTACGTGTGTGAGCCACCTCCCACGCATTAAAACAGCGCAGTCCTAGACTTGTGCCTTCAATCACTTTCTGGATGTTACTTTGCACCGGACCTTGCTTGTAAAATGAGTTGACCACAACCTGAGAATCACACTCAATAACTATCCGACCCAGGCTAAGGTCCCTTGCAAATTGGACCCCTTCCTCCACAGCTTTTGCCTCTACCTCCAGTGCTCCCAAAGGCAACTCCAGTCTTTTGCACAGAGCTCCCATGATTTGGCCCTTTTCATTCCTGACCACCACACCAATGCCGCAGTTTCCTGTCTCCCTGAATACTGCCCCATCCGTGTTGACTTTATACCAACCTTGCTTTGGTGGATTCCACATTTGTGCAGCACTTTGATGAGCTCTCCTTTGTGATGTTTTCTCTCCTTTAGTCTCTTCAATATACGCTGCCACCGACTTGATTAGCCCCTCCTGCCCTTTGCTTAGTCCACCATGAATCACCGTATTTCTATTATTCCACAAACTCCACGCTGTCACAGCAAAAAGCACCCAATTTGTATTTGGATGAGAATCCATAACCTCCCACACAAGATTCAAAAACTCAGGCACCGGTTCAGGCAGAGCAGGGAGTTTGATTTTTGATCCACACCAAACTTCCTTGGCTAATTTGCAGTCCCATAGGATATGCCCCGATGTCTCACTACACCCACACAAAGCACAGCAATCCTCACAACTAATTCCCTTCCCCTTTAGCCTATTCCTAGTGGGTAGAATATTCTTGCAAGCCCTCCACATGAAATGTTTTATTTTGTTTGGACAATCCAACCTCCAAACCATTTTCCAAATTGCTCTCATCTTTGCATTATCCGAGCAGCTGCCTAGATCAGATCTTGTTGGTCCCTCTTTTAGACAACTCTGAGCTACCCCGTATGCACTCCTCACAGAAAATTTTCCATTTGAGGTCCAGGCCCATATAACTGAATCATCAGGCAGTCTATAGCTAATTGGGATGCCCAACACCAGCTCTGCTTCATGTGGGAGAAAAGTGCTCCTGACCTTTGCTGTAACCCAGCACCTCCTATTGGCATCAATGAGGTCCGAAACCATCACCACGTCGTCCTAGGTTCGCCAAGGGCTGATTATTTTAAAGGAGTCAGGTCTCAAAACCCACCTATCATCCCAGATATGAACATTAAGACCATTTCCAATGCACCATCTAGCACCCTTCAAAATTATGTCCTTAGCCGCCATAATACTACGTCACGCGTAGGAGGGTCTCCTACCCATTTGAGCATTTAAGAATGACTCATTTGCAAAGTACTTAGCTTTGTAGACTCTATGAACCAGAGAGTTTGGGTTCTCCAACAATCTCCAACCTTGCTTTGCTAAGAGAGCTAAGTTGAACGCCTTGAGATCCCTAAACCCCATACCTCCCTCGGACTTTGGCTTACATAACTTCTCCCAAGAAACCCACGCCATTCTCCTTTCCCTTCCTTTTTGGCCCCACCAGAAATTACCCATCATTGAATTGAACTCCTTGCACAAGGAGTCCGGGAGCTTGAAAACGCTCATCGTGTATGTGGGGGTAGCTTGTGCCACAGCTTTTATGAGGATTTCTCTGCCTGCGTTGGATAATAGCTTTCCTTTCCACCCCGCAATTTTCCTTCCCACCTGATCCTTAATTCGGTTGAAGGCTTTCCTTTTCCCCTTTCCTATTAGCGGCGGAAGCCCCAAGTATTTCTCATGTTGTCTAACGATCTCAGCCCCGAACATTAGCTTGACCCGATCTTGCACTTCCCTACTTGTATTCTTACTAAAATATAAGGCTGTTTTCTCCTTGTAATAAGCTTTGATATTTGGTTTAGGTGTTACCAGTATCCAAGTCTAAGCTCCTTCGACTTTAGGCTCTCGGTTCCTCTGCTTTCGGGTAAATGATAAGTTATATGGGTATTTGGTAAGTCATGAGATTATTTTAAAGTATATTATGCATTAAAAAGTTTTTGATTAGAGATATGGTATATAATCATTACTTTGACAAAGATATGTTCGTGAGCTTTCAAAACCCTATGTATATGATTTAAGCATATTGATGCCATTACTAATTTCCACGAACATGATGTTTAAAGAAAAGAATGGAAATGCTATTATTATGAAATGTTATGCAAAATAAGAAATTTCAGTATGATGTAAAGTATGAAATGTTTTCAGGTTATGTCCTCTGGTGATCTGAACTCTGTCAGTAGGGGTTAATTACTGGTTTTCCATGGAAAACGTTATATGATTGGCCATTAAGTGGGACAGGTTCTACTGTACCCGCCCTTGTTGGTTACGGCCAACTTGTGGAGGAAATCAACATACCCCCATGGTTGAAAGATATGTATTATGATGTGATCTCGGGAATACCTGGCATTGTGGGGAATGCTGGATGCCTAGCACCGTGGTGCTAGAAGCCTCCCAAATAAGTATAGACTTATCAGATATGGACTAACCAACAAGTTATTTATGAACAACTATATTATGTTATTAATCATTTGAATGATTTTGTTTAAATGCATTATAAAAAGCTGTTCTTTAAAGATAAGAGTTTCTAAAGTTCTATTGTGCTATAAAGATAAAACTTCTGATGAAAGTACAAGTTTATGTTTAAAAGTTATCATATATCTGTCTTTATGAAATGTTATGTTTTATAACCATGAAAATTATAATATTTTATGAGAAGAAGTTTATAAAGAAAAGTTTTCTTATTAGTCAAGATGTTTTTAGTTTAATACAAAGTTGCCAATTATCTGATTTAAGTTATAATAATTATTTTGTAATGAGAATATATATATGGTGACTTTGTCAGAAATGAAAGAAGTTTGATCCGAAAGGTTTTGGTAATATTAACCTGATAAGAAAAATGAGAACAATTATTTTCTATGAAGAGCGTATAAGTTATTATTATGAATAGTATAAAATACTATGCATGAAAAGTTGTTTTCCTATTCGAATATTCATAGAATGAAATGATTTGATTTACATGCATCCTTATTAAATTCTCATATATCTCACATTTACTGAGCTGTGTAGCTCACCCCTTCCACTCTTTTAGTTAGCAGGTTTTATTTTGGAGCAGAGGGAGCCTTAGTCGAGTTTGGAAAGAGCTGGTTTTAGTTTTATATGTATAGATCCTAAATTAGCAATTTAATGTTTAGATTTGTAGTATTGTGTATTTTAGGATCTAATGAAAGTGTATACCTTAAAGTATTAAGAGATGTATTATGTGAAATTTAGAATTTAAATAATCGGTGGATTGTGTTATCCTTTGAGGTACAATGTAGATGCTCTGAATATCAAGTGGAAAGTTATATCATTTAAGTAAAGAAACAAGAATGAAAAGAAAGAAGGAAGATTTTGTAAAAGTTTTGAAAAAAGTTAATTTGGTTCTTGTTAATATCAGGTTTAAGCTTGATATTAGCATGCCGGTCATGGTCACAAATTCGGGTATCGGATTTGGGGCATGACACTGGGTATTACCCAGAATAATTGGATCGGGTAGGGTTGGATATTCATTATCTAATGGGTATGGCCATCCCTAGTCACACTATACTATTTCAGCTAATTTTTACTTTTACTTATAGTACTTTTAGTAAAAAAATTTCAATTTTAGCAAAATAAGCGAATCCCAAACAGACCCTAAGTAATCTTTTTACTCAATAGTATAATGCAAAATAGTCAATACCATATTGGGGGCCATTTTAGTTTTGCTACAAAAGGAAATAATTTGGTATTTATGTATGCTAGTATGTCATTTTGTTTTTTAGATAAATATCTAATTAATTTATTATTGTCAATTTTTTCTTCATTTGAGCATTGGATTTATTTCTGTTTTTTAAATTAGATATATAATTAGTAATAAAATAAAATTTACTTTTATTTTTTCTTATGCTATAGATATATAATTTTGATCATTATTTATGTATTTTTTTTTTGAGAATAATTTTTGATCATTATTGGTTCCGTAATAGTTGGGATTGTTTAGTACAACACTATGCTACAAGCAAAGAAAGTTGGCTCTTTTCACCAATCATCCTCTTTTGTTCAGAATCATCATGCTTAATCACATAACATATATAGAACATATAAATAAATGAAAGATCTCAAATCCAAATCCAAATCAACCTCAATTCCTTTGTATTTAAAATTATCAAATTTTGATCAAATTGTATTATTATATATTTAAAAACTAGAAGCAAGATAGAAAATTTATAGAGGGAGAATACCTTCCTTGGCTTTAAATACAAAGCAAAACTTACGAATTTTAAGAAGAGAGAGATTAAGGGTCCGTTTGGTATATGTGTTTAAAAACTGAAAATTGTTGTTTGAAAACATTTGTGAAAATACGTGTGGGTGAAAAAGTACGTTGAAATGCGTGAAATGTTGTTTAAAAACTGAAAATAGTTGTTTAAAAATACAAACCAAACACCCCCTAAGTTTCCGTTTGACAAAGATTATTTTTGCCAACTTATTTTACTATTCAACTTATTTTTGCTACTATATATGGGTCCCACTACACTTTTGGTACTATTCATGGGTCCTACTATACTATTTCAACTAACTTTTACTTTTATTTATAGTACTTTCAGCAAAAAGTTTTCAGTTTCAGCAAAATAAGCTGATCCCAAACGGACCCTAAAGAAGAAACTATATGCTTTGATTGAATTTTTCTGGAACATCCCTTACTTCCTTTGGTCAGAATCATCATGATCATGTGCGCGTGTGCGCGCACACACACACACACATATATATAAAGAGAGAGAGATGAAAAATCCCAAATTTAGACTTTGTCGTTCATAAACTTTGTCCTTCATAAATTTATGAATTTTTACTATAAATGGATTGTTTACATTATCAATACTACAAATAATAATATGATATCATATGGACCTATTTACAAACGAACAAAATCAAATCTTAAGTCTACATAAGTATATTAATGTTAAAATAGCCTTATATTCATGAGCTTGTTCATAGACACATTATTACGTTTAAGCATCGCTTGTTTTATAGTTAAGCTTAAACTTCAACCTAATCTTGACTTGTTTGTTAAATAGATTAATATATATAAGCTTTGTCTTGAGCCGAAGTTGGTTCATTTACAGTTAGATTCCAACGAGTTAATCAACAACTCATCCAATGCACAATCTAGAAACTTTGAGGAAGTAAATGTGGGTTGGCCACAATCCTTTGCATCAAGCTTCTCATAAATTACAATTGTCTTGTTAAGGTAAAAACATACTAATATAACTTTGTCATCTATTATTCACAACTTGTCACTTTGACAATTGAGAAATGTTTCATAAATATTTTTGTGGCTTTAAAGTCATTGGTTAGTCTAATGCATTGTTTTTACCATTATACTGCTAGATTTGGGACTAATGGATGGTTGTATCAATTAATAGAAGAGCATAATTATCTAGTCCAATATCTTTTAACAAACAACTTATTTTATGAACAAGTTAGAATATTTGAGGGAGTATATGCGGTTGTACCATTATAATTTATTTTTGATTTCATGATTTTTTTTTTTTTTTAAAATCTTACCTTAAGAATGCTGCAAATATGCAATGAAGCTACTACACTAATTTTTAATATCTCAAAATGTATATGTTTCTTTACTTTAATTTAGTTTACTTTTTCTTTATAATATATGCACAATATTATTCAAAACTGTCTTACATAAAATATCACAAAATTATTTGTGCATCGCACGGGCAATTTACTAGTACTCTTTAATCGATGTAATGCCTCCAGCAACAAATAAGGTTGTAAACGAGTTGAGAGTTATCGAGTATTGAATGTTTGAGATTGCCCACACCATGTCTTAATGTTGCACTATCGATGAGTGGAAAACGGTCAGAGAGTTGGACATACTTTAATTTCATGGTATGAAATATATGAACACAACACAAATTAATTGACTTTCATAGTTCCGTTACTTTTTTGCATTTATTTTTGGTTTCATGATTTTTTTTTTTTAATCTTATCTTAAGAAGGCTACAAATTAATATGCAGTGAAGTTACAAAACTAATTTTTAATATTTCAAAATGTATATGTTTCTTTACTTTAATTTAATTTAATTTTTAATATTTCAAAATGTATATGTTTCTTTACTTTAATTTAATTTACTTTTTCTTTATAATATATGCACAACATTAGTCAAAACTATCTTACATAAAATATCACAAAATTATCCGTGCATTGCACGGGCAACTTACTAGTAGTCTTTAATCGATGTAATGCCTCCAGCATCAAATAAGGTTGTAAATGAGTTGAGAGTTATCAAGTATTGAATGTTCGAGATTGGCTTGACAACAAAAGTAAAATGGTCAAGCTCGACTCGAGTTCGAACCATGCTTACAAATAATGTTTGAGCATAAGCTCGTCAAAAATTCCAAAAACTTGAGATTGACTTGATTCTTTAGTCAAGTAGAGCTCGAGTTCAATATCAAGCTTTTGAGCTTGAGATCCAATATAAGTACATTATTAAGCCCATATTAAACATATTGCTAAGTCCATTTGGTTTGGATAATTGTTCTTAACTCACCATTATTATATTTTTAATAAAATATAGATTTATATTGTTCAAAGTTCATATCAAGCTTATTACTATGCCCATAAATTAGCTTAGGCTTGGGTTGTTGTCTATCAAACCCTATTGTTTACAAGCCTGTTCATGAAGAAATTTATTTTTGCTTGGCCTCAACTCGTTTATTAAACAAGCCTAAAACTAATGATCAAGCTTGATTTATTTATAAACAAATAAACATAAATAGATATTTTATCGAGCAAAGCCCAAAATATATATGAATGGTTTGGTTCATTTATAGTTCTAGATACAAAGTAAGATCACCTTAAGAAAAATATCTAAAAGGATATGGATTAATTTAAAACAAAATATAAAAGGTTGAAGAACAAATGTGTAATCAACAAAAAATTAAATTATCACCTAAGCAAGTCAGTGTTTAAGTATTGCTAATTGTACATTGATTTTTGTGGAGATATGTGGCTTTACCGCTGAGTATGCCTTACAAATTTGCACATTATACCTATTTCATGAAATGCCATATACACCTCAAGTTTCAACTTTCAAGTAACATCAATCACATCAATTTTGGATTGTGTATGTTTCTTTTTCTTCATGGATCACTCTCCACATCAAAAGCAAATGGAGATTGTGTCTATACACAGAGAATCATTATGAGATATCAAGGTATTTGATGATGTCTGTAGGTGCATATGTTTGTAGCAAACATAGTAGCCTTATGATTTAGACCCTGACTAGTTCTCCAGATGTGACTGTTGTAGGAATCTGCACAATTGAGGATGATAACCGCCTAGAAATCATGAGCATGGTTGGTCTAGATTGTGGACTAGCATGTAAGCAAGCAGTTGCAATAGTTACAATCTTTATCAATTCATCCCGAACCTCACCCGTGGGAGGTTGAAGGCGTTGGTCCAATACATCCTTCAAAAATATGTTAGCCGATGGGGACAATGCAGAATAGATGAAATCACCAGGATGATTTCCTTTGATCACTTCAAGTGCTAAAACTCCAAAACTATAGACGTCACATTTCTCGGTCACTTGCATTGTGTAAGCAAGCTCTGCCAAAATTTGGGAGAGTTGAGAGTCATCATTATTGATTTATTGATGCTTTCTTTACTCAATGTAAAATTGACAAAAGTGTAAAATAATTTTTACCTGGTGCAACATATCCATATGTGCCTGCAAAGCTTGTCCAATTTGATGAGTCTTGCTTTAGTAGTTTAGCAGTGCCAAAATCAGAGACATGAGCTTCATAATCAAAATCCAGCAAAACATTATTGCTTGATATGTCTCTATGAACAATTGGCGGTGAGCAATCATGATGCATGTATGCCAAGGCATGTGAAACCCCTTTAACAATATTCACCCTTCTACTCCAATCCAATTCTTTAGCTTCTTCTTCTTTGCTTAGGATTGTGGCCAAGCTGCCCTTCTCAAGGTATTCATACATCAACAACGAGTGTTGTGTGCTTGAACAAAAACCATATAGTTTCACAATGTTTCGGTGCCGAATTTCTGTTAGTGCCACTATCTCATTATGAAACTCCTTCTGATCTGTCAAATCACCATCACACGATGAAGCGTGGATTTTCTTTACAGCTATAATATCACCTGAAGGCAATTGTGCTTTATAAACGCTTCCATATCCACCACTCCCAAGGCAATATATGGCATCAAAATTCTCAGTGGCTGCTAAAATTTCTTTATACATTTCTTTCCCATCAAAGGTTGATATGGGATACAAGTTTTCATTTTGTATTTTTCGTGGCTGTCTCCCTTTTCTTATGAAACTTGTCAGTCCCATAAATGCAAATAGTAGTACAAATACTCCCAAGAGGGGAAATATGATCATGAACACGAGATCATGGATTCTCTGTTTTTTGTCTGTGGTGATCAGTTGACATGGTTGTAGTCCTTTCACCTCTCCACACAATCCCTTGTTCCCCTTCAATGCTTCAATTGGAGCATCTTGAAATGCTTTGATGTTAGGAATCTGACCCTGGAATTGATTGTATGCTATGTTGACATCCAACAAGCCGTACAGTTTCTCAAAAGTTGTTAAAGTACCAGAGAAATTGTTATGGGATATATTCATGTTCTGCAAGCTTTGCAAGTTCATAAACTCCATTGGTATCTCTCCTGTGAGATGGTTATGACTCAAATCTAGCACGGACAACTGAACTAACTTTCCCACCTGAATTGGAACTCCTTGGCTAAACTCATTGTAGCTCAAATTCATATAAAATAGGCTTGAGAAGCTACCTACACTTCCTGGAATGGACTTGCTCAATTTGTTATTGGACAAGTCAACATAATCAAGGTTTGTCAAGGATCCAACCTCTGAAGGTATACCACCTGAAAGTTGATTGTTGCTCAATATAAGCTTCAGCAAAGAAGTCAACCTTCCCAATTCCTTAGGAATCTCCCCAACTAAATGATTTGAAGAAAGATCAAGAACACTTAGTTTAGTTATGTTTCCTATCTCAGATGGTATGGTACCACTAATATTATTTCCCCCGAGTTCTAGATCTGTTAGTATTGAGCTCCTTCCCCAGTTAGGTGAAAGTTCACCATAAAGTTTATTGTTGGCAATGTTTATGTAATACAAGTTTGGATAGATGCCAAAAACTTCAGATATATTTCCAGTCAGTTGATTTCCATCTAGACGAACTCTATATAAAGTAGTGCAGTTTCTCAAGCTTTTGGGAATTGGACCTGTTAGATTATTACCATTTGCTGTAAAGTTTCGAAGCAATCCATTTTGGCAAATATTTTGAGGCAAATAACCTGTCAATTTGTTTCGGGCCACTCGAAATACAGTCAACTTCATGAGATTTTCCACCTCTTGAGGAATGGAACCAGAGATTAGGTTGTCACGAACATAAAAAATTTCTAATTGGCTCAAATTACCAATTGAACTTGGAAAAGAACCATTGAGTTGATTTACACTCAATTGAAGAAAAACAAGAGACTTCAAGTGTCCAATCTCTTGTGGAATGGCACCCGAAAGACTATTCTGGGAGAGATCAATATAGGTAAGATTTCCTAGTTCACATAATGATGTCGGGATAGAACCAACAAGATTGTTTTTTTGAAGGCTCAGACATTTCAGTGATTTCAAATTCCCTATTTCCGTAGGGAGGTGACCAGCTAAACTATTGTTATTTATGTAAAGTTCAACCAGGTTGGTGAGATTTCCAAGTTCTAAAGGAATGGAACCAGATAGTAAATTTTGATCGAGACATAAGTAACCAAGATTGCTTAAATTACCCAAAGAAGGAGGTATGGGACCATCTAGATAATTGCTTTGCAAATCAAGCACATTAATAGATCTTAGCTGACCTATTTCTTGAGGAATTGAGCCATCTAACTTATTCATACCCAAACGCAAGACCTTAAGGTTTGTTAGTAGGCCAATTTCTGGTGGGATTTTCCCAGAGAACTGATTCATGGACAGGTTCAAATAGATGAGATTGGAGAGGTTACTAATCTGAGGTGGAATGGTACCAAAGAGTGAGTTCTTACTAAGATCAACATATTCAAGATTAATAAATGAGGAAAATGAAAACTCATGCAGTGAACCCTTCAAGCTTGAATGAGTAAGATTTATTTGGATGACACTTCCAACAGGGTTGCAAGAAATACCAAACCAAGTACATGGTCTAGTGCTTGAATTAAGATTGGTAGAAGAATTGGTGGCATTATTAGGAAGCAAAGTCCATGAAGATAGCTGAGACTGATCTTCATTTTGGAGGCTGGCTTTCCATGTGACAAGAGCATCAGCTTCTTCATTGGACTTAGATGCGGAAGCAACAATTGATGATGAAACAAATAGAACAATTAAAACAAAGGAAATGTGAGAGCATACCTTCTCAAAGGTTGATGATGATCCTATTCCCATAGTTTTGTGTTGGTGTAATTACTATAATGAATAATGATGATAGAGAGCTTCATTTGAGGTAGATAGTATTTCTCATTCTTCCTTTCATATTCAAAAAAGAATAAAGATTCTAGCTTGAGAAACTTCATTGTCCATTCCCATCTGGCCATCTTCCTGATTTTTATAAATTAAAGTAGTAATTGATTGACGAAGTGGCTTTGAGATTACCAACCTCTCCACCATCTTCGCCATCACTCTAGTAAGGCGATGACTTTTGACATTTTGTATTGTTTTGACTCGTTGTTCAAAGACTTGACATTTTAAGGTAGGAACCTAACAGGCACAGCCGAGGAAAACTTCATCCGGGAGTGATCAAGAGAGAATTTTCACTCTAGGTGTTCATATTTCAAGCGCAAGAATCCCAAGGGATTTGAATTCTTGAAGTTGAAAATACTAATACTTACCCTTTAAGCGTGTTTGGATAGCAGGATATATTGAGTTGTGGATTTGGATTTAAGTGATTAAAATCCAAATTTCTTATTTGGATAGTTTTAAAAGATCAAAGATTTGGATTTGACAAAATCCACCAATGATTTTAAACCTATAAAAACCTTAAATTTGAAATGATATCTAAAATCAGTACATTTAAAATTCAAATTCAAGTTTTCAAATGCAATCTTAAATTAGAAAGCTCATGGTGTCATACTATATATTTCAATTTGAAAAAGATACTTAGAAATTTAACAAAGTTTGGTGCGGGAGATTTTGCCAACTTTACTTAGTGCAGAGTGCAGGCAAGTATTCTTTTATTTTTCTCCCCTTTGTTGAATTAAAAATATATATATGTTCACATCGAAGCCTACAAATTAGAACAAAGAAAATTAGACAGCATGCTGTATTCAAGTCAAACTATTCAGCCTGGTTCAGTTTAGGTAGACATCATTACACATATGAATATGATTCAAAATGAGAAATTTCTTCGTTCTCAGCTTCTCCATTATTCAGTCGTTGACACATAAGAATCAAATCGAGAAATTTTATTCATTATCTTCTTCTCCGTGAATTTTTTTTTTTTTTTTTTTTGACTTGTTTCATAGAGTTGTCACTTGTCATATACTAGTATTTTAATTTGGAAGCGATTACTAGAAATTGAATATCAATAATGTTTCACTTCAAAGTCTCTACCACTCAATTATTCTTTTATTTTCTATTCTTTCTACACTCTGTCTCTTTCTGTTAAACATGTACTTTCTTTAAAAACGTGATGCTCACATAGAGTTGTCATATATTTTAATTTGGAAAACGATTACTGGAAATTGAATATCAAGAATGTTTCACATCAAATTCTCTACCACTCAGTTATTCTTTTATTTTTTATTCTTTCTACTCTTTTCCTGTTAAACATGTAATTTTATTTTATTTTTTAATTTTTTTTAAACTTGATGCTCACATACGTGTCACTTGTTAGAACTTTTAATATTGCACCTGAGATTTCCCTAGGAAGGAAAAAAAAATTTTGAAATTGAGATAATTTCATGCAAAGTCGTATAATATGGACACTTCAGGACAAAATGGACTTCTGCCCTTTCCACCCGAATTATATAGCCTTATGCCCTCATTTCCAAACTAATTAGGGAAATGCCCCTCTTTTGTAACTCGATTTTCTCAAAATCAAATTTTTTAAAAAAAAAAAAATTCTGGAGCCCTATAATGATGTTTTTAAGGACCTATAGTGACGTTTTAAGGATCTATAGTAACGTTTTGTAACTCAATTTCATGGAGCTCGAGTTACAAAACGCCGCTATAGGTCCTTAAAAACATCGCTATAGGTCCTTAAAAACGTCACTATATGGCTTAACTCAATTTTGAGAAAGTCGAGTTTCAAAAGAGGGGTATTTCCCTAATTAGTTTGGAAAGGGGGGCATAAGGCTATATAATTTGGGTGAAAAAGGCATAAGGCAATTTTGTCCGAACACTTCAACTACCAATTTAAGTCAATGAATAAATTAGTGGATAACCTATACAATACACAAGAAAGTTCAACATAATTTAATTTTTTTCAACATAGTTCAACATTTCTGCCCTTTTCACCCGAATTATATAGCCTTATGCCCTCCTTTCCAAACTAATTAGGGAAATGCCCCTCTTTTGTAACTCGATTTTCTCAAAATCAAATTTAAAAAAAAAAAAAAAAAATTCTGGAGCCCTATAATGATGTTTTTAAGGACCTATAGTGACGTTTTAAGGATCTATAGTGACGTTTTGTAACTCAATTTCATGGAGCTCGAGTTACAAAACGCCGCTATAGGTCCTTAAAAACATCGCTATAGGTCCTTAAAAACGTCACTATATGGCTTAACTCAATTTTGAGAAAGTCGAGTTTCAAAAGAGGGGTATTTCCCTAATTAGTTTGGAAAGGGGGGCATAAGGCTATATAATTTGGGTGAAAAAGGCATAAGGCAATTTTGTCCGAACACTTCAACTACCAATTTAAGTCAATGAATAAATTAGTGGATAACCTATACAATACACAAGAAAGTTCAACATAATTTAATTTTTTTTTTTTTTTTTTTTTTGTGTCTAAATATGATTATTAATATTTTTTAAAAGAAACAAACACACACAAAAGAAAATATTTTTAAGCTTAAGTAGAAAATTTAACCTACTAGTACACAAAATAAAACCAAGAAATAGACGTTGAACCAATTGATTTAGGGACTAAGGTGTATCTAATTTCCAAAAAATATATATTTATGAGTTGAGACTGATTTTTTTTTTTGGTTGTTTTCAACGTAGAATGTCATATTCTCTTTTTCTTGATCCCTTTCTTATTCTCTTTTAAATTCTCATACTTGACCAAGCCCAATTGTCAATACGGGGGCCACTAATTTTGATCATCCTAGAATGTCAAATAATTTATTTATCCCTCTAAGTGTGTGTGAGTGCTTTTCTTTGTTTGTTTACACTACTTGTACCTGTGAGGTTGTGATTGTGTATAGGGAGTGAATAATGAATATAGTATATGGACTTGTCACTGATTATTGAGATTTTTAAGATGTGATTGATCATCAATGCGTAATTGATTTAAAATAAGGCCAAAGATCTAAGAGTTATAAGATTCTTTAACTTAGCTAGGTCAAATTGTATCTTGAACCCAAAACATAGATCTAAGAATTCAATTATATGTGGGGAAAGCATCCTATGACATTTGTCAATGATGATACTGAAATTTGCTTATCCCTTCTAATGTTATGCAATGCAAGTTAAATAAAACACTTGACACTATTTTAGGGGGCCACATGTCCCATAATATCGTACATGCATCAAGATTGTTGCATGAGGGACAATATCAATGGTGTTAGGACATATATGATTCAATGTTAGGAACATATGTCAATATTTATGTAATTGGCTAATCCTTTGACAAAACACATTTTACTTGTAATTGGGTAGATCTAGGATGTGTTTAATACTTCAAGAAACATGTTGTTCAAGTCTAGTATTAAAGCCATAAAGATTGGACCAAGAAACAAGTGAAGAAAAATTGTTCACTAAAGCTGGACAGATAGCTCGACAGCTGCTCGATAGATAGCTATCTATCGAGGTTTAATGAGGCTCGACAGATACTATCTATCGAGGTATCTATCGAGAATTACGGAATTTAGTTTTTCAAATATGATTTTCGGCCCATGCTTATGTATTTGTGTAGGGTTTCTTTTCTCACAACCCTAGACATATTTAAAGCTTATTTTAGAGGCCGTCACATAAGATAATATAAGGAGAACACATGCAAAAAGTGACCGAGTGCCTTATTCTCTCTGAAAGAAACTACTGCGTCTTTTGTGCTTTAGGGTTTTGTAACCAAGTGCTTCTTGATCATCGTTGATGAAGTAAAGAATTTTGCAGCTAACAATCTTCTTCAAGATGGTGTGTTAGTCACGTACTAGAAGTCGTGCATCTTTGATTAGTTACGTACTGGGATCCGTGCAAAAAGGGTGGCGTTCATATATTGAAGAGTTTAGAGGTTCTTAAGCAGTAGAAGGTTTCTGCTGTAAGTTCATCTACGGGAATTGTAGAGTCTAGGGACAAAGGTTTTGTACTAGATCTGAAACTTCTCTTTACTATAGTGAATTGCCTTTTGGGAAGGTTTCCCCCTAGGTTTTTTACTGTAAAACTAGTTTGTTTCATTAGTTTTCCTAAGTTATCATATCTTGTCTTATTTATTTTTCTGTTGCATGATTTTGACATGATATTGATGTTTGTTTGTTTTAACAAGTTTTATTCATAATAAATCTAATTAATAACTTGGGTTTAGAATTTGTTAATTCTATCAACCGGGGTCTAAATTTCCCAACAAATAGTTTCGATTTGATGAAATTAGGAAAATACATAAAGCAAATTTTGATTTTGAAAAAATGGGTTGGCAAAAAGTTAACGTTAGATGTATTCAAAATCATAGTGTAACTTAATGCAACCACACTTAATTAGGGGAGGATGGAAGTTGAGGTTTCAAACTCCACATTGCCTTTCAATTTTTTTTATTTTTAAATGTCACTCCCTTGAAATTGTCAAATCATGAATGGTTGGTTGGTTGGTTGTTGTGGTTTAGGACACACAATTTTTGAAGTAAAAAAAAAAAAAAAAATAGCTTGACCATTGTTTCACGACCTAACTTGATCAGATAGGGCAATCCAATCCTAGTGTAAAAACCATTTTATTTTTAGATTAAATTGCAAACTACACCCCTAAAGTTTTGTGGTGTTTAAATTTTACATCCTGAAGTTTTAGAATTTGTAGAGTACCCCCCTTAAGTTTTATTTTGTTTGCATCAGCAACCTCTTCATCCATATTTTCCGTTAAGTGCCACATAAGCTAGCCACATATGTTTAGTTTATCCAATAAAATGATGTCATGTCCTTTTTAATTATTTAATTTTTTTAGGCTACAAAAATTATTTTATTTTTTACTTTTAAGCCTCATATATTTAAAAGCCATTTAGTAATAAGCCTCATATATTTAAAAGCCATTTCTACTTCTACTAACTATGTAAAAAGAGTGAATGCTCTTAGGAACAGTGTTTTTGGTTTAGTCAAGTAGTGAGCCAATACGCACCGTTTAGTAGCAATTTCTTTATTATCCACTCTCCTATTTACTTTTGTACCATTATAGTACTGCTAGATTTGTAGAAAATTGGACTAATGGTTTCAACAATCAACATAACAGCTTGTCAAGAACTGTGTAGCTTGTAGCTCATGGGCATTCCTGATTTCACCCACAGAATTGAACTTTGATTTAAATCCCTTCTCTGCTGATTTGAAAAAAAAAAAAAAAAAAAAAAAAAAACCAACAGCAACAACAACAACACAGAAGAGCACTATATCTAATTTACAGTTTGGCCAAGGGTTTTGAGGCTCAATTATAGCTCCAAAGATCAAAATCAAGAACAATGAAAAAGATTGGCTTTACTGGTAATAAGCTTGTTGTTTAGATGTTCAAAATTCTGTTTATAAAGCAGAATATTAACACAATATAAGTTTGACAGTATATAGATGCCACGATATTGACACAATATAGTGATGGTAGCAAAATTTTATTAATGCTACATAGTGATGATGAAGCACAAATTTTTATTAACCCCTTGTTGGCCTGATCTCGATCCCTTCAACAATAAGGCCAGACTTCACTGAAAGACATTTTACCTCCTTAAGTCCAAACTGCAGTTCATCAGCTTCTCCTCCCTCATTGAAAAACTGACCCAACTCAATCTCTAACCATCCATCATTTCTCTGCTTGGGGCGTGAAGTGTGCTGCTGCTGCGGCAGTACAACCTGGTCTTGCTGTCCTGGCTCCACGGCAGGCAGGCCCAAACCAACAGTCTGTTCATAAACTTCACCTCCTCCAGTTGTTCCAATTGAAGCCGTTGGAAGACGGTGTTTAAATCCATGGGCTCTGCTCCTCAACTTGTACACAAGGTAAGCAGCATAGTTTGTTTTTGGAGACAGCATGGAAGTACTCATCTTGCCATTGATGTCAAACCAACACACAAAACTAAGTTTAGCTATCTCTGAGAACCTGTTTGGTTTTTACAATGTACAGAATTAAAAACTAAATGAAAAGCATAAAATTAAAAAAAGGAGTACTAAAATAGAGCAGGAACAAATCTGGAATTATGAAGAGACCTGGATTCAGGTAGAGAAACCCATCTCCAGTACCGAGAATCGTCACCCCATGCAATAGTTAGCTCCCTTGCAGAAAGAAGGTAACATTTCTTACCACTCAATTTGTCCAAGAAAAAGCTCTGCTAGAAAGAAAGAAAGAAAGAAAGAAAGATGAGCAGAGATATGGTTATATTCGCTGATTGTGGTACAACTTAATATTCATGCGTGATCAGTGATATATCACATAACAAATTTAATCCATACAGAATTTCGATAGTCTTGATCACATAACCAAAGCCTCACACAAAATTGGAGAAAAAGAAAATGTTTAAATAGTTATAGCATACAATAAGGACCAACATTCAAGAACTGACCCCTTATTTCTTACTACGCTTATTTTCATTCAACGAATTCAGAAACAGAGTTCAGAGTTCTAGAATTGGAAAACTGTCCCGTTTAAAATGTTTGAAACTGGAATTGAACCTACGTATATAACTTACTGAAGCAAAGCAAACATTTAAAAAGTTATTTAACTCGGGATAATTATGGGATTGTTTGCTTGGCTAATACTACCTTTTTAGCGTCATCGATTAGGATGGGGTTATCGGAGAGACTGAGGTAGAGCTGTTTCTTAGAAGAGAAACTCAAGGAATCCGATGATGATCGAGCAATGATGGCTTGATAATCGGACGGCAAGAAGCTCTCCCAGACAGCGTTGGATTCAGCAGCCGCACGGAATATAGAAGAAACCGCACAAGCTCTGCAGGCATCCTTAGGAGTGGTTAACGCTACTATGTCCGATATGCATCCCTCTGGTAACACTGAAATGTCCACAACGCAGGCGCAGGGAGGACCACTCCTTTCTCCCTCTTTTTCTTTTTCCATCATTTTCTTTTCTCCTCTGTTTCTCTGTCTCGCTCTTTCTCACATACAATCCACATTTTTTTTTGGCTTTAATTGCTTATTGCTTAATGGTTAAGTTTTTGTTCTCTCAATGGTCATAGGTAGGTTTTTTTTTTTTTTTGTGAAACAGGTAGGTTTGATTTTAAATGTTCTAGGGCCCTTTGAATTTATTAAGGAATGTTCTAAAATTTATTTCAAGTGTAATATTATATCCACAAATTATTTTCCAAATTTTTATTGTGATCAACTGTGATTAGCTTTCATTTGGGTTTACCACAAACATTACTTTTGTAATTACCAATAACCATTTATTATATCAACCGTTTGTAAATAATAGAAAAATTATTATTATTATTATTACAAATTTTATATCTCTAGCATTTTTCTTATTTCAATATATAGATGTTCATGGGTAGGGTTTGGTCATATTGCCCACCAATTTGTCACTTGACTCAACTAGTCCAACTCTATTAAGTCTTATAAACCCAAACATGTTATTGATTGGTGGGATACAAGTTGTCGACCAGCAAGCCTTCATATTTCAATGGTAAAATGAGTCCACATTGCCGTCCTCCTCATCGATGGTGGCACGTCTCCAAGATATCTAGATTCGATGAAGATCTCAACAATTTGGTGAAGATATCGTCAAATTTAGTGAGATCTTTGTTGGATTTAGCAAGATTTGAATTGTGAAAAATGGTGTCAAGATACAAGGATGAACAACGAAAAGAAATGGTGGGTTGGTTGGAATCCTTTTATTTATTTAGAATCAAAATGGAGTTGTTTTATTGAAATAAAGCTAAGAAGCATCACAAATTACAAGAAGTAAAACCTCATGAGGGTAAGCAACAATATTTCCACTTCGCTTGACATGATGAACAAATGTTACCTTTCTAGAAAGGGAAAACCAGCACTCAAATGTTAGTCGATTTGAACACTCTATACCCACCATTTACTACCACATTGTGGCTCTCAATTTAGATTATTCTGAAACATGTGATTTTGTTAGATCCGAGCCTAATTTTTTTTGATAATTTGATAGCTAATGATGGAGGGATTTAAATCCTGGATGTCTCTCTTGAAAGTACCTTGAGATGTTAGTTAGTTAGTTTAGCTATAAGTCTTTTGGTGAACCCAAGTTGGACAACCCTACATTTAATAAATGATTTTTTTTTTTTTTTTCAAAAGAAGGTCTTGAGAGCTTTTAATACGCTCAAAGCATCTATAATTTATTTTGGTAATTTTATATATGATTTATTTGGTTTTTATCCAACTCATTCCAATTGTGTTTTCAAAACTTTTCTAATTTATTTGGTTTTTATCTAGTTCATTCCAATTGTGTTTTCAATTTATTTCTAACTCAACTGAACATGTGAATTTAAAAAGTTTAATAATAAAAAATATACATTATTAATATATTTGATTGAAATATATTTTATTATCAATTTAATAATTCATTAAGAAAAGAATATTTTCCTTTAATTTATTTTATTTATTTATGTAAAATTTTAAAATTCTAACTCTTTTTAGATATAAGTGTACTTTCAAAAAAAAAAAAAAAAAAACTGTGCTTAGTTTGTCTATTTTTTTAATATTTAATTTCAAATATTCATTTGATTTTAGTACCTTAAAAAAAGTAAAGCTAGTCATACAATAAAGTTTATTCCAATTTTTTTTTTCATTCTCTTTTAGGAGCCATTTATTTTTTTAGCAAATGTTAGGAACTATTTAAGTCCTACATAAATTAAAATAAAATAAAATAACAAAAAGAAAAAGAAATTATTTAAATATTATAGTACACGTGGGATAGTACAATATTTGGCAGGTATCTATCTATCTATAATCTATAATCAATCAATCAATCAATATATATATATATATATATATATATATAATCTATATATAAAATAATAGGTGAAGCAGAGAGAGTGTGAAATTGAATTCCAAATTAGAACTCTAATTTTGTGCCATGTGTCTAGAATCTGAAATTGAAGTTGAATTTTGCATCATGTGGCTAAATGTATGTGGGTTCATTCTCATTAAAACCACTTCTATGTATGGGGTCAAGTGAGTTACTGTGCTAATTAAGTTTTTTCTTGATTTTGTAGTCAAACGTGAAAACCAAAGAGATTAATATCGGTGATAAGAACTTGGTTTGGGCACATTGCATAATTTCCTAAAAAATAGCAAAGCTAGAGTTTGCATCTTTGTTATAAATTGCTTACAAAGTTTGCATCTTTACATTTGCATTGAGTTTCAGATTAAAGTGTTTTCTTCTTGGTTCTGACACTGAGTTTTGTTTACTATTCACTTACAAAGTTTGCATCTTTACATTTGTTATAAATTGCTAATATGTGATTAGATGCACATTATACCTAAAATTCACTATCCTTATATTTGGATTTTTGTTCAGGTTTGGCACCTATAACAATGAATAAAGCACTGCTGTGGACCGATGGATGATACTTTTTGCAGGCTGCAAAGGAACTTAGTGATCAATGGAATCTCATGCGAATTGGAGAGGACCTGGTTGTAGATGTTTGGATGGCAGATGTGAGTCACTATGTTTTTAAAATGTTCAGTGAAGATAAAGGTTATGAACAATGTAAATTTTCCGGAGAGAGATTTATTATTCTATATTTACGCAAGTTTGGTCGCCTTCTTGGAGTGGATCACTCCACCTTGTCTTTCTACTGGAATTTTTTTATTCAGATTGTTACAATTTAATTCGAAATTTTATTTGAATTTTTTTATTGTTGTTACTATCATATATTATCATTCCAATTGTTCAATTAGAATATGAAATTGGAGTCCAATTTTACTATTCACGTGTACAATCTAATTATTTTTAATTTTGCTGTCATGTGCAGAAGCCAATGAGATGAAATTAATAACACATTAAACACTCATGCTTTGGGAATCGGTAGTACCAATCTAAATCCATTGGACCTGCTTCGTGATAATACAACTATGAAGGATGTATAAAAACACGCACAAACCCCTCTCTTTATAAAAAGAGATTGGAGAGAATTTCTTTTATTAGCCATGGAACTTCAGAGGTTTTTTCTTCACACAAATGCCTATCATGTTACAAAATGACCCATCGTAAAACTACAAAATGAGTACAACTCTGAGGTTTTTTTTTTTTTTTTTTTTTTTTTTTTTTAATTTTAAATTTTTTAAGCTGCGAAAATTTCAATCACCAATAGAGATTGAAGATTCAAATGCGTGAATGGATCTTTTGGATAAACATTGTCACCAAGGTTCATCTTTCTGTGTAAAATATATATACTGCTAAGTTTTGTTAATGAAATTTTCTGGTTAATAATATGAATTTAGACTTAACTGGGCCTTTTAAACATGAATAAACTCATGATTAATAATATATCCATTCTCGTGCGATAGCACGGGGCTACATACTAGTATAATATAAAAGAAGAGATCTCATGTAAGAAAGTATGAGGTTCTGTTAAGTGGTGCATTTTATGCAAAAAGAATTAAAATAGTTTTAAGTGCCACATCAAAGATAAGAACAAATTAAATATTAACTTTTTGTTTCATTTGGTTCAATATTTTAAGACTTTTTTTAATTAAAAAGTAAATAGTCTTTGTATCTTATAGTTCAATGTTTCAAGACTCTTCATCTCTCACACATACAAACAAAACTCTTTGTATTTTAATTCACCATTTTTACCTCTTGCACTTCTACCCCTTTATATATACTTATCCATAACCCTTCATACCATTTCATGTCAAATACACACAAACCAAAAACGATGTCATTTACCTTTAATTTTTTGATGATACCTACCTATCTCTAATATTGTTATTTCATCTAATCCTAATCTTATGTTTTGACTACAACCAAGTAAGGGGAGCTTGCATTTTATATTGAGTGACAACGGTAATTACGATTTTGATATTAAGCTTAGACTTTGTGAATTTATGGGTTTTGTAAATGATGTGATTGACTGTGAGTGTTTGGAATGTGTATTTTGTTTTAGGATTAAGGAGAAAGAGAACACATTTTATATCAACTTTTATTCTATTATATTCCTCCAATTTTTTCTTTTTTTTTCATTCCTTCAATTGAATAATTATGATAGATATGCATGTGCAATTTATAATGGGTCATTCTATGGTACTCCCATAAAAAATAGGGGGTAGGGTACCCACCTAAATCTAAACCATGCATTCTAATGCTTTTAATCTTGACCATTTAAATAATTTAAGTGGGTTACCATTTACCGGTAGAATAAGTTAGGGTATAAGTTAAAAATAGAATAAAAAATCTTTCTTTCTCTCTTGTTCTTTCAACTCTGCTTCTCGTCCCTGATTTTCACCATGTCTACCCCCAAATCTCATGTAACCATTTTTCATCCATTTTCCTGAATTTTATCCTCTAGGTTTGTGCTTTTGAATGGTGGGTTTAACCATTTTTTTCTCTATTATTTATGTTGGGCCTATTTGAGAGATTTTCTTTAATATAGTAATTTTGGAGCACTAACATTGGGAAGGTTGTGAAATCTGAATTGAAATTTCCTATTCGACAGATTCGAATCGAAAATGAAGCTATTTTCTTCGATTTTCCCCCAATTGTAACCCATGTGAAATTTTCATCCTAAAATATCCTTTAGCAAATGTATAATGTGAAACTTATAGAGAAAATTGCCTACATAGTGTGCATTTGGAATGCACATTTCCGTGCATTCTTGCATTTTGTTGAAAAACAGTGGGTCTCGTGCACTGTTCAAGAAACCTGCAAGTACTTTTTTCAACCAAAAAAACTTTAAAACTGAATTTTACGACACTATTTACACATTTAAAAATTATTTTCCTACAACATTTTTAGTTTTCAGCAATAAGCGGTATCCAAACAAATCCATAGAAGAGCACTAATATGTAATATCTAATTTATAGTTTGCCCAAGGGTTTTGAGTCTTGATTTTAGCTCCAAAGATCAAAATCAAGAAAAATGAAAAAAGTTTGGTTGCCCTGGTAAAGCTTGTAGTTTAGATGTTCACAATTTGTCCATAAAGCAGAATACTAACACAATATTAGTTTGACAGTACATCAATAACGTAATATTGACACAATATAATGATGATAACACACAAAGTTTATTAATGCTACATAGTGATGATAAAGCACAAATTTTATAAACCCCTTGTTGGCCTGATCTCGATCCCTTCAACAATGAGGCCAGACTTCCCGTTTAGAACTTTTACCTCCTTAAGTCCAAACTGCAGTTCATCAACTTCTCCTCCCTCATTAAAAAACTGACCCAACTGAATCTCTAACCATCCATCATTTCTCTGTTTGGGACGTGAAGTGTGCTGCTGCTGCCGTAGTACAACCTGGTCTTCCTGGCCTGGCTCCACGATAGGCAGGTCCAAACTAACAGTCTGTTCATAAACTTCACCTGCTCCAGTAGTTCCAATTGAAGCCGTTGGAGGAGGGTCATCAAACCCATAGGCTTCCTCCGTCAACTTGTAGACAAGGTAAGCTGCATAGTTTGTTTTCGGAGATAGCATGGAAACACTCATCTTGCCATTGATGTCAAACCAACACACTATATGAAGTCTAGCTACCTCTGGGAACCTGGTTGTTACATGTACATAATTAACAAAAATGAAAAGCCTAAAATTAAAAAAGGAGTACTAAAATGGAGTAGGAACAGACATGGAATTATGTAGAGACCTGGATTCTGGTAGAGAAACCCATCTCCAATAGTAAGGATTGTCACCCCATGCAATGGTCAGCTCCCTTGCAGGAAGAAGGTAACATTTCTTACCACTCAATTTGTCCAAGAAAAAGCTCTGCTAGAAAGAAGCACATACATAGTTATATTCGGCATCGTGCTACTATCAATGAAATCTTTCATAATTTGATCTCAGAAATAGCAGGTCCTTTTTCTGTGTCTTTTGTTATTGATTCTGCTATTCTATTCGCTGATGGTGCTACAACTTAATTCATGCACGATCACATAACTAATTTAAACCAAACACAATTTCAAGAGTCCATAGTGAAACCAACCCACCAATCTTGCTCCTTGCTTCCATGTGGATCAGACTTACCAGGTTATTAATTTTCAAAAACTGTTGGCCATGTGAAGATTAACTATTGAGTTTCACGGAAGCTAGCATAGCATACAAAAAGTATGTGAACCAAAGCCTCACACAAAATTGGAGAAAAATATAGAAAGCTCAAAAGCTAACTTGATAGTTTGTAAACATTTTGTAATGAAATTTGTTGTAGTTTTAGCATTACCCTTATGATTTGATCAAGAACTAACCATATCACATGTTCAATGTTAGTGTGTGGTTGTTAGGGATCGTATTACAATTGTATTCTACTGAGAAGGAGGGAAATCAGTTAGCGACAGTTAGTGGCAGTTATTGACAGCTGTGAGTTGGTTGTGACAGTTGGCCAGTGGTTACTGTGTCAATCAGTTGTGGTCCGTTTGGATTGAGGGAGAGTAAAGTAGAGTAGACTTAGCTTAAAATTAGCTTATTTTTAACCAACTCTACTCTACTCTACTCCCTTCTACTCCCCCTCCTTCCCCCCTCCATCCAAACGGGCCATTAGAGTAGGGGATTAGAGAATTGCTGAGTGATGTATAAAGAGGGCATTACTGATTGAATGAAGATTTAAGCAATAAGAATGTTCTAAATTCAGTTCCAATTCTTTTCTTCTTCTTTTCTCTCTCTCTCTCTCTCTTGGAGGACCAGCTGACCTTGAATACAGCTAGATACATACATTTCTTGATTTCCACACTTAACAGTGGTTGTGATGGGTATAAGGTTAGAACTCTTGGTGTTGATATGTATAATTATACAAATTGTGTCTATTCCAAAGGAGTGCAAGCTTTTCTATAAGTATCACATGATTCACGAACACATTAATGCACAAGATGGACGATTGTGATCTCTGCCATCCACAATTAGGACCAGCATTCAAGAACTGACCCCTTATTTCTTACTATGCTTATTTCCATTCAACAAATTCCAGAAACAGAATTAAGAGTTCTAAGAAGAGGAAAATTGTCCCTTCAAAATTTTTGAAATTTGAATTGACTTGTATATAACTTACTGAAGCAAATAAAATAGTTATAGCAAATCAAAAAACGATCAGTTATTAACTTAGTATTATTTATGGGATTGTTTGCTAATACCTTTTTATTGCCGTCGATTAAGATGGGATTATCGGAGAGACTGAGGTAGAGCTGTTTCTTAGAAGAGAAACTCAAGGAATCCGATGATGATGATGATCGAGCAATGATGGCTTGATAATCGGACGGCAAGAACCTCTCCCAGACAGCGTTGGACTCTGCAGCCGCACGGAATATAGAAGAAACCGCACAAGATCTGCAGGCATCCTTAGGAGTGGTCAACGCTACTATGTCCGATATGCATCCCTCTGGTAACACTGAAATGTCCACACCGCAGGCGCAGGGAGGACCATTCCTTTCTCCTCCTTTCCCTTTTTCCATCATTTTCTTTTCTACTCTGTCTCTCTCTCTCTGTCTGTGTCTCGCATACAAATACAATTTTTTTTTTTTTATTTTTTTTTTTTTTATTTATTTTTTTCCTGTGGCTTTAATTGCTTATTTCTTAATGGTTAAGTTTATGTTTTCTCTATGGTCATAGACAGGTTTGATTTTTTTTTTTTTTTTCCTCTTTTGAATCAGGTAGGTTTTATTTTAAATGTTGTAGGGCCCTTTGAATTTGTCAAGTTATGTTTTAAAATTTATTTCAAGAATAATGCTACCCCATAAATTATTTTACAAACTGCTACTGGATAGGTTTCATTTTAAATGTTATAGGGTCCTTTGAATTTGTTGAGGTATATTATAAAATTTTGGGATAATAACACTCCCCTCCACTCCCCTGAGGTTAGAGAAAATGACACTCCACCTCAAACTCAAAGAGAAAAAATATTTTTCCCTCGTTGACATTCAATTGACCAAACTTTGTTATAATATAAATAATATTGTGTACTATTTGTCCTTCCTCCTTATTGATGGTGGCACGTTGGAGAGATATTGACATATTTGGTAGAAATTTCACTAGATTCGATAGATCTCATTAGATCAACGAAGATCTCGTCAAATATAGTGAGATTTTTGACGGATTTGGTAAGATCTAAACTTTGAAAAAATGGTGGCAAGGCATACAAGGATGGATGACAACAAGAAATGGTGGGTTGGTCGGAGTCTTTTATTTATGTGAAATGTTAACCAATGTGTTTAGGAACTATTTTTAGAAACATTTTATTGAGAAAATGATAAAACGATAAATACTGTTGATAGCTTTTTATATTTCTAATGAAATGTTAACCAATGTGTTTAGGAACTATTTTTAGAAATATTTTATTGAGAAAATGATAAAACAATAAATACTGTTGATAGCATTTTATATTTCTAATGAAAATTGCCTCAAAACTTTCCTATTATAGTTTATTAACAATTGCCCTAAGGACATTTGTTAACATGGCCCATTCTTTATTTATTTATTTTATATAAAATCAACATGATGTTGTTTTATTGAAATAAAGCTAAGAAGCATCATGAATTATAAAAGGTAAAACCTCATGAGGAATGTCTTCAAGCTAGACCTAACGGTCCTCTACATCTTTGGCCTTTCCTGCCAAGGCATGTGCAACAATATTTCCACTTCGCTTAACATGACGACACAGTTTACCTTTCTAGAAGGGTGATGTCGCCCAATTTTTGTAACAAAAATTGTAGTGTAGATAAGGTTGTCGTTCCACCGAGAAAAGGAAAACAAGAACACGTCAAAAACACCAATAATATAAATATATATATATATATATATATATATATATATATATAATATGATTGAAACTTAGGAAAAAGAAATTTTGGTAAAATTCAATAATTAAAACCACTAGGGCGTTAGGGTTTGTCCACCAATACTATTAAACATTCACTATCAATCCAATTTAGTACACAATTGGGTAAGTAAACACATAAACGATCTAATTGGAAGATTTAGAATTTAATAATAGAACTCTCTTTTTTGTTGATTATATTCATCAACTGTTCTAACAATTTAGTCTAGAAAATAAAAAATTTGCTAAAAAAACTCAAGAACATCACATACCCTAGAGGCAATACTATGGCAAAAGTAATATCTAACAAAATTAGCTCGTTTTACTAGAGTGATTATAAAATCTTATTCTAACAATAAGAAGATTCAAGAATAGACTTATGAAAGAATTAGAAATTAAATATCAATCTAGCAAAACAATTATGAAAAGAGAACAATTGATTTCAATAATAAAAACATGAAAAACATGCTTGAATTGAATAGTGGACAACTTACAACATTGGGGATTCACCCATAACCCTAGCTTAGGTTCATAAGCTTCCATAGAAAATCAAAACTCTCAAAAATTGATGTAAAATAAGGTTTCCTAGCAGCCAAAAACGTGGCTGCCCTTGTATCCCTTTAATATTTATAACATTCAAAACCCTAAAACACGTGCTCCCCAAAAAGGAAAAAATAAAATGTCAATTTCTATTTTTCAACAGTGGGTCAACTTGGTTTTGGCCTTGAATATGTCAGATTCTGAAGTTTTGGTAAACTACAAAGTTTTAAATCTTCAATTCCTCTTTCCATGGAGAAATTATAAGGTCCATATGGAGGACAAGTGACGTGGTCTACCATTCCACTATAAAACTTCCACCTGTTTAAAATTGTTAGTTAGAAAAATTTTTTAAACAGAAATTAATTGCTGACTCAGCAATTTAAAATAAGTGAAAGTTTTTTAGTGGAATGGTGGACAAGTGATGTGGTCCACCAGAGAACTCTATAATTTCTCCTTTCCATAGCCTCATGAATCAAGTCAATTTGACATTAAAATAAAAAGATATGGCTAAAATACCAAAACTGGTCAGAATATTTCCATGACAGGATTTTTTTCATCTTTGGCTCAAACAAATTTCTCTCTTTCCTTTTATGTTTCCACACATCTTTGACTCACTAAATTCTTCAAAAACCACTTCTCAATTGATCTTTACCCTTAGATTCTCTTGACTTCATGTCTGCATGCTTAACTCATTAGTTTAAATCTCCTACAAGAGAAAAATAAACGTAATAAGTATATTTTAGAGAAAACTTACAAACTCTCAAATTTACAAGTAACTGTAGGAATAAACAAAAAAGAGATGTGATAATGCCACCAAAACTAAGAAAATATTGTACTTTTAAGCTATTATCAAAGGGCTCGAATTGACATTAATTGGTTTAAATGCTTTACACCCACCATTGATCGTCACATTATGGCTCTCAATTTTGATGACTACGGATAAGGCAATTTTGTTAGATTCGAACCTAAGTTTTTTTTGATAATTTGATAGCTAGGAGTGGAGAGATTTACCTAGATTTCTCTTTTGAAAATATTATGAGATGTTAATTAGTTTAGCTACAAGGCTCTTGGGAGCCTAAATTGCATAACCCTACATTATATGATTTTTTTTTCTTTCAAAATAAGATGTTGAGAGCATTTAATGTGCTCAAAGCATCTGTAATTTATTTTGGAATTCTATATATGATTTATTTGGATTTGTCTAACTCATTCTAATTGTGTTTTCAAAATTTTTTTTTAATTTTTTTTTCTAATACATGTAAGTATAAAATATTTGTATTAGTGTTTTTTTTTTTTTTTCCTTTTAATTTAGCTTACTTATTTGTACAATTTTTAACATACTAACTCTTTTTAGCTAGGTAAGTGCACTTAAAAAAAAAAAAAAAAAAAAATCAGCTTGTGCTTAGTTTTACCTACTTTATATAATATATATACATATATATATATTTAATTTCAAATATTCATTTGATTTTAGTACCTTTAAAAAAAAAAGAAAAAAGTAAAGCTAGTCATACCATAATTTTTTTTTTTTTTTTCATACAATAAAGTAAAGCTAGCCATAAAATAAAGTTTATTCCAAATTATTTTTTAAGTAAATGTTAGAAACAATTAGGAACTATTTAAGTCCCATAGAAAAAAAAAAAATTTAAATCTTATAGACTTACTAGCCTCATCACACGTGTTTTGCGCGAGCAGTGGAACTTTTTTTTTTTTTTTAGTGTCATAATTTCCTTTTTTTTTAAAAAAAAAATTTTGTATAAGTTTTTTTTTTTTTGAAAACATGGATTAGTAGGAGAGTGCCCTATTTGGTAGGCCTTTTAAGTGGAGTTGGAGATATATTTTTACTTGGTTGTTCTTAAGTTTTTTCCTTGTTAAACACAAGGTTTAGAGATATTTCTAAACCACATAAAAGTTCAGTCCAAAAGATGAATCTTTTTATAAATAGTATAGATAGTCCATGTGGGTTAGTATGATGTTTGGCATATATTGATAGAAAAATACAAATCCTTTGTCAAAATTTTCATCATCCACTTTATGCTTTTATTAATCCATATGATATACGGCAACGAATTAAGTCTATTTAACGTGTTGAAATGATTAAAAATAAAATAAAATTCAATGCATTTTCCCTTTTCTATTACATTGTACGTATGATATGTATCATGCTGCCTTTAGTCGCATAAAAACTTCATTTAAGGGAATCTTAGGGGTTATACTTTTAACCCTTAAAAAAGGCTTTTTTCTATGAAAAAAAATTATAGAATTTAAATCCCCATGGAAATATCTTTTGAAATGATTTTATGGAATCATTACCTCTCATATAAACCCAAACATACTGTTAATTGGTGGGATACAGATTTTCAATAGGCAAGCCTTCATATTTTCAATGGTCAGATTAGTCGAAGTTACTGTCCTCCTTATCATTGGTGGCACGTCGGAGAGATAATGACAGATTTGGTAGAAATTTCACTAGATTCAGTGGAGAGATCACATCAGATCGGTGAAAAAAATGGTGGCTATACATACAAGGATGAACGACAACAAGAAATGGTGGTTGGTTGGAGTCTTTCATTTATTTATTTATTTTTTATAGAATCAACTTGAAGTTGTTTTATTGAAATAAAGCTAAGAAGCATCATGAATTACAAAAGGTAAAACCTCAGGAGGAACATCTTCAAAGCCAGACCTAAAGGTCCTCTACATCTAGCCTTTCTTGCGAAGGCATGTGCAACAATATTTCTACTTCGCTTAACATGACGAACAAATTTTACCTTTCTAGAAGAAGAAAACCACCACTCGAACTGATATTAATTGGTTTGAATGCTCTACACCCACCATTGATCGTCACACTGTGGCTCTCAATTTTGATGACTCCAGATCAGGCAATTTTGTTTGATCTGAACCTAAGATTTTTTTGATAACTTGATAGTTACGGGTAGAGAGATTTAAATCCTGGATGTCTCTCTTGAAAGTATCATGAGATGTTAACCAGTTTAACTACAAGGCTCTTCACAAGTCTAAGTTGCATAACCCTACATTTAATACATAATTTTTTTTTTTTGAAAAGAAGGTGTTGAGAGCATTTAATGTGCTCAAGGCATCTGTAATTTATTTTGGTAATTCTATATATGATTTATTTGGTTTTTATTCAACTCATTCTAATTGTGTTTTCAAAACTTGTTTGATTTATTTGGTTTTTATCTTACTTATTCCAATTGTGTTTCCATTTTTTTTTAAATTTTATTTCTAATACATGTAAGTATAAAATGATTGTATTAATATTTTCTCCTTTAATTTAACTTATTTAATTATGTAAAATTTTTAAATACTAACTCTTTTTAGCTAGGTATAAGTGTACTTTAAAAAAAAAAAAAAATCAACTTGTGCTTAGTTTTCCCTACTTTATATATATATATATATATATATATATATATATATATATACGAAATGGGTTCAAGTTACACCTGGTGTAACTTCATAATAGTTACACTTTTTTTAAACCGTTGATTTCAAAAAGATCTAATGGTTAAAAATGCATCATTAAATGTTTATTACTTTTGACATCCATACCTAATTAATTGCATCTTTTCTCTCTCTCTCTCTCTCTCTCTATTTATTCCTTTCCAAATTCCACCTCATTAAACGGCCATGCCACTTCTTCTTTTTCCTTTCTTTTTTAAAAGAAACAATGATTAATTTTATTGCAAAAAAAAAAAAACTAAGGAATTGTGCTGTAAACAATCTTGAGAGACTTTGTTGCTGTTACCTCTATGTTTCTATAATCCTCTCCACTGAAATTATATTTCAGCAGTTCAATTTCCTTTCCCATAAATGATGTCGTATTTGCGTTTGAAAACAATGACCCCTCATTCATAGACGCTAATGGATTCATTAAAAAAAAAAAAACCAAATTTCAATTTGTATTCATAAACGCTAGTGGATTCATAAACTCAAAATCTCCTAGCAAAAGCAATTATTAATATTCAGTTGCAAAGCCAAAGAGGCAGTAAGTTTTAAATTTTCAAAAGAATAAAGAAGTTGGAAAGAAAGTATTATTCTTTTAAACTTTGAAGTTTGAAACAGTAAAAGTGTAAGGTTGAATTTATCAACCATCTTATTGGCTTCATTCCGTGTCAAATTTGCTTGTATTCCAGCATTTAGTAACCCTGTATCTAGGTGGGTTTTGTTGTAAGGGTAGTGAGTGAGATAAAGTGTTGATTGCTCAAGAGTGTACAAGAAAACAGAGACTCGCGGCTTAATCTCGCGGGTGACTCGTGGCTGCAAGCCGCCAGATGCAGCACACGTGCCAAGCATGCCAGAAGGTGAACCGTCATGCTAGCTGGAGCACTACAGGACAAAACAGGACAACTGGCCATACGGTTATCTTGCGACTGGATCTCGCGACTTAATCACCCCTGTTTTGAAAAACCTGACGTTTCACATCATCTTCTCACCTTAGTATAAATACCCCTCATACCCACAAATGAAAGAGAGCTTCCAGAGAGATTTTTGAGAGAAAAACCCTAGAGTAAAACAAGATTGATTCACCTACAATCTATACATTAGAGTCTCTTCAAATTTCTCAACTCTCTTCCTCTTCATTGTCAAACCCTTGAGAGGCATTTTACCAAAACCTTGTTCTCACCATATTCATTACTGTGAGAGGGCTGTTTGGTGTTCTGGGAAGCAGTTAGGAAGGAACCAATCTACATTGGTTGATACTATGGTCTAGTAGCGGAATCCGGGAAGTTAGAAAAGAAAAAGGTTCGGTGCAACCTCGTTGGAGCAAAAAGCTTGGACGGCTTAGGTGCACTGGGTAGATTAGGCTTAGAGGGTCTATTGTCGTCCATGTATTCCAACTACATTTTCTAGTGGATTGTTTACCGTTTGGAGGGCGACGGAGAGGTTTTACGTCGAGAGCTTCAGTTTCCTCTTTGATAACATATCGCGTGTTGTCTTTGTGTTTGCATCTTCCTTCCCTTTTATCTTTGTTTTTTATTATCTGCTGTGGGTTATGATTTTAATTTGGCTTAGATCGTTTTTCCAATTCTATATTATAGCTTTTGTTCATTTTTTGCACACTAGTTATTTGACATAAAGCTTGAATTGGTTAATTTGTAAATTGGGGGTCTAAACGTTCAAGAGTGTTTTTATACTATTTAAACTTTCAATTGGTATCAGAGCGGGTACACTTGTTGTGGTTTAAATACCTAAGTGTGATCCTTGACCCCTTATGTTTATTTGCCATGGATTGTGCTTTGTATGCCTCTTTGTATGATTTGGTTGATGATGAATGTAACATGCCACGTGTTTGTGAAAATGCCTCTATGATTGTTAATCCTCATAAGTGTGATGACATGTTATTTGAATCTATGGGTGTTGTTGACAAACTCTTGAAGAAAAATGCTAAGAAGTTTCAAAAGAATTTAAGCAAGTTATTTTGTGAAAATGATGATTTGATTGCTAAGCTCAATGAATCCAACAAATTGGTTGAGAAATATAAAAAACTTGCTGAAGATTCTCTTGAAAAGCTAAAAGAGTTTGAATGTTTAAATATGGACTTGGATGCTAAACTTGTGTTGTCTAACAAACTTGTTAATGAGTTAAAATGTGAAAATGAATCTCTTAAGATCCATGCCAAGTGTTTGATTGCTGAACCTATTGCTAAAAAGGATGATAATATTTGTTGCAATCATGTTGTGGTACCCGATTTTGTGCCTAGTGTGTGTTCTACCTTAAAAGACAAATTGGTGTACATTCCTCCACATAAAAGAAATCAAAAGGTGGAGAGAAAGGCTATTAAGTCAAAACCTCCGTTTAGGTCTCAACCTAATGTTTTGAATGGATCTAAGTTTATTCCAACTTACCACTATTGCGGTGTGATCGGTCATATAAGACCTCAATGCTTCAAGTTGAAAAGGGAACAAAACAATGTTGCTAGATCACTTCCCAAAAAGCCTAGTAGACCTAAACGCATTGTTTGTCACCATTGTGGTGTCTTTGGTCATCTAAGACCTTAATGCTCTAAGTTTCATGTTTTTAAAAGAATCAAAAGAAAAGAGAAACTTGAGCTTTTTGGAAGTGCTAAAAAGAGTAAACTGGTTTTGAGTGAAAATAGCATGTTGTTAAAGAAAATGTTTAATGCTCTTAACTCCTTGACTATGTGCATCTCCGGTTCTCATTCTTCCAACCCTCATCTCACTTCTCTTGAGACACTCATTCCAAACAATCGTTCCGTTTGGATGAGGAAGGGTTCCTATGGTTGAACTTTTGCTCTTTTGGTCTTTGATCTAATTCTTTCGATCTTTGTTGGACCCTTCATGCATTAAATGTCATATCTTCATGCATTTTGTGCATCTTATATTTATTTGTATGCATTGTTTCATTTTTTATCTTACTTTTATGTTTCAGTTTTGTGTGAGTAAAAAATCTAAAATCGCATAAAAGTGAAAAATTCAAAAAGTTTGATCGTATATGTTTGAGCACATATCACATGTGAGTTTGGCCTTGTACCTTTGTACAAATGGCTTTGTGCATTTACGAGCTTAGCTTGTTATTTTTGCACTTATATCTTTGTGGGAAAAATCTTGACATCTTTGTGTGATTGTTGTAAATCGATTTCCAAGCTTGTCATGAATGATTAGTCAATAGTCATGTTGGTTTTGATACTTGCGTAGACTTGTGCTTATATCTCTTCTCTCTCTTTTATTTTTATTGCTTAAAGAGCTCAATAAATGTCTCAAAATGAAAAGAGATAATGAGCTGCAAAAGTCGTCGCATATACTAGTATTTGACTAGGAAAAAGGGAAAGTGACTTGTATTGAAAATGTTTGATGCCCAAAAGCCAAGAACTTGTTCATCAAATTGAAATATCAAAAATTTCAGGCATCAATCTCAAAAATGAGATGTATTGCTCAAAATGAGTTGTATTGATTTAAAATGATCAAATGATATGAATTGTAAGAAGCCAAATGAAAAGCTTCAATCTTATGTAATCATTTTCTTGTGGGAGGTTATATATATTCACTTCTATAATTGAGATAGACCACTTGACTTAGTACTAGTTGTGTATGACTTGATTGAATTGATCATTGAAATTTCACTCCAGACTAAGGACTATTCCACATTTGATACACACACACAACACACACGTCTAATGTTCAATGAATGTCTTATTCATTTGTTAGATTGTACTTGTCTAAATGTGATGTGTGTGTGCTCAATCTTATATGGATTAATCAAAAAAGATTTTTGATCATTTTATATGTTTTTGGAAGTGATTTTTATCACTCTTTGTGTTCATATTTAGTACTTACATTGTTTTTCATTGTTTAAACATGTTCTGTGTTGAAAAACAGGTGTCAGAGTTTTTCGCAACTCAGCTGGCGACTCGCTAGTCGCGAGTTCATCCAGAAGATTTGGCAACTCACTCGCGACTCGCAAAAATTTTCGCAACTGAACCTGGCGACTCGCGAAAATTTTTGTGACTGAACCTGGCGACTCGCCCAGTCGCGAAACGCCCAGAAATAGCTTTTTAAGGAGCATTTTCGTGGGAAACTTGTTTTAAACCTGTCCCATCCTCTCTAAAACCCCTCTTTCAATATTTTTACATCAAAACCCAACCAATTTTAATGATTTTTCATTCCATTAACATCTCTAAGGTAATTATAAACTCTTTTCATTAATTTTGTTCTTTAGATTATGTTTTGGAGAGTTTTATGCTCTTGGTTGGGATTTTCATCATAGGGGTTGGAAAAACATAATTTTTGTCAAATTTCTTCATGGGATTGGTTTCTTTTGTTGATTTGCATTGGATATTGGCCCCTTATGGCAGAAAAAACATGTATTAAGGGTGGATTTCATGATATTCATGCATTGTTTCACATTATTGTTCATAGTGTGCATGCTAGGTGTTTGATAAAATGCCTCTTAAACATTTTCAGGCTTGTTTGGACTCCGATGAGTACCAAACTTTGGGGTTTCTCATGTTTCCTCATTAGGAACATGTTTGGTTCATTGGTTGTGTATTTAACACACCTTACCCCACATGTGCATTTTTCATGCATTGGTCATGCATTGTACACAGCCACCTCTTGCACACACCTTTACTACCCTTGTCATGCATTGGTCTAGACTTTATTTCTTCATCCTAGCATGTCATGTCTACCTTATGTTCTGTAGCATTTTACATTGTCTTAGGTTTGAGCTTCATTTTCTCATTCATCCCGTACCCCTCATGCATCATTAGCATTGTTCGTACCTTCATCTCTTGCCCTCGTTTCTTCTTGACCCTTGTCTATTCCTGACAAAAAGGGGGAGAGTATACTCTAAAGAGTATACCAGAGTGTTTTGTCATTTATATATGACTATTGTGCACATTCTTAGGAGGAGAAATTATATTTCTCATGCACATTTATAGGGGGAGAGTTATTCCATAAGGGAGATGCATATACCAAGGGGGAGAAGACATTGAGATAATAAGAAAACTTTGTTTTGTTTGTTTCTCTTTATGTTTGTTTTCTTGTATTGCATCATTTTTGTGTTTTGAACATGCATATATCCCTATGCTATTGTGCTCTATTGAATGCATGTTCGGATGATCATTTGGTTTGCTATGTGATCATTGTAGTCATTTCTATATGACTGTTTTGGTGTTTGATCAAATTGCTCACATGTTTCACATCATGTTTACTTGATCACAATTTACTTGTTACATTATATTTGTCCTTTTATTACTTGCTTTAACTTGAGGGTCTAATGTGTTTTGTGCAAGTGTTTCAGGTTACAAGTATATATGTTCCAAGTGCATCACAGCTTCTCATCACTTTGAAGGGGAGAAACTTTAAACACTTTTAGTTTATATTGTTTAAGTTTATATTCAGTATTTTGTGCTTTGTACCCATGTCGCTTTTGTAAACTTTTAGGGTTACTTGTAAGCTTTATGGTTTGTACCATGCTTTATGCAGTCTCTATATTTTTGTTAAATCAATACTTCTATCTAAATGTCTTGCATTTTCTTTTAAGTACTGTCACTCTTGTGCCTTTGTAGGATTGTTCCTAGATGCATATACTTAGTGTATTATGCATTGGTTGAGTGTTGGGCATACAAGTAACTTGCATTGTTCTTGTTAACCTGTATGTTCAAGTGTTCATTCCAAAGGTGAATGAGTATTGTGATCACTACCTTGTAGTGATTACCTGTTTGATCAAGCCATGAGTTGGTTCTTCTCTTCATCTTTGCTTGATCACTTTAAGCCTGTTTCATATGCATTTCATGCTTTTCTGCATACAATGATCATGATGTATTGTTGTGTTTTAGAAGTTTCATGTTCTTATGATTCAAGTGTTTCACAGCTTCTAGAGTTAGGTGTGAGTGAGTTCTACTCAACTGTTCCCAACTCACATGTTAAGTCTAGAGTCTGTTTTAGGGTTTTGTCACGGAATAGCCAAAGGGGAAGATTGTAAGGTTGAATTTAATTAAACATCTTATTGGCTTTATTCCGTGTCAAATTTACTTGTATTCCAGCATTTAGTAACCCTGTATCTAGGTGGGTTTTGTTGTAAGGGTAGTGAATGAGATAGAGTGTTGATTACTCAAGAGTGTGTAAGAAAACAGAGACTCGCAGCTTGATCTCGCAGGTGACTGGCGGCTTGTAGCCGCCAGATGCAGCACACGTGCCAAGCATGCCAGAAGGTGAACAGTCATGCTAGCTGGAGCACTACAGGACAAAACAGGACAACGGGCCATATGGTTATCTCGCTACTGGATCTCGCGACTTAGTCAAGTCGCGAAGCCAAGCCACGAGCCACCCCTGTTTTAAAAAACCTGACGTTTCACATCCTCCTCTCACCTTAGTATAAATGCCCCTCATACCCACAAATGAAACAGAGCTTCCAGAGAGATTTTTGAGAGAGAAACCCTAGAGTAAAACAAGATTGATTCACCTACAATCTGTATATTAGAGTCTTTTCAAATTCCTCAACTCTCTTCCTCTCCATTGTCAAACCCTTAAGAGGCATTTTACCAAAACCTTGTTCTCACTATATTCATTACTGTGAGAGGGCTGTTTGGTGTTCTAGAAAGCAGTTAGGAAGGAACCAATCTACATTGGTTGATGCTATGAAAGCAAATTTGCAACTTAATACGGTAAGAATAGGAACTTGTGCAAGGTTAGGGAGGAATTAATTAGGAGAGAGAAACAAAGCAAAAAAAGGAAATAATATAATATTCTCTCAAATTAATTTAGTGGGCTGATGTGATTTTTAACCATTAGATCTTTTTGAAATCTACGGTCCAAAAAAGGTGTAACTTTTGTAGAGTTACATCAGGTGTAACTTGAAACCATCTATATATATATATATATATGTGTGTGTGATGTGTTCAAGTTACACCTGGTGTAACTCCTTAAGAGTTACACCTGGTGTAACTCCTTAAGAGTTACACCTTTTTTGTACCATAGATTTTTAATAGATCCAACGGTTGAAAAAATAGCATTAAATAATTAAGGATTTCCACCTTATTTACCTAATTAATAACTAATTTTCTCTATCCTCATTTATTACTTTCCATAGACCTCATTGGATGTTGTTTAACTGTGTCCCTTTCTTCCTTAAAAAAAAAAAAAAAACACTTTTGCAAGCTTAGTAACGAAAATTATTTTTATTATAGAACACAGTTTTGACACTCTGCCACCTTCTCTCATTGACTTACACTCCAAAAAATCTGATGCTTTCTTTAAATGAACACTCTTCTTGTCTTGCTCCCTTCGTTATTTTAATTTTTGATCTCAGATCTGCCCTATCTTCAATAGATTTGAGTTTTGTCATGTGTTTTTGCTATAATGCGTTGAAACTGGAAACCACAAGGCTCTTGCTCATTCAGTCATTCTATGAATTGTATAGGGGCAGTTCTGCAGACATAGTGTACTTATAAAATCACAAATTATATATCTTTAAATCTTTCTCAAGGGATACACTTTTCAAGTAACAAGCCTCTATGGGTTGCCTAAATATTTACCACCATGTACCAGTTAGTAATTAGTCACATTGGTGTTTTGGGCTCCTCATCAATATAACCACACTTTTTCTTTGTGAACTTGAGGGGAGGAGGAGTCCATTCTTCATTGAAATCTAAAGTGGAATTCATACTCACTTGGAAATCCTCCACCAAATCCATATCTTGTCCCCCCATGTCTTCAACGTCTTCTCCTCTATCATATCTTGTTCGTTTTTCTTCATTGCTGAGAACCTCATATGCAGCAGGCCGGCACCCAAGGATTTTGAGAGAATAAAATTTTAAACTTTTTCAGTCTTTGTTTTTTGCCTAGATTCATATATATCCAGTAATTTTAGGAAGAAGGGACATAGTTAAACAACATTCAATGAGGTCTATGGAAATTAATAAATGAGGATAGAGAAAAAACTATTATTAATTAGAAAAGTAAAGTGGAGAGCAATAATCATTTAATGCTATTTTTTCAACCGTTGGATTTATTAGAAATCTATGGTACAAAAAAGGTATAACTCTTAAGGAGTTACACCAGGTGTAACTTGAACCCATCTCTCTCTCTCTCTCTCTCTCTCTCTCTCTCTCTCTCTCTCTCTCTCTCTCTCTCTCTCTATATATATATATATATATATATATATATAATTTCAAATATTCATGTGATTTTAGTACCTTAAAAAGAAAAAGTAAAGCTAGTCATACCATAAAGTTTTTTATTCCAATTTTTTTTTTTTTCATACAATAAAGTAGCTAGCCATACAATAAAGTTTATCCCAAATTATTTTTTAAGTAAATGTTAGAAATTGTTAGGAACTATTTAAGTCCTATAGAAAAAAATAATTAATTAAGTTTTATAGACTTATAGTCCACGTGTGTGTTCTAGTTAGTTCAACTGGTAAAGTCTCTAATGATTGAATAAGAAAGAAATCTGGAATTTAATCTTCACCTATACCAAAAACTGATTGGTGTCTTGGTCTAACGTGAGCAGGGACGAATCTAAGTAGGGGCCCAAGGGGGCCTGGGCCCCCCTGGGTCCATTTTTTTTATATAGTTATTATATATTTTATTTTTGTAGTTGGGCTCTCCTTCCAAAACTTTAGATCCCTCTTTTCCCCAATCAACCTAGTTAGTCTAACTTAAATAGCAACTGTCCAACCCAAAAACTTAACAAAAACAATAAAAACATTTACAATGGTGATTGTATTTTAGCAAAAAAAAAACCAAAAAGTCATGTGTTATAAGAGAAGTTAAAGCTAAATTTTTGGCAACTATAGTAAACTGGTATAAATACTAGTTGATTATAGCAAGTTATTAAAAATAAAATAAAATATTTTGTTAAGATTATATCTCTTCTTTTAATTTAAAAACTCAAATTCTCTCTCTTTCTTTATTATTTTAATGAGTTGTTTATATTATTTTAAATGAAGTGATAAAAAAATAGAACATTTGATATTAAGTGTATTGTAAAGTGAGGCGGTAAAATAGATAAAATAACTTTTTGAGGTGCTAAAAGCTAAAATTTTTAGCACCACCATTGTGAATGCTCTACTTTCAACCAAAAAAAAAAAAAAAATCCTAGCCAGTCTAATATTAAAGAAAACATTATTTTGTTTTAGTTTTTTTCTTTGTTGGTAAATGATTGTATCTTAATGTATTTAGAAATAACAATTTTATATATTTATAATTTTTTAATACTATATGGATGGCTATTTGAAGTTTTTTTTTTTCTTTATATTCTAGCCCCCGCTAACTTAAAATCTTAGGTTCATCCCTGCATATGGGATAGTATGATATTTGGCATATATTAATAGAAAAATACAAATCCTTTGCCCAATTTTTCTTCATCCACTTTATGCTTTCATTAATCCATATGATATATGGCTACGAATTAAGTTAATTTAACATGTTGAAATTATACCACTGCACATCCTTGGTACGATGATCACTCCACAATTATAAGTGCTTGTGAGGTGTAAGGGGTAAAGGTCGGGGTTCAAGTTTGTAGGAGGGAACTTCACATACATATACATTTAGGTTAGGTTAGAATAGAATTTTTATCTTGTATTTAAAAAAAATAATATTAAAATCTTTAAAAAAAATTCAATGCATTTTCCCTTTTCTATTACATTGCACGTATGACATGTCATGCTGCCTTTAATTGCATAAAAACTTCATTTAAGGGCATATTAGGGGTTGTACTTTTAACCCTTAAAAAAGGATTTTTGTTTTCTATAAATAATAATAATAAAATTATAGAATTTAAATCCTCATAGCTGGGAAATATCTTTTGAAATGATTTTATGTAATGATTACCTCTTTCATAACCATAAAAAAAAAAGATGGCCTGACATCATCAATTTCAAGCCGGAGACAAGGATGTTAAATGGGGACAATATCTAGGGACGTCAATTCAAGTTAGAGCAACCATATCAGTCCATGTATTTTACACATTCATTTTTACACTAAAAACCTACTTTTTCTATTTTACACCTTCACTTTTACAAAATACCCACATCAGTTCATTTATTTTAACACCTCCTTTATTAAAATAATCGATATTCTCAATTTTTTTTATTATTTCCTCAACAACCCGCGCATGTTCTCTCATTTACCTGATAAAGCTCTCTCTCTCTCTCTCTCTCTGCCTTGTACCAAACCCGTTTTCTTTCTCATTTTTATCTGATAAAGCTCTCTCTCTCTCTCTCTCTCTCTCTCTGAACCCAACCCATTTTTCTCTCATTTTTTCTGTTAAAGCTCTCTCTCGCTCTCTCTCTCTCTCTCTCTCTCTCTGAACCCATTTTCTTTCTCATCTATCTGATAAAGCTCTCTCTCTCTCTCTCTGTGAACCATTTTTCTTTCTCATTTTTTCTGTTAAAGCTCTCTCTCTCTCTCTGAATCAACTCTCCCTCTCGGTCTATACCGATCCACAGCTCCGATTCACAACTCCCTAGCTCCGATCATCTCTATACCGATCTCCCTAGCTCCGATCCCTAGCTCCGATCCACAGCTCAGATCAGGCATGCACCGATCTCCCTAGCTCCGATCCACAAGCATCGATCAGATCCGACCAGATCAGATTTGACCAAGATCTCCCTAGCTCCGATCCACAAGCACCGATCAATTATTGTATCTTCCTAGCTCTGATCAGGCAAGACCCATACCCACGAGCTCCGATCGTTCCGATAAGCACCGATCTGTCTCTTTTTTGTTTTTCCGTTTGGGTTTGTTTGTTTTTCCGTTTGGGTTTTTTTTTTTTTTTTTAGCAAGTATATCTCTGTGTTGGTTTAAGCACCGATCTGTCTCTTTTTTGTTTTTCCGTTTGGGTTTGTTTGTTTTTCCGTTGAGGTCATTGTGCACGGAGAAGAGAGAGAAAAATTGGTGCGAATGGAAATTAATAAAAAACTAAATACACATGCTACAGTGCCCGTGTAAATTTACACGGGTACTGTAGCTCATGGAAAATTTTAGATGATTATGCATGATTTTAGCTGGACTGATGTAGTGTGTTTTTTGCTTCAAAATGTGTAAAAACGGTCAAAATGTGTATTTTACACATTTATACACAGTTATGCAAGAACTGATGTGAATGCTCTTAGTATGTCAGGTTTGTGTCGTGTCAAGGTAGGAGTATTCGAATAAATGGCTCAACTCTAACCCAACTCATTAAATAATCGTGTCATAATCTTTTGATCCTAACCCCACCTATTAATGAGGTGGGTTGACTTGACCAAATCCACTTGACACGCTTAATAAATAGGTCGTATTGGGTCGACAAAAATGTGACACAATTACACAACCCATTTCAACTTGCTTAATATTAAATATAACATCCATTTAGAAATAAATATTTTTTACATCCCAAATGTAGTGCATACACTTCACGTCTTTAACCCATTCAAAATAATATAGTTCAATTTCCAATTATATTAAGATATGTAAAGTTTGTAAAGTTCTAATTTCCAATTATACTTATAAGTTTTTTGTAATTACTTACTTTTCATTTTAAGTTTAAAGTATAGGTTGGATATAAAAGGTAGTTGACAAATCTAAAATAAAATGAATATTTGTTTGTTATACAAGTTAAAAGAGTTGTATTAAATGGGTCATTTTAGGTTGATACAAATAAATTGATGTGTTAAATATGTCTATTATGGGTAATGCAGGTTAACTCTCTTATGACCTATTTTTTAACATGTTGCTTTCGGGTCAAACTATTTAGGATCCAAACCCGTTTATGACCCAACCCCACCCCTAACAATATCTTAAAATTAAAGCCGAAATTGATGTAAACAAAAATGGACTCAACTTTTGTTTTGTGCACAACTATTTCCACAATATAATTTATGCGATTATGAATGTGAAAAAAAGTAGTGAGTGTGAAAGTAATAATTCACCAATTACATGGATACGCATATCATCAAATTGTCACAAAAATTGGGAGAAAGTATACTTCTAGTTAAATGAAACAAACCACTAAGTGGCATGTATTTGGATAGGACACCCCAAGATGATCTTTGGCTAGAATTGAGGTATGAAAGGGTCTCAGATTCTTGTTTCGCTTGTGGCCGCCTGGGATACACAGAAAAAGAATGCAAGTTTGGTTGAACTTAGATGCAGCGTGAATTGCAAGTTGAGTACATGATCATGGATGAAACTACTCCTGACATAGAGCTGCAAAAATTTCTATGTGACACAGAGAAAGAGAAGTTAGACAGTGAAGAAATGTTGAATTTTGATTCAAAATGCATGTGATTGAGAGTGAACTCAAGTACTTACTTAACAATGCTAGCGGGACAAACGGAAATGGTTGTCTCCATGTCAAAAAGGAGATGTGTCTCTAGGAAAAGAAGCAACAATGTCGAAGCCAATGGGTAATGAGATGCAAAAAGTGAGAGAATGCATGTCTCACGTGTGAACTATATGGGATGCATAAAGAGTTTTCTGGTATCCCAAACAAACCATAAACTTGTGATATGAACCTATTTTTTTTCTCTATAGCTCACAATTAGTCATGTGGGAGAACCAGAGAACTGTGGCAAAAGTTATGAATTTTTTTTGTGGTATTAGATTTTTTTATGTAGAAACCAAGAAGTGGTATGTGTATTAATGAATGTGAGGCCACGTGTTTGAAGTCTAATGAGTTTGAATTTTATTAGGGTTGTAAAGAATAGACTTGTGTATAAAATTTTATTTTGAACATAAGTTGAGCTCAAGTTTATTCCCAAACGAGATTACATATTCAAACTTTGTTCATTTTTTTGTTGAATAAGTTTAAGCTTATTTACAAGCTACTTAATTAACTTATTTTTTCTATTATGTAGTAAAACTATGACTAAATTTTTTTTTTACTCCTTTACAAATCTATGAATTTTTACTATAAATGGATTGTTTACATTATGAATATACTACAAATAATAATATGAAATCATATAGACCATATTATGGTTTTAAAAACCATTATGGTCAAAGAACCGGAATAGAGAGTGGTTCTCGGTTTTATGGTCGGATTGGGGTCGGATCGATGGTCGAACCAATGATGTCATAAATAATTAATTAATAATTATAAAATATAAATAAATAATTTTATAACTAATATTTTAACTAAAAAATTAAATTAAATAACAATAAAATATTATACCTTAACTTTAATTTATAAGAAATGATTTGTCCACAATATTTTCACAATATTTCTACAAAAAATTCTAACGCTCCATTTGTTTTGATGTAAAATATTTTCAGGAAAATATTTTCTCATTTTACTGTATTTGTTTTGCAGTAAAATATTTAGTCAAAAATAAAATATTTTCAGTCAACCAAATCAACTAGACAAATTTATGTAAAATATTTTACGCTTAAAATTTTGGTAAAACATTTTACATTTGCTCTCTGGCTCTCACCTCGATGCTTTCACTCTTTCAATCCAAAGTCTCAACAATATCTCTCCCTCAGTACCTCTCACACTATTTCCCATGACTCTCTCCATTCCCACTCTCAGCTCTCCGTTCCCACAAACTAGAGCCACCAAACCATTCTTAAGTTCGCGGCAACACTCTTCTCCGGCGACTCTTATCGTCAGCTCCACCTTTGCCATCGTCAGCTCCACCTCTGCCCACACAAACCAGAGACACTAAACCACTCAGGTTCGTGGCGCCACCCATCTCCAATTTCTCTCATCGTTAGCTTCACTTCTACCATCGTCGGCTCTACACCTCTGCCCACCGATTCTTGGTTTGACCACTCAAATCCATTAGTTCTTTTTTCAGTCCGACCATACACCGTCTCTGACTCCACCCCAATTTATTTATCCTCCATCACACCGATTCTACCTCCATCGTTGTCAACTCATCCATTGGTTCTCAAATCTAGGTTTTTTTAACCACTTTGGGCTTTTTGGCTAGTTTATGAGTTGTGGTGGGTGGCTGGGTTTTTGAGTTGCGGTGGGTGGCTGGGATGGTTTGTGGGTCACGGTGATGGTTGAGTTTTTTGGTGGCTAAAATGGTTTGTGGGCCAAGGTTTGTGGGTTAAGGTGGGTGGTTGGCCGACTTTGGCCTGTTTTTTTCCTTCTCCAATTTGTGGATTTGAGTTGTCAGTTAGTCAGTGAAGTGTTAGGGTGGTGGTAGGTGGGTTTATGTAGATATGGTGGTGGTTTGGGTGGTTGGTGGTGTGGTGGTAGGTTGGTTTTTGCAGGATTAGGTGGTGGTTGTGAGATTGTTAAATTTTTTTCATTTTGTTGAAACATACATTTTTTTTGCATTTTCAAGAATGCAAAACAAACATGGTAAAATGAAAATAACATGGTAAAATGAAAATATTTTTAGTAAAATATTTGACTTTTGCAAATATTTTACATCAAAACAAACGGAGCGTAAGAGACAAGTTGTTACTAGTTGTTATTGTTAAGGTAAAAAAGTAATCTTAGTATTAAGTTCAAATTTGAACTAATAATAACTAATCACCTATAATTTATTATAAAAATATTATAAATATAACGTCTCTCTTTATTTATATATTAGACAACCAAACTCAAGTCCACTACAAAAATTATTTTAGTTATTCTTTCATTTTTCAAATATCAAAAATTTCATTTTTCAAATATCAAAAAGTTACGTGACAATATCATTGCCCATTACTTTTCCATCACATATCCTACCTTTAGTCCTTTACACGTTGATACTCCACCTACCACATATTTTGAAATCTTACATCCACACCTTGGTTAATTAAAGCTCTGTACTAGTTTCTTCTTTTACTTTTCTCTAATTTCTCATCTCTTTGCCTTCAATACTCTCTCTCGGTCAATATATGTGCATCAGTGCATGTGCAAGTCTCCAAGAGCAGCAGCAAGATTTTTCTCATTCTTTTTATTCACCCCCCAAAAGAGAAAAAAAAAATACAAGAGCAGCAAGGAAGCTCTTAAACTGAAGCGGACAGATTGTACCTGCGTGGCTGCATCTCTTTGGTTTGGGTTTCCTCAGTTCTTTTCAACTGTAAAAATATTGTGATAACAATAAGTGTTGTAACATTTTCTCAAAACATTTATTTTTAGTTGTAGTTGGTCACAATTTCATATTTTATTATTTTATTTCGACTTGTAAGAAATTGACACGTCAATAATTGTAAAAATATTATGAAATTTGTTATGTCAGTATAACAATATATATATATATATATATACCAGCTTATATAAATATTTAAAAGAAAAAAAAAACACTTTAGGCACTGTAGATACAGTGCCTGTTGAATAAATCAAAAGCATTGCACAATAAATGTTGTAACATTTTCTCAAAATATTTATTTTTAGTTGTGGTTGGTCATAGTACCATATTTTCTTATTTTATTTTGACTTGTAAGAAATTGACACGTCAATAATTGTGAAAATATTGTAAAATTTGTTATGTTAGTATAATAATATATATATCAGCTTACATAAATATCTAACCAAAAAAAAAAAAACCTAAACCGATTACTTAAAAAAAAAAAAAAAAGAAAAAAAACTTTAGGCACTGTAGTTACAGTGCCAGTTGAATAAAGTAAAAACATTGTACAATAAGTGTTGTAACATTTTTTCAAAACATTTATTTTTAGTTGTGGTTGGTTACAGTCTTATATTTTATTATTTTATTTTGATTTGTAAGAAATTAACACGTCAATAATTGTAAAATTTGTTGTGTCAGTATATCAATATATATACCAGGTTACATAAATATTTAAAAGAAAAAAAAAACACAAACCGATTAATGAAAGAAAAGAAAAAAAGAAAAAGGCACTGTAGTTACATTGCCAGTTAACTAAACCAAAAGCACTGTAGATACAGTGCATACATGCATTGGCGATAAAACAAAAGCACTACACAATAAGTGTTGTAATATTTTCTCAAAACATTTATTTTTAGTTGTGGTTGGTCACAATCTCATATTTTATTATTTTATTTCGACTTGTAAAAAATTGATATGTCAATAATTGTGAAAATATTGTAAAATTTATTATGTCAGTATAACAATATATATACCAGCTTACACAAATATATAAAAGAAAAAAAACACACACACCGATTACTGTGTAGCTTTTACACATTTATCTAACAAGTGTCACAACATTTTCACAAAACATTTATTTTCAGTTGTGGTTGGTCACAGTTTCATATTTTATTATTTTATTTTGACTTATAAGAAATTGACACCTCAATAATTGTAAAAATATTTTAAAATTTGTTGTGTCAGTATAACAATATATATATAAAAGGAAAAAAAATGGAAGACCGAAAAAAAAAAATCTGTAACTATTCAAAACTAAAAAAAAGAAAAAAAAGAAAAAAAAAGAAAAGAAAAAGTAGCTCACCAAAACTGCACTGTAGATGAACAGTGCAATACGTTATGTGAACAGTGGCTAACACTGTAACAACATAGCGACTTTTTATATAGTTAATAGATATTAAATATTGTTAAATTGGGTCTACATATTGCATCTTTCTCATACATCCAAAAAGGTAAATAAAGGAAAAATCAAATATTAACATAAATACAATAGAACAAATAAAATGTTAAATCAATGAATTTGTAGAGAACACCAAACGTAATGTAATTAGTATTTGTTTTAAAGAAGATCAGACATAACTCAGACAGAATTTTTAATCAAAACATGGTTAGGATTGTGTATTGAATTATCTTAACCTAATATCATAATTGATTTCAAGTTTCAACTACTTTTTGTGCTTAGATTATGAAACAGCCTTATACGATACATTTTCCTTAATAAGATAGATGTTGATGTGGAAATACTTTTTGTGGCTCTGAATACCAATGGCTCTTAATATTTAGATGATGTTGCTGATATGGAGATAAATAGATGGTGTAGTCTAATGCTTTATTTTTATTATTATACTCTACTAGATTTGAAGAAACATTGGACTAAAAGTTGTGTCAATCAACAGAAGAGCATGTCACGACTCGAGCTTTCCTCTGTTCTCCTATAACTTGTAGCTCATGGGTATTCCATTATTCTCTCCCCTAGAGACTTTGGTTCAAATCCATCCTCTTCACTTAATGTCAGCTAAGGCAGAAAAAAAAGAACACAACAACAACAACAAAAAACAGAACTGCACTAATATCTAATTAAAAGTGTACCTAAGGGTTTTTAGGCTCAATTATAGATCCAAAATCAAGAACAATGACAAAGAACACAGTTGGAAGGGTATAAATATGGTTTTACCAATAAGCTTGTAATTTTAGATGTTCAAAATTTTGTCAATAAAGGAAAATATTAACACAATATAAGTTTGATAGTACATTAATGCCACTTAGTGATGATAAAGCACAAATTTAATTAACCCATTGTTGGCCTGATCTCGATCCCTTCAACAATGAGGCCAGACTTCCACCTACCAGCTTCTATCTCCGTGAGTCTAATCTGCAGTTCATCATCTTGTCCTCCCTCATTGAAAAACTCACCCAACTCAATCTCTAACCACCCATCTTTTCTCCGTTTGGGACATGAAATGTGCGGCTGCTCCGGAAGTAGAATCTGGCCATCCAGGCTTGGCTCCCCCAGGTCCAAACAAACAGATTGTTTATAAACTTCACCTCCTCCAATAGTTCCAACTGAAGCCTTGAAAGGAGGGTCACCAAATCCATAGGCTCTGCTCCTCAACTTAAACACAAGGTAAGCAGCATAGTTTGTTGTCGGAGACAGCATGGAAGTACTCATCTTGCCACAGATTTCAAACCAACAAACATCGAGAAGTTCAGCAACCTCAGCGAACCTGTTTGATTTTTACATGTACATAATTAAGAACTAAATGAAAAGCCTCAAAATTAAAAAAAGGAGTACTAAAAGTGAGGGAGTGAGAGAGGACCATACCTGGATTCAGGTAGAGAAACCCAACTCCAATACTCAGGAGTGCTACCCCATACGATGGAAAGGTCCCTTGCAGCAAGAAGGTAACATTTCTTACCACTCAATTTGTCCAAGAAAAAGCTCTGTAGAAAGACAGAAAGTAGATGAGCACGGTTATGGTTCTATTCAGCATGGTGCTGCTTTAACTGGCCACAAGCATACATTTAATGAAAGTTTTCATTTGATCTGAGAGTTAGAAGCTCCTTTTTTGTGTATTTTGTTTTTGATTCCATTCTTCTATTCGCTGTTTGTCCTATACCTCAATTAATGCAGGATCACATAACTAATTCAAAACAAACACAATTTCGAGTCCACGGAGAAACCAACCCACTAAATATTGCAGCTTCCATGTGGATCAGACTTTCCGGGTTAAAAAATTTCAAAGCTGTTAGATTAGCTTTTGAGTTTCAAGGAGGCTAGCATAGCATACAATAAGTATGTCCGATATATGTGAACCAGAGCCTCACACAAAATTGGAGAAAGATGCAGAAAGCTCAATAGCTAACTCAGTAACATTAGTTGTAGCACCATGCTGAATAGAACTAATCAGTAACATTAGATCAAGAACTAATCATATCATATGTTCAATATCAGTGAGCGATTGTGCCGGGTGATCACACCCTAACATGTTTCACACTCACATTCGCAAGAACCCCACTTAGTGGATGGTGTTGCTTCACACTGTTAATCTTGGTGTTCATATGTATGTTTATACAGGTTGTATCTATATTCCCAAGGAGTGCAAGCTTGCCTATAAATATCACATAAACATTACTGTGATCACTGCCATCCACAATTAGGACCAACAATCAAGAACTGACCCCTTATTCCTCTCTCTCTATTCTGCAGGGAAAAAAAAAAGTGGAGCTTACTTTGCTTCTTTTCAATCACCGAATTCAGAAACAGAATTAAGTGTTCTAGAATTCAACCCCAACAAAAAAAATTAAGAGTTCTAGAAGTTGAAAACAATAAAGCTGTCCTATTTTTTTTTAACAATTAAATAATACAATTTAAAATATTAATATTATGGGATTGTTTGGTAAAGGAGAACCTTTTTATTGTCATCGATCAAGATGGGGTTATCGGAGAGACTAAGGTAGAGATGTTTCTTAGAAGAGAAGTTCAAGGAATCCAATGATGATGATGATCGAGCAATGATGGCTTGATAATCGGACGGCAAGAACCTCTCCCAGACTGCGTTGGACTCGGCAGCCGCACGGAATATAGGAGAAACCGCACATGCGGTGCACGCATCCTTAGGAGTTGTCAGTGAAACTATGTCCGATATGCATCCCTCTGGTAATACTGATATTTCTGCAACGCAGTGTAGACCATTTCTTTCATTTTCTTTTTCCATTATCTTCTATTCTCTCAGTTTATTTGACGGAATCTCTCTCGTACATTCCATTTATATAATCCGATTAAGGAACATTTCTTTCATTGCTTAATGGTTAAGTATGGTTTTTTTTTTTTTTTTTTTTTTTGGGGAAGAGGTCGGTTTGATTTTTCCTAGGGCCATTAAAATTTTTATGGTATGTATTTAAATTCACTTAAATAATTAGAAGTTGTCACGGAACTATTATTCTCAAATCTGTGTTTACCGCAACAACAAAAAGAAAGTTCTCAAACCTATCATTTTCTTTGGTAATTTTAGATAAGATTTATTTGGTTTTTTATCCAACTAATTCCAATTGTGTTTTATTTTTATTTTTATTTTTTTGCTGATTTATTTCTAATACATTGAATGCATAATATGTTTAGATTGACTTTTCTTCCCCCTTAAATTTTGGTATAAATTTGATTTTGCCCCCTAAAGTTTCAAAATTTTGATTTATACCCCTAATGTTACATGTTTTTTCAGATTTAAGTCGGTTTATCAATCGTTGTGATGAAGCGTTCGTCAAGTGCCAACTAAGCTTGAAACGACATCGTTTTTTATTCAAAACTATGTCATTTTGAATCTTATTAAAGCCATGTCATATATTATTTGGAATTTATTGTGATTTACACCCGTAAAGTGTAGGGTAATTTTGATTTTATCCCCTAAATTTTCAAAATTTGGATTCATAAAACTATGTTGTTTTGAATTGAGATGGCATTTAACGAACACCTTATTATAGCACATGGTCGGAAGGGCTTAAATTCAAACAATATGTAACATTAAAGGTACATTTCCAAATTTTGAAACTTTGAGAGGTAAAATTAAAATTACCCCCCACTTTATGTTTGTAATTTGCAACTTGACTGAAATTTTATTTTAAATAACGGTTATATACAACATCTCTCTCACATGGGAGATAGACCCCACAAGTATGAAACTCAACCCCATGTAAGATAGATGTTACATATTCTTGTTATACCAAATGACAACTCCTTTAGCAGGGAATATTCTTAAAAAATGATTGTACGAGATCACCACCACTTCCATAATAATTATTGAAGATCAACCATTATCAGTATCTATTAAAAAGTTGGTATAGAGAAAAAATAGTCATAGTACTTTTTTTTTAAAATGAGTAAATAAAAATAAAAATGAATTTTAAACGGTTAAGAGTTTTTTATTTTATTGTTTTAGATAGGATAATATTTCAACTTATGGAGTCTACTCATATGATTCCCATATATCATCAAGTCAAAACACCAATTAGTTTTTGGTGTAGGCAAAATGATTCGTGATAACACTCAAATGGTTAAAAGAGAAAATAAGCTTAGGCCGAATTAGGAGAATCATGACAACTGGAGTCAAATAATCCTCAAATTGTTTTACCGTAGTAAGCTTGAAGTTATTTATGTTCAAAATTTTGTTAATAAAGCAAAAAATTGAGACAATATAAGCTGGACAGTATTGCAATTTAGTGTATCAATGCCACTTAGTGATAACAAAGAATGATTTTTATCAACCCTTTGGCCTGATCTGGATCCGTTCAACAATAAGGCCAAACTTCTTGGTACCAGCTTCTACCTCCGTAAGTATATCCTGCAGTTCATCCTCTTCTCCTCCCTCACTGTAAAACTCACCCAAGTTAATCTCTAAAGTCTAACCATCCATCGTTTCTGCACTTTGGACAACAAAACATGCTGCGGTGGTGGCTAAATTAAAACAAATATTTTATATACTCATTGGAGTTTAAAAAATGATAAATTCTCCTAAAAAAATTATCTCTTTTGTTAGGTAATTGTTTATGCGGGTGCGGGGGCTCGAATCCCCAAGCTAACGGTTTCATGGTAAACCGGGTACCACTTGGGCTACGAAGCCCGGTAAAAAAATTATCTCTTGAATATACATGTCAAAGTTGATATTTTTGTATATAATATATTTGTAAATTATGACCTACTGTAATATTAAAATATGAATATTTATATATGTGTATTTATGCATGTATGTGATTGTCTCTCTTGACTATTCCCCCCCCCCCCCCCCAAACAAAAAATCCTGTCTCTACCATGCACTAATTGAATGTTTTACGTGTCAAGTCAAATTCATAAATAGTATCCCAATGGTATGTATGATATGAAGATAGTGAAGATAGTTTTTCATGTTTTCGAGAAAAAAAAAAATTAGTTAATGAAAAATTCATGAAATATTTTTAAGGGTTGTTTTCCTTTATTTTTATTTATTTATTTTTGAAAAATAACTTTATCTCATACACCCTGAAATAAAGGAGTAAATATTCAACATTTTTAAACTCATTTTTAAGGTCTCTACCAAACACACAAAAAATCAGATAATTTTTTAGAAAATACCTTTTAAAAAGTAACTCATTTTAAAATTAAAAAAATAATATAAAAAAAAGTAAGAATATAAAATAATTTTAAACAATATAAACAATTTCCCTATAACTATAAATAAGTCATTAAAATTAGGACTTGTTTGCAACACTTCCTGCATATTGGTATATATGTCAAGATATTAGAAGGACACCTGTCTATGACTATGACCGTTTAAAGAAAACTCTGTTAAGTGCTTAACGTTTCTTTCACTCTCTCTCTCTCTCTTTTTTTATCACACGCACGGGAAAAAATAAAACAAATCCATCTCTCTCATCAAAACCCCACAAACTCTCTCTCTCTCTCCTTCTTCTGTTCTTCTCTCTTCTCAGATACCCAGCCACATCCTTTGTGCCCAGCACAGCCCCGCCACATCCAACTCATCCCTCTCCACCGGTCTCACTCCGCCGCCAAAAACCGCCGCTCCACCATGGTTGAAGCTCGCAGTTGTGGGTTGGTTTTTGGGCTTTTTCATTGAATGGGGATTTTATGGGTTTTTGGGGTTTGATTTTGGTTTATGGGTTTCTCATTGAATGGGTTTAATGGGTTTTTGAGATTTGATTTTGATAAGTGTTTGAGGTTTGGTTTTGGTTTATGGGTTTCTCATTGAATGGGGCTTACTGGGTTTTTGAGATTTGATTTTGATGAGGGTTTGATCACTTTGATGGATTTTTGGGGTTTGATTCTGGTTTATGGGTTCCTCTTTTTTTTTTTTTTTTTTTTTTTTTTTTGTAATGAATTTATGGGTTTCTCATTGAATGGGTTTTTGGAATTTGATTTTGATGAGGGTTGAATTCGTGTGAAGAATTTGAGTGGGATTTTGAGTAAACATGGCAAAACGGGTCGGAATTTTCTGACCCGACCCGACCCGAAAAATACCCGACTCGAACTCGATTTTTTTGACCCGAAGCAAAAACGGGTTAACCTGTGACCCGACTCATGTTTTGTGCGGGTTAACCCGACCCGACCCGCGATCCGACCTGAGCCTGAACCATTTTTTTAAAACTTTTTTTTTTTTTTGGGTAAAAAAAATAGTGAAATTAAGACAATATTAGTTTAATTGTTTATTATGAGTTTTAAGGAAACAATTGATACATTTACATAACTGCATGCAAATTAATTGAAAAATAAATAGTTGAGCATTCTGTAATGAGCAAAGATTTTAAGATATCAAATAGCAAAGTACATGCTAAGATAATCTGGTTACAGTAAAGTTAAAAACAGATTTAAAATTGTAGATATGTGTGAGACACATTCACAAGTGTGAAAATAGTAAAGCCAAAGTATCAAATTAGCATAAATTATGAATGCTTAGATCTATTTTTTAACAATTTATGTACAAAATAAACAGCTTTTCAAAATAAATTATGATATTTCCTAGAGTGTGTGCTGCTTAACAATGATATGATCTTCATAAAAGAGACTAGGTATAAATAAGTAAGCAATCAAACTTTAATGTATATCTCAAATTGAAATAGAGTGTCAGCCACAATTGATAATAGATTATAAAATTAATTTTTAAAATTGTAACTTTCATATATGTTTTTATTCTTTATCAAATGAGTTATCCAATAAGTCATTTGTAATTTTTTTTTGTGGAATGTTGATATTGTGTAAAAATAAAACTTGTGTATTTGTTTTACTTATCTTTGTGTTGTTTTGTTTTAGATAGCAATGTTAGGATTTGTATAATTTTAAAATTATTGAATAAATATTAATAAGTTTAACTGAGTTTATTCTTGATATAAGTAGTGAATTCAAAATAATGCATTTTACATCAAGTAATATGTTGCATAACTATCCAAATGGCAAATACATATTGTTTTCTTTATAAAAAAAATAAAAAAAAATAAAAAATTTCATGTGAAAAATACAGGTCAACCTGACCCAACACGACCCGACCCGAACCCGATTTCAACCCGCTTAAAATGACCCGTTTTTGACCCGTGACCTGATTGACCCGACCTGCCCGTTTTGCCATGTCTAATTTTGAGTTGCAGTGAGAAGTGAGAAGAACAGCCATCTTTCTAGGTTGACATATCTCAACCTCTAACTAATTATTTTTTGGCCAGATTTCGTCAAAATTTTCAGAGCTTTCCAAGTTAACATCCCTTGATCTGTCATATGATTCTGTGCTACATGTCACTAGTCTAAATGGTTTAGTTCAAAACTTAACCAGCCTGAGAGATTTACGTCTTAGTTACGTTCAAATATCATCTCCAATGCCAGAAATCATTAACTTTACAACTTTACAGGTAAAATAAAATCACTAACTTTACAGGTACAGGTTAATTTCACACTATAATTCATTGCATCTTCTCTGTAACAAAATAAGATGATTCCATTTTGATTCAACCTTACAAACATTAAAATTTGTCATGGGTCCACAGACCTAACTGTTTCAAGGCTCACGCAGGATCACATTTATTTTGGGCCAGAATGTGATTTCCACATGTTATTAAAAGCTTCTAAAGGAAATCATTAAAAGGGGTATATACTGATGTTTTCAAATACTACTAGAAAATTGGAACTGGTGAAGAGCTATGGGTAAGAAGGAAAAATATTATCGTAGGAAGGAAGAGAAAGCGTTGGTGGGGTTTTGAAGAAAGAGAGAAGGATTTGCATTTTTATTTTTTCCGTGCGTGTGAGAGAGAGAAACGTTAACAATTTAACAGAAGTTTTCTTGGTCATGGACAGGTGGACTTTTAATATCTTGACATATATATCAATATGCTGGAAGTGCTGCAAACTCATATATGTGATTTTTAGTTAGTTTACTTGGTAAAATTTTTTGTAATAACAATCATCATACACAAATATTATAGGTTAAAACTATCTCTGAAAAAAAAAAAAATATATATATATATATATATATATATATATATATATATTGTCAAAAGACATCATAGGACGGGACAAGTCCAAAGAATGGAAGGGTTAGTCGGTTAAAAAATGTGTAATTCTAAAATCCACCAAACCTGATGGATGTGTGATGTGTCCCACGACCACAACTGTGGGACTACAGTGGGAGTGGCTGTAAGGCCTCTGTCTCTAGCTTCCTTTCAAATTTCAATGGACCGTCCAATTCCCCTTCATGTCAATTTGCATTTGATGGTTGAAAATGTAAAATTGAACCGCAATTATTGCACTTCAAAATCAAAATCAAAATCCTTTGGGCCTCATTGAAAGCCATAGCACTTGTAGGCTTGTTGTTTGTGAGAAGAAAACAAAGTGTTACCTCTCAAAAAAAGAAAAAGAAAAAAAGAAAACAAAGTGTTAAGACAAGTCCGTGATCTTGGAGGTACTACTTCAAAGCTCTTGGAATATTTTTATAAAATGCAATATTTTTTTTTTAGGGTAAATTATATATTTAGTCTCTAACCTTTATGCCAAATTTCAATTTGATTCCTAACTTTTTATATGTGTCAATTTGGCCATTAACCTTTTGATTTTGTATTAAAATGGTTTCTGCCGTTAAGTGATAGATGAAAAATACTGACATGACTAACAAACAAAATAAAATATAAATTTATTGCCACTTGGACTACCACGTGTCCTAAACTAAATAATACTAATAAATAAATATATAAAACTTCAATCTCATTAATTTTTTCCTTTTTGCACTTTCTCATCTTCTCTGTATACTTTTCTTGGAAACAAACATATAAAAAAAAAAAAATCAAAACTCAAACCCAAACCCAAACCCATACTCTCTACTCCCCATAATTGCACCCATAGACCCACACTCCTTCGCGAACTCAACCCAACCCACCCACATCTCCCTCTCTCTCTACTTGGACTTCTCATCCTCCACCATCTACCATCCACATTGGCCCCCTTTCTCACCATCCATGACCCTCAATCCCATACACCCATCCCCTTCACTCTCTCCCCCCAAAAAGGCACAATCAAAGGCCACCACATCACCCTCTCTCTCCAACCACTCCTTCCCCATTACCTACTAAAAAGAGATTTTATTGAGATTAAAATCAAGGAAGCAACATTTTTTACATACACTAAGGTAAAATGAATGGATTTTGAAAGATATATAGCTTGCTGCGATCAATTGGTATACTTTTCAAGACTAGTAATGATGGATTCAACATTTACAGAAGATGAAAGATCATCTTGCATGTGAGAGTGAGACACAATTGGGATTAGGGCCTCCTCTGCCTACTTGATGCTTTAAGGTTGCATCTATGACTATTACTATGGGAGTTTTCTGTTTGGAAGCCAATAAAATGAGATTTTCTCTTAGTGGTTGGGGTTTAATCTTTGGTTCTGAGTTCTTATAGTATGTGTTTGTTTCCAAGGAAAGTTTACAAGAAAGATGAGAAAGTGCAAAAAGAAAAAAAAAATTGATATTTAAGATGTGTTTACACATGCACTTGCTCTCTTTCTTCTTCTTCTTCTTCTTTTTTTTTTTTTTTAGGTCACTTGTCAATCCAAATGGCAATTTATGCGTTAATAAATTTATATTTTATTTTCCTATAAAAAAAAAAATTATTTTAGCCATTAGTCATGTTAGCACTTTTCATCCATCACTTAATGACAGAGACCATTATAAATTTATAACATAAGACTAAAATGTTAGGGACTAAATGGACACATTTAAAAGGTTAGGGACCAAATTGACATTCAGCGTAAAGGTTAGGGACCAAATATGTAACGCTCTATTTGTTTTCCTGGAAAACCTTCTATAAAGATAGTTTTCCACATTTTCCAGTATTTGGTAACATAAAATAAATAAATAAAAAATGGTTCTTTCTCAAATGCTATAAATTATATGTTGGTCTTTCCTTATTAAACATTTTGTATTTATGTTTTTGTAAAGGAAAAGATTTTGGTTGTAAAACACAATTGGCATATGAAAGGGTATATGACCGTTGGTTTCATTTTAACCAAGCTTTATATGTAAGTTACTAGTATAGAATAATTTCTATAACTAATTTGCAATAATAGGCAAAGTAAATTAGCCTTTTATGCTTTTTTTTTTTTGAGAAAGAAGTTAACTATTAATATTAATCAAAATTGGCTAAATCAGCCTGAACAATATGGTGGATGTCTGGTGATACATCTTCCATCCAGATAGTTAAATCAGCTTCCCTAGCAGCCCTTCTAGCCAATGCATGTGCTACACTATTCCCTTGGTGACATACATGAGAAAAACCAATAAATTGAAAAGTACTTGACAAACACTTAATGTCCTGGAGAATATGCCCGTGCAAAGCTAGAGAAGGGTTTGGGTCTTTTAGTTCCCTACAAATCACTTCTGAGTCTCCCTCCAAAATCACTCTAGTAAAGCCAAGATCCAGTGCAAAGTACAGAGCTCTTCTCGCGGCTAGTGCTTCGACTTGGGCCACAGTTGTTGGGAGTGGTAGTTGCTGTGCCATCAACGCCATTACAGCACCGTCTTCGTTCCTGATGACAACGCCAATACCAGCTCTCACTTGCTGGGCAAAAATGGCACCGTCGTAGTTGACTTTGTAAAGGCCTTGATCTGGTGGCTTCCATCTGACATGATTCTTATGCTGAGGCGTTCCAACCGATTTATGGAGGAGTTGAAACTCGTTCTTGCTGTCTTTGGACAAGGCATGTATCTGCTCAAGAGGACATGCCGTTTCCTTGAGTCGAACTTGGTTTCATCTATTCCACACTGCCCAGCTCGTGAAGGCCAACAGTGCCACATCCATCTCCTCTTCAAGGGCTCGTTTAAAGATGTCTTTTACGCATCTTCCTGTCATCTCCGAGAGCCAACGTCATTGGGGATCTGCGTTCCACATTACCTGCACATCAACACAAAAGAAAATAGCATGTGAGCAATTCTCCTCCCCTGTTCTGCATGTTTTGCACCAACCCTTGGGGGTGATCCGTCTACGGCATAAATTTGCTTTCACCGGTAATGCTTCTCTATAGGCTTGCCAAACAAAGTTTTTGATCTTGCTAGGGACCTCCAAACTCCAAATTTTCTTCCAAAAACCTGAGTCTTGCTCTGCTCTTTGGGGTTGTGTAGAATTCTCAAAAAGAAACCTGTAGCCTGACTTGACCGAGTAGTTGTCGGAGGGTGTAAATGGCCAAACCAACACATCCGTTTGGTCTGTGGAGCTCAGGGGAATATTTTTGATGGCTTCAGCTTCTTGCTCATTGAAAACATGGTCAATGATCTCAGTCCTCCACCTTTTAGTTACCAGATTTATAAGCACCTCCACATTCGAAGTTTCCTGCCCATAAAGAATCGGTGTAGTTATCTTGGCTGAAGATTTTGATGGCAACCAGTTGTCCCCCCATATCCTTATCTTCTACCCGTCTCCCACTCTCCAAATGGCCCCTTTTTGAATAACTTCCCTTCCTTTTAGTATACTTTTCCAAGCATAAGAAGCGGAAGGGGAGTCCTTAGCTTCTAGAATGGAACATCTAGGAAAGAACCTAGCCTTAAAGACTCGGTAAAATAGGGATTTATCATCATGGAGAAGGCGCCAAGCTAGCTTAGCAAGCATCGCCTCGTTGAACATTGTCAAATCTTTAAACCCTACTCCCCCTTGATCTTTATGAAGGCACAAATCCTCCCATTTAACCCAATGTATCTTCCTCCTATCTCCCCTTTGCCCCCACCAAAACTTCCTAATGAGGGTCTCTATTTCGTGGCAAAAAGTAATGGGGAGTTTAGAACAACTCATCGTGTAGGTGGGAATAGCTTGGATAACTGATTTAATGAGTATTTCCCTTCCAGCTTGTGATAAGAGCTTACCCTCCCATCCTTGTAATCTCTTCCAAATCCTTTGCTTCAATTGGTCAAAACTAGCTCTTTTATTCCTCCCTACCATGGCCGGCAATCCCAAGTAATCTTCATATTGCTTCAACTCATTAACTCCAAGAGTTTCCATTATTTGCCTTTGCACTTCATTAGGGGTAGACTTGCTAAAAAAGAGTTTAGTTTTGTCTCTATTCAATTTTTGCCCCGACACCTTTTCATAAGAGGAAAGAATATCCATCACCTTTTCACACTCCTGGGTGGTAGCCCTGCAAAACAAGAGGCTATCGTCTGCAAAGAACAAGTGAGTTAGTTTAGGGCCACTACGACAGATAGATACCCCCTGAATATCACCCTTCTCTGTTGCTTGTTGGATCAATCGGTGTAGTCCTTCCGAGCAAAGCAAAAATAAATAGGGTGATAGGGGATCACCTTGGTGAATACCCCTACTTGGCCTGATTTCGCCACTGGGTTCTCCATTGATCAAGATTGAGTAGGTGACTGTGGTGATACACTCCATGACCAAATCTATCCACCGATCATTAAACCCCATCTGAGACATCACCGCCTTCAAGAAAGACCACTCCACTCGGTCATATGCTTTGCTCATATCAAGTTTAAGAGCCATGTACCCTGAGCTTCCGGAGTTGTGATTTTTCATATAATGCAATGTTTCGAACGCTACTAGGATATTATCTATAATCAAGCGCCCTTTGAGAAAAGCACTTTGATGTTTTGAGATAATATTAGGGAGGACTCTTTTCAACCTGTTGGCAAGAACTTTTGAAAAAATCTTATAAAGCACGTTACACAAGCTAATAGGTCTGAACTGAGTAACAAACTCTGGATTTTTAATTTTAGGAATTAAAGTGATGAATGTATGGTTTAGAGAGTTAGGAAGGGAACCTGAATTCAGAAAACCCAGCACATCATGGATTACATCACCTCTTACCAAATCCCAAAAATTCTGATAAAATAATGGCGGCATCCCGTCCGGTCCAGGTGCTTTAAGCGGTGCCATTTTCTTCAAAGCCAGCTCAACTTCCCAAGGTTGAAATTTTTTAGTCAAACTCTCGTTCATTTCAGCTGTAACTACCCGTGGAATAGAGTTTAAATCAAACACTTCAATCTCTGGATTGGAGGATGAAAATAGTTGCTGAAAATATGTCATGAACATGCCCGAGACTTCCTCTGGTTTAGTGCACCAGATGTTTGACTGGTTTTTAATCCCTGTGATGAGATTCTTGCGCCTTCTTTGAGTTGCCCGACAATGGAAATATCGGGTGTTTCGTTCACCATCTTTAATTTGCAAGGTGCGTGACCTTTGTCGCCACATTCTTTCCTCTTTACCCATAAGAGAATTGATCTCTTTCTTGAGCTCAATTAATCTGCTTGAATTTCCACCTTGAAGGACCATTTTTTCTACCTTCATAAGTTCTCTTCTTTTTTTCTCTAATTGCTTTCTTACATTGCCGAAACTGTCTTTGCTCCAGTTGGTTAGTGTCGTCCCACATTTCTCTACCTTTTGGATCACCCTAGTATTTCTGTCCTCTTCATAGTTGATCTGCCATACACCTTCCACAGTTTCACCACACCCCTTATCACCTAGCCACATTTCCTCGAATCGGAAGAGCTTCTTTCTTGGTGAGCAATCGAAGACCGACTGCTCAATCCAAAGAATCTTATGGTCTGAAGTTGTGCTGTCTATATGATGAACTTGAGTACCTGGATGTTTTGAAAACCATTCATAAGAGACCACAGCTCTATCTAACCTCTCCCATATCGAAATTCCGTTGTTGCAATGTTTGCTCCAGGTAAAGGGAGAGCCCTTGAAGCCAATGTCCATTAATCCACATTCATCTAGTGTGTCTCGGAAGAGTTGCATCTATCCTGGTGGTCTAGTCCACCCCCCTAGCTTCTCACTCTGCTTTAAAATCTCATTAAAATCCCCGGTGCATAGCCAAGGCAGTGAGTTTTGGCTATGTAGATTGCGAAGCAATTCCCATAATTCCTGCCGTTTGTGAGTTTCCGGTACGCCGTAGAAATCGGTAAAGCGCCATGCTGCCTCTGTATCCTTGTTTATGATTACATCTATATGATTCAAAGAAGAAGAAACAACATCAATTAACAAGTCATTCTTCCAATAAAGGACCAAACCTCCACCTCTGTTAACCCTCTGAACAACAAACTTTTTGTCAAAACGAATCCGGTCTTTTACGAAATCAAGCTTAGCTTCATCTGCCAGTGTTTCGACTAAGAACACGACAGTGGGAGCTTTTGCAGTCACTACCTCCGCAAGTTCTTGAATTGCCAGTTGGTTCCCAAGCCCTCTGCAGTTCCAAACGATGCAACTCATTGCGCTTGGCGGGGCTGAAAATCAGCCTTCGCCATTATCAGATAGTTTTCTGTATCTCCATAAGAGACCAAGATTTTCTTGCGTGGTGACTCACTAAGGTCAATGGCCATGTCGATGGGGCGTTTAGAACCAATCGGGTCCTCTGTGGTGGAAGCAGTACCGAAAAACTCACGGACCAGGCGCTTCCATTTTGTCTGAGATGGTTTCTCAACGGACAAGGGTGCATGGCTGTAGTTAGTGACGTCTTGGAGTGGACGTGCATGGGCCCTGTGACGAGGCATATCACTTGGTGGGGTCTCAACAAACCCCTGGTTGGATGCCAGCTCATTCTTCAAATTTTCCATGTTGAAAGGCTGGGTAGTTACGTGTATAGGTGCTGCATTCTCAGTGTAACCCGAGTTTTTTGGCTGCTCATAAATCCCCAGTTCTGTGTCAATTTCATTTAATTGCTCCTCAAAATCATTCCCCTGATTTCCGTGAACCTGGACAACTGGAGTGGGGGTTTCCGTTACCGGCCCATGATTATGGGGATTTGTATTATTGGTCCCCACAAAATCCGCGCCCATATCTGTTGTTTCCTTATCTGTATGGACAGTGGTGTTTGACTTTAGGATCGGTCCTGTCGCCACCGGACTGGATTTCATCTCCCTCCGCCGTCGTGTAGACACATTCTCCACCCTATCTTCATAGAACCCAGATACCCGAACCATCGTTTTCTTCGGCGGGCCTGTCTGCGACGCACGGACCCACGATCCAAATTGTTGTTCCTCTGCCCTCAGTGTGCCTTTACTTTGGATCCAAATATCACAGTCCCTGTCACTATGGTCAAAGCACCCACACCAGTAACAAAAATTAGGCAAACGTTCATACCTGAAGCTTACCCATATTTTTCCACCTTCTTCGAAAGTGACGACCCTTCCTCGGCAAAGTGGCTAATATACATCCAGTGTGACTCGCACTCTAATGTAACTGCCTCCTTCACTAACAGAGACACTAGTTGATCTGTCAACCTGGCCTATCGCTTCACAAATATGTTTAGTGACCGATTTGTTTCTATAGCCAATTGGAATATTATGCACTTGAACCCAGAATGATGCCTTGTCAAACTTCAACTCTTCCAGAGGAGTTTGTCTCTCATATCTCTCCAAGACCACCAAATATTTATCGAAACTCCATGGTTCACTAGAGAGAACCCTATCCACATCCTCCTTGTTATCAAAAACAAATAGCGCCGTGTGAGACCCTTCCTTGCTCAACGTGAAACCATTGTCTGCCTTCCATAGTGGCTTGAACAGTTGAACGTCCTTGCCACTGCATCCATATTCAAAGCCCGTTTTGTGAAAAACTGTGCTGCTATGATGTATTCCTTTGAGCATCTATCTTTTTTGAAACAAACATCATCCCCCTCCTTTTCGGAAAGAGATAGGCAGTTCCAATGCCTTGTGAGATCTTCCATGGAATACTGAAGAGAAAAAAAACTATCTTTTGAGGAATGAAAGGAGAAAAGAAGACTGTTTCCCAATCCCTTGAAAAAAGGTTAACCCACAAGCCCTATACGTAACACTGTCACGCAAGGGGAAAGAGACCTTCCAAGAAGGTAGAACAATTCTACTGCCTGAGATAAGGGAGAAAAACGCCCTCTCTTAGAGACAGAAAAACAATTGCAAGGTCCTCACCTTACTTCAAATTAGCCTTTTATGCTAATAGTTAATTTTCATCAAAATAATTTAAAGGTTTTTTTTACCATAAGCCCTGTAGATACAAACCACCATTTATCTATAATCTAATCTAATACAATATATAAAAGTAGGTGCCTTTCCTTGCAATTAAGGAGGTGTTGCCATGTTAGAAATAAAGACCACTTTAAAAACAACCACGTATAGAGTTTAAACTTTAAAAAAAAGAAGGTACGGTGCACCATTTGGAGAGTCTTCTTTTTGTCAAATGTATTTATAAAAACACAAACCCACTTAAAAAAAATAAATAAATAAAATTAAAACACAAACACAAACACGAACACGAACACAAACACAAACACGAACACGAACACAAACCCAACAACCCAAACGTCATATTCCCAATCAAAAGTTTGGTTTGCATTTTTTTTCGTTTGCCTTCATGTTTTGTCAATTAGAGTAGAGTGTAGATTTATTGATGATTCCTCTCAAAGTGAAATTATGGTTTTCTTGAAATTATTTACTCTATTTTTTTTAATAGAAACAAATAGATAGATAACAAAGATTTTGTTAAATACTGTTTTGCCGCATTACTCAATCAAGGTTTAAGGTTTGGCTACCTTTTTCCCTAATCTGCCATTTATTTTTACAATTTCTTGAGTTCTGTTTTATTCAGTTGTTGTATTGATTAATTTTTTTTTTTTTTGTTTGGCAGATTTTTGTTAGGTTTGTGCTTTTTTTGGTTTGCCCCTCAAATTTGAATTGATTTATGCTTTGTGCAGATCTATGTTTTGTTGAATCATTCTCAAAAGAAAAAAAAGACATTGAATTGTTAATTACCTTTCAAAAGGAAACAACCCTTGATTTTAATACTCATATTTGTAACATGGATGGTTTAAAATCTGAATGTTTGGAGAGTACAATCGCCTTTGTTGTTTTTCTTCTTGATATTTAATTTTATTATTATTTCTCTATTGATATATATTTTCATCGTTTTGCACCTTTTGGCTTAATTTATGTTGTATCATTTTACACACACACACACACACACACATATACACAACATTTTTTTTGTTTTTTTTTTTTTTTTAAATATTTTGTAGAAGCCGCTCATCATCTGTGGTATTTTGCATATAAACGGTTTGTGTAAATATCACATACAAAACGATTTCAAAAGAAAATGATAAAAACTATAAAGATTTTATGGTTTTTGGCTTTTATTTGGAGAATCAATTAGGGGTTAATTATTGAATTGTTCTTGTTTTTTCATTTAGATCCCTTAAACTAGATTGTTTAACCTAATATATAAACCAAGTGATTACTTAGATTAATTATTCAAATCTAGGTTAAATACAAATAAATCATATCATGCAAAGATGCGGAAAAGCAAATAATACAGGATATGATGACTTAAGAAAACCAATAAAACGAATTGTTTCAAGGTAAAAACTCGGAGAGGATTTAACCTAGCTATTCTCAAGGTAAACCAAATCCACTAAAAGAGAATTGAACTTTTTACAATCAGATTTAACCCTAAATCTATTGCTACCTCTAGTAGTAACTTAATGACACGACCATGTGCAAGCTCCGAATCGACGGACTCCTTCTCTTCTGGAATTTACAGCAACACAAGTCGCCTTGCTTGTGACCTTGAGATCTCACTCAAAGATTTTAGATCATCAACAGATGTTGATCTTGTATGCAGCAACTTCTACAACACTGGATCTTTTGAGATTCTTCAAGGAATATTGCTGGTAGAAGATTTTAGAGAGTTTTGGGTACAAAAACCCTAGATCTACAATTGGAGGCACAAGATGCACTCTTTTCTCACTCTCAAAGCTCTAGAAACGTAGTTAGACTTGATAGTAGAGCAATGATGGCTTGATAATCGGACGGCAAGAACCTCTCCCAGACAACGTTGGACTCGACAGCCGCACGGAATATGGGCAAAACCACATATGCTCTGCACGCAACCTTAGGAGTGGTGAATGATACTATGTTCACTATGCATCCCTCTGGTAAATGCCGATATCTTTGCACCGTTTGATTGTTCCATTCCCTTCCTTCTCTTTTTCCATCTTCTTCTTTTATCTCTCTCTCTCTCTCTCTCTCTCTCTCTCTCTCTCTCTCACATCATAGGTGGGGTCTTTGATGGAAACAGCTTGACATTTACAAACTCGCTTGAAATTATCTTGGTTTTTCTTGTGATACGACTTACGAGTAATGTAATTTTGGTTACATTAATTTTTTTTTTATTAAAATGCAAAACCCACAAATTATTAAAAAAAAAAAAAAAAACTCATTTCATTCATTAACTTTTCATTCAATCGTTTCAATTAGTTTATTTAATTAAGCCCTCTCCATCTAGTATCTACTGTTGTTAAATGTTCAGAAAAATTACACTTTACCATCTTAAACTATGCACTAAATTACACTTTGCACCCTAAACTATCCGAAGGCACACTTTGCACCCCGGTATTACTTTTGCTGTTATGTTTGATGGAATCCTATAGCATGTGACAAACACATGCTTCTTGATTAGGTAGAACAAATGTAAAAAAAAAAAAAAACTGAAAACACCCTTCTTCAAAATCAATTACAACAAAAACCAATTTTTTTCCACTCTTTGATGTGCGTGCCTCTCCCCAAATTTAGATTCTTCTCAAAACCTCAAGTCCCACCCACCTCACCCATCGTCCAAAGAAAAAGAAAAAAATTCAAATTTTCTTCTTTTTTGTTCTTTATTTGGCTAGAAAGATCCATGAATGAAAACAAAGATAGAAAATGACCAAAATGGAGACAAAATTATGAAAAAGAGGAACTCTAAACTCATGGTAGGGAAAGTATTGCTAGTGTAGGAAATCAACATGTAAGTTTTGCCCAACACTGTTTCTGATAGTAATGCACTTGATGAACCTGGACACACTCATTTTCCAGCAATGAAGCACTAGATCTCTCCTCCGCCCTCAAAAGCTAATTCCAATCCAACAATAATAATAATGCCTTTTTCACTTCTCCTTAGTCTTATTTTCTTTCTTTCTTCAAAGAGAGATCACCTACTAGACCCAATTTCTTGGGAAGAGCTTCAAGAGAGAAAGAATAGGAATTCTTTAAAAGTAGCTTAAGCTTTTGTTTTTTTAACACTAATTGCTCGGAAAAGGAATTGGAATTGAAACGAGAGAGAGAGAGGGACAGAACGATGGGTGAGGTGGGTGGGACATAAGGTTTTGAAAAGAATTTGAATATGGGGAGAGGCACGCTAGAGAGAGAGAGAGAGAGATGTGAAAAAAAAAAATTAGTTTTCGTTTTAATCTATTTTGTAGAAGGATGTTTCGGTCTTTTAAGTTTGTTACACCTAGGGACGGAGTTAGGACTTAGAGTTAGGGGGGGTGGGGGGAGGGGAAGTATAAACAATTTTTTTTTTTTTTGAAACTCCAAGTAAGCATTCATGTAGAAGAGAAATGCTATGTCCACAATATTTTCACTACATTTTCACAACAAATCATAAGTGGTAGGTTATTATTGGTTGTTATGAGTGACCAAAAAAGTAATTTAAGTTGTGGATTCAAATTAGAACCAATAACAACTTACCGCATGTGATTTTTTGTGAAAATGTTGTGAACATAACACTTCTCAATTTAGAAAGTTAAGCTTTTTCTTTTTTTTTGGGTGTCTTGTGAGTTGTCAAATGTGTGTAGGTGTTCACTTAGACTAGTTGGAATTGGCTTAGGAATTATTTTATTTTTTGTTTGTGTCTTGCGTGGGTTTGTTTTATGGTGTTGTTTGGGTTTAAGTTTGTTATTGGTAAATTTTGTTGTTAAGCTTGTTAAATTTATTTCAAATTTTAGATCTATAAAATTTTTTATAGCCTTTAAAAAGATCAATAATATTGTTGAGAGGACAAAGTGCAAATTTATTGAAACAAATTGCTAAAATTAATACACACACACACACACACACACACGCACGCACACACACATATATATATACACTAAAAAAATTTGAAAAAATTTAGGGGGGGCCACTGCCCCCCAGCCCAACTATAGTTCCGTCACTGGTTACACCTAAGCAAAAAGTATGTACTTGTCATATGCAATAGAATTCTGTTAAACATAACAGCAAAAGTAACACCGAGGTGCAAAGAGGATTTTTTTTTTTTTTAATTCAAAACTGAACAGGATTTAACAAAGAGGCCTTAATTAAAAAAATAGACTTTTTTTTTTTTTTTATGAGTTAATTAAATAGACTTGAAACCTTTTTTTTGTGAAGAAAATAGACTTGAAACTTAGAGAACTAAAATGAAAGAAAGCAAAATTAGATGACTAAAATAAATTCTAGTGAAACTTAAAGGGAGAGTTTTACATTTTAGCATCTAAAATGAAAGAAAGCAAAATTAGATGACTAAAACAAATTCAAGTGAAACTTAAAAGGTGAGTTCTACATTTTAGCTACACCGATCGATTTTTGGTGTAGACAAGGATTGAACTCGAAATCTCTTATTCAACTATCAGAGATTTTACTAGTTGAGCTAACTGGAACTCATATTTTTTGCATTTTTTTTTTATAATGAATTATAAGATTTATTTAAATAATATACATTGATAATCCTGTAAATCGGCCACGTAATCGATTATAAAAGATAGTACCAAACAAGTTTGGAGACAAACTTTGTCGGCCTTGATCTTGTTAAAGTATGTTCTTAAATTTATTTCAATGGGGGTGTCCACAAGTTCTTAAGTTTTTGGGCTAATACAACTTACCCACTTATGGTTTGGCTGGAATTTAAGTTACCTACCCATTATTTGAAATTTCGCACTTTACACACTTGAGATTAGCTTGGTTAGGGTTTTGGAACCCATTTCTGTTAAAAAATGGGCTAAATATATATATATATATATATATATATTTTTTTTTTTTTCTCCCAGTTTATATCTCTCTCCTCCTAAAAAAAATAAAAATATAAAAATAAATAACGAAAAACAATATCAAAAAGTGAGAGTTTTGTATAGTACACCAGCCAAGGCATGGGGAATGCTGTCGTGAGCAAGGAAAATGAATGTTAGCTGAGAGAAGGGATCTTTGGTCTATGCCGATGACATGACCATCTTGGGAAAGAGTGAAATTTGCACCTGATATGGACATCCAATATTCACAAAAGGGAGATAGTGACTCTCTTTGGTCAAAGGTTATGAAATCCATCCTTCCCATTGGCTGTGCATGTGCTGGGCCATTGTTGGGGATATGTGCATTACTCTCAATGCCCCTAATGTCTCTTTCCTTGTCCAAGGATTGCTCCCCATGTACTGGCAAGGTCACCTTTCATGTCGCTATACTGACCTCGGTGTGCTCACTCTCTCTCCTCCAACCACTACATAGTACAGTAGTTGTATTAGGCTTCAAATGGTGGAATCACAGTGTGACATCTGTCTTGTGTACCTAGCAACATTCCTTGGACTATAAGAGGAACATGTTGTTGGACTATTAGGGCAAGAACCAGGATAGAACAATAGAGAAAATGGTAGAAAGTTTGTAAGGAAGTGAGGTAGAGAAAATGCCTCTTCTTTAGTAAGAACACTACTACTGTACATGGGAAACCTCCATTTTCATATAATAGAAAGCTTCATAGGGCAAGGGACATTCACCCTTACTCACCTATGGTTTTTCATTCATTTCAAAGGGTTTTTCACATACATCCCATTGCCATCTTTACTTTCCTTGCACTACTTTCTTTTTCTATCGACGTTATGATATTAAAACTTCCATTTTTATTGTTTTTAAGCTTTTTCATCAAAATGTACTATTAGATATCTCATACACTTTTCATTCGAGTTTTACAAATCTAAATTGCACATACAAGTTTTGTAAAAATAAGGAACAAACATTAGCCCCACTTGTATTTTTACATAACTCTCACATTTTGATCTTGTTTTTCTTGTTCTTGTTAGGATTAGTGCCCTTAAATCCTATTGTATGATGCTATGTATGATATTAAGTATGACATTATGTATGACTTAATATTGTAATTGATAAAGTTGTTTTATTATTATCCAAAATAATGGTAACATGAATATTTGGACATTATCATGTAGTCCATGAGATGCATAGAATGTGATTTATGTGAAAAGTCACAGAAGATATAAATCACAAGTTCTTTGTAAACACAGAATTGTAGTTCGTAGTTGGTGATGAAATTGAGCATTTCATCTGCGAAAACTATAACATATTAACTAAGATGATTTGTCTTGATCATGGAAGTGGTGACTTTTAGTTGATATGTTTTAAGAGTTAAGACATATTGAACTGGACCGCTGTGAGATTTATTATTCTCTTAACGACTGTCAAATGAATAATAAATCTCATGACTTCTATTTGCATGAACTCTTAATCCTAAGAGAATAATGGACTTGATCATGATGTGTAGGTTGCTTTGATATATCAGGAGTGAGATCTAAAGTAACGGTCAAAACCTCAGTATGTGTTGGGCAACCACATTTAGTGTTGATGGAACATATATTCTCAAGATGGAATTCATAGTCTCTTAACGGAAATACAAAATATTCCCTTGAGATAAGTTTAATGGGTTTGTTATTCAGAATGTTAGGCCTAACTACTTTAGTAAATAGTTACTAAAATATATATTTATGAAATTGGATTTCATAAATATATGATGAATAACTTAAAGGATTAAACTGGGTACTCAAGGATTAAGATGTAGTAATTTACAAAGTGGCAGTCTACATTCATGACTTTGTATTACTATGAATATTTTATGAAGGGGTTGCATGTACAATAAAGTCTTGGGATATAATTTATTAATAAGGTCTAGAGTGTAATTATATTTATATAGTGGTATTAAATATAATTAATGGTAACTTTGGACTTGTTAAGAGTTGACAGAAAAGCCCAAGGCCCATTGGAGCTACTGTCTTATTTGTTCCCTTTTGGTCCCACTCCAAGCCACATATTAAAGCCTAATTGGAAAGACTCAAAAAGCTAGCCTAATTAGATAATCAGTTATAAGGAGAGAAACATACCGAATTTTTGTAAGAACATGAAATGGTGTATGTGAGTGTTGGACACTCTTTCATTCTCCTTTGAACAAACTCATAGAAATTGATTGAGAGACCACACTTCTTGGGTGTTAGTGGAATTGGAGTGAAGATTAAAAGTTTTCTCAAGAACTTCCAATCTTTGTTTTGAAATTCACCACACCAAGGTTTACTCTCTTGTTCTTATATTCTGAAACTTACATAGCACATGTTATCAATAACGAATAAAGTAGATCCGTTAATTTTTCACAGCGTACATGCATATTTCCATAAGTTCTTTTATGTTTTGGGAAGAGAGTAACATAAAACGGAAGTAAAATTGCATATTTAACCTCATTTTTAATAGAAGTGGGTTACGAAACCCTAATTGAGCTAACTTTAGGTGGATAAAATGTCAAAGTTTAAACCATGAGTAAGCACCTTAAATTTCAGTCAAATCACAAGTCCGTAAGTTACAATTAGCTCTAATTTATTTATTTTTAGAGTTGTCCATTGGTCAAGTTTGTTTGAATTGCCCACCAACTCGCCACTATACCCAACTTTATCAAGATTTTAGAAACCCAAACCTACTATTGATCTATAAGACACGGATTGTCAATTGACAAGCTTACAGATTTTTAATGGTTAGATTGTTCGAAATCACCATCCACCTCGTTGATGGTGGCTTATGGCAGAGATCTTGAGATTTTAGCGTGATCTTCACTAGATTTGAACTGTGAAAAGCGGCGGTGTGTACAAGGACGAATAACAAGAAGGAATGGTGGTTCGGTTGTAATCTATTTTCTGGAATGGAAAAATACCACTCGAATTTATGTTGATTTGTTTAGATGTTCTGCGACCCTACATTTAATACATGCATTTTTGCCCCTAAAGAAAGGTGTTGAGAGCTTTTAAAGCTCTCAAAATATCTGTCATTTAAGCCATTTACTTCTTTCTCAAAAAAAAAAAAAAAAAAAAAAACCTATTTCAACCAACAGCAATTTAATCGATGCTTCTGCTTTGTTTTCTCTTTGTCCTCTTCTCTATTTAAACCAACACGACCCAAAAAAAAAAATGTAGTACCCAAAAATAAAAAACATATTCAGCCGTAATGACTCTCCAATTTTGAAACATTATATCATTTTTTTTTTTTGGAAAAGAACCATTATATCATTGTCTATATATAAAAAAAGCTAATGGTTCTATCTATGGTCATTTTTTGGTTTTGTCAAATTTTGGAAACTAGCTACTAAAAACGCACTGTTTTAATACTTTCTAAAGACACTTCAGTTTTGTTAAATGTCAATGGAAAAACGCCCCACTTCAATTTGGTGAGATGACATATTTCTTTTTATTTTATTATTAGTGCACCAGCTTGGTTTGAGCTTTTCTTATATATATATATATATATATATATATTGTAGGGATGAAAAGCTCAAGAATGTATATTGAGTTGTGGGTCCTGTCCAAGGACATTTAGTAGTCCAAGGACAGGTAGACGTTGGCGAAGAAGTACAAATCAATGAGTTATGATAGGATTCTGGTCATGAGGGTTTGGGAAGGTAGTCTTAGGAAAAATGCCCCATTGGCTTAACAGAGTAGAGGTCAAAAGGGTTGACCTGCCATTGAGAGCAACCCTCAGGGCAATTCTACTAGTAAGGGTAAACGTCAGGAGGGAATAGGACAAAGGGAAGCTAAGAAATATCTAAGGGAAAGTTGTTACTACCGCATTAAATGTTATGTAACTATCTCTTTGATCGCATTAATGTGGAGGTGATACCTGAATAGTGATATTCAGCCTTACAACTATCCGCAAAGACTTCAAGAAGGTGCTAATGAGACAAGGATCAAGATAGGTAACTTGACCAGCACGTGGAGGGTTGAGATGAAGTAAGACAGATCAATATAAAGGAGGAAAACCTCATTACAAGGGGTTGGCTAAGAATCTGTAAAAAAAAAAATACTGTAGCATTAAGAACTATAATTATAATCAAGTCTAAGAGAAATATATTTAAGAACTACTCTCCTCGGACTTTGCCAAGGAAGAATTTCTTTACATAAAACTTGTTTTTCTTTATTTTCTTATCATCTTTAATCCATTGTGAGTGTTGTCCAATTCATTGAAGCCTAGTTCTCAGGTCACTCTCTACAAATTCTTTGTATTGGGCTCTTTGGGTTTTAATCCTTTTACCTTTTGGGCTTAAGATCCAAACCCTGCCCTTACAATTGGCGCTATTTGTGGGAATAACTTGAGTTTTAGTGAGATCAACATTTAGCTATGGTAGGCTCAGGGCCAAACCGGGAAGAGTTTATTGGTTCCCAATATTAAGACCAATTTCTCAATCTTGAACAAAGGAGAGACCGGGAGGTTAGTATGCATACCATGCATACTAGTAGGAGCCAATCTCGAAGTGGGAGTCACCTCTCTCATGAAGAGAATACTAGAAGCATGCAACTGGAGATTGACCATTTGCGGAGGAGGTTACGCCATGAGCGACGTAGAGGAACTCCTTCAACTTCTGATCCTTCTTCTGATGATGATAGGGATAATAGCTATCGGCCCAGGTTAAGGACTCCTCCTAGCGAATCTTTTTCGTGCGATAAGGATCACCATTATAGGCGAAGAAGGAAGAGTTCGTCTTGCAAAGGTCTAGGCAATGATACTATAAGTAGGGCGCTGAACCAGATTTCTAAGTCACCTTTTACACATTGGATTGAGGGGGGAAAACTTCCTCGGTAGTCTACTCAGCCAATGTTCGCCATGTATAATGGCAAAATAGACCCTGTGGAGCATGTTAGCCACTTCAACCAGAGAATGGTTGTTCACTCAAAGAATGAGACTTTGATGTGTAAGGTGTTCCCATCCAGTTTGGGCCCCGTGGCGATGAGATGGTTTGATGGTTTGAAGGAAGGTTCTATTAACTCCTTTAAGGAGCTTACTAGAGCTTTTGAGGCTCGTTTTGTTACTTGCAGTAAAGTTCCTCGGCCTTTAGACTTCTTGTTGTCTATGACTATGTGAGAAGGGGAAACCCTAAAAATGTATTCTTACAGATATTGGGAAATGTTTAATGAGATAGATGGGAATTTTGCTGATGTGACTATAAGGACTTTCAAGGTTGGCCTATCCGCCGAGCATGATTTAAGAAAATCTCTGACAAGAAAGCCTGTTAGGAGTGTGCGTCAGCTCATAGACTATATTGACGAGTATAGGTAGGTCGAAGACGACCAATAACAAGGGAAAGGGAAAGCTAAGGTGGTCTCTCAGGATATAAGGGATTTTAGGTTAGATAGATATAACAATAACCAACCTCGAAGAGATTTTGCTGGGCAATCTGGATCTATTGCTACTCAGGTAGTTAGCACTGTGTTCCAAGAGCGTGTGCACCAAATCTTGGAAAACATTAAGAGTGAGTCGTACTTTAAATAGCCAAATAAGATGGGGGGTGACTCTATGAAGCGCAACCAAAGCCTTTATTGCCAATATCACCAAGAGCGGGGGCATACTATAGAAGATTGCATGGCGTTGTGGAGTCATTTGGAGCAATTGGTTAAGATTGGGAAGTTAAAGCAATTCCTGTATCAACCCAATGAACAGGGTAGTGAAGCAGGGTCGGGAGCTCAGAGAGATGCTTCTACAAGACCACATTTAGGTACAATTAGTGTCATTCTTACTGCTCTAGGAAGAACTAGTTCTTAGCCATCCATGGTGATGTCTGTAGTTCGGCCACTTGCAAAAGACTTGTCCCCTGATCTAAAGAGAGGTAGAGTGGAGGTCCGACCAGCTTTGAGCTTTTCTGATGAGGATAAAGTTGGAACCTTATAGCCACATGATGATACCCTAGTAGTTATTCCCAGGATAGGAGGGTATGATATGAAGAAGGTGCTGGTAGATTAGGGCAGCGGTGTAGAGATTATGTACCCTGATTTATATAAGGGGCTTAAATTGAGACCTTAGGACCTGACCTATGCAAGTAAGATCATAAGTGGTAGAGGTAGACACCATTGTGGTGGATGCCTACTCCCTCTACACTGCCATTGTGGCAAGACCCTTGCTTTATGCCATGGGGGTTGTTTCTTCCATCTTATACTTGAAGGTGAAATATCCGTTCGGGGACCAGGTTGAGGAGCTGGTTAGGAGCCAGTCTATGGCTAGACAGTGCTTGATGGTTGCAATTAGACATCAGACTAGAGAGCAATCCTCAACCTTTGTCGAGCAAGGATCATAGTAATCAATGATGCCAATTTTGTCCACGGAGGTAGTGGGAGAAAGGGCAAAATGTGAGGAATTAGAAAAAATTGTTATTAATAATGATGAGGAGAAGTTTTTCCAAGTGGGAGTTTAGTTGCCTCCTCAGGAGAAGGAAAAGCTGATAGTATTTCTCAAGAAGAATGTTGATGTGTTTGCGTGGAGTGCTTATAAAGCTGCAGGAGTAGATCCAGATTTTATCTGCCATCATTTAAATGTCAATCCATCTGTCATTTCCAAAAAGCAATTACCTTGGTGCTCATCTAAGGAGCATTCTAATGCTGTCAAGGAGGTGGTGGTTAAGCTTAAGCGGGCAGGGGCTATAAAAGAGGTGTTTTACTCGGAGTGGTTAGCCAATAAAGTGGTGGTGAAGAAGAAAAATGGGAAGTGGTGAGTATGCACAAACTTCATCGATTTGAATAAAGCTTGCCCAAAGGACCCCTTCCCCATCCTCGAATAGATTAGTTAGTGAATGCAACTGTAGACCATCCTCGGATGAGTTTTTTAGATGCCTTTCAGGGTACCATCAAATACCATTAACTTTGGACGATCAGGGGAAGACAGTTTTTGTTATGCCCACTGGAAATTATCACTATCACTACAGAGTGATGCCTTTTGGGTTGAAAAATGTAGGGTCTACCTATCAAAGGATGATGACCAGGATGCTTGAACCTCAACTAGGCAAAAATATTGAGGTTTACATAGACGATATGGTGGTGAAGAGCAAGGTAGAGTTTGAGCACGCAGATGGCCTCGGGAACATTTTTGAAATACTGAGGGAACACAAATTGCACCTTAATACTTCTTAAGTGTTTTTTTAGCGTTAACTCAAGCAAATTTTTGGGTTATATGGTCACCCATTGCGGAATTGAAGTTGACCCTGATCAGATTAGAGCAATTAACAATTTGCAGCCTCCTCGGAATCCCAAAGAATTCCAAAAGTTGATAGGAATGACTACTTCTTTGAATCAATTCGTCTCTCGGTCCGCAAACTAGTGTAGGCCTTTCTTCCAGTTGTTGCATACATGGAAGAGATTTGAGTGGATCGAAGAGTATGACTTGGCCTTCTAGCAGTTGAAGGAATATCTTTCTCAACCACCCATTATGTCTAAGCCCAAGGAAGAGGAGGTTCTATTTGCTTACATTACTGTAGCCTCTCATGCTGTAAACTTAGTATTGATATGAGTTGATGATGGGGTGTAAAAACCAGTTTATTATGTGAGCAGGTCATTGCATGAAGCAGAAATTCATAATTTACCATTAAAGAAGGCCATCTTGGCAGTTGTGCATGCTACATGGAAGCTCCTTCATTACTTCCAAGCTCACACAGTGGTGATTTTAACCTAATTTTCTTTTCAATCATTACTTCGGAAAGCTGATTACACAGGAAGAATTGCCAAGTGGGGTACAATCCTAAGGGCTTTTGATATCAAGTATATGCCTCACACCACTATTAAGGGCCAGACCCTTGTAGATTTGATGGCTGAGTTTACTTAGTCTCCATTGGAAGAGGATGGAGAGAAGCTAAACATGGATGAAAAATCAGTTAGAATCATTTCCTCACAAGGACCTTTATCTTGGAAGGTATACGTTGATGGTGCAGCAAATCAAAGAGGATCTAGAGTGGGGCTAGTTGTAATATCTTCTAAAAATATTATTATTGAGAAGTCCTTAAGGTTGGACTTCTCAGCCACAATCAATAAGGCTAAGTATGAGGCTTTGTTGGTAGGAATGGTTATGGTTCAGAAAATGGGAGGAAAAATAGTGGAAGTATTTTCAGATTCAAGGTTGGTTGTAGGCCAAGTAAAGGGAGAATTAGAGGCCAGGGATTTGAGAATGTAAGAGTATTTGAATCAAGTTAGGCACTTGTAATCAGGGTTCGAGTATGCTAACTCTTTTGCCACTCGCAACCTCCTAAGCACAGGGTTTATCTCAGGTTATCCTAGTTGAGGATTTATGTAAGCCTACTGGGATGAAGAAGGGGAAGGTCAAGGTTCATCAAATTAGGGTAGGGTTTAGTTAGATGGATCCTATTATGCTGTTCCTTAAGGATGACATCTTGCCCGAGGAGAAGAGAGAGGCTAATAAAGTGCGAAGAAAAGCTCCTCGTTTTTGGTTGTCTGAAGATCAAAAGTTATACAAGCGCTCTTTTTCTAGGCCATATTTACTATGCGTTCATCCTGAAGCAGTAGAGCCACTCCTAGAAGAGTTACACGAAGGGATTTATGGAAGTCATACATGAGGCAGATCATTGTCTCACGGCCTTCACTCAAGGGTATTGGTGGCCAAATATGCAAAATGAAGTACAAGAATATGTGAAGAAGTGTGACCAATGTTAGAAATTTGCTCCAAACATTCATCAGCCAGGGGGTGTCCTTAATCCTCTGCCTAGTCATTAGCCTTTTGCTCAATAGGGCTTGGATATTATAAGGCCCTTTTGCTCATATTATTGGGCTTGGATGATGCATAGGGCAAATGGGTGGAAGAGTTGCCACATGTTCTCTGGACATATCAGACTACCCCTTGCAGGTCAATAGGGGAAACACCCTTTTCAATGACTTATAGGGCCAAGGCTGTGATTCCTCTGGAGACTGGATTCCCAATGCTGAAGACAAGCTTGTTCACTTCAAACAGCAATGACAGCTTATTAGAGAAGAGCTAGGATTTGATTGAAGAGTAGAGAGAAAATGCCATGGTTCAGCTAGCATGTTATCAACAAAAGCTCAAACAGGGCTATGACTTAGGTGTGAGGTTAAGACCATTAGCGCCTGGAAACTTAGTATTAAGAAAGGTTGTTGGTATTGCGAAAAACCCAGCATGGGGAAAGTTGGGGCCCAATTGGGAAGTGCCATACCGTATCACCTCGGTAGTCGGTATAGGGGCTTATTTCCTAGAAGATTTAGATGAAAATGTCATACCATGTCCTTGGAATGTAAATAACCTGCGAAGGTATTATTATTAATGAAATGCAACTCTACCATGTTTTTATTTCTGACATTGTGTGTTGTGTTTATTACTTGTTTGAATATTAAATAGAACCTCGGTCATGTTTGGTTCCTCGGACCACATACCTTAGGTAAATTAGTATTCCTGATTATTTATGGAAGAACTAAACAGAACCTTGGTCATGTCTGATTCCGCGGACCACGTACCTTAGGTAAATTAATGCTTCTTATTATTTGTCTAGGTATCAAACAGAATCTTGGTCATGCCTGGTTCCTTAGACCACATACCTTGGGAAAATTGATATTTCTTGTTATTTTTTTAGGTATCAAACAGAACCTTGGTCATGCTTGGTTCCTCGAACCACATACCTTGAGTAAATTGATATTTCTTATTATTTGTTTAAGTATTAAACAGAACCATGGTCATGCCTGGTTCCTCAGACCATATATCTTAGGTAAATTAATACTTTCTAAGCAAATATTCAAGCGTTAAACAGAACCTTGGTCATACTGGGTTCCTCAGACCATATACCTTGGGTAAATTAACACTATTCAGTATCTCCCTAGGTGTTAAACAAAACCTTAGTTATGTTTAGTTCCTCGGACCATATGCTATGGGTAAATTAACACCTATCACTGTTTTGATATGTTGTCAAGTGGATGAGCAGGTGAAACTATAAGTAAGTACCTAGTTTACCATTTTTTAAGGTTGAAAAGAAAAGCCTAAAGCACATATAGTCAAGCGAATTACTTGTTTCAGATGTATAAGGTACATTTTTGAAGTCAAGAGTACATTCTATTAAAGGTTGTAGGTCTGAAAGACTTAACTTATTATGTTATTGATTGCAGAGATTGTGGTAGTTATATTATTACTTGAGTAAGCAATTGTTTAAAGTCCAAAATGAGAGTATATCATGAATTGAAAGGGATTATAGATCATACTTATATTGATTAAGTTTAAAGTAGGACAAAAATTAGGTTTGGCATTGCACAATTATAATGAAGCATAAAAGAAAGTTAACACTTATCATTCGATAAAGCCTTGAAAAAGGGAAAAAGAAGTACAACTTTAAAGATATAAATTACAGTTACATGAAAACAAAAAAGTCTATAGACTTTAGCCTAAGCTCTATTTGATCTTTAGTGGAGGGTTGTCTTTTCCTATGGCATTGGTGGACTTGGCAGTTTTAGCAGCTATGGAGGTTGGACCTTTGCCCTTGGGGTCCTCCTTGGCAAGCATGGGAAGGGTAGCTAGGACAATCTCTAGGCTCTGAGATGTTTCCTTACCCTTATAGGAGTCCTTGGGTGTAGTTGAAGGCTTGGTGGCATCAGGGACCACCCCTTTAGTTGTATCTTTATCCCTTTCATCTATCTCAGTCTATCTTACCTTTTTTGAAGGATTGTTGGAAGAAGGGAAGGCCTTGGCAGAACTGCCCTGGTAAGGATCTGTCTCCTTGGAAGCAACTTCAACTTTGGAGCTTAGAGGGCCTAATTCTCGGATTGCAGAGGGATAATAAACATTCTCTGCTCTCCTAAGGGCAGAGGAGGCCTCAACCCCAACTTGATTGAGGGCCCCATTCCACACTTGGAGGCAGTATGTTCTAAACACCCCTGAGACTTTAGCCCTAAGTGCCTCCTCGGTCTTTGTTACCCCTACTTCATAGCCATCTTGTTCAGCTTTGTTTATGGCCTTCTAAGCCTCTTCTAGCTTTTTATTTAGGACCCCAATCTGCTTTTTGGCTGCAATTAGCTGGTCCTCGGTCTGGTGGAGCTGTTTGCATTGACTCTCTGCTTGCTTCTCAGCTCCTTACAAGGCAGCCTCGACGCTTTTCTTATCTCTGTCAGCCTTGGTTAGTTTGTTGTTTAGCTCTTGAATCCTTTTCTTGGCTACATTAAAGGCATCCACAACTGCAATGTGCCTCCTCTCCTCATCCTTCATTTGCCTATAGGAGTTGTTCACCAACTCCTTGGCCCTATGTTCAGCTTGAACTGCCTTTCAAGGAAAAAACATAATGGTTAGAAAAAAGCAATCATAACCTTAAGTTTCAAAAAAAAAAAAAAAAAAAAATCATTTAAAAGGCTTACCTGGGCAAGGTCCCTTTTCAAACTGAGGAACACTTCATGCTTCTTCATGGACCTGAGATCGGCCATGTCCTCGGGCAGCAAAAGGGCCTGTTCCACGGCGTTGGCCACATACTCAGCCTTCCCATATTAGAAGTCCCTTATAAAGGCATTAGTTGGAAGAGGAGCTTTGTCCAACACCAAGGCGAGGTTCCAAGCTGGTATCTTAACCTGGCAGTCATTCCCCCTCTCCACCATGGATCCTTCGCTTGAGGGCCTTGTGTGAGTGGTCTTGGCTACTTTGGCTCCCTTTTGGGGCTCACCTTCCTTGGAAGGAAGGCCCTTCCCTTCCTCCACCACCTCCTTCCCCTTCTAGTCCCTCTTCCTCTTCTTGTCGGTAGGGTCAGGTTGGGAAGCTTGAGTAGAGGAAGGGGTGAGAGGCTTGGTCTGGATTGCCTTTACGAGCATGTAACCTCCAGCATGAGACTCCAACAGATCTAAGAGACTTGATCTGGTTTTTCGTTGTAGCACCATAGCGTCAGGGACAGTGGAAGCTTCCTAGGTGTGGCTTACTTGGGCTGGGGGAAGCTGGTTGAAACCATCAGTTGGAACTTTTGGGGATTGGGGCTGGTTGAAGACCTCGAAGTCATCCTTGGAGTCTGAGACTTCAACTTCTTCTTCTTCTTTGATAGTTGGCTGGGAAGGAGTCGCTTTTTCCTCGACTGTGTATTGGAAGGGTAATTCTACTTACTGTACGCCTTCTGGAGTAGGGCTTGGGTTAAGGAAGCCTGGTACAATGATATTGATCAAGTGAAGGCGGCGGTCTTTCGCTTTGATCACATACTTGGGTGCCTAAAAGCTAGACTAGATGGGGTTGTAGCCGGGGATGAGGTGGGCTGCTCTGAGTTGTCCATCTTTATGGACAAAGATCTCGGCCTTGAGTATGTTGGTCAAGTTTGGCTCATTGACAAGGCTGAAGTTTGGGATAGAAGAGTAATTATCTGTAGGTTCATCAGAAGCAAAAATGTTGTTAGAAAACAGCAAATATAAAAGTAAAAAAATAAATTACAAGTACAAATAGAAAGATTGAGCAAAGAAAATGTTAGTAAGAAAAAAGGTTATTGTTAGAGTCATAAACCTCGACCTAAAGTACCCAACTTGGTGTCCCTTCTCTAGTCGGACAGTGAAGCCGATCGTGCCACTTCCTTGAGATGATTAGAAAATCCTTATTCATACCTTTGTTAGACTCGAGGAGACAGGATATGATCCCAACCGCAGGAACTCTAGTTTTTAGGTAATACCCCTGCCCTGTTAGTTTATGACGATTGTAAATCCAATTAACGTAATGATGGGTGAGGTTCACACCCATCTTCTCATCGAGGGCATCTACGCCACCTAGAATCCTAAACATATTGGGGGCGCATTGGGTGGGGGTGAGTCTGTGGGCAATATCTAGTTACACTACCCATAGGGATTCTCATCCCACCCTCTATAAAGGCGATCATTGGGATTACCACTTCTCCCTCCTGCCTCTAAGTGTACCATTCTCCCTGTTTGCAATATCTAATAGAGACTCTTAGTGGGATTCAATATTGAGCTTTGAAGCTCTTTAGACCCTCTGGGGTGTCTACTAGCTAAGCGAATCTACCCATATGACAGAAAGGTTGAAGGTGGTAGGGAGGCGAGGTGAAGTTAGGGGGGTCGAGGAAGAAAGGGCTTTAAATAAAGAAAAATAGAAGAGAAAATAAGAAGAAAAAAGAAATATACTGAAAATGACTTACGGAAGGGAAGGACTCCTCGAACTAGTTCTTGAGATTTAAGAGTGCAAAAAGTGAATCAAATGAAGTTTTCAGGCAATATATGTATGAGAGGGAAAAGTAAGCAAGAGAATTCCTGCCCAAGTCCCCATAAAATCTCCCACTGTTGGTTTTCCATCGTATAGTAGAACGTGGGGAACATGGAGCTGCAGAAAACAAATGCAAATGCACCTCGAATGCCGAAATGTTAGGAGCGTGCTTTTGGGCAATTGAAAAAACACCTGCACAGACAAAGATGATGTGTGAGAAGAACAGGGTAATTGTTATAATATCGAAATCCTCCTTTTTTTCCCGAGTACCAAACCCTGCCCTTACATATATATATATATATCAAGTTGTCACAATATTTTCACAATGGTTAAAGTGTTAATTCTTTATATATCAAAATAGAATAATAAAATATCATATTGGAACCAACCACAACTAAAAATAAAGGTATTGTAAAAAAAAAAAAAAAAAAAAAAAGGTGCTACATCCACAACATTTTTCACATCATTTTCATAACAAATCTTGGGTGGTAAATTGTTATTCTAATTTAAACTTACCAATGAAATTACTTTTTTGTCCACCAATAACAACGTGTAATAACCTACTACTAATGAATTGTGATGAAAATGTTGTGAAAATAACATTTATCTTGTTAAAATGTTAAAATATCTTATTATCATCACAATATTTTCACAACTGCGAAGTGTCAATTTTTTTACAAGTTGAAGTAAAATATAACAAAGTTATGAAGGTATTATGAAAATGTTGTGCCATTTTTTGTGTTTCTAGAATATTATTTTTTATTAATCAATTTTTGTTGAGCAAAAATTCACTGTTTCATGTACAGTTTTCTTGGATTGAATTTTTGTATTTTGTTTTGTATATTTTTTTCTTTATGCACCATTTTAAGTAAAAACATAGTTTTACATACACACACCAAAAAAAAAAAAAAAAAAAAAAAAAATTAGGATTAAAAACACTTTTCATCCTTTATGTTTGGAGTAGTTCACAATTCCTCTTTAAATTTTAAAATCAAGTAATTTCCCCCTTAATATTTTGGAAAAGAGAAAATATGTCATATTGTTATTCTCTCAATTAAACCTAATGAAAGCTTATGATTCTTAAAATATTCCACTGTGTAATGTCTAAAAAATACTCCCACTAAATTTTAACATCCTAAAACTTTTCTTCATGTATTTTGAGTTTTAGATGGAAGTAATGCTTAGAAAGTTGGAATGGTAATATAAGATGTTTTATTTGTTACCTAGAGAACATTGATTTTCTAGATTTAAATCTTCGAAACTTATAATTTCTCTAATGGAAAATTAATTTGATGACACATGCCCTTTGTTATCTTCTTCTTCTTCTTCTTCTTCTTCTTTTTTGGTTGTTGTTGTTGCTTAAAATGGGTGTTCATTAAAAGCCAATTAAGCTAAAAAATTGCACCTAGACTCATGTAGAATGATAAAGAAGAAAGTATAAATGACAAAATTTTCATTGTGTATGGTTGAAAGTATTTGATTAAGAGTTTTAATTGTAGCATATGACATCATTTATTGCGAAAATTTAAATATTGTGACAAGGTTTTAGCAAAACTTAGTTGCTTATTGTTGGAAAATGTTGATATTTGTTATCATTTTTAGAAGTTTTCAATGAATGAATATTGTCAAATAGGTATCAAAATTCTTATATGAATAAGATTAACTTTGTATGACATACAATTTTTATGTATATAATTTCATACTTCTTCAAATAAAAATTCAAAAAGAAACTCCTTAATTGTTTGGTTTAGTGACCTTCACCATTTAGTATGGATGTATAATAGTTGCTATTATTTTCATTATTGTCGACAAAGTAGCATAATTATATCATTAGGTCTCTGCTATTTTGTACCATTATATGATTGTTAAAACCCAAAAAAGCAGAAAACTGGAGAGGGAAAAATTAGTTTCATTAAGAATAGGTACATAACTAATCGTTAACCTTTGGGATACAAAGAAATTTAGAATTAAGTTCTAAAATAATATGATTCAAATGGATGAATCACATAAAATTAGTTTCATTATTACCTACAGAGTAGCATGTCATCTTTTCTCTTATTATTACGTACAGAGTAGCATGTCATCTTTTCTCTTACATCCCAAAAGGTAAACAATGAAAAATCAAATGTTAACATAAATAAAATGGAAAAAAAAAATGTTAAGTCAGAATTTGTAGAGACAGGGTAACGGTTAGAGAAGATGAAATAATTCAACTAGCTTTTAATGGGAACATGTATAGTATCGGATTAATTTAACCTAATATTATAATTGATTCAACTATTTTTTATGGCTCTTAATAATATGAGATGTGGAACTACTTTTTTTGGCTCTCAATATTAAGATGCTTATGCTGATGTAGTAGGTGAGTTTCATGAGAGTAATGCTATAACAATAATTTTCACAATAATTGCGTTGACAAGTTTGGAGGATAGGTTTTAATTTAGACTGTTAACATCACTTATTCATTTATCATTAACAATTTGTCATCTTGATAGTTGAGAAATATTTTCTAAAATTTTTTGTGGCACTAGTCATTGGTTATAGTTTAATGCTTTGTTTTTTTCCATTATACTACTAGATTTGTAGAAATTTGGGACTAATGGTTCTATCAATAAACAAAAGAGAGCATAAATATCTAGTTTACAATGAGACAAACGGTTTTGGGCTCAATGATATATCGAACAATAACCAAAACTCAAAAGAACAATGACAAAGCAGAGTCGAGGGGTTTAAATAAAAGAGAAGCGTAGGCCAAATTAGGAGAATCATGAGTTTAAATAACACTCAGATGGTTTTTACCAGTAATCTTGAAGCTTTTTAAGTGCAAAATTTTGTCAATAAAGAAAAAAATTACACAATATAAGTTTGACAGTATTGCAATATCAATGCCACTTAATGATAAAGAAGACCGGTTTTTATCACCCCTTTGTTGGTCTGATCTCGATCCCTTCAACAATGAGACCAGTCTTTTGGGTACCAGCTTCTACCTCCATAAGTCTAATCTGCAGTTCATCTTCTCCTCCCTTATTGAAAAACTGACCCAATTCAATCTCTAACCACCCATCTTTTCTCAGTTTCGGATGTGAAGTGTGCTGCTGCGGCAGTACAACCTGGTCTTGCTGGCTTGGCTCCACAGCAGGCATGCACAAACAAACAGTTTGTTTATAGTCTTCACCTTCTCCACTTTTTCCAACTGAAGCCTTTGGAGGAGGGTTAGTAAATCCATAGGCTCTTCTCGCCAATTTGTACACAAGGTAAGCGGCATAGTTTGTATTCGGAGACAGCATGGAAGTATGTATCTTGCCACGGATGTCAAACCACCACTCATCTAAAAGTTTAGCTACCTCTGGGAACCTGTTTGATATTTACATGTACATAATTAAAAACTATATGAAAAGCCAAAAATTATAAAAAGGAGTACTAAAATAAAGTAGGGATAGACCTAGATTCAGGTAAAGAAATCCATCTCCAATACTGAGGAGTGCCACCCCATACAATGCAAAGGTCCCTTGCAGCAAGAAGGTAACATTTCTTACCACTCGATTTGTCCAAGAAAAAGCTCTGTAGAGAGAAAGAAGATCAGCACAGATATGGTTCTATTCAGCATGGTACTGCTTTCACTGGCCACAAGCATACATACAACCAAATCTTTCATAATTTGAACACAGAGATAGAAGCTCCTTTTGTGTGTGTGTGTGTTTATTCTGTTTTTCTATTCGCATATGGCGCTATAACTAAATTTGTGCATGCTCACATAACTAATTTAAACCAAAAGCAAAATCAAGAGTCCATAGTGAAACCAATCCACCCAATGTTGCTGCTTCCATGTGGATCAGAGTTACCAGGTTATTAATTTTCAAAGCTGTTAGCCATATATATGAAGATTAACAATTGAGTTTCAGTGGGACTAGCATAGAGTACAATAAGTATGTAAACCAGAGCCTCACACAAAGTTTGAGAAAGATAGAGACCTCAAAAGCTAACTCAGTAAAATTTGTTTTAGTTTGAGCATTATCCTTTTTATTTGATAAAGAACTAACAAATATCATATGTTCAATGTTAGTGTGTGGTTGTGATTGAGGATCACACCATAATATGGGATTGTTTGTTAATAGTACCTTTTTATTATCGTCGATCAAGATGGGGTTATCGGAGAGACTGAGGTAGAGCTGTTTCTTTGAAGAGAAGTTCGAGGAATCCAATGAAGTTGATGATGATCGAGTAATGATGGCTTGATAATCGGGCGGCAAGAACGTCTCCCAGACAGCGTTGGACTCGGCAGCCGCACGGAATATAGGAGAAACCGCACAAGCTGTGCAAGCATCCTTAGGACTCGTCAATGATACTATGTTCGATATGCATCCCTCTGGTAATACTGATATGTCCACACCATTCCTTTCTCCTTCTCTCTCTCTTTCCATTATTTTCTTCTCTCCTATGTCTATCTCTCTCTCTCTCTCTCTCTCTCACACACACACACATTCCACTTTCTTTTCGTTGGTTTTAATAATTGCTTATTCCTTAATGAAGTTTTTGTTCTTTTCGATACTATCTATCCTCTATGGTTCAGGTTTGACTTAAATAGAATATAGAAAAAAAAAGGGCCCTTTCACATTTCTGTTTGATTGGAACCTGTTATGAATACAAAATATATACACCCTTATCTTTCATAATATATATATATATATATATATATATATATATATATATATATATACTCCCTTATCTGGTTTGACACTTGTGTAAGGTTGTTAGAGTTTCCAATAGACTCTTAGGGTCCGTTTGGTTAAAGAAGTGAAAAAGTGAGAAAATAGAAAATGGTGGGAAGATGAAAAAGTAAGAGGATAAAAAATATTTAAATTTCTCTTATATTTATTTGGTTGGGAGGTTTGTATAAAATTATTCATATACCCTTATTAAAAAATGATATCCAATTAAAACAAAAAAGTGACCAAAAAAAAAAAAAGGCAATCACTCAAATTTATTAAAAAATAAAAATCATATGAAGAAAAAAAAAATCACGTCTAGTTAAACAATAAATAAATAAATAAATAACAAAAAATGAAGAAGAAAAAACAAAACAAATCCCCAAAAAGCAAATTTTAAAATTTAAAAAAAAAAAAAAGAAGAAGAAGAAGAAGAAGAAGAAGAAGAAGAAGAAGAAGAAGAAGAAGAAAGGAAAAGAAGAGCCACGTGTTGGCCAGGAAAGCAAAATCTATTAAAAAACGTAAATGGGATAATTTTTTCAATCAAGTAAATCTCATTTTCCTTCTCAATTTTCATCCCATTTCGGGGAGAAAACACCTGACCCTACCACATTTTTTTCCTTTCCCCCTCTTAACCAAACACCTTTGAAAAAGTTTTCCCTTTTCTTTTTTTTTTTTCATCCTTAAAGTTGTGCTTGGAGAATAAACCCCAAAAAAATAGCTCCAACGAGCTTTCTAAAATGTAAAAATAGAATAGATTAATTACAGTAGTTTCCACACATGAAATGTTACTGTTGCTCTCCAAATAAATTTTTATGACTAAAATATTCAGCCTCATCTCTCCGCTAATTAAGTAGCATTGTATCATTGTGTGTTGCGACTCCTATTTTGTACATTATATGACTGTTAATCCAAAATAAGTAGAGGACCAAAAAATAAAACCCTGAAACTTTTTTGGTTTGGTGGCCTTCCACCATTAAGAATAGATACATAACTATGAGCTAACTCTTGCTGTACACGGAAGTTTATAATTAGTGTTAGGGTCATATTTTGTGTAATTGGCTAATCTTTTGACAAAATACACTTTACTTGTATTTGGGTAGATCTAAGATGGGTTTAGTACTTTAAGAAACATGTTGTTCAAGTCAAGTATTAAATACATGAAGATTGGTCTAAGAAACAAGTGAAGAAAAACTATTCATTAAGTCTCGACAGATAGCTTAACAGAAGCTTGCTATCGAGACTTAATGTGAAGCTCGATAGATAGCTCGACAGCAACTCAATCTATTGAGAATTACGATTTCAAAATTTCCAAATCTGAAATTTGGCCCAGCCTTGCATATTTGTTTGGGGTTTCTTTTCTTATAATCCTAGACATATATAAGACTTATTTTAAAGGCTGTCATACACAGATACAAAGACCAAGAGACTTATATTCTCTGTGTGAAGCTATTGTGTTTGTATGCTAGAGGGTTTTGTAATCGAGTGCTTCCAGATCTTCATTATTGATGAAGTGAAGAACTATGCAGCCAACAACATTTATTCAAGTTATTGGAGTTAGTCACGTACTTGGGATCCATGTTAAAGGTTAGTCATAAATTGGAGGTTTGTGCATCAAGGGAAAGAAGGCTACTACAAGATCAAGTCCAGTTGGGTATTGGAGCAAAAGTTCAATTGTAGGTTGGTATTTCAGGATAAGCCAAGGGTAGTTGGTAAGATTCCTTATACTTATAATCGCTTGATTGTTGATGTGGGTGAGTTAGGCCTGGGCGACCATGTCGGCCCACTTGATCAAACCCAACACAAAGCCTGAGACCCATTAGACAAATTAGACTTGGTGCGTGGGGAGACAGTTAGCCTTGGGCCTTATCACAACGGGCCTAGTCCCAAGTTTGGGACCATGGTCGAGGGGATGACAACTTGAAGGACTCTTGAGTGGTTAGCTAAACACTAACCAATAACGAAGGTAGTCGAGGTGAAACATGAACCAAGTGAGATAGGTAGTTGAGGACTGATAGTGCCATTGGGGAACCACTCTCGAACACAATTTGGCATCTGGAACAAATTCCAAGGGATTCCTTTAAAGTCGTGAGGATCCCTTGGAATTATTAGGAACATAGGAATATGTGTGTGAAGTGGGGAGATAATGATGAAGACCCCACGAATGAGAGGCTATAAGAAGGGGAAGAAGGTGGAGGCTTAAGGGTTGGAAAGTCTGGGGAGCGAAAGAGGAAGAGAGAGGGAAAACACAGGGAAACACTAGGAAATATAGAGGAACCAAGGCAAGTTTAAGGCCTTACCTGTAGGATTGAGTATTAACCCACATATAAATAAATTGTGACCCAAATACTATCACTAAAATCAATATTGGGTGACCACAGTTGATTAGTGGATTCTTGGGAGTGGTGACCTTAAAATCACCCGATGGGGTTTTTGCCTTGCGAAGTTTTTCCCATTTATCAACAAATCACCATGTCAATTTATTTTCCACTGCATTTAGTTTAATTGGTGATTTGTTGGTGACTCCACGATTTACATGCAATTGAACCTATTTAATCAACTTGGATAATTGAATTAATTAACTGGGGTCAAGCTATTTTAACCTAACAAGTGGTATTAGAGCGGGTACACTTTGATTAGGTTTTAATTTTTGCTGTGTAATCCATTGACCCCTGTTGTCATGGAATCAAATTGCATGAAAAATCTTTTTCTTGTACTATCTCTTGTGTTTCTAACCTTTACATGCTTAAGTTTCTCAAAAATTACAAGTCTGAAGGTTATTTGAAAGTTCTTTTGATGATTCTTGAAAAAGGCCTCTTTATGAGTCGAAGAAGACTAAATTGTCTCAAATTGTTTAACTACAAGGGTATATGCCTTAGAAAGATAAAGGCAAGGGTAAAATCACGGGGTAAAATCACGTGGCTATCAAATCAAGGAAAAGACCATCCCTGATGACTTGACAAATAAGCATGAAGTATGCTTCATGATGCACTCAATCTTCAAAGTCATGAACACCTGTCTATGGTATCTTGATAGTGGTTGCTCAAGACACATGACCAGAGACCGCACTCTATTCAAAGAAGTTGAATCCAAGAAAGGTGGAAATGTTACCTTTGGAGATGAAAGCAAATCCTAGATAAAAGGGAAAGGGATCATTTCTTTACCAGGGTTTCCGAATATTGCAAACATGCTATATATGGAAGGGCTAAGAGTGAATCTATTAAGCATTAGTCAGATTTGTGATCAAGACTTCATGGTGTTGTTTTCAAAAGGGAAGTGTCTAGTGCTAAATGAGTCAGGCAAGCAACTCATAAGTGGAATTCGCACACTAAACAATTGTTATGGTCTAGTTCATGGTGTTGCAAACGTGCTATATGTGGAAGGGCTAAGAGTGAATCTATTAAGCATTAGTCAGATTTGTAAACAAGACTTCATGGTGTTGTTTTTAAAAGAGAAGTGTCTGGTGCTAAATGAGTCAGGCAAGCAACTCATAAGTGGAATTCGCACACTAGACAATTGTTATGGTCTAGTTCTTGATATTGAGATTGTATGTAATAACATCTGAATGCCAAGTGAGAACTTACGGCATCAAAGGATGGGGCATGCTAGCTATAAGCAATTATCACTTGTGTCCAAAAATGATGCAATTTTGGGAATGCTTAAACTCAATAAGGTGAAAAATGTTATGTGTGGACCATGTCAACTTGGGAAGCAAACAAAAGTTCAACATCATGCCACATTGACCACAGCCATGACTAGACCTCTTGAGCTTCTTCATGTTGATTTGATGGGTCCAACAAGAATAGAATCTCTTGGAGGAAAGAAATATATTATGGTAGTAGTCGATGACTTTACCAGATTCACTTAGGTCATATTGCTGCGATCTAAGTCTGAAGCTCCTCATCACATCAAGTCACTATGCAAAAGGGTGCAGAATGAGAAAGGATCGAAAGTTGATTGAATTAGAAGTGATCATGACAAAGAATTCGAAAACTCTCAATTACAGTCCTTCTACACAAGTGCTGGCATAGCTCAAGAGTTTTCTGCTCCTATCACCCCTCAACAGAATAGTGTTGTAGAAAGAAAGAATATTGTCATTCAAGAGATGGCTAGAGCTATGTTGCACAACAAGGATGTAGCAAAAGATTTGTGGGGAGAAGCGGTTAACACTACATGTCATATTGTGAATCGAGTGTACTTCAGGCGAAGTACAAAGAAGACACCTTATGAACTATGGAAAGGAAGAAAACCAAATGTGAAATACTTTAGGATATTTGGTAGCACTTGTTTCATTCTAAAGGACAGAGAAAATGTGGGAAAGTTTGTCACCCGGAGTGATGAAGGAATCTTTCTTAGGTACTCCTCCACAAGCAAAGCCTATAGGGTGCTGAACAAGAGGAATAGAAAGGTCATGGAAACTGTTAATGTTGTGATTGATGAAGCATTATCTCCAAGGTCCTTAAAAGTTATAGAGCACATGCCTAAATCAGTTCTCCCTCTACCTTTAGAGATTGAACAAGAAGTAGGTGATCAAGATCCTTCTCCTCCTGCCTCACCTAGTGCTACACAAGCCCCAGAAGCCTCCTCCACATCTCTTCAGCTTGAAGATCAAGTAAAGAAGGAGCCTTCATCTAGAATTAAACTGAATCATCCTTTAGATATGATCGTGGGAAACATGAATGAGCTAACTTTGAGAAAGCGAACAGTTGATAAATATGTGGCTAACTTTATTTCTTATTCATGTTATTTATCTCAAGTAGAACCTGCCAAGGTTGAAGATGCTCTTCAAGATGAAAGCTGGGTTGAATGATGTCTAGACATTGGTACCTAGGCTAGTGGGGGTGAACATCATTGGTACAAAATGGATCTTCTGCAACAGGATTGATGAAGAAGGCAATGTGATTTGCAACAAGGCCAGACTTGTGGCCCAAGGGTACACTCAAGTAGAAGGAGTGGACTTTGATGAAACCTTTGCTCCTGTTGCTCACATTGAATCCATAAGAGTTCTACTTGCATTGGCATGCCACTTGAAGTTCAAGTTATATCAAATGGATGTGAAGAGTGCCTTCCTGAATGGTTTTCTCAAAGAGAAGGTTTACATAGCTTACCCCAAAGGGTTCATTGACCCACACTTTCCAGATCATGTGCTCTATCTTAACGAGTCACTATATGGATTGAAACAAGCACCTAAAGCATGGTATGATCGTCTCACCAAATATTTAGTATCAAATGGCTTCACAAGAGGACAAGAAAATCGAATATTGTTCATCAAGAAAGTGGATTAAGAACTAGTTGTAGCTCAAGTTTATGTAGATGACATTATCTTTAGATCTATAAAAGATGAGTTGGCTCATTCATTCTCAGGCATGATGCAGACTGAATTTGAGATAACCATGATTGGAGAATTGAACTACTTCCTTGGATTGCAGATTCGTCAAAGTGACTCAGGTATTCTCATCTCTCAATCTAAAAATGCTAAAAATCTTGTGAAGAAATTTGGTTTAGACTCTGCTAGTTCTGTTAGAACACCTATGAGTCCAAATGTTAAACTCACTATTGACTTGTTAGGAAAGAGTGTTCATCATTCTTTATATAGAAGTATGATAGGTAGTCTCCTTTACCTTATTGCTAGTAGACCTGACATTAGCTGTAATGTTAGAGTGTGTGCTAGATATCAGGCTAAATTCAAAGAATCACATCTCATTGTAGTAAAACGAATCATTAAATATGTTAAAACTACTAGTAACTTTGGGGTATGGTATGACAATGATACTAATGATGTTTTAACTAGATATTCTGATGTGAATTGGGCTGGGAATGCTGATGACAGGAAAAGTACTTCTGGTGGGTGTTTTTACTTAAGGAATAACATTATCTCATGGATGAGCAAGAAGAAAAATTCTATCTCTCTCTCCATTGTTGAGGTTGAATACATTACTACTGATAGCTGTGTTAGACTTCTCTCATAATTACTTTTTGTGGTTTTGTCATGGATTGCCAAAGGGGGAGATTTTTAGGGTCATATTTTGTGTAATTGGCTAATCTTTTGACAAAATGCACTTTCTTTGTATTTAGGTAAATTTAAGATGGGTTTAATACTTCAAGAAACATGTTGTTCAAGTCAAGTATTAAAGACATGAAGATTGGTTCAAGAAACAAGTGAAGAAAAGTTGTTCATTAAGTCTTAACAGATAACTCGACAGAAGCCTACTATCGAGACTTAATGTAAAGCTCGATAGATAGCTTGACAGCAGCTCGATCTATCAAGAATTACGATTTTAGAATTTCCAGATCTAAATATTGGTTTGGCCTTGCATATTTGTTTGGGGTTTCTTTTCTCACAACCCTAGACATATATAAGGCCTATTTTAAAGGCTGTCATACACATATACAAAGACCAAGAGACTTATATTCTCTGTGTGAAGCTACTGCATTTGTACGCCGGAAGGTTTTGTAATCGAGTGCTTCGAGATCTTCATTGTTGATGAAGTGAAAAACTTTGCAGCCAACAACATCTGTTCAAGTTGCTAGAGTTAGTTACGTACTTGGGATTCGTGCAAAGGGTTAGTCACAAATTGGAGGTTTGTTCATCAAGGGAAATAAGGCTACTACAAGATCAAGTACGGTTGGATATTAGAGCAAAAGTTCAACTGTAGGTTGATATTTCAGGATAGGCCAAGGGTAGTTGGTACCATATTTTTAATAACATTTTTTAAAAAAATGAGATAACATAATTGTGTGTTTAGTATGTGTAGATATTTTTTAGAAAAAGTGTAATTTTTCTGACATGAATAGTAAAATTTAATTATTTATTTATTCTCCCTCTTCGTCCCATCTCTCTCTTCTGTAAGTCCAAGTTTGAACAATTCACTAAATCAATGCAAACCCAAACCCAGCTGAATCAGCCAAATTACTAATTTTTTTTTTAGTTTAGAAAAAATTTGTATTAATGAGTCAAAGAATAAAGAAGCAAAATAAAAGAAAGAAGCAAGCTTGTTCTCCAGACAAGAAAGAAGCAAAAGAAAAAAAAAATTACAAGGAGAAAACTGGTCATCTAAACCCAAAAAAAAGAAAATAAAAGAAGATCAAAAAACAAAAACCCATCAACTAGGGTATTAAAAAAGAAAAAAGAAAGAAAGAAGAAGACCGAAACATAAGCCCATCAACTAGGATATTTAAAAAAAGAAAAGAAAAGAAAGAAAGAAAGAAAGGAGAAGATAGCATACAAGAGAGAAAGAGAAAACAAAAAAAAAAGTGCAAAAAGAAAGAGAAGAAGAAGAGAGAGTGGAAAAAAAAAAAAAAAAAAAAAAAAAAGAACAAATCTGTGGGTATTGTCAAATCTGAGAAAAAGAAAAAAGAAAAGTTTGGAGAGAGAAAGCAAAGTTGGGTATTGTCAAATCCATGGGTCCCACTTTTTAAAGATATTTATGATTATGCCATTGAGCAACATTGATACTTGAAAACTGGTATGAGGAGTTTTCTAAATTCAGTGTTTAAACACCCTAAAATGAGCAACATAACTTAAACACTTAAAAAAATTACTATTAAGATGGAAAAATTGCAACAATAGAGGAAAATAAATTATTGGCGTGGGTACTAGGAAAAGATCAGAAAATGACTACTCTAGTCTGTACTCAAATGCCTTTTCAGGATCCTCTATCATCAAGAAAACCACAAATTTAACAATTAAATTTCGGATTTTTCATAAAAATTAACAATTAAATTTCTAACTTTCTTGACAATATGATGTGGAAGATTTAAGAATTATAACTAATTTTATAATTATAAATGATGTGGCATGGAAGCCACAAAAAGGAAAAAAAAGTCAAACATATCTACTTCAAGAAGATAGTCTCAAATCCATTAGAAGTTCTTTAAATCCACAAGGTGATGCGTTCTAGAATCCATAAGAAAAGAAAAACAAAACATCTATATTTTTTTAAAATGGAATCTAAATTGTCTTGAAATCTACCATGCTTTTAAATAGTAAAAGAAATTCTAAGGCGGCTAGCAAAACGTCCTAAAAATGAGTAAAATTAAGATAATTGTAAAATTAAAACTAATGTCTCTCAGCGACGCCTTAGAACAAATAGGATTGTATTCAAACTTTTAAATTAAAAGTTACAAAGGGAATAAAAATTACTATAATAAAATATAAAAAGGCCAAAAGGAGAATTTTGGGGCCTAAATGAAGGAATTTGGCCCAAAGGTGGCGTTGGTCATCCCCTAAAGGCATGAGTTGTTCCCAATGACATCATTTCTCTTTTTGTCACCAAATTTCATGCAATTATGTCATTGTCACTTTGATGATTACTCTTATTTCTCTCACAATTTTTTTTACTTATTCACTTTTTTAAAACTTTTTCTTCAGGGTTGGGATTGAAATTTTCTTTTCTTTTTTTCTTTTCTTTTCAATCTCAATCATTGATAGCAATAGCAAATAGGGTATGGCATCTGATCTTAATCCAAAACTAAATTATTGGTGTGTATATATAAGAAAATGACTACTCCATGGTAAAATGATTTTTCAAGAGCCTCTATCATCAAGAATACTATGAATTTAACAATTAAATTTCTATCTTTCTTGTCAATATGAGGTAGTTTTTTTTTTTTAAGCCAAGTTAGTAGATTTAAGATTCATTGAATTTATGTAATTTTATAATTTTAATGTTAAAATTAATATTCTACATATTGAAATATTACATGACATGCTTAAATACAATATGTATAACTTTTCCATATATGAATCAATTAAATTTTATATATAAAACATAAGGAAATTTTCATAAATATATTCAAAGTTGAATAATAAAATAATGAATATAAATAAAAGAAAATTACATTAAGTTATATAATAGAAACTACGGTCCCCAAACCTCCTTAGGCTGTAACACTACACGAAGTGTATGGGCCCTAATTTATTTATTTGTGGGCTTTCTTGCAATCCTACAAGTAGAGCTCCAAGCTTCACCTAGATAGTCCAAGCTGTATCCTTCTCCCTTCTTCCTCACTTACACTCCCTCTCCCTTTGCCTGTAATTCCCCCTTTCCTAGTATCTACCCCTTTTTCCCAGTGTTTCCCTCTATTTTCCAACATTTTTCTCAACGTTATTCAACCAGCCTCTCTTGTTTACCTCCCCATTCCTTTTATAGTATCCCATTAGTGAAGTACCCATCATTACCATTTCACCACTTCACACACATTTCCACTTTTGCCAAAATCCCAAGAGAATCATCATGCCTTTTGAGGATTCTCTTGTAACTTGTTCTAGACACCAAATAGTGTTCGATGGCGAGTTTCCCAAAGGCATTGACAATGTTCGATTGCCGACTTGAATTTGACAGTCTCCTCGCCAGCTTCCCTCTAGCTTATTAATTAGTATTGGGCCCAACCTGGCCCAAACACAATATGATTCCCCTGAACACTAATCCTTAGACTCCTACACATTTTTTAGTGGACTGATCCTATCCCCTCAATGTTGGGCCTTGACCACATGGGCCATTCTCGGTCACTTGGGCCCAAGCTCCTATAGAAACCTATCGTGTAAAACAATTTTTTATTATTATTTAAAACTAAATATTATGGTAAATATAAATTAAAATAATTTAGAAAAAATAATAACAAATTTTAAAATTATTTCAAGCATTATTAATAGAATTTTAATCAAAATAATAATTTAAACTTCTTGTAATTTAGTAAGAGAGTTACACCTAGAGTTAAATTAACTTAGAAAAGAAAAAAGAAAAAAAGAGAGTCCATGGTCGTTGGATTATACATAGGGGTGGCAAAATAAGCCCAAACCCACCCAATTATTATTTGGGTTAAATGAGCATCAACCCAATTAGACCTAGTAATTATTGGGTTTTAACTAAAAACCTATTGAGCCCCATTTAACCTAAAAACAATAAACCCAAACTCAACCTAGCCCTTAACACTAAAAAAAAAAAAAAAAAAAAAAAAAAAAAAACCAGCCCCTCTGTTTCTCTCGCACTTAACACAGAGCTCGATTTGGCTGTCAATGGGGCCTCGGAGACCTCAAACGGAACCGCCTTAAGAAAGGAAATGTTCTCTCCTTGTTCATCCTCCTCTAATCGGCGTTCTCACATTCTCGATCTGACTTTTCTCCGTAAGTTCTTCTCAACCTCATAGATCCGATCTTTTCATTCTCTCCCAACAAATTCAGTCCATCGAGGGAAGGTATTTGCCTGAAGGGAAGAAGAGTTATGAATCCAAAACCCTCCAAACTCAAACTAAAATCTATGAAACAGAAACTATCATACATGGCGGAGTGTTTCATGGTGATTACAAATCAAATTATACGCTCCAGGTCATAGCCTTGGAGTTAGGCATTCATAAAATTAAAATAGATGCAGTTGCAGTATGATTCTTAGGCCTAACTAATGGAAATTTAGGTCGAATTTTTCATTTCCTTTGTGTTCTTACATTTTCTCACCAGCCAAACGGAAAGTAACAGTGTGTTTGTGTACTTTGGTCATTTTCACTTTAGGGGCATTTTGGTCATTTTGATAATTGGGCGGGTTGGGGTTTACCCATAATTATTGGGTTGGGTTGAGTTTGGGTTAAAAGCAATTAGTTAAATGGGTTTTAATGCGTAAATGGGTTTTATGTACCCAACCCAATTATGTTCACCCCAAACCCATCCATTTGACACCCCTAATTATATAGTATATGTTATTGATTATAGATTGATTGATTTGGGCTGAGGCTAATTATATTAGCATGGTCGTCGGATTATATAATTGAACAATCATGGATGCTACACAAAAATGAAAGTGAAAAAAAAAAATTATGAAAAAATTGCGATCGGTAAAGCCTGAAGTTACATAATTGGTGATAGCAACCTAAAACCCTGAAGGACTTATGATCTCTACTACATTCCAAAAATCCAAATAGTAAGATTTACACGAATATTAGGAAATATTAAACAAACGTTGTGCCAAAGTATACACATAACATATAGCTCCACCCCCATTCTACACCGCCATAGATCTTGATAGACTTTTTAAATAATTTTATAGTGAAGTCTCACATTGAATAAAGATGAAAAGAATTAGTAGTTTATATAATATAATTGAGCAAATACCCATTGAGTTTAGGCTTTCTGGGTTAAAATGTGCACCCCCAGAAGGTTTAAGCCTTTTGGGCTTAGGCATGTTATATTAATTATTCAAAAATATCCAATGTGTTTATCTCCCCAACATGCTCTACACAACTTAACTTAATTATCTAAAACTTTTTCTTTTTTTTTTACCATATATATACATCCTGGTTGGACAATGTATTATTGAGTCTAGATGGATTTAGTGAAATTCAAGCTTTACCAAAGCTGCAAATAAAATAAATCAATGATTGTTATTTCTTCAGGTAATTAACAAAATCATTATGAAGAAGACAGGTTCCTAAATTCTAGGCCGTCGCTACCAATTTTTCAACTTCTTTACTTCTTTTTTCCCCAATAAGTGCCTTGAAAACTGTTATTTAAAATGTAGTACCAAACGCAGAGATCCACTAATACTATACTCTAGATGTTCAAAATTTTTGACAATAAAGCATAATACTGATACGATACAAATTTGACAGAATTGAAATGTGGTGTCTCATAATGCCACCCTTCAACAACTGGGCCAGACTTCCACCTACCAGGTTCTGCCTCCTTAAGACTAATACGCAGTCCATCATCTTCTCTTCCCTCGTTGAAAAATTCACCCAACTCAATCTCCAACCATCCATATCTTTTCTCTGTTTGGGAAGAGGAGTGTGATGCTGCAGCGGTACAATCAGGTCTTGCTGGCTTGGCTCCATGGCAGGCCATTTTTTAAAGATAAAGTTTAGCTATAAAATTTATTGTACCTTAATACTATAACAGTCTTACTCAATATCTTTTTATTAGAGATAAATTTTGACAAATTTACCATTAAATTATATTTTCTTCTTATATCTTTCTTACTTGCAAAATTTCTAGAAAATTAAAGATCAATAACTATATCATCAATAAATTGTTTAAATTGGAAATTTTTGTAATTTAAAATTATGCATAAAATATAATATTATAGGTCATATTGTAAATAATATTCAATTGATTTAACATATGTACTAAAAGCGTAAAGAATATGCAATTCAACGATTAGATTTTTACAATATATGGTAATATTAATAATATTGGGTAAAGTTGTAGTCTTAAGTTGCAATCAATTTTGTAATTAAACTTCTACCTTTTTCAAACAGTTCCAACTAAACCCAACCCATTCAAGCCCATTAATTACTAGCCAATACTTACCGTTTTAATGTCATTGCTGACCCCCAAAACTCACCGTTTTAATATCAGTGATGAAATTTAGAATTTAGACCTTTGGTGATCAAGACAAAGTTGACAACCTTCCAAGGCAGAAGTGTTACTACTGACAGACACCACAGCAACTCCAAATGCTCGAACTCTCGAAGCCTATAATTTTTCGATTTTTTTTTTAAATATTGATTTAAATTAACTAGTGTGTCTCATTAAAATTAAATTAACGGTTAAGATTAAAACAATGTGAAATAAACGGTTAAGATGTAAGTGGGTACCATACCCACTAAAAATATGAAGGTACTATGCGTGGGTATGACGGGGACTGTCAAACTGGGGGCCCATAAAACTTCTTTTTCTTTTCACAAACAGAGAGGCCAATTAAAAAAAAAAAAAAAAAAAAAGGCCAAGTAAAATTCAAAGCATTAATCTAAACTGCATCTTACCATTATGTCAAACTTATAATTTTAGATAGGGCAGCTAAATCTAATTTGCGCATTTCTTTTTGCATTTGTTGATATTCTTTCTTGATTTTGGAACTTTAATGGGTATTAAGCAACTTTATTTTAGATTTTTCCTCATTAATGTATTCATAAATGCATACAGATCCAAGTCTTTGACAAAGTGAGTATAATGGAATGAAAACAAATTGGAATCATCCACAGTTTTCAATACATGATAAATTATGTGTGAATGGCATGATAACAACAAAAGAAAGTTTAAAAAACTGGCGATGTCACAGCCTCAAAGGTTATGCAAGTTGACTTGACATAACGGGTCAAGTCACAAGTCAACCCGTTTTTACTTTGGGTCAAAAGCTTGGATTTGGGTGAAGAGTTTTTCTTCAGGTTTATGAACTGGTCCAATTTTTACAGGTCTAGAATTATCTTCGGGTCACAGATTTTTCGCTTGTGGCCCAGGGGCCACACCAAAAAGGAATGCAAGTTTGGTCGAACATGTTTTTTTTTTTTTTTTTTTTTGAGCAAAAGTTTGGTCGAACATTGAAACAGCGTGAATCGCAAGTTAACGTGATCGTGGATGAAACTACTCCTGACAGAGAGCTAGCTGCAAAAATTTCTATGGGACAGAGGAAAAGATAAGTTTGACAATGAAGACGTGCAACAATGAAACAAATCACTAAGAAGCCAATGTGTAATGACATGCAAAAAGTGAGAGACTGTATGTCTCTCAAGAAGTGCTGTCTAATTAGAAGATTTGAGGAAGTAAATGTGGTTTGGTCACAATCCTTTCCATCAAGCCACTAATAAATTGCAGCTTGCCTGTTAAGCTAGAGATATAGTTTGAACCCAAGGCTTCTTGCTCTATTACAATAATAAATTATCAATTGTTCTAAAAACTTAAATTGTTAAGATATGATAAATTTAGCAACCTTTTACCATTGAGTAAAGATACATAACTAGTTGTTAACCTTTGCAATACACAGAAATTTATAATGAAGTTCTAAAATTATATGATTATCAAAAAGTTCTAAAATTATTTGGTTTCAAATGTTTAAATCACATAAAATTAGTTTCATTATTGTCTAGAGTAGCATGTCATCTTTCCTCTTACATCCCAAAATGTAAACAAATAAAAATCCAATGTTAATACATATAAAATGTTAAATCAAAGAATTGCAGAGAAAGAGAAATGTTTTCAGAAGAAAAATATAATTCAACTAGCTTTTAATAGGAACATGTTTAGTATCGAATTAATTTAACCTAATATTATAGTTGGTTTCAACTATTTTTGTGACTATTAATATTAAGATGCGGCTGATGTGGAGCCACAATTTCTGGCTCTTTTTTGGTAGATAGTCACTAATTGCTCTTAATATTAATATGCTGATGTGCAATTACTTTTTGTGTCTCTGAATACTTAGATGATTATGTTGATGCTGGTGTGGAGAATAGCAGGTGAGGTACAGCGGAATAATGCTATAATAACAATTTTTCACAACAATTATGCTGATAAGTTTTGATCTGGACTCTCTTTTAGCAATGACAATACTTCGTCATCTATCATTATCAACTTGCCACTTCAACTGCTGGGAAATATTTAGTAAAAAAATTTTGTGGCTTTAGATTCATTGGCTGTAGTCTAATGCTTTGTTTTTACCATTATACTACTAGATTGGTAGAAATTTGGGACTAATGGTTCTAACAATAAACAGAAGAGCATAAATAATTAAATATATAGTTCACAATGAGGCAAACGGTTTTGAGGCTTAATGATTACTCGAATAGTAACCAAAACTCAAGAACAATGGCTAACAAGAGTTCGATGAAATAAAATAGAAAAGAAGTGCAGGTCCGAATTAGGAGAATTATATGGCTACTGGAGTCTATAAAGCACAAAATTAAGACACTAAATTGGTTTTAATAGTAAGGTTGAAGTTTAGCACAAAATTAAGACACAATAAAAGTTAGAAAGTATTGAAATTTAGTATATCGCTGCCACTAAAAGTGATAAAAAAAGAACAATTTGTATCAACCCTTTGTAGGCCTAATCTCGATCCCTTCAACAATGAGGCCAGACTTAACGGTACCAGCTTCTACCTCCATAAGTCTAATCTGCAGTTCATCATTTTCTCCTCCCTCATTGAAATATTCACCCAACTTACTCTCAAACCATCCATCTTTTCTCCACTTCGGAAGCAAAGGGTGCTGCTTCCTTGGCTCCCTTTTAGGCCTGCTCAAACAAACAGTTTGTTTACAATCTTCAACACCTCCAGTAGTTCCAACTGAAGCCATTGGAGGAAATCGATGAAACCCATGAGTTTTCCTCCTCAACTTGTACACAAGGTAAGCGACATAGTTTGTTTTCGGAGACAGCATTGAAGTATTCATCTTGCCACAGATATCAAACAACCGCACATGATGAAGTTCAGCTACCTTTCGAAACCTGTTTGATTTTGACATGTACATAATAAGAATTAAATAAAAAGCCTTAAATAAAAAAATTAAAAAAGGGTATAACATACATAGGGGACAGGCTTGGGTTTAGGTAGAGACCTGGATTCAGCTAGAGAAAACCATAGCCAATGCATATTATTGTGACCCGCTGCAATGGACAGGTCCCTTGCAGAAAGAAGGTAACATTTCTTTCCACTCAATTTGTCCAAGAAAAAGCTCTGCTAGAAAGAAAGAAAGAAAGAAAGAAGACGAGCACAGAAGGTTGAAATTAATATTAAATTCATCATTTCTTAAGAGTTCAAACTTTTGAAACAATGAGTAATTTATCAAGCAATTGAATCCTGTCCCCACTCAATCTCCCTTTTAAAATGTTAAAAATCTCACGTGTTAAACCCCATTTAATAAGTCAAAGTCAAGGCTCACACGTGGGATAGGTGTTGGAACTATGGCTAAACAATTAAATTTATAATTTATTAATAGGTTACACTTTTGGGACAATCGTTAATTTATGAAAAATATATTTGTATCTATTCAACATGGTGTTGCTTTCACTGGCACTAGCATACATTCAATGGAATCTTTCAAAATTTGATCTCAAGAGTTAGCAGCTCCTTTTGTTCTTTGTTTTTGGTTCCTTTCTTGTGTTCTATTTAACTAAATTAAAGCATGCTCACGTAACAAATTCAAAACAAACACAATTTTGAGAGTCCATAGTGAAACCAACCTACCCAATCTCACTCCGTCCATGTGGATCAAGCTTACCTGGTTATTAATCTTCTTTATAGCTATTGAAATGAAGCACCTCCAACATGTTTGAATTTTCTTTTTATTTTTTATTTTTTATTACTAAAGAGGGTGTTCATTGCTTTTTTGGGGCTAACTATTTCCTAAGCGTGTACAGGGATAGAGCCAAAGTTCTACGAGGGAGCCAAAATATGAACCAAAAAATTCTTAAAAATCCAAACTAAAATCCATTTAGAATAACAAATGGTTTGCCATTTTAATTTTATAAAAAATTGTCAACAAATGAAAAGACAAATAACTATTTTTTGATACATTACGAAACAATCATCTATCAAAAAGGAAGTTAGCATTCTTTTAAATCTTGAAAATCATCATAACTTAAAGCTGCAGCAAATAGACACAAAATAAAAATAGTAAGATCAGGCCACTCAATAAAACAAATAGATAAAAGAATCAAAGCTTCAAGCTATTCAGTTAAAGGGTCTCGTTAATGGTGACTTTAGGACATTTGTTAATGGACTATTTTAGAAAAGTTTTGATATCACTTTATAATTGTTTGGGCAAAGGTTTTGACACCACTTTCTTATAAATAGAAAATCTCACTATGACATTAACCAAATAGTGTCTATGCGTATCATTCATTCAACAATGTGAAGTGTGTCATGACTCCCGTGGGTGTGACATTTTTAATCTTATTATCTTCTTTTCTTTTCTTTTTCTTTTTTTTTTTCTTTTTATTTTTTTTAAATTATCTACTTGTTAAGCATTCCAGTAGCCATTCCATTAAGTTACTCTGATGGACCGTTTTGTTAGAGAGATGAAAAAAAACGGAAGATAGAAAATGAATGATGAAAAAGTGAAAAGATATAAGAGATTTTAGTTTCCTATATCTGTGTTTGATTGTGGGTGAAATGTGAAGGGATGAAAAACTTTTTTGTTTGGTTGAGATTTGAGAAGAAAAATGAAAGGATGGAAAAAATAGTTTGTACAAATTTCCTCTAATACTGTTACATAAAACATTAAAATCCTTTTTTATTATATTACTCATTAACATAATTTTTTACTTAATCAAATTATTATTAAAAACCCATGTAGCAAGACTCAGTGGTGGCTATTTTTGGGTGGACCGGTATTAAATGTTTATAAAAAGAAATTATAATGTTTTTACAGTGAACCATATCACTTATCCACTATTTTATTAAAAATCACTTATGTTTAAAATTGTTGAGTTAACTTATAATTAAAAAAAAAAGTTGTTTAACTTACTCGGCAATTTTAACATGTGAAAATATTTTAGTAAAATGGTGAACAAGTGATACGCCACATGACAAAGCATTGATTTAAGGTAAGCTTCTTTTTTTTTTTTTTTTTCTTGAGAAGAAAGGTTCATGGTAAGCTACTAACTAAGCTGGTACTCTAGTGTTAAGGAAAAAAAAATCATGCGTTGCTTACTGTGAGAGTGAAATTTTGGGAAAAACTGACTTTATAAAGTATGAACAAGAAGAAGAAGCATTATAGGTGAATTGTTTTTTGTGGCCCTGGTGGAAAACACCCCCTCTATTTCTCTTGTTACCAAACACACCAAATAATGTATTATTATAGAGTTTGATATTTTAAACAAAAAGACAAAACATCTCAGCTCAGCTGGATTAATTGTTCAGTAAGGCAGTAATTGGGTAACTTTAGACCAATTATACACAACTTTACTCATTTGAAAGTCTAATAAAGTGAAGCAGTAATAATAAGTGCGCTATTACCTATCACACAAAGTTATTAATATTAATATAATGGGATTGTATGTCAACAGAGTACCTTTTTATTGTCGTCGATCAAGATGGGGTTATCGGAGAGGCTGAGATAGAGCTGTTTCTTAGAAGAGAAGTTCAAGGAATCCAATGATGTTGATGATCGAGCAATGATGGCTTGATAATCGGACGGCAAGAACCTAGTCCAGACAACGTTGGACTCGGCAGCCGCACGGAATATAGGAGAAACCGCACAAGCTGTGCAAGCATCCTTAGGACTCGTCAATGATACTATGTTCGATATGCATTCCTCTGGTAATACTGAAACGTCCGCATCGCAGGAGGTAGGACCATTCCTTTCTCCTTCTCTCTCTTTTTCCATCATCTTCTTTTCTCTCTCTCTCTGTGTCAGTCTTACGTATATTCTCCAATTTTTTATATGAAGGAGCGCTTCTTTAATAGCTTTATTGCTTTGTCTTTTTTTTTTTTTTTTTGATGGACTTAACTTAATGGTTAAGGTTTTTTTTTTTTTTAGTTCTACAGTAGAAACAGGCTAGCCGAGTAGGATAGCTTATCTAACTTTTTATTCATTTTATATATATATATATATATTAGCTAAATTCCATTGTACGAGGTTTAGGTAAATGTCAATGAGATTCAGAACTTTTCAAAACTAATTAATTTAGTCTCTAAAACTAATTTAGTTCTTAAAATAGTTGAAAAAAAAAATAACTAAGGCCCTGTTTGGATGGTGGAAATACTATTACTTATCACTAAAAAATCATCACTTAATAACTCATCACTTATCACTTAAAAATCCCCAAGTTACAGACCTAGTATGTTTGGCACTACAACCCGGTATAGTTTTCATTCCCAAAACTCAAGTATTTTCACTTTATGTGGGATCCACAAACTGACTAAGTTCAGTCTTCTTCTCATTTCACTTTTTTTTCTCTAATCTTCAGACTCTCTCACTAGTTGGATTGGTTCTTCTCATTTCTCTGCTCTTTCTCTCTAGCTGGATCCAAATCAAAATTTCATTTTCCATAACCACACCATAGATCCAAACCTCACCCCTACACCAACATCTCAAAAATCCAAGCCCCACACCTACATCTCAAATCCGAACTCCACACCGACAAGATAGAGAGAGAGCTTGGTAGATTCCACCATCTGTGCTATTGAGATGACGACCCACAACTTGGAATCATGAGATACTCTCGAGATGGAGACAAAAACGAAGAAGAAGGAAGACTTAAGCTTCAGCTGGAGTTGCAAACTGGGACGGAGAGTTAATGAGTTTTGTTAATGGTAGACGGGTATGGAGAGAAGAGAGTTGCGTGGGAAGAGAAGAGGAAAAGGAGAGGAAAAAAAGAAAAAAGAAAAGAAAAGAGCTGGTCTGGCAAGGAAAAGACAAGACACAGACATGGGCCCCACAATATGAATATATTTACAAAAATGTCATTGTAACTCTATTTCTATAACTCATAAACACCAAAACTTTGTTTTCATTTTCACTAACTCATAACTCAATTTGGTGAGATATGAGTGATGGAAACAAAAAATGAAAACTCATCTAAACAAGCCATGCACATGTGGGACTTATAGATTTTCAGTGATGAGTGATTGAAAATACAAAATTCAAACATCCCCTAACTATTTAAGAACTATATTGGTTTTAGAGACCAAATTGGCTAATTTTGAAAAGTCTTGAACCTGGTTGTTGGAAATATGAATGTATGCAGCGGAAAAATTAATGGATCTACTTCATTTGCAATTGATAACATGTGCTATGTATGTTTTAGAATATAAGAATAAGAGAGTGTACCTTGATGCGGTGAAATTCAAAATCAAACATGAAAAGCACTTGGGAACACTTTTAATCTTTACTCCAATTCCACTTAATGTCCAATAAGTGTGGTCTCTCAATCAATTATATGTCTATGTTCTAGAGAGAATGAATGAATGTCTAACATTCATATACATACCATTTGATGTTGTTACAAAAATTATATATATTTCTCTCCACATAACTGATTATCTAATTGGGCTAGCCTTTTGAGCCTTTCCAATTGGGCTTTAGTGTGTGGCTTGGAGTGGAATCAAAAGAGAACAAATAAGACTCTAGCTCCAATGGGCCTTAGGCTTTTTTGTCAACTCTTGACAAGTCCAAAGTTACCATTAATTATGTTTAATACCACTATATAAATATAATTGTACTCTAAGCCTTATTAATAAATTATATCCCAAGACTTTATTGTACATGCAATTCCTTTATAAAATATTCGTAGTAATACAAAGTTATGAATAAAGATTGTCACTTTGTAGATCATTACATCTTAATCCTTGAGAATCCGGTTTAATCCTTTTAAGTTATTTATCATATATTTATGAAATCTAATTTCATAAATATATACTTTAGTAATTTCTTACTAAAGTGGTTAGGCCTAACTCTCTGAACAACTGACCCTATTGAACTTATCTCAAGGGAATATTTTATATCTCTATTAAGAAACTATGAATTCCATCTTGAGAATATATGTTTCATCAACACTAAATGTGGTTGCCCAACATACTAAGATTTTGACCGTTACTATAGATCTCACACTTGATATATTAAAGCAAACTACACTTTATGATCAGGTCCATTATTCTCTTAGGATTTAGAGTTCATATAAATAGAAGTTGTGAGATTTATTTTTCATTTGACAGTCGTTAGGAGAATAATAAATCTCACAGTGGTCTAGTTCAATATGTCTTAACTCTTAAAACATATCAACACATCAGCTAGAAGTCTCCACCTCCATGATCAAGACAAATCATCTTAGTTGATATATTATAATCTTCACAGATGAAATACCTAATTTCATCACTAACTATGAACTAAAATTCTGAGTTTACAAAGAACTTATGACTTATATCTTCTGTGAATAAATCACATAAATCACATACTATGCATCTCATGAACTATATGATAATGTCCGAATATTCATGTTACCATTATTTCAAATAAGAATAAAACAACTTTATTAATCATACATTAAGTCATACATAATGTCATACCTAGCATCATACAATAGGATTTAAAGGCACTAATCCTAACAATCTCGCACTTGCCTTAAAAACTATTGTACACTAATCTTACTCTCATTCCCTCCAAATGTGACTCAAAAGTCCTTTGAGGCAAGGCTTTAGTAAAGGGATCTGCTGATTATTTGCACTTTCAATCTTTGCAACTACTACATCTCCATGAGCAATGATGTCTCGAATGATGTGGTTTTTTTTCTCAATGTGCTTTCCTTTCTTACTATTCCTTGAATCTCTGGATTGTGCAACCACTCCACTATTGTCGCAAAACAATGTGATGGATACTTGCTTTATTCTCACTACACCAAGATCAGAAAGGAATTTCTTAAGCCATACAGCTTCCTTTGCTACCATACAGCTTCCTTTGCTGCCTCACAAGCAACAACATACTCAGCTTCCATGGTAGAGTCCGCAATACAAGATTGCTTAACACTCCTCCAACTTATGACTCCACCTCCCAAGGTGAAAACACATCCTGAAGTGGATTTTCTGAAATCTAAATTCGATTGAAAGTCTGAATCTGTATAGCCAATGGGAATCAAATCATCACATTGGTAAACAAGCATATAATCTCTTGTTCTCCGTAGATACTTGAGAATATGCTTTATAGCTTACCAATGTTTTGGTCCTGGATTGATTGATATCAACTTACCATGCCAACTAAATAACAGATATCTGGTCTAGTACAAAGCATGGCATACATGAGACTTCCTAATGTAGAAGCATAAGGGATTTGTCTCATCATATTTTTTTCCTCTTAAGTCTTAGGCCTTTGGTCATCAGACAGAGGAACTCCATGTCTGAAAGGAAGCAACCTTTTCTTGGAGTTTTGCATGCTAAACCGTTCTAGAACCTTATCTATATATCCAGCTTGTGATAAGCCCAACATCTTATTCTTGCGATCTCGCCAAAGCTTGATCCCTAGAATAAAGTTAGCCTCACCCAAGTCCTTCATATCAAATTGGCTTGACAACCAAGCCTTTATTGATGACATTACTCCTACATCATTTCCAATGAATAGAATATCATTAACATAAAGCACTAGGAACATTACTACTTTATCTCGATGTCTTTTGTACACACATGGTTCATCAAGATTTTGTTCAAAACCAAATGACTTGATTGCTTGATCAAATCCAATGTTCCATGACCTAGATGCTTGCTTAAGTCTATAAATGGACATTTTCAACTTGCATACCATATGCTCTTGGTTCTTCGCTATGAAACTTTCTGGTTGCATCATATAGATTTTTTCTTCAAGATTGCCATTTAGAAAAGCAGTCTTGACATCCATTTGCCAAATCTCATAATCATAATAAGCAGCAATGGATAAGAGAATTCTGATAGATTTAAGCATTGCTACTGGTGAAAAGGTTTCTTTATAATCAATACCTTCTTTTTTTGTATACCCTTTGTCGGGGGAATTTTTTGTGCACGTGGCCACATGCCTTTGGAGGTGTGACTTTGCTAGGCCCGGATTTGTTTTGGAGAGGTCAACCCGGAACTCGACATTGGGCCGCATAGACCAATGGCTACCGGTGTATTTTCAAACCTACAAAATAGATAAAACCCAAAGTCTTAGAATCATGATAATGGTTGAAATAAACAAATAATATGCTTAGCATAATAGTTTTGATTAAATGGTGAGTTGATACGTTATTATTATGTATATTGAGTGATGTCCAATATTAGAAAATAATTAATTAGGTGTCAAATGCCCAACAATGGGATAAGTCCAATAGTTCATGTTTAGTTGCAGTTCATGGTTCATATATATCATAATAAGGTATGTCCGGCAATGGTCCATGTCCAAATAATAAATGTCCAATGATAGTTCATGTCCAAAAAAGATATGTGTCCAAGGATGGTAGATCGATTTATTAATATGTATGTTCATTAATGAAGTATTAATGAGATGATATTAAAATAACTTGCATCCAGTGGTAAAATAATAATGAATTAACATGTACTTAATAATGTAATCTTGAAAATAGAGAAAGATTGACTTATCTTGTGTGTTTCTGACTCCAGGCATATAGCTTCACTTTGTTCTTTATGTGATTTGTGGCCCTAGCCATGTAACAATAATGGTCTGATGACATTCCAACAGTATAATAACATTAGTTGAGTGGTATAATGATAGTGAATAAAATATACTTAATAATATAAGTTTGAAGGTAAAATATAATGACTTATCTTCATAATTTGAGGCTCTAGCCATAACATCAGTGGACTTAGTCATTTCAGCAACCTTCAAACTTTGAAGCTCCAGCCGTACAACACCAGTGGGCTTAACATTTCAACAGCATGGTGAAGTGAATACTTTCATGGTGACTTCATGTTTGAAAAGGGAAAAATTTGTGCAACTGGAGGGAGAGAGAGCATATCCAGCCGTGTGCATCAGTTGGTTAAGTTTGTCCCCTTAATCATGCACTTAAATGATTTTCCCCGTGTAATACTCTTTTAATTTTTTAGTCAAGCATGAGTGATATTGCCTTCCATAAGAAAGGCTTTTAATTTTTATAAGTTTTTTCCTTTCATAAGAAGGGCTTTTAGCATTATAAATATATGTCTTCCATGAGAAAGGGCTTTTGTGATGTGTTCTTGGAAGAATATTTTGATACGTTTTAAGATGTGTAGAAATAGTAAGAAATATATATACTGTGAGATATGGTGTTTGTAATATGTATGGGAATTATATGTAGATACTTTGTTGGACATGGATCTTGTATATGTATAATTTGTTAGACATGGAGTTTAGAGATATATGAGAAGTATGTATGGGTATTTTGTGAGGAATGTGTTTTGTAAAATAAATGGAAGTATGAGATAGATAAATGAGAGTTAAATGTAGTAAAGGCTGTTGCTAGGATTGTTTTTTGTATTATGACATTGTTGCTTTCTAAGAAGTGAGGTTTTGCAAGAGAAAATGGAGAAAAAGATGGGGATGTGTTTATGAGCAACAAGATGATGATATTTCAGAGTAATGGAGAGTGAGAAAGATGGGTAATGGATAATGGTATGTTATAATATGTGTGTTGTGTTGTTCTCTATTAAAAGAGACTTTGTAAGAGAGATGAAGAAAGATATGGCGATTTTTAGAGACATGGCAGCAAAATGAAGGGAGTTTCAAATTATGGGAGATGAGAGAGGGATCAATCAATCTTAAGTGTGTAGCTTGGCCCTCTTTATATAAAGCCAAGCTTTGTAACTAGGTTAGAATTTAATTGAAGGAAAATTAGCAAATAAGGGAAAATCTTTGACAAAGTAAGTGGTCTTTTGTTTTTTAACCAAAAGAAGAAATTTTGAGACTTAAATGTTGCTGACACAGCTGGATGATGTCATGTGGATGACATCCTTTGCTTGGAGGACAATACTTGGCATTAAATTCATAGTTTAGCTAAAAATGGTAAGATAATCTTTATGAGATCCTTCTATTTCTTTGGGTATGACAACAAGCTGCTGAGATTAGGCATTAATGAGCAAGTGATGTCATTTTTAGGACATGTGTCAACCTACTGGAGTTTCTGCAGCTTAGCTGGAGCTGTTACAACTTTTGCAAAAGCTGTTTGCAGCTTCCGCTGGAGCTATTTCAACTTCTGCAGAAGCTGTTGCAGCTTCTGCTGGAGCCATTTTTGGTGTTTTTGGCTAAGTTTTCTCTTTTGGAAAATATATTTGATGAAGTTTTAGAGATGTAATCATGATCCTTTTGCATTTTAACCAAATCTTGGAGAGTAAAGAGAGCATTTAATGCTAGATATGAGATATTAATATATATTTAGCCATGTGCTTGGAATTGATTTAGATGATAATAATATAATTTATATGAAATACTATAATTACATCTTTAAACTTATATTATATGATGGACATTAATTTTTATATAAAGAGCATGGGGAGTTTTATCATTTTAAGTGTTATGTGATATGAGAGGCTTACCCAAATGTTACCTATTGTACACTGACCCGTCAGATTTCAGGGAATTGGGGGAGACACGTCAAGTAACATGCTTTCCTTTATCAACTTTGAAACACTAGAGCTTTACTGAACATACTTCTTGGCCCTCCAAACGACGACTCCCAAAATTCCCTCGATAAGACTCATGAGCTTGGATCATGTGCCAAAAAAATGAGATGATGTGCTATGAGTTTGAACCATGAACTTTGACGCCTTTTTGTCTAAATATAAGCTCTTTTGGGCTTTAGAAGAGATTTTCCCAAAATCCATGATAGTGTTGACGTGGTGCGAGTTGCCAATGAAATGAAGCCATGTGTTGTAAAAAATTTGTCCTCAACACCCTTTCGCCACTAGCCTTGCTTTAAAGGTACCAACCTTTCCATCTATCCCTCTCTTCCTCTTGTAAACTCATTTGCAACCAACAGGTTTAATGCAATTAGGCGCCTTTACAAGATCCCAAACTTGATTGGAATACATATAATCTAATTCAGATTTCATAGCTTTGACCCAATGATGTGCATCTATATCATTCATTGCCTCTTCATAACTGTAGGGATCCGATTCAGCCTCTTTTAAGATAGCTTCATAAGTTTCTTCCAAACCTATAAATCTTATAGGAGGCCGAACAATTCTCCCACTACGACGAGACACCTGTGTACTAGTCATCTTATGAGTAGTATCTTGTGGTGTATCTAATACAGCCACATCATCCCTAGTTTCATCCATTGGTTGTTCATTTATAGGTTCATTCATTTCAACCAAAACAACTTTATTTCTAGGATTAAAATTATTCACATAATCATCCTCCAAAATTTTGGCATGTGTGCTAACAAACACTTTGTTATCTTTATGATTATAGAATAAATAACCCTTTATTTCTTTTGAATACCCTAAAAACATGCATACTTCGATTTTAGATTCCAACTTATCAAACTTCCTTTTCAACACATGTGCTGGAGATCCCCAAATGTAGAGATATTTCATACTAGGCTTATGCCCACTCCACAATTCCTTAGGGGTGTTGGGAACAGATTTTGATGGAACTAAATTCAAAATATGCATTGCAGTTGTTAGTGCATATCCCCAAAAAGAAACTAGTAAAGTTGAGTAACTCATTATGGACCTAACCATTTCCAAAAGAGTCCTATTTCTTCTTTCTGCTACACCATTCTATTGGGGAGTTCTAGGTGCAGTCAATTGGGATACAATCCTATTTTGAGTTAAGTAATCCTTGAAATCCCTATGAAGGTATTCACCACCACAATCAGATCGAATGGCTTTTATGCATTTTCCTAATTGATTCTCAACTTCAGCCCTAAACTCTTTGAACTTTTCAAAGGCTTTGGACTTCCGTCTCATTAGGTACACATCACCATATCTTGAGTAATCATCAGTAAAAGTGATGAAGTACTCATAACCTCTTTTGCTTAGGTTGACATAAGACCACATATATCCATATGAACTAATTCAAGCAACTCTTGGGCTCTTCTACCTTTTGCATTAAAAGGTCATTTGGTCATTTTGCCTTCCAAACAAGATTCACAAACTGGAAATTCATCAAAGACCAAAGGCTCTAAGAGTCTATCTTTGATCAGTCTTTGAATTCTGTTTGGATTAATATGACCAAAACACAAGTGCCAAAGATATGCATCATTAGTAGAAGGAAACTTTCTCTTTAATGATTTTACATGAAAGTTATTATCTAATTCAGAATTATATAATTCATGCTTATCAGGAGTTAAAATATAAAGACCATCAACAATATTACCAAAACAGATAAACACTTTACCCTTCTTTATTACAACATTGTCTTTCAAGATAACACAATATCCATGTTTACCTAAATAAGTTGTAGAAATTAAATTCCTACAAACATTAGGTACATATAGACAGTCTTCCAATATTAAAACCTTAGACTAAAAACATAAATTAAAAACTTCAACAGCTACAATCGGAATTCTACTTCCATTAGCCAAAGTAAGAAACAATTCCCCTTCATTAAGCTTTCTAGTCTCCTGGAACCCCTGCAAAGAATTGCAGATATGATTAGTACAACCTGAATCTACACACCAGAAATTTGTGGGATTTTGTACTAAACATATTTAAAGGAGGAATGAACTTTTCTTACCTTTATTATTGGCAGCTTTGAATTTTGGACAATTCCTCTTCCAATGTCCTTTCTCACCACAATGGAAACATTTTCCTTTGATCTTCTTTCCTTTGTCAACAACTCCGAAGGCAATTTGTTTACCATCTTGCTTAGTGAAGTCCTTCTACTTCTTCTTACCCTTACCTTTCGACTTAGATTGAGAAGTAGAAGCTTCAGCCATATTAGCATCAACACTAGAAGTAACAAGAATGCCTTCCGCCACTACCAATTCATTCATTAATTCAAACAAAGAATAAATCTTTTTGTTCATATTATAATTGAGTCTAAATTTCTTGAATGATTATGGTAGTGACTGGAGTATCATATCCACTTAGGATTCTCCATCAATATCAACACCTAAAACTTCTAATGTATTCAGGTTAGAGATCATTGTAAGACAATGCTCCCCCACTGAACTATCTTCAGTCATTTTGGTAATATAAATTTTCCTCATAGTTTCTTGCCTTACAGAATGGTCTTACTCACCAAACATCTCTTTCAGACTTAGCATAATGTTTGAAGTTAGTTCTACATCCTGCATTTGCTGCTATAGAACATTTGAGATAGACTCTAGGATGTAGCACTTGGCCATCTCATTAGATTTCTGCCAACGATCATATCGCTAGTTTTCCTCTGAAGGAGCATCTAATGAAGGAAAGCTAGGGCATGGTTGAGTAAGCACATATTTGTGCTCTTCAGCTGTAAGAGCAATGTCCAAATTTCTTTTCCAGTCAACATAATTGGATCCAGTAAGTTTGTTTTTATTAAGAATAGTAAAAAGTGGGGTAAATGATGCCATGTTCAAATCTGAAAATAATAAACATGAATATAATAAGTAAACTGTACATTATCAATTTAGCATATAAGCATATAATATGGAACCTTAATAAAACCATAAAATAATATATGCAACGACAACCCAATCCATGTCTATAATTCCTTGGTAGCAAGTTTATTATAAACACATTAATTGATTGAGAACTATTCTCATTATTAGTGCTATCATGATAACTCTTATCATACACTAATAATATGCCGTATTATCTTTAGCCTCTAAGTAATAATGACATAACTCCTTTGGGAGGTTAACATTACATTTAGTCTAGTGTACACCATTATCTAGAATCATATGTAGCCACATTTCATCTCCCTTATAATGTTTAAACTTGTAGTTCCATGGAACAAAACACCTTCCTTTGGGATCGCGAGGCATATACGCCAAGACGAGGTGCTTGTCCACACGACTTCAAACAAGTAAGTTCAATCTTGTAGTACTGTGAAGTAAACACCCTCCTTTGGGATCACAATGCATATACGCCAAGATGAGGTGCTTTCCCACACTACTATGAACCGATAATGGAGGCCGTGAGATCCAACCCTTGTATCTCTCTCCCACTAGATGTTTTAAAATAAAGGTTTTTATTTTGTAAACAAGTGTAATCTAATCACAAACAGCCTTGCACTTTAAACATTTGAAAACACATAGAAAAAGTTCAAAATTCCCTTTAGCGGCATTTTCGCGAGAATCTCGCGACTAAGCTCTTCCCACAAAAATGAGCTAAGGCAAAATAGTGAAAACACAAAATTCAAACAGAAACTTTTGCAACTATTTCGCTAGTAAAGCTTACTCATGAAAAGTTTTGTGAAAACAAAAATTCAAATAGAAACTTTCGCGACTGTCTTGCGACTGTTTCGCTAGTAAAGCTTACCCGTGAAAAGTTTTGTGAAAACACAAAATTCAAACAGAACCTTTCACGACTATCTCGCAAATGTTTCAATAGTAAAGCTTACCCACGAAAAGTTTTGTTCTTCAGAGCCATTTTTCGCAAGTAACTTCGCGAGAAGCTGACCCACGAAAAACCCGTGTTTTAAGTTTTTAAAGGAAATATCTGAATAGTTTTCAACAGTTTTCATGAATAAATAGCCACCATATGAACATGATAGTTAGAATTTGATATCAAAACTGAATTCCATTGATACTATAGCCTTAAAGTTCAATTGAACATACTTTAATTCAAATTTAAACAACATCATAACTCCAATATTAATTTTCATCAAACCATAGTTTCAATAACCATGCAAAAAAATTAAATACCTATAATCTACTAACATCATGAAACTATTATCTCTAATTCCAAAACTCATAAAACATGTTATTTAGATTGGAAATTGAAAACCGCTCTGATACCATTTGTTGGAAATATGAATGTACGCAGCGGAAAAATTAACGGATCTACTTCATTCGCAATTGATAACATGTGCTATGTAAGTTTCAGAATATAAGAACAAGAAAGTGTACCTTGATGCAGTGAAATTCAAAACAAAAATGAAAAGCACTTGGGAAAACTTTTAATCTTCACTCCAATTCCACTTAATGCCCAAGAAGTGTGGTCACTCAATCAATTATATGTGTATGTTCTGGAGAGAATGAATGAATGTCTAACATTCATATACATACCATTTGATGTTGTTACAAAAATTTTGTATATTTCTCTCCACATAATTGATTATCTAATTGGGCTAGCCTTTAGGACCTTTCCAATTGGGCTTTAGTGTGTGGCTTGGAGTGAGATCAAAAGGAAACAAATAAGACTGTAGCTCCAGTGGGCCTTGAGCTTTTCTGTCAACTCTTAACAAGTCCAAAGTTATTATTAATTATATTTAATACCACTATATAAATATAATTGTACTCTAGGCCTTATTAATAAATTATATCCCAAAACTTTATTGTACATGCAACCCCTTCATAAAATATTCGTAGTAATATAAAGTCATGAATGAAAACTGCCACTTTGTAGATCACTACATCTTAATCCTTAAGTACCTGGTTTAATCCTTTTAAGTTATTTATCATATATTTATGAAATTCAATTTCATAAATATATACTTTAGTAATTTCTTACTAAAGTGGTTAGGCCTAACTCTCTGAATAATTGAACCCATTAAACTTATCTCATGGGAATATTTTATATCTCTGTTAAGAGACTATGAATTCCATTTTGAGAATATATGTTCCATTAACACTAAATGTTGCTGCCCAACATATTGAGGTTTTGACCGTTACTATAAATCTCACTCCTGATATATTAAAGCAACATATACTTCATGATCAGGTCCATTATTCTCTTAGGATTTAGAGTTCATATAAATAGAAGTCGTGAGATTTATTTTTCATTTGACAGTCGTTAGGAGAATAATAAATCGTACATCGGTCTAGTTCAATATGTCTTAACTCTTAAAACATATTAATACATCAACTAGAAGTCTCAACTTCCATGATCAAGACAAATCATCTTAGTTGATATGTTATAGTGTTCACAGATGAAATGTCCAATTCATCACCGACTACGAACTAAAATTCTGAGTTTACAAAGAACTTGTGACTTATATCTTCTGTGACTAAATCACATAAATCACATACTATGCATCTCATGGACTATATGATAATGTCCGAATATTCATGTTACCATTATTTCAGATAATAATAAAACAACTTTACTAATCATACATAATATCATACATAGCATCATACAATAGGATTTAAGGGCACTAATCCTTACACTGGTTTGCATTAGATCAAACCTCAGGAGATGTTAGTGGAATATACTTTTTATTTTTTCTTTCTGAAAGTTGATTTTTTTCTTAAAGTACTGCAACAAAAAATTAGAATGAGATCCATAATAACAATAAAGAAAACTTAATATTTTTGTGCGAAAAAACTTACAAAAGTTAATCTTATACTACTCTTTTTTTAGAAATATTACCTCTTCAATATTTGTACAACGAGTAATGCCACAGTTACAAACTATTTTACACAATTTTTACAAAATGTTGATGTGGTCAATCTCTTATTAGTTTTCATCTAGGACAACTATTAATATCACATTTTCATTTACTAATAATTATTTATCACATTAGCATTTTGTAAAATTTTTTATAATTATTCTTTCACAACAACTAATAGGTAGTAAGTTATTATTAGTTTTAATTTACACATACTATTGAAAATAGTTTTTACTTACAAATGACAATCCATAATAACTTGCCACAACTAATTTATTGTGAAAGTATTATAAAAATATTCTCGGCATATTGTTCCCCTAATTGTTTTTTTCCTTTTTTTACTAAAAAGTTATAGCGGAACACCCAAAAGTCAAAACTTGTCGAGCAAATTGAGCAATTATGGCTGCGTTTGTTTTTGATGAAAAAGATTTCAGGAAATTATTTTGCACCCAACAACGTGTTTGGTAGGGCCTGTAAAATAAAGTCAAACGGAAAATCAACAACTTTGACCGGAAAATAAGCCCTTTGACCTGGAAAATATTTTACACTTTTATTTTACCTTCAAATGATTTCTGGACTCAGACACGAGAGAGAGAGAGAGAGAGAGAGAGAGAGAGAGAGAGAGAGAGAGAGAGAGAGAGAGAGAGAGAGAGAGACTAGAGAGAGTAAGATTGGGATCACGCCATCGAGCTCAGACCACCGCCCCAAGCCCAGACGCGCCATTTAGCTTGCGCCGTCGAGATCGCACCCCTCTAGATCGCACCGTGAGATCGTCCCGCCGCCCTCTAGATCGAACTCTTTTCATCTCAATCTCGGCGCCGCTTGAAGCCTGCTGCCGTTGGACTGATCTCGATGCCCATGACCCACCCATGACCGATCTCTCTCTTTCTCAATCTACATCTCCCTTTCCCTCGATTTGTGATCACTCTCTCTTCCTCCTCCCTCTCTCTGTTTTACCGAATGGTTTTGTGTATTGAGAATGGTTTTGTTTTGATTTTTGTTTCTTTAAAAGTTTATATATTGAAATTTTCTATTATAAAATTTGTTTGGATACTGAGGAAATGTGAGAAACTAGTAAAAAATAGCATTTTCAGAATGTAACCAAACACATGAAAACATTTTCTGAAACAATTTTCCCCTGTTTTCGGGAAACTTGAAAATATTTTCCTTTCCCGAAAACATTTTTACCTGAAAATATTTTACACTCGGAAAATATTTTACATTCAACCAAACGCAGCCTAAGCTAACTTAAGCCCAAAAAAGGCTTCTACTTGGTGGACCCACAAACAGTAGCATTAATAATCAATAAGATAGCTTTAAATTTTATCCCAAGCTAGTGTGTTATGGAATTGACAAATATTTATTCCAAAAAAAGTTATAAATAAGACTATTAAAAAATAAAAGAGATTTCTATAATCTTGAAAATCCTTAGATAAATCATATTATATATAATAAAAGTTGGGTTTAGACGCCGTGGTTACGCCATGTGACTTCACCAAATTGCATAAATTTTAATAAATTTTTAGATTTTAAGAATATATATATATATATATATATACATATTTTTTGGATAAATATGACAAATCAAGTAACGAAAGAAAGTAGTATTTGATTTACAACTATAACATTTGTGTCTATCTAAAATCTTATCAACAAAACCTAAAATCAATAGAATAGAATTACCTAAGGATAGAATTGTCATCTGCAGGTTTTTCTCTAACTTTTTCTAGAATTCCTTTACGTGTCTCCTTTCATGATTAATTCATAATCAAACTGCCTCTCCATGATTAATTCATGAGCATCATCTAAGGAGTTCGCAATTGTCACAGCTGTTTTAGGCAGATAACAGTGAATATATAATCTCTCCAGAAACCAGAGCACTCCCACAATTGTCAAGGCTGTTTTAGGTAGATAACAACTCCTCTCTCCTAGAGGTAACTCAACTACATTGTTTTTGCCTCTAATGTTGGAAACTCTTATGTTTTATTTCTGGGCTTGCTGCTAGAACTTGCATTTTTTTTCTACGTGTTTTGTGTGTGTGGATAAATTTGCATCTTATGTCATCTTTTTCCTAATAATAAAGTTTAAAAAAAAAAAAAAAAAGTATTTGAGTTTCACCTAAACTACTTCTTTTTGTTCATATCATCTTCTTCACAACTTAAAATTCCCACTATATATACATAGTTTTTTGGTGTTTCATTATTTTTACTACATACTTTACAATTATTTGTTATATTCTTCCTTTCTCTTCTCTGCCCTACCTACAAGCTTGTAGGTAATTTTTTTTTCTTTCATCAAATTGAATAAATTTTGTGTATTTGTTGCCTTTTTATTATATATAATATGATTTTTATGAACAAGTTTTATAGATAGGCTAAAACTCTATGTTTGATCATAGCTTTTATTGTTTTTTTTAGAAGTCAATATAGCAAGCAATATATTTGTATTTTTTAATTTCTTATTATATGATTATTTGTTGTTGACATCAATATTTAATAATGGATTTAATTTATTATGGCTTTTGGTTGGTGCTTTCTTCCATGTAATCTATATTCTTTAATTAAAAGCAAAATTTGTTGTCTATCTTTACTTAACTCCTTTTTTTTTTTTTTTTTTAAGTTCAAAATTTTGGATATTTTTTCATTAATAAATTGAGGTTTTCGCTTAATTTTGTTTTCAACCGTTTCAATTATTGAATTCATTATTTTTTCATGTGTAATATTAATATCTGTGTTTTTTTTTTTTTATGATAAAAAAATAATATATGCGTTCTTAAAGGCTAAAACACAATACAATTACAAACATTACTTTAAGTAAGGTGTTATATTTATTTATTAGTAAGTTAGAATGTTATATTAAACTAGAGCATTATATTTTTATTTATTATTAATTTAGAATGTTACATATGGATACATATGCTGGTTTAGGGTTGATATAACTTATAACCATTTGAATAAAAATCAACACTAAAAAAAATGATTTAAATATCAAAATAAGAAATAAAAATTAAATTTCTTTTAAGTGTACAAGTACAATTTAATTTTTAATCTTAAATTTTGAATTAATTATTTTTTCATTTTATTTGTTATTAAATTTAATTATATTATCAAAATATTTTTTTATTAAGCCGTGCATCGCACGGGCATAATACTAGTTTATAATAAACTCAATAATGATTGAAAATCTCAAATCTTTAAATAAAACCAAAAAAATTCAAGTAACATATATGTTTTTCGACAGACATGATAGCTAAGCAAACGGCTAAACTAAATAAAAAAAATTAAATAAAAAAAAGCTTATTACGTTGTTATCAATCAAAAAAGAAGAATTATAAAAATAAAATTCTCAATATTTTTTTATTAACTAGCAAAATGAATTTTAAATACAGAGTTTGAAAAAAAAAATGTTGTTTCAATGAGAAAAGTAAACACCTGCTTCCTCATGATTTGTTTAGAATTAGCTTCCTCATGATTTGTTTAGAATTAGCTTCCTCATGATTTGTTTAGAATTAGCCCTTGGCCAGCAAGCGAAGTTCCTTTTATTTAAAACCACTTATATACCTTGCAAAACAAATAATGTAGGCCTTCTTCCTTTTTTGGGAATCCAAGTAAACTAGATTGATGACCCAATGGAAATCCTAATTTCATTTCCTTTAATTTAAGATAAGAAAATTTGGGCCAAATTGCAAAGGCAGCCCACCCTATCACCGGTTGATTTGATTTTTTTTTTTGGGGGGGGGAAGAACAGTCGGTTTGATTAAATGTTCTAGGGCCTTCAATCTTGTTGTGGTATGTTTTTAAATTAATTTAAATAATATAAAAAGGCTTCAAGGAACTAATAAACTTTTCAAAGTAACTCTAGCCTAAGGATTAAGATCGGGTGCAATACTCCTGGTTCAATTACCACTTAACTCACAAATTTTTTTTTTTTTTTACCACTTTCACTTTTATTTATTCAATAGTTGAAATTAAATTTTTTTTTTTCAATTCTTAATCTTAGCGATTAAGAGCTACTAGCTTGTAACCCATGCATATGCATGGTGATAATGCAAAAAATCACCAAGTTGAGGACCTCGTCTCACCGGATGGATGATCCCGTGGTGTGTTGGGTCTATGGTCCAAGCTTGCAATAAAACTTGAGAAAGAAGTGTAATACACCGGTGTGGTGTTTGCCAAAAACACTTCGATGCTTAAGTTAGAAAGGGAGAAAAATGGTTCAGAGAGAAAAATGACTCAAAGTGGTTTTTGGGTGAGTATTTGTGTGTACCTTTGGATTGTGCTGTCCCCTTCTTTTATAGTTGTTTTCCCATTTTTATGGATAATGAATTCTAGCATTTATGTGCAACGGCTAGTGTGCAATGAATGGGAGCTCTGAGGTACACAGCTCACTCGTTATTGTTGCTCCGTCCGTTACTTTTTATCATTAATGTACGCAATAAATGCATAACGCTTGTTTAGATCGTCATAGACACGGAATGACGATCCCGTGTTATTTTCGACTCATCAGTTGCCCCCTTGTTTGTGTCCTCGTCTTTAGGATGAGACAAGAACATATTTGTCCGTCACTTCATGTTCCATGTTCAGCACATTTATTGTGAAATGATGTCTTGTTTGCTGCGCCCCACGTGTACGGTCAAGATGTCCTCGTCGTGTCAAGTTTCCTCAGTTTTCCCACACATGATCCCCACTCATTTCATGTCTTTTCCCTCCTTTTATTTTCATTTTTGGTTCAATTTTCTTTTCTCTTCTTTGGCATTTCACCTACTTTGGAGCTCTTTTGAATTTTCCCCGTTTCCTCTCCATTTTTCTGGTAAGTTTTTCGTGCTCCTCCCCCTGCTTTTGTTCTTTCATGGTATATTATTCCTTAGTTAGGTTGGATTGCCCTTCAGTTTCTTTTTTCTTTGCTCGTTTGTGTGGTTTTCTTGGGGTTATAGGTAGGAAACATTCTAGGGTTGGGCTTTTTATAGTAAAAAGTTGTCCTTATAGGTCTATTATGCTTTTCCTATTCCCTTAGTTTATTGTTCAGTAGGAATAGCTCAATCTTTTCCAATGTCAGAGGGAGGTGAGGTTAGGTCTAGTGAGCTCGAGACGGCTTTGCCTTCATCCGTGGATCGTGGTGTCCTCAAAGTTATTTCTCCTTCTATTCCACATAAGGCTTAGGGTAAATGTTGTTCTCTCAAGGAGAAAGACTAGAAGAGGATTAGGGATAGGTTTCAATTCCCTTCCTCTGTAAAAATTAGGATACCAGATAGTGACGATAGGGCCTGCCACTCTTATGCTGACGAAGTGTGTTTCTACGAAGCTGACTTTGTCAGCGGGCTCTGTCTTCCAATTTATCCATTCATCAGGGAGCTTTTCTTCCTTTTACAACTTGCCCCAGCCCAGTTAGTACCAAATTCATGGAGGATAGTGATATGTTGCATGGTGTTATGGATGTTTGCTAATGATGGAGACATCATTAGGATAGATGAGTTTTTACACTTTCATTGTCTTCAAAAATCCAAGGGCCTGGGCTATTGGGAGTTTAAGCCATAGGGTAATAGCTCAAGGTTGGTTCTTAACTCCCCTTCTTCTCTCCGAAATTGGAAAACCAATTTCGTCTTCGTCTTTGGCGATTGTTAGGAGTTTATTTCAGGTGGTTTAGATGATGCCCCCAAACTGCTTCATAGTTGGGGAACTCCTATGTCTGGTGCGTCCTCCAGTTTATTTTATTCGTACACACTTAATTCTCTAGATGTTCGTGATGCTGATGTAATTATTTTCATTTTTTGCAGCTTCCACTCACCTTCATTTGAAAAGGAGGTACCGCACTCGTGTTGAGAAAGTTAGAAAGTATCTTGAGACGGTAAGGGATTTTGATGAGTTCATTTCTCCTTAGTCTCTTTTTCAGCATTTCCTTGGGCCAGAACCTTCCCAGCACGTCCGAAGGAATGTTGAGATCGTTAAGAAGAGTAAGTTTGTTGAATCGTCGTTTGGGTAGACTTCACATACTTGTACTTATTTCTCTTCACCCTTCTCCTTTATATATATATATATATATATATATATATATATATAGGGATGCCGTCTAGATTTAGCAAGGTGAAGTTGATTGAGATCCGAGAGAAGAAGGCAAAGGTTGGTTTGACAGGTGGCCTTTCGATGAGGAAACGTCAACGAGACAATGAGCCACCTAAGGACAACCCTATGTTGATTTCGCTTATTGCAAAGGTTGTCCCTCAGCGTCCATCCTTGTCCGCTTCCTCTTTGGAGTTGATCACTAACGATGCCCCCAAGCTCAAAGGAAAGGATAATGGTTCTTTTTGGGACGATGTAGGGACTGTGGTGTTAAAAGCCCATGAAGTGATATCAGTTGACGATCTTACACCTCTGGGGGTGAGGCTGTCTCATGAGTTGATGTCTTCTCATGTGCATAAAGTTATGTAGGTATTAATTGCGAATGGGGGTTTTCTACTTCTTTCAGTGTATTCCCTGTTTTAACATCTCTCTTTGTTCTTTGTAGGTGTTGGAAAAGTCTTTATACATTTCTAGGAAGTACCTAGATTATGAGGAGAAGTATGTGGTGGCGAAGTCCAAGGTGGAGTCCCTTTCTGTGGAGAATGAATCGCTCAAGAGCCAAATTTTTGCCCTTGCTGAGGAATCTAGGAAGGACGAAGAGCGTCTGAAAACTCTAGAGAAGATCCTTGACACTGAAAAGGCCTTTTCAAGGTTGAAGGACAAGCAGATTAACGAGGCCCTTTTGAAGGTTGAGAAGGCTAGCTCAGAGGCAGTGGAGAAGTACAAAGCTTCAGCCAAGTACTCAGATAAGCTTTGCGACTATTACGTAGAAGGCTTCGATCTTTTCCGTAAGTACTTAGCAAAACACCATCCAGAGTTGGACTTCTCCATGCTAGACATGGAAGAGGTGGAAAGGGAGATCTTGGAAGATTGTCCTTCTAAAGTTGCAACAAAAATAGCTGACAGCATCCCAATAGACCCGTCTCCCTCTAACCTTCCTTGAAAATTCCTTTTTTTTTCTTTTTCTTTTTTTGTAAGGAAAAAACATTATTACTTTGGGGCTTTCTGTTTTGAGTGTATCTATTTTACCTTTCTTCTTTGAACGAATTTTTTTTTTTTTAAATAATCTTTCGGGTCGTCTGTTTTTAGCATACTTAATGAATATCTTTATCCTTGAATCCATTTGGCAACTGTCTTTATGAATGACAGCATGGCTACGTGCTAAATAATTTCCTAACGAAGTTGTATGTATTACTAGGTCATGTGTAAATGACGAACTTGTTTCATATTAACGACTTTATTTTGAATCATGTATGAATGACAAATTTGTTATGTGCTAATAACCTTGTTGGATGACGATGTTGTTATACGTAAATAGTTTTATTAAGTCATGTATGAATGATGATCTTATGATGTTTTAATAGCATTATTCTAAGTCATGTATGAATGACAATCTTGTTATGTATTAATAACATTATTTTAAGTCATGCATAAATGAAGATATTGTCATGTATTAATAACTTTATTTTAAGTCATGTATGAATGACGATTTTGTTATGTATTAATAACTTTATATTAAGTCATGTATGAATAATGATCTTGTTAAGTATTAATAATTTTATTTAAGTCATGTATGAATGACGATTTTGTTATGTATTAATAACATTATTTTAAGTCATGTATGAATGACGATTTTGTCATGTATTAATAACTTTATTTTAAGTCATGTATGAATAACGATCTTGTTAAGTATTAATAATTTTATTTAAGTCATGTATGAATGACGATTTTGTTATGTATTAATAACATTATTTTAAGTCATGTATGAATGACGATTTTGTCATGTATTAATAACTTTATTTTAAGTCATGTATGAATGACGATCTTGTTATGTATTAATAACATTATTTTAATCATGTATGAATGACGATATTGTTATGTATTAACAACTTTATTTCATGCATGATTAGTGTTTGTTAATATGTATTAATATTTTTCAACGTCATGTGTTAATGACGATTTGACCAATAGATCGTGATGGAAGAATCTGCTACGTATAATTCCTGAGTAGTACTTCTGCGTATGTTCCATTGATATAGAGACAAAACATTCCTTCGTCTATGTAAAGCAGATAACAACAAAGAGAAGAAAAATAAAAGTAAATACTATAAACATTTTAGAATACTTGGGGACTGTTCTTATTGATAGTATCTCTTTAAGTGTTCTATATTCCATGGACAAGGTAGTACTTGACCATCCAATGTCTTCAAGTAGTATGATCCTTCTCTGGAGTGACGAATGAATTGGTAGGGTCCTTCCCATGCTAGTCCTAGCTTCCTTTGGGATGAGTCCTTTGTTGCCTGCGAGACTTTCCTAAGGACAAGATCGCCTATGTTGAATCTTCTCACCTTCACCTTCTTGTTGTAGTATCTGGCCATTGCTCCCCTATACTTTTCCATCCATTTCAAAGCTTCATCTCTCACCTCATCTATCAAATCCAAATTATTGTCGAGCTCTTGGTAGTTCCTTTGCTCTTTGTATGCTTTGACTTGGATGTTCGTCAGTCCTATTTCCACTGGTATGACGGCTTTAGTTCTAAATGTTAGTTTGAATTGTGTTTCTCCTATTGGCACTCTTGTGGTCATCCTGTATGCCCATAGAACATTAGGCAGCTCTTCTGGCCATGCCCCCTTAAGCCAAGTTTTGATAATTTTGAGTAGACTTATGTTCGTCACTTTTTTCTGGCCATTAGCTTGAGTGTGTCTTGGAGAAGAGAAGTGGTTTTTTATGCCTAAATCTTGGAAAAATTTTCGAAACTTGGGATTGTTGAATTGCTTCCCATTGTCTGATATGATTACGTTTGGAATACTGAACCTACAGACTACGTTCTTTCATGCAAAGCTAGTACTCTTGGCTTTTGTGATCGTCACTGTTGGCTTGACTTCGACCCACTTCGAAAAGTAGTTGATTGCAACAATGAGGAACTTGTACTACTTTCTTCCTATAGGGAGTGATCCCATTATGTCGATCTCCCATTGGGCGAATGGCCAGTTATCGACGTCATTGGCTCACCTGGTCTTGTTTGGATGTTCATGAAGCGTTGGCATTGGTCACATGCTTTGATGAGGTCATATGCTTTGATAAGGTCATATGCATCTTTTTGTAGCGTTGGCTGGTAATATCCTGCTCTAAGTGCTTTTCTTGCCAAAGATCTTGCTCCTGCATGGTTACCACAGACCCCTTCGTGTATCTCTTGAAGTATGTAGTTGGCTTCTTCCTTGTTGACACAACGGAGATAGGGGAGAGAGTATCCTTATTTGTAGAGGGCGTCGTCAATAAGGATGAAACGAGCAGCTCTAATCTGTACCTTTCGTGCTTCTTTCCTGTCTTTTGGGAGTTGGCCTTCTTTCAAGTAATGAATGATAGGAGTCATCCATTCGTCCTATTCTTGTATCTTCATCACCTACTCTCCCTCAGTGCTAGGTTGCCCCCTTGTTTCCATGCACAACTCTGGAGATATGCCATGTTCCTCTAACGAGGCTAGACATGCTAAGAAATTAGCTTTAGTATTCTTTGCACGAGGGATCTGCTGGAACTCGACATTGCTAAAGTGTTGTAGGAGTTCTTTGGCGATCTTCAAATACTTCTGCATTCTTTCCTCATTTGCTTCATAATCTCCTTTTACTTGGCCAACTACAAGTTGAGAATCAGCTTGGATGATGAGCTTCTTGGCTTCGAGGACTCTTGCAAGACTCAATCTTGTTAAAATTGCTTTATACTCGGTTTCATTGTTGGTTGTTGGGAATTGCAATCTAACTACGTACTTTAGAATTTCTCCTTCAGTTGTTATGAGGACTACGCCTGCTTCTCTGGCCTTCTTGGTGGCAGGCCCATCTGTCTGGACCGTCCATGTCTTCTTTTAAGGCTATTCTTCTTCTTAAGAATAAGTGAATTCCGCAATAAAATTAGCAAGGACCTGGGCTTTGATTGCTACCCGAGGTCGATATTCTATGCCAAACTGGCCAAGCTCTATAGCCCATTGGATGAGGCGCCTTGTTGCATCTATTTTATTCATCATCTTCCTTATTGGTTGGTCTGTCATGACAACGATAGGATGTGCCTGAAAGTAGTGGCGTAGTTTTTCGGAAGCAACTACTAAGGCGAAAGTGATTTTTTCTAACCTTGGGTAATTTGCTTCAGCTCCCTGAAATGCTTGGCTGGTGTAGTATACCGGCCTCTGTATGTCTTCCTCTTCTCTGATCAGTTTTGAGCTTACTGTTGTGTTGGATATTGCCAAATAGAGTTGCAGCTTTTCTCCTGTTATTGAAGGGCTTAACAATGGCAATTGCATTAGGTACTCTTTTAGCTTCATCAAGACTTCCTCACATTTGTCTGTCCACTGAAAAGGCCTTCTTCAAGACCTTGAAGAAGGGTAGGCACTTGTCTATTGCTCGAGAGACGAATCTGTTTAACGCTGCAACTTTTCCTATTAATTTTTGTACTTCCTTTACTGTTTTAGGGCACTTTACCTCCATTATTGCCTTTATCTTGTCTAGATTAGCCTCTATGCCCCATTGAGATACCATGAATCCCAAGAATTTCCCTAATGAGATAGCAAAGACACATTTTGAAGGGTTTAGTTTTATCTTGTACTTACGTAGTGTGTCGAAGGTTTCCTTCAGGTCATCCATGTTGTCCGTTTCGTCATTATTTTTCACCAACATATCATCTACGTATACTTCCACAGTTTTTACTATCTAATGTGAGAACATGCGGTTCACCAACCTCTAGTATGTGGCCCCCACGTTCTTCAGTCTGAAAGGATCACCTTGTTGCAGTATAACCCTTAGCTAGTGATGAAGGAGGTATTTTCTTGATCTTCCTCGTCCATCATGATTTGATTGTAGCCGGAGAAGGCGTCCCGTAGTTGAATCCACTAGTTGGTCGATCCTAGGTAGAGGGAAGCTATCCTTCTGGCATGCCTTATTGAGATTTGTGAAGTTGACATATATTCTCCACTTGCCATTGTTCTTCTTTACCATCACTACGTTGGCTAGCCACTTAGGGTAAAACACTTCCCTTATGAAGCCTGCCTCTAGGAGTTTCTCAACCTCCTCTACTATTGCCTTATTGCATTCAAGTGCAAATATTCTTCATCTCTGCTGCACTAGTTTGCACTTCGGATTAACAATGAGACGATGCTGGATGACTCCTTTATCGATTCCTAGCATATCCTCGTGCTTCCAAGTGAAAACATCCTGGTTCTCTCTTAGGAAGTTTGTTATCTTCATCTTTTCTGAGGCTGAAAGTGCTGATACTATCTTCAAGACTTTGGACGAATCTCTAAGGATGACTTCAACCTCTTGTGGCACTTCTGTTGGCTCAGGGACTAGTTCAGACTCGTCTATCATCCAACTGTCGTTTTCCCCTGATGCTAGGGCAGCTTGATAGCACTCTCTTGCAAAGACTTGGTTTCCCTTAATTTCCCCTATGCCATGATCTGTAGGGAATTTAACCTTTAGATAATAGGTCGATGTTGCCGCTTTCAACTTGTTGAGCATTGGTCGTCCAAGGATGACATTGTATGTTAATGGGCAATCTACCTCAAGGAAATCAATCTCCTTGGAGACTGATGCTGGATAAGTGCCTACAATTATGGTTAGCTTAATAATGCCATTGGAAATAACCCTAACCCCGGTGAAACGTACCAATAGGGAAGTGAATGGTTGTAACCTTTCCTTGTTCAACTTCATTTGTTGGAAGGCTGGCAGATAGATGATGTCTGCTGAGCGTCCATTATCTATCAATACCCGATGCATGTTGAACTCTTCCATCTTGAGCATTATAACTAGCAGATCGTCATGGGGCTATCTAACGCCACGAGCGTCCTTCTTAGAAAAGACGATGTTTGGTTCATTGTATTTAAGTGTTTTTTAAGGTGGGAACAATGAATGTATGCTATTTACCTCTCTGGCATACGCCATCATCAGTGATTTGGAGGATCCTTCTGCTACCAATCCTTTTGAGATCATCCTTATTTCTCCTATGGGGGCTTTATTGCCCCCCGTCTCTAACTCCTTTTCCTTCTTGTCCCTCTATGGTCTTCTGTACGGCTCCGTTCTTTGTACAAACTTTTGCAACTTTCCCTAATGGATTAATGTTTCTACTTGGTCCTTTAGATGTCTACATTCGCCAGTGCGATGCCTATGGTTTTGGTGGAATCTGCAATACTTGCTTTTGTCTCTTACTTCTGTTGGAGCGTGAATGGTTTTAGGCCATTGCAAAGAGGGTTCGTCCTTTATTTGCATCAGTACTTGCTTGATATTCATCACTAGAGGAGTGAAACTGGTAAACTTAAGTCTTCGATTCAGAAGGTTCTTCCTTTTATCCAATGCATGCCCAGCACCTCGTATTTCCCTTTCCCTATTAGGGTTGTGACTAGTTCCTTCGTCTCTTTTCCTTTTAGTCGTCACTCCTTTAGCTATTACCGCATCCTTTGCATTCATATACTTTTGGGCCTTGTGAAGTAATTCTGCTACTATTTTCAATGAACTCTTGGTGATTGAGAAGAAGAAATCTCCTGGTAGTAGTCTTGCTTGGAAGGTTGTCAGGATCACTTGGTCTTCCTCTTCGTCCACCTGTAGCAACTATTTATTGAAGCACGTCATGTATTATCTCAGTGATTCTCCCTCTGTTTGGGGTATGTTGAGAAGATGCCCAGTTGGCTTCTTGTGTTGTTGTCCACCTATGAAGTAACGAACGAAAACCTTGCTAAGCTGATTAAAGTTCGCAATAGTGCCTAAAGGCAGTTTTCCAAACCACAACTTGGCTGTGCCCTTCAACATTGTTGGGAAGGCCCTATACATCACTTCGTCTGGGGTCATCTATAAGAGCATCAAAGTCTTGAATGACTCAATGTGATCCAAGGGATCTCTTGAGCTATCAAGGACTCTAATTAGGGAAGATGAAACTTTGGTAGGAGTGGACAGTTCAACACTTCCGTGGTGAATGGTGAGTCCGTCCTTCGGATCATTCTGTCCAAGTTCTCCACGAATCTGTCTTTTACTGCATTCCTGAGTTCGTCCATCTCCCTCCTTATGTTGCGAAGCTCGCTCTCCATCCTAGACAAGTTTTCTTCTGGCGTTCTTGTCTTTCTATTCGCCTAGCTATCCAATCCTTCCTCATTGTGGTTTCCTTTGATCCACTGACACTTTTCTTCATTCTGGTTCTCCAGGATCTGCTATCGTTCCTTGTTCTAGGATTTTTACTTCTTTCCTCAGTTCTTCATTCTGGCTAGTCATTTCTTCCAAGATGGTTGTCAGGGCTTGGATTGGTTGTCAGGGCTTGGACGATCCCGCAATGTGTCGTGTCTATGGTCCAAGCCTGCAAGAAAACTTGAGAAAGAAGTGTAATACACCAATGTGGTATTTTCCAAAAACACTCTAATGCTTAAGTCAGAAAGGGAGAAAAATGGTTCAGAGAGAAAAATGACTCTGAGTGGTTTTTGGGTGAGTATTTGTATGTACCTTTGGATTGTGTTGTCCCCTTCTTTTATAGTTGTTTTCCCGTCTTTATGGATAATGAATTCTAGCATTTATGGGCAACGAGTAGTGTGTAATGAATGGGAGCTCTGAGGGACACAGCTCACTCATTACCGTTGCTCCGTCCGTTACTTTTTATCATCAATGCACGCAATAAATGCGTAATACTTGTTTAGATCATTATAGATATGGAATGATGATCCCGTGTTATTTTCGACTCATCACATGGATATACTTAAAAGATATAAATTAAAATGCATAGTATAATTCTTACATATATAATTTAAATATTATTGAAAGTCATTCTTATATTTTATTTTAACTCTTTAAAAAGTCTTGTAAGAATATTATTAGGTAGAAAATGTAAATTAAAAAAAAAAAAAAATTCTAGACTCTTTGGTTTTTGTACGCAATAACTCACTTGGATGAATATTTATGATTTGGTCTCACATTTGACTTCAAAATTAAGAAATAAAGCTCTTTCTAAAAGTAAATAATTTAGGACACGTGGCACAAAATTGGACTTCAATTGTAGAATCTAATTAAATTTTCTCTAAACTTTACCTATATACAAGCACACAACATAGTTATATGAAAAGCAAAAATCCTGAATTCAATAATTAAAAACATAAAGAAACTTAACCAGAGGTTTTTCATTTGCCAAAATATTTGTAGTACATCTAAAATGTGTTATGCACTTGAAGAGTATGGACTACATGGTATTTTGATTTTTCAAACCTTTATTTAGAGTTATGTATTGATACACTAATGGCCTCTTTTATCTAAAGAGGATCTCCTAAAAAATGATTGGAGGGTCATGAAGATTTAATATTAAAGGAGTCTTAATTGATAAAAAGGATAAAGACAGTTGTTAGAAAAAATTATTATTATTATTATTTTTAGAGAGTTAGAAAAAATTATTAGTTCAAGCAAATAGTTGCATGATCATATTAAGATGTGAATTCCTTTTCATGATGTAGATTTAATATTACTTGCTAATAGCAATCTTGTGAAGGAAAATGTTGTTGATATTTATAACATGCTATGTTAAAAAAAATAATTTCATGAATACTATTCAAATTTTTTGTGGGTGATATATATAGGTATGGATATTGATATTTGTAAAAACCAAAATAAAAATTAATTATAGTGAAATTTAAAATAATAATAAAAAGTTACATGCTCATAATGTTAGACAATTTCTTTCACACACATATAATATCATTAGCAACACAAATAAAAATGAGAAACAATAACATAAAATTTTTACTTTTAATCTAATAACACACATATAAACATATCACAAAAACAAATGGAAGGAGAGAATACAAAATTTGATAATTCTTAAATAATATTTATAGAGGTTTTTTTTTTTTTTTTTGAGAAATAATATTTATAGAGGTTTATATAATAGATTTCATGGATTTAAAATTGCATTTATGACTCATAAGCAAAACCTTAAAAAAAAAAAAAAAAAAAAAAAAAAAAAAAAAAAAAAAAACAAAACAAAACAAAATTGTAAGGTTGAATTTATTCAATCATGTATTGACTTTATTCCGTGCCAAATTTGCTTGTAATTTAGCAATTAGATACCTTGTATTTAGGTGAGAATTATGTAAGGGTAGTGTGTGAGAGAGTGTGAATAAAGCTCAAGAAGTGTGCACTCAAGAAGAGCCTCGCAACTGGATCTCACGACTGGCAAGTCGCCAGAATGACAAACGTGTAAAGCATGAAGGGAGAGCTGAAGGGTCATGCCAGCTGTTACACTACAGGACAAAACTTCCAGTTTGGCCAGGTAGTTAGCTCGCGACTCGTTTTAGTCGCGAGGTTGAGTCACCAGAATACCCTGTTTGGTTACAACTGACTCTTCGCATTCCTCATACACCCTACTATAAATACCCTTATACCTACGAAATATAGAGAGCTTTTAGAGAGAATTTTGAGAAAGAAACTCTAGAGAAAAACAAGATTGACTCATCCACAATCTTCATCCTTTGATTCTCCAAATTCCTTTACTCTCATCCTCTCCATTGACATATCCTTGAGAGGTACATTTAGCCAAATCCTTATCTCACCATACCCATATCAGTGAGAAGGTATTTTGGTGCTTAGGAAGCAGTTCAAAAGGGACTAATTCATGTTGGTTGATGCAATGGGCGATTGCGGGATCCAGTAAGCTAGAGAAGACAAGGTTCGGCGTAACCGTATTGGAGCAAGAAGCTTGGAAGGCTTAGGTGCACTGGGTAGATTAGGCTTGGAGGGTCTTTTGCTATTCATGTATTCCAACTTTATTCTCTAGTGGATTATTGACCGCTTGGAGGGCGGCGGAGAGGTTTTTTGCTGAGTATTTCGGTTTCCTCTTCGATAACACATCACCATGTTATCTTTATGTTTGCATCACATCGCCATGTTATCTTTGTGTTTGTATCTTTCTTCCCTTTCTCTTTACCTTTTAATTACTGGCATGTTTGTGATTAATTATGGTTTAGAGCGTGTTACCAATTTGGTTATAGCTTATATTTCATTTTCCGCACATATTTTGTTTGATTATAAGCTTGTGTTGGTAATTTTTGAGTTGGGGGTCTAAACGTTCATTGGTGTTTTACACGCTATTTGAACTTTCAAAAACAAAACCAAAAAAAGAAGAAGAGAAATGCATACCTGTAATAGTTTGGACGGTAGATTTGATAAAGATCTAAACTCTGCAAGTTGTGTACTCACATGTTGCATTCTCTAGAGGGTTTATGGGTATTTGAAATCTTGAGTGAGCTGTACGTCCTCCGGGTAGTAAGAGTGTAGATATTCCTAAAGATGCAACAACCAAAACTATATGTTTCTTTGAACGTAGACTGGCAATAATTGTTTTGTAGAGATAGGTCTTTCCAGTTCCTCATGTCCATAAACAAAAAATAGTCCCTCCCCTTTTTTATAATACTGAATCCATCACAGCATTGTAAACAGCCTGTTGCTGTGAGTTAGGTCCTACAAATAATTTTTCAAGCTCTTTCCGAAACTCTTTTCTTCTCTAATTTATTTTTTATTTTTTATTTTTTTTAAGTTATAATCAGTTTAGAAGTTTAAAGTCATCCAATGAAGAAGAAGTTAAACTTAATCTAACTTTATCCAAAAAAATGGTAAAATCATAGAAGAAGAGTTGATAATAACAAAATTTTATCTATAAATTTCTGCACGTGTAGTATGTTGTTGTTGTTGTTGTTGTTGTTTTTTTTTTTTTTTTTTTTTTTTTTTAATTAAAATTTTTTAATTAATTGTAATCAAATTAAGATAGAATTTGGATTCTAATCAAAGTAAGATTTTTATCAACTTAGACATTATAAGAGAATAAAAACTATACCTATTTTTTCTTAAAATCTGTAAAAGTTTCTGCAATATAGTAAAGCCACTTAGCACAACCACAATGTCTAAGCCTAATTTTTATTATATATAATATGATATATATATATATATATATATATATTACATCAGTTGCAATATCCTGTAGTAGATATAAATTATTTGGTTTTTATCTAACTTGTTCCAATTGTGTTTAAAAATTACCGAACCTCATGATCCACGTGTAATAGAACGATATTTGGCAGTTGGCACGTACTTTTTTCTTTTTTATTTTTATATGAACTGCAGTTTTTTTTTTTTTTTGGCTGAATTGAACCGCAGTTGGCACATACTAATGGAATGTTTTCCTTGTCATTCGGCCCACCAAAAAAAAAAAAAAAAAAAAAATAGGGGGTAATGTTTTACTTGTCAAATTATGAATAGAATCCGAATGATATGTACGTATAGCAATTAAGTTAGTTTGACATGTTGAAATCATCTAAGAGAATTCGGTGTATATTTTTATATTGCATTGCACGTATAATGAGAATCTTGCCACCGTAGTTGCACAAAAACATCAATTAAACATCATTCATCAAAAAAAAAAAAAAAAACATCAATTAAACATCAAGCGGGTTTGAAGTGAGCAGTCCATGAGGCCCAATAAAGATGTGTCTTTTTTTTTTTTTTTTTATGAGAATAAAGATGTGTCTTGATCTCCGTCTCCATCCAGCTGGATTAAACTAAACATTGATGAAGCAATAAGGGAGGAAAAAACCATAGTAGCAGTTGTAAGTAGAGATTCAATGAGCAATACCTTGCAAGCATGGTCTAACCAGTTTGTTCCCAGCAATCTTTTGGTGGGGGAAGCTAGATCAGAATGGAGTGCCATTTAACTTGTTACCAATAAAGGCTATGAGAATATTATACTAGAGGGAGATGCTTGGAATGTTATTGAGCCATTTCGTAATGAAGATATTGATCTCCATTGGAGTATTAAAACTTTATGTGATGACATTTTGTATTTTGTAAAGTTTTTTATTTTCTTTTGTTTGTAAGAAGGGCAATATCTTTGCTTATCTTTTGGCCTAATGTGCAGCTCTTGTAGGCTGGACTAGACCAGTTCACATCTCAAATTTTCCTTCTTCTATTTGCAAGCTTTGGATAGAGATGAAATTTGGCCCAGTTCTATTGTATCTCTCCTATTTCGGGTTGAGTAATAAGTAATAACGTATTTATTAAACAACAAAAATTCAATTTAGGGCATATTAGGGGTTATATTTTAAAATTAAACTTATACTATTTAAATCCATTAGGTCTCCATGGTTATTTTTTAGACTAAATTGTAATCTACACCTTTAAAGTTTGGTGTAAATTTGATTGTGCCCCAGAAAGTTTAAATTTTTTATTCCTACCTCTAATCTTATTTGTTTGAATTTGTCATTTTGTCAATGTGTCATGATGAAGTGTTCATCAAATGTCAAATAAGCTTAGAAAAACATCATTTTTCATTCAAAACTATGTTGTTTTGAATCCTATTGAAGTTTTGCAATATATTATTTAGTCTATATTGTGATTTACACCCTTAAAGTTTATGGTAATTTTAATTTATTCCCTAAAGTTTTAAAATTTGGATCCCTAAACCTAGGTTGTTTTGAGTTGAGATGGTACTTAAGGAATACCTCATTGACAGAAGAGCTTTAATTCAAATGATATATAACTCTAAAAGACTTAAAGTAAGGATCCAAAATTTGAAACTTTGAAAGTTGGGTGTAATTTGCAAATTTTTTATTATTATTTTATATGACCATAGGACCCAATCACGTGTGAGATAAAAATCATATATCCGGTTACATCAAATACACTTCCTCTATAACAAAGAATCATCTTCTTCTTATCAAAAAAAAAGAAAAATGAAAAAAAAGAATCATCTTCTAAAATAATTGTATGCAATCACGACCTCTTCCATAACAATTAAGGTATCTTATCAAAAAATAATAAAAAATTAAAAAATTAAAGTAGATGGACCGTCATCAAAATCTATTTAAGAAGTTGGAATTTTTTTTAAAAAAATGGCCTTAGCACGCATAGGGGTCACTCTTCCTATAAAAAAAAAATAATAATTGATTTCAACTATTTCTATGGCTCTTAATATTAAGATGCATGTGGAGAACCCCTTTCCCTCTCCCCTCTGTTTGTTTGTTTCTCAAAAAAAAAAAAAAAAAAAGTTGCATGTGGAGCCACAATTTAGGGCTATTTTTTTTGGTAGATAGTTTACTAATGGCTCTTAATATTAAGATGCTCTGAATATTAAGATGCTCATGCTGGCGTTGTTGTAGAGATTAGATTGATTAGTAGGTGAGTTATAGTTGAGTAATGCTACAACAATAATTTTCACAACAATTGAGTTGGCAAGTATTAATAAGTTTCATTTTGATTTTTTTTGAGAAATTTCTTTTTACTAATATCATTTTGATTAATTATTAATATCATTATATTATCTACCATTAATAATATTGGCATCTTGACAGCTGAGAAATATTTCCTAAAAATTTTTGTGCCTTTAGAGTCATTGGTTATAGTCATTAATGCTTTTGTTTTTACCATTATTGATTATACCAGTAGATTTGTTGAAATTTGTGACTAATGGTTCTATCAATAAACAGAGAGCATAAATATCTAGTTTATAGTGAGACAAACAGTTTTGAGGCTTAATGATAGCTCAAACAGTAACCAAAAGTCAAGAACAATGACTAAGAAATGTTGGAGGAGTTAATATAGAAAAATAGGGCAGCCAAAATTAGGAGAACCATATGACTACTTATTTGAAGTAAGCTTGACGTTTTTTATGTTCAAAATTGTGTCAATAAAGCAAAAAATTGAGACAATATAAGTTTGACAGTATTGCAATTTAGGGTCTGTTTTGATATCGTTAATTACTGAAAACATTGCAGCAAAATAATTTTTAAACTATGAATAGTGCCCATGGGACCCAATTTTAAAGTTATTGTAGCAGGCGTGCATGTTTTACCTTTTTTTTTGGTCCCGTGCACTGTTCACAGGCCAGCAAGTACGAAAAAACGCAGATTGAAAGGGGGTGTAAGAAGATTATGGGAGTTGGTTGAGAATGTAAGCAGCTTTTACTGGAAGATGTGGAATAGAATAGGAAACTATATACAACAAACTTATTGATATTATTAGATTGAAAAGGGTTGTTACATATAGGAATTTTACATAAGGAGGAAGGTAGGAGTTTAGAAACTCTAAGGCTCTATATCCTTCCTTCATACACTGATCTTCTATTTATAGAACCCGGAACTCAAACTAAAATTCAACATATTTTACAAACAGTTCTTTTGTCGGAAATACAGTAGAATGCACGGGCTTGGTAATGGAAAAATCTCCTTTAGAGTACCATAATGTCTTCTAGTAGGATTTGTGGGTAATGATAAAAGCTTCTATTATCAGTGGGAATGATAAAAGCTGTTGCCATATGTAGGAATAAATGCTGCCAATAGATAAGGATAAAATCTTCTTCTTCTTCTTCTTCTTATTTTTATTTTTTTATTATTATTTTTTTAAGTGTTGAACACTATTAGTCCCATCCATCTCTTCCTTGGAACCAATTATCATCAATATCCAGATCTGGATCATGATTGTCATAATAAGGGCCATTGTTTCTAAAATGGTGGCCAGCTAGAAAGGGATTGGGTAGCTTCCAAGCATCAACATGTGGCAATTGCTGGTGATAGACTTCTGGAGTACTTGGGCCTGATTCATTCGGATTTTCAATTCTTGTGTAGAGAGTTTCTGTCCACCTGAGTGTTTTCTAGCAACATGACCAAGACGAGTCCACATGCACATGGAGAGAATTATTTGGATTGGTGAGCCAATGGACTTTTGGCGGGTGGAAAATTCCTTCTGCTTGAACATCATTTTTTGAATTAAATTTGACAATCATGGATCCTGCAGTAATTCTGTGTCCAAATCTTGGATGAACTACAGTGGTATATTGTTTCCAATCTCCATTATGAGCATCATTTTTTAGGATTTCAAACCAAAATTTTTCAAAATATCTATTATTGTTTGGAAAAAGGAGCTTGTAAAATCCTAGTTCAAAATGAATGTACAAATAATAGTCATTGAGTAGATACCACATGTAAAGATAATGGAAAACAATCCAATTAAATATCCAAAAGGCAAAAGGTGTTTTCCATGGCTAGTCAGAGTCAAGATAGATGGCAAGAAAACGGTTGTAATTTTGTTTAAGGTAATCATGGAGAATTTTGATGATTCTTTTGGATTTAGCTTCAAGGGTCAAGTTTTTTATGTGGTCTTTTATATCTGAGGGAAGGCTTTCTATCATATCAGTTATGGAATATGAATGTGAGGATGAGTATAGATTTGTGATTGGGTATACACACAAAGGTGAAGAAATGACTGTTGTATTAATAGTTGGGGATTTTCTAGAAAGATAGTCAGTGATCAAATTATCTTTTCCTTTGATATGCCTGACTTGGAAAGACCACCGTGAAAACCAATTTGACCATCTGAGCAACTGGGGATAAGGGAGCATCTTTGTTTTGAACTGAAGCATTTTTGGAGAGGAAGACATGTCCATTTCGACTAGAAAATTATGCCCAAGGAGATGAAATTGGAACTTTTCAATTCCATTCTTTACTGCAAGTATTTCCTTAAACGTGGAATGGTAATGGAGTTCTGAGGTCATGAATGCACCGCTTTTATATCCACAAATATTCCTTTTTCCATCAGTTTCTTCAAAAAGAGCTACTGCCTAGTATTCATCACTAGCTTCTGTTTGTGGTACTCGCTTGCTTGGTCCTGGAATTTGCAACGGAGGAACCCTTTCTGCCAATTTCTTCAATTGCTGGACTGCTTCTGTGTGATGTGAATCCCATTCTGGGGGTTTTTCTTCAAGAGTTGAGCTAGATAGTTTCTGTACTTGGAAATCTTTGGTATAAAATCAAACATATAATTAATAATTCCAAGAAATTGTTGTATCTATTTGGTAGTAGAAAGCTTGTCTGAAAACTCTTTGAGAGATGTAGCAATATGTGGTTGTAGAGTGTACTTTCCATCTTAGATAGTCATTCCCAAAACTATATTGATGTTTGCCTAATGACCATTTTTTTCTCTGAGAGCATAATCCCTTGAGATTTCACTAAATTATAAAATTCAGTGAACAATTTTTCATGGGAATTTGCATCTTTTGAGAAGAGAAGAATATCATCTACATAGATTAAAGCATTTGCCAAGAGAGGTTGAAACAAGGTCAACATTGCCTTTTGGAACTGAGATGGAGCATTTTTTAGTCCAAAGGGCATAACCGTCCACTGGTAATAATGATCTGGGATACAAAATGTTGTTTTATATTTGTCTTCTGGATAAATTCCTAGCTGGCAAAACCCAGCTTTAAGATCAAACTTTGAGAACACTTTTGCATTTGAAAGATGCTAAAAGAGAGAACTTTTGTTTGGCAAAGGAAACTTATCATCCACTAAAAAATGATTGAGATCTTGGTAGTTGATTACCAATCTGAGTTTTCCTTGGATTTGCTCAGCATGCTTGTTAACATAAAAGGCTTCACAAGCCCACGGGGAAGAAGTGAGTTCAATGAGTCCTTCAGTGAGGAGTGTGGAAATCTCTTGTTTGGCTAGAGCTAAATGTTCTAGATTCATTCCTCTATGGTTTGCTTTTGTAGAATTGACATCTTCATTCTTTTTAAAGGGAAGGTGTAAGAAAAAATCTGGGTTCATCCACAAAAGATTTGGATTTTTCAATAAGAACTCAAAATGACTATTTGCACAACAATCGTTAATGATCTAGAATCTTAGGGAGTCATAAGGATCAACAACAAACAAGTGAGGGACTTGGGTCCAAGTAAGGAGGTGTTTTTTATGTGAAAGTCCTTTTGAAAACAATCTAGGGCTAGGTATTTGGTGAAGGATATCAAAGCCCATGAGAAGGTCTCTACCAATGAGAGGCGATCCAAGGACTTGGTGTTTTATGGTGAGGGTTGGGAAAATTTTGATGAGTATGGATTTTTTTTTTTTTTTTTGGTGATTAGGAATGTTTCTCCATTTGCTGCATGGACCATCTGGTAATGAGGTAACTAGAATTCCTCAGGTAATATTTTGGGATGAATGATTGTTATTGCTGCTCCAATATCAAAAAGGGCAATGATAAGGGTAGGTCTGGAATATGAGTCAAGGAGAATGTGAACTTGGGCAATAGGAATGGGGCTTGCCAAAGAGACCAAAGTAGGTTGGGAAGTATAGATGGCTTGAATTTCTAGGTCTGAGGCCCTTGATTCAGAATCTGAGTCTTCTTCTATTGTAGAGTATCCCATGACTACTAGTGCTTGAGGAGAATATTCGTCATCTAACAAATAAGGTGATTCTACATCAGAAAAGGGAGTGTCTTCTGCATGAATCTGGGCTTGCTCAAAGAGTTTTGCTGCCTTTTCTCTTCGGGCAATTTTTTTGCAAAATGTCCTGGTTTTTTGCATACAAAGCAGACTTTGGAGGTCTTTCCTCTGAATTGCTTCTTCTTAAGGAATCTCCATTCCTTTTTCTTGAAAAACTTTTTCTTTGGTTCTGGATGGTATCTCTTTTTTAAAGAATACTTCCTGAAGTGGCTTTTCTTTTTTATCAAACAATCACAACTTTTTTCATGGCATTTTATCTGCAGATCTTTCCTCTTGTAGCTATCCTTGAGTTTATTGTGAATCTTCTCCATTTCTGAAAGGAATTTCCTTTGGTTGCAAAGCTTTTCAAGGGCAATAAGCATATGTTGATAAATTTCTCCCAATGAGGCTTGGTTCAAAGTTATTCTTTGGATATTCATCATTCAAAGGGTCTCATCTCCCATTGGTTCTGGAAGAGAATTGAGGAAAGTCCACTTGATATTCATATCATCCATGCCATTGATAGTATAAAATCGCCTTGACATCCTATCAAAGTGTCTTTCTAAATCTCTCCTTTCAAATGAACAATATTTCATGGCAAGAAATTCTTCTCACATAACTTCTGTATAGTGTGTTGGTGCTCCAAGGAATTCATTATGAATAATTGTAAAGAAATATTCCAATTTTTGAGATTGGGTTGCATGCCTTTGTCATAATTCTCCTAAGGAAATCCACCATTCTCTTATTCTTCCTGTAAGCCTTGCAATGAATTTAGCAATTACTTGGGCAACTGTGGAGTTTGAAACATGGAGTTTAGCAGTACACCATGAGTGCATGTCAAAAAACTTTTCATGCCACTTGGAAGGAGGAGTATCATCAATGGTGAATAAATGCTTCAAATCTGTCATTGATGAATAGGTGAGACGAGTCTAGTTGTCAGGGACAAAAGGTGGAGGTGGAAAAATGGGTGGTGAAGGTGAAGGATGTAGAACATCATCTTCTTCTACTGTTGGTTGGTCATCATGTTGATACATAAATATACCTTCAAGACCTAGATCAGAAAGATCCAAATTAGTATCAGCAATGATTGGGAGCACAGGTGGGCTATTTGAATCTTCTAAAGTGATGGCTTTTAGGAAAAATGAAATTGGGTTTGGGGGATCAGGATCTATGGTTAACATGTTCATATCTGGAGGTTTTAAGGATGCACCAATTGGATTTGAGGGTTGGGATAATGGGTATTTATCTGAGGAGGGTTTATTCTATGATTGGCTTTGAGACTCTGTTTTGGATTGTAGTGGATACGTTATGGCTGGAAGGATTCCACTGCTCTTGAGAGGGTTATGATTAGGGTGTATTGTGGTTAAGGGCTGGAAGTTTTGACTTATGGAGTTAGATAAAAATAAAGAGGTTAAGGGTATAGATAGATCTTTGTACAACGATTATCTGGATTGGTGAGGGGTATAGACAAACATTAGGCAAGCCTGTATTTCTATCTTCTAGGATTTCTCTATAAACTGGAGCTGTGTCAACATATGTCTTCTTTCTTTTTCTTTCTGTCCCAAAAGGGGGAAGGAAACTAACATATCCTTGACTGTTGATGCAATTGTTGCAAGCTCTTGTTCTACTTTCTTGATTTTCTTCTTCAAATCATTGGTAAGAGATTCAAATGATGAAAATGTCTGTGTGACTACTTCTGCCAATTTTTGCTGGTTGTTAAGAATCTTTAAAAGAGCTTAGTTTTAGGCCACATCATTTTCTGCTTGCCAATTTAAAGCTGCCTCTGCTGAAGAAACTTGTTTTCAGGTTCCATCTGAATTAATTCCAACAGGAGTTTTGATTTTCCAAACATGTCTTGTGTTGGCCTGAGGGTGGTCAAAATTTTCTAGTGGAGGAAAATCTTGATCATAGGAGGATGAGGGTCTGTCAAACATGTAACAAGGTAAATGTTTTTGTGCTTAGGTTTGTCTAAAAGGAGTAGGATGATATCTACGTAATTAGGGAAGGATATTCTAGTAGTATGGAATCAGTGGAGGTTTAGGGTCATGGTTAGTATCTTGTTTAGGCTTAGGTTCTTTGCATGGAGGTGGAGAAGACTGAGGTTTCTGTTTTCTGGTTCTGGGATAAAAGACATAATAGTCAAATTTTCCAAAAAGTTCTCCCAGGAGATCTACTTCAGGATTACCAGCTTCATACCTCTCTTTCAAGTTTCTTCTTCTTGGTTGATCATCATCATCAAATGATTCTTCTTTGCATTTATCACAATCACAAATATCCCACCATATATGGCCAGAGGATGATTTTCCTTCATAACAAGATTTTCCATCTTCATAAATTGCTTTAATTACAAGACATTTTTCAGCAACGTATGGTACGAGCTGTAACATTGCCATCTGGGTTGGAAAGACCATTACATCCTTCTTTTTCTGGTGGAGCCTTCAGAAATCTTGTCTCTACTTCTCCATTTTCTTTCCAAATAAAGAAAGGATTTTTGGACTGGATCGGCTGGACTGCTTGGTGAAGTGACTTGTACTTCGTGATCCATGATTCTGGGAAAAGGGAAATCATCTGGTCCCCTGTACACTATCTAGGGACAAATGTACACGTCAGAGTTAATCCTGGGTTAACTTGAATAAGCAATGCATCATCATTTTGAGCCATTTCTAGAACCACCACATCAAAGGTGTTAGGACATATATGGATATTGTTAGAGACATATGTTATGTAAATTGGCTAATCCTTTGACAAAATGCATTTTACTTGTAATTTGGTAGATATAGGATGGGTTTGATAAGCCAAGAATGTATTGACTCCTTGTGATGAATTAATTGATTAATTAGTCAAGTTTATTAATTAATCAAATTAAACTGCAAAGCGCGTGGTAGCACAAACAAATCACCAATTAACTAAATTATGCAGCGGAAAATAAATTGACATGATGATTTATTTATGAATAGGGAAAATCTACATGGCAAAAACCTCACCAGGTGATTTTAAGGTCACCACTCCCGAGAATCCACTATTATCAAAACAAGCAGTTACAAGTAAAGGAATCTCATTACCTTATATTAACCTACAATTGAACCCTTATCTCAATACCCAATTGGACTTGTTCTGTAGTGATAATCTCTCATTTTCAATGCATGACTCCCAGTACGTGACTAACTAATTGTGCGCGAATCCCAATACGCGACTTGATCACCAACTTGAGAAGGATGTTGGTTGTAAAGTTCTTCAATTCATCACACGATGAAGATCATGAAGTTGCTTGGTCACAAAACCCTATGGTGCATAAACACAGCAGCTTCTTCAAGAACTAGGACAAACTAGATTTCTGGTCACACTCTTCTTCACACTATGGAATCGTGCTCTTATGCAACTTGTGTCACCTTTTACGGCCCTTAAAATAATCCTTATATATGTTTAGGGTTGTAAGAAAAGAAAGCCCAAACATACATTCACGGATTGGATGAAAATCAAAATTGAAAATCTGAACTTCATAAATCTCAACAGATACCCTATTTGTCGAGTAACTGTCGAGCCTCGGGCTAAAACAGCTCTCTTTAAACCTCGATAGATGCTAGTTGTCGAGCTTTAAAAGCCTGCACTTTCTGATTTGATTCTTGGATAGACTTGCATGACTTTAACACTTAAACTTAAAACCTTGTTTCTTGAAGCATTAAACACATCCTAGATCTACCCAATTACAAGTATAGTGTGTTTTGTCAAAAGATTAGCCAATTACATAAAATAGTGACATATGTTCTTATCATTAAATCACATATGTCCTAACAGGGTTTATTACTTTAAGGAATAAGAGTTCAAGTTTAGTATTAAAGTCATGCAAATCTGTTTAAGAAGCAAGTGAAGAAGTATTGTTCATTAAAACTCGACAGATATCTTGACAGATCTATATCCATCGAGGTTTAATGCTGATGCTCGACAGCAGCTCGACAGAAGCTGTATCTTTCAAGAATTACGAAATTTAGATTTTCAGATCTGATTTCACGCATATCCATGTGTACGTGTGTAGGGTTTCTTTTCTCATAACCCTAGACATATATAAGGATTATTTTAAGGGCCATCAAAGATGATGCAAAGTGATGCAACTCAATGCAAATTGATTGTGCATGCAAATTGTGACTGGAGATAGAATTTTCCCTAGTTCATTATATTCCTTGTAGAAGTTGTTACGTCTTTGTGCCAAGGGTTTTGTAACCAAGGAGCTTCTTGATCTTCATCGTTGGATGAACTGAAGAACTTTGCAGCAACATCTTCCTCAAGTTGGTGTGTTAGTCACGTACTTGAATCTGTGCTTCAATTGGTTAGTCACGTACTGGGAGCCGTGCATTGAAAGAAGAGATTACCGCTACATTACAAGTCCAATTGGGTATTGGGATAAGGGTTCAACTGTAAGTTGATATTAGGTACTGAGACTCCTTTTACTTGTAACTGCTTGTTTTGATAATAGTGAATTCTCTAGAGTGGTGATCTTAAACTCACCCAGTGGGGTTTTGCCTCGATGGTTTTCTCCATTCGTAAACAAATCACCTGTATCAAATTTATTTTCCGCTGCATTTAACTTAGTTGATGATTTGTTTGTGCTACCACGCTTACTGCATGTAATTAATTGAATCTAATTAATTTCACTTGGCTAAATTAATTGATTAAATTACCAAAGGGGTCAATACATTTTTGGCCTATCAAAAGGCATGATTTTGGAGCTCATAAGCGAACTGGTAATGGAGTGTGGTTGCATAAGTATCTTGTACTTGAGAAGCTCCAGTAATCTAGACTTGAACTTTAAGAGCATCACAAAGAGGGGGATCTTTTAAAGGCATATTGAAATTTGGGAAGAGTGTGACAAAAACAGTTCCAACATTCAGAGTTGTTTGGACAGTTCCTAACTTCATGTTAGTACTCCAAAAATCTTGAGTCATGGAGTGCCATTTTGGAGACTACAGGGAGTCCCTTTCTTCCATGGAAGGTTAATACCAACCTTACAGCACCAAAGTAGAGATGAGTGTACCCTTGCCTTTGCCATGGGTTGAAAAATTCCCTAGGAAAGGAAAGAGTAATGAAGTTTTCACCATCATTTGCTAGAATATTGAACTGGTCAAACTTAGAGGCTTAAACATATTCTTTTACAATAGAAGGATGAGAAGGGCCAATATATATATATATATATATATATTTTTTTTTTTTTTTTTTTTGAGAGAAGATTGGGGTTTATTTAATATAGTGTAGGGATTTACAATAGGAAAATCAGTAGTAGGGATTTTACTGTCTTCTGGTACATGAGAGATTTCATATAAATAGTCTAGTCTATTTGCTGTGGTTCTACGAAAGGAAGGATCAAAAGGGAATTTGGAGGTATCAATCTCTGCAGAAGATGCGTTAGCCATAATGGTTTTCGATAGAAAGAGTTGTTTTCCACAAACCTAACAAGACAACACTACCAACTTTGGCTAAAGGGTCCACAAGGTGAATACGGAAACTAGCTTCTTTGGTTCACTTGAAACAGACTCTTAGTGTTCTACTTGATTATATAGTCTAGTGTTCTAATGTGATTAGTACAAAGGATCCATGTATTGTGGCAACTGTAAATCACAAAGTATACTAATCAAGCCAATAATCTAAGTATACTAATCAAAGGATATTAAAACATTATATGGCTCTAATACCAAATATAGAGGACATACGGGAAGACACACAAATTGAAAGGGGGTGGAATTGATTATATAGTCTAGCTTCGATGGTTGAGAATGTAAGTGGCTAACAATACATAGAATATTACTGGAAGATGTGGAATAGAATAGAAAACTATATACAACAAACTTACTTACTGATATTATTAGATTGAAAATGGTTGTTACATATGACATAGGAATTTTACATAAGGAGGAAGGGAAGAGTTCAAAAACTCTAAGTGTGCGTTTGTGTAGTGGCAGGCGTGCACGTTTTGCTTTTTTTTTCTTGAGTCCCACGCACTATTCACATACCAGCAAGTACGGAAAAACACAACAATAACTTTAAAACTGAGTCTCATGGGCACTATTCATAGTTTAAAAATTATTTTGCTACAGTGTTTTCAACAATAAGTTTTTAGCAATAAACGGTATCCAAACAGACCCTTAATGTATCATTGCAACTTTCTTTTTTTTCTTTTCTTTTCTTTTCTTTTTTTTTCTTTTTTTTTTATTAAAAAAAAAAAAAAAAAAAAAAAAAAAAAAAAAAAAACTATTTTGATCAACCCTTTGTTGGCCTGATCTCGATCCCTTCAACAATAAGGCCAGACTTCACGATACCAGCTTCTACCTCCATAAGTCTAATCTGCAGTTGATCATCTTCTCCTCCCTCATTGAAAAACTCACCCAACTTAATTTCTAACCATCCATCTTTTCTTTGCTTTGGATGCGAATTGTGCTGCTGTGGCAGCGACGGTACAATCTGGTGTTGCTGCCTTCGCTCCCTGGCAGGCAGGCCCAAACGAACAGTTTGTTTGTAATCTTCAACTCCTCCAGTAGTACCAACTGAAGCCTTTGGAGGAGGGTTGAATCCAGAGGCTCTCCTCCTCAACTTGAACACAAGGTAAGCAGCATAGTTTGTTTTTCGAGACAGCATGGAAGTGCTTATCTTGCCACGGATGTCAAACCACCACACATAATTAAGTTCAGCTACCTCCGAGAACCTGATTGCCTGATTGGGTTTAACATGTACATAATTAAGAATTAAATAAAAAACCCATTTTTTTTCTTAAAAGAAAAAGGAGTATAAAGTAGAATAGGTAGAGACCTGGATTCAGATTGAGAAACCCATCTCCAATACTGAGGAGTGTCACCCCATATAATGCACAAGTCCCTTGCAGAAAGGAGGTAACATTTCTTACCACTCAATTTGTCCAAGAAAAAGCACTGCTAGAAGAGGAAAAAATAAAATGAGCACAAAAGGTTGGAATTACTGTGGTTGAATGACGAAAATTATCATTTCTTAATCGTTCAAACTTTTTAGACAATGAGTAATTTATCAAACATGTATCCATTCTATCTCCCTTTTAAAATATTAAAAAGTTAACTAAGTGGGAGTTAATTTATCAAAAATATAGTTTTAGTTATTGAGGATATATTGTGCTTCTTTCACTGGCCACAAGCACACATTAAACGACCTTGGAATTGGATATCTCATAGTTAGCAGCTCCTTTTGTTCTTTGTTTTTATTTATTCCTTTCTTCTCTTCCCGTATTTGCCTAAATTCAAGCATGCTCATATAACTAATTCAGACCAATTTAACCAAAAACACAATTTTGTGAGCCCATAGTGAAATCAGCCCACGTACCCAATCTTGTACAAGTTTAAATTGGAAACCACCAGCCCAAGTGCCCAACCCCCAAGGTTAAAAACATGTATGAATTTGAAACGACCCATATTACTTATTAATATTGTGGGAATCGTTTGTGAAAATATAGTACCTTTCTATTGTCATCGATTAAGATGGGGTTATCGGAGAGACTGAGGTAGAGATGTTTCTTTGAAGAGAAATTCAAGGAATCCAATGATGATGATGATTGAGAAATGATGGCTTGATAATCGGACGGCAAGAACCTCTCCCAGACAGCGTTGGACTCGGCAGCCGCACGGAATATAGGAGAAACCGCACATGCGGTGCACGCATCCTTAGGAGTTGTCAGTGAAACTATGTCCGATATGCATCCCTCTGGTAATACTGATATGTCTGCAACGCAGGGTAGACCATTTCTTTCATTTTCTTTTTCCATTATCTTCTATTCTCTCGGTTTATTTGACGGTATCTCTCTCGTACATTCCATTTATATACTCCGATTAAGGAACGTTTCTTTAACAATACACTCCTATAAAGGAACGTTTCTTTAATTGCTTAATGGTTAAGGTTTTTTTTTTTTTTTTTTTTGAGAAAAGGTCGGTTAGATTTTTCCTAGGGCCATTAAATTTTTTATGGTATGTATTTAAATTCACTTAAATAATTAGAAGTTGTCACGGAACTATTATTCCCAAATCTGTGTTTACCGCAACAACAAAAAGAAAGTTCTCAAACCTATCATTTTCTTTGGTAATTTTAGATAAGATTTATTTGGTTTTTTATCCAACTATTTCCAATTGTGTTTTATTTATTTATTTTTGCTGATTTATTTCTAATACATTGAATGCATAATATGTTTGGATTGACTTTTTTTTCCCCCTTTAAATTTTGGTATAAATTTGATTTTGGCCCCTAAAGTTTCAAAATTTTGATTTATACCCCTAATGTTACATGTTTTTCCGATTTAAGTCGGTCTATCAATCCGTTGTGATGAAGTGTTCGTCAAGTGCCAACTAAGCTTGAACGACATCGTTCTTTATTCAAAACTATGTCATTTTGAATCTTATTAAAGCCATGTCATATATTATTTGGAATTTATTGTGATTTACACCCTTAAAGTATAGGGTAATTTTGATTCTATCCCCTAAATTTACAAAAATTGGATTCATAAAACTATGTTGTTTTGAGTTGAAATGGCATTTAACGAACACCTTATTATAGCACATGGTCGGAAGGGCTTAGATTCAAACAATATGTAACATTAAAGGTACATTTCCAAAATTTGAAACTTTGAGGGGTAAAATTAAAACTACCCCACACTTTACGTTTGTAAATTGCAACTTAATTGAAATTTTATTTTAAATAACGGTTATATACAACATCTCTCACATGGGAGATAGACCCCACAAGTATGAAACTCAACCCTATGTAAGGTAGATATTATATATTCTTGTTACACCAAATGACAACTCCTTTTTAGCAGGGAATATTCTTCTAAAATGATTGTACGAGATCACCACCTCTTCCATAATAATTATTGAAGATCGACCATATTATCAATATCTATTAAAAAGTTGGTATAGAGAAAAAATAGTCATAGTATTTTTTTTTAAACGAGTAAATAAAAATAAAAATGAATTTTAAACGGTTAAGAGTTTTTTATTTTATTGTTTTAGATAGGATAATGAGGTCTACTCATATGATTCCTATCTATTATCAAGCCAAAACACCAATTAGTTTTTGGTGTGGGCAAAATGATTCACGATAACACTCAAATGGTTAAAAGAGAAAATAAGCTTAGGCCAAATTAGGAGAATCATGACAACTGGAGTCAAATAATCCTCAAATTGTTTTACCGTAGTAAGCTTGAAGTTATTTATGTTCAAAATTTTGTTAATAAAGCAAAAAATTGAGACAATATAAGTTGGACAGTATTGCAATTTAGTGTATCAATGCCACTTAGCGATAACAAAGAATGATTTTTATCAACCCTTTGGCCTGATCTGGATCCGTTCAACAATAAGGCCAAACTTCTTGGTACCAGCTTCTACCTCTGTAAGTATAACCTGCAGTTCATCCTCTTCTCCTCCCTCATTGTAAAACTCACCCAACTTAATCTCTAAAGTCTAACCATCCATCGTTTCTGCACTTTGGACAACAAAACATGCTGCGGTGGTGGCCAAATTAAAACAAATATTTTATGTACTCATTGGAATTTAAAAAATAATAAATTCTCCTAAAAAAATTATCTCTTGAATATACATGCCAAAGTTGATATTTTTGTATCTAATATATTTGTAAATTATGACCTACTGTAATATGAACATATTAATGTTTATATATGTGTGTTTATGCATGTATGTGATTGTCTCTCTTAACTATTGTCTAATATTTGAGTACCACAATTTGACCCCCCCAAACAAAAAATCCTGGCTCTACCACGCACTAATTGAATGTTTTACGTGTCAAGTCAAATTCATAAATAGTATCCCAAAAGTATGTATGATATGAAGATAGTGTAGATAGTTTTTCGCGTTGGAAAACTCACGATATATTTTTAAAGGTTGTTTTCCTTTAAATTATTATTATTATTATTTTTTTTTTTTGAAAAACAACTTTATGTCATACATCCTGAAACAAAGGAGTAAAGATTCAACATTTTTAAACTCATTTTCAAGGTCGCTACCAAACACACAAAAAATCAGATAATTTTTTAGAAAATACCTTTTAAAAAATAACTCATTTTAAAATTAAAAAAATAAAATAAAAAAAACTGAGAATAGAAAACAATATAAAAATTTTCACTATAACTATAAATAAGTCATTAAAATTATAGTGAAAACAAATGGGAATAAACTCATCTATGTGAGTTTTAGTTAGTTTACTTGGTAAAATTTCTTGTAATAACAATCATCATACACAAATACCATAGGTTAAAATTATCTCTGAAAAAAAAAAAAAAAAAAAGGAGATATTTTCAAAAGACAACAGAGGACGGGACAAGTCCAAAGAATGGATCGGTTAGTCGGTTAAAAAATGTGTAATTCTAAAATCCACCAAACCTGATGGATGTGTGATGTGTCCCATGACCACAATTGTGGGACTACAGTGGGAGTGGCTGGAAGGCCTCTGTCTCTAGCTTCCTTTCAAATTTCAATGGACCGTCCAATTCCCCTTCATGTCAATTTGTATTTGATGGTTGAAAATGTAAAATTGAACTGCAATTATTGCACTTCAAATGCAAATTCAAAATCCTTTGGGCCTCATTGAAAGCCATAGCACTTGTAGGCTTTGAAAGCAGTAGCAGCAGTTGTGTACTTGAAGAACTTGAAGATGATTCAAGTCCTGTTCCAATGGTTAAGAAGAAACAAGGCAAGCCACCAGATGATGTCGTTTCACTATAGCCATAAGCAACACGATGTCGTTTAGCTGTATTTATTTTAAGTGCAGGCACGTGTGCACGTGTGTGAAGTAGTTAGAATAGATCAGTCTTGTATTCGGGTATACATTAGAGATTGCTCTTCTGTAATTGGATTGATCATGATTCTTGATGAAATACATTTTCTGTTAGAAGATTTTCTCTCTTCCTCTTGTGTTTGTTACAGTCTGTGGTGTGTGAGTTTTAGAGCTTCTCTGTGTTCTTTCAGGCTTGTTGTTTGTGAGAAGAAAACAAAGTGTTAAGACAAGTCCGTGATCTTGGAGGTACTACTTCAAAGCTCTTGGAATATTTTTATAAAATGCAATTTTTTTTTTAGGGTAAACTATATATTTAGTCTCTAACCTTTATGCCAAATTTCAATTTGATCTCTAACCTTTTATATGTGTCAATTTGGTCATTAACCTTTTGATTTTGTATTAAAATAGTCTCTGCCGTTAAGTGATAGATGAAAAATACTGACATGACTAACAAACAAAATAAAATATAAATTTATTGCCACTTGGACTACCACGTGTCCTAAACTAAATAATACTAATAAATAAATATATAAAACTTCAATCTTATTAATTTTTTCCTTTTTGCACTTCTCGTCTTCTCTGTAAACTTTTCTTGGAAACAAACATATAAAAAAAAAAAAAATCAAAACTCAAACCCAAACCCAAACCCATACTCTCTACTCCCCATAATTGCACCCATAGACCCACACTCCTTCGCGAACTCAACCCAACCCACCCACATCTCCCTCTCTCTCTACTTGGACGTCCCATCCTCCACCATCTACCATCCACATTGGCCCCCTTTCTCACCATCCATGACCCTCAATCCCATCCCCTTCACTCTCTCCCCCAAAAAAGGCACAATCAAAGGCCACCACATCACCCTCTCTCTCCAACCACTCCTTCCCCATTACCTACTGAAAAGAGTTTTATTGAGATTAAAATCAAGGAAGCAACATTTTTTACATACACAGAGGTAAAATGAATGGATTTTGAAAGATATATAGCTTGTCGTGATCAGTTGGTATACTTTTCAAGACTAGTAATGATGGATTCAACATTTACAGAAGATGAAAGATCATCTTCATGTGAGAGTGAGACACAATTGGGATTAGGGCCTCCTCTGCCTACTTGATGCTTTAAGGTTGCATCTATGACTATTACTATGGGAGTTTTCTGTTTGGATGCCAATAAAATGAGATTTTCTCTTAGTGGTTGGGGTTTAATCTTTGGTTCTGAGTTTTTATAGTATGTGTTTGTTTCCAAGGAAAGTTTACAAGAAAGATGAGAAAGTGCAAAAAGAAATTAAAAAAAATGATATTTAAGATGTGTTTACACATGCACTTGCTCTCTTTCTTCTTCTTTTTTTTTTTTTAGGTCACATGTCAATCCAAATGGAAATTTATGTGTTAATAAATTTATATTTTATTTTCCTATCAAAAAAATTTTTATTTTATTTTAGCCATTAGTCATGCTAGCACTTTTCATCCATCACTTAATGACAGAGACCATTATAAATTTATAACATAAGACTAAAATGTTAGGGACTAAATTAACACATTTAAAAGGTTAGGGACAAAATTGACATTCAGCGTAAAGGTGAGGGATCAAATATGTAACGCTCTATTTGTTTTGCTGGAAAACCTTCTATAAAGATAGTTTTCCACATTTTCTAGTGATTGGTAACATAAAAAATAAATAAATAAATGGTTCTTTCTCAAATGCTATAAATTATATGTTGGTCTTTCCTTATTAAACATTTTGTAATTATGTTTTTGTAATGGAAAAGATTTTGGTTGTAAAACACAACTGGCATATGAAGGGGTATATGACCGTTGGTTTCATTTTAACGAAGCTTTATATGTAAGTTACTAGTATAGAATAATTTCTATAACTAATTTGCAATAATAGGCAAAGTAAATTAGCCTTTTATGCTAATAGTTAATTTTCATCAACAAAATTTAAAGGTTTTTTTTACCATAAGCCCTGTAGATACAGACCACCATTTATCTATAATCTAATCTAATACAATATATAAAAGTAGGTGTCTTTCCCTACAATTAAGGAGGTGCTACCACATTAGAAATAAAGACCACTTTAAAAGAACCATTTGGAGAGTCTTCTTTTCATCAAACATATTTATAAAAACACAAACCCACTTTAAAAAAATAATAATAAAAAAATTAAAAAATAAAACACAAACCCAAAAACCCAAACGTCGTATTCCCAATCAAAAGTTCAAACTCACTCTAACTTATGTTTCTTCTTTGCAACTCCATATACACACAGGTCAGAATAGCGTGTTCCAAACCAACAAACAAACAACAAAAGAAAATCTAAAAGGAACCAGAGAGAGAGAGAGAGAGAGAAAAAAAAAAAAAAAAAAAAAAAAAAAAAAAAAAAACTTTGTTCGTTTTCTACAACAACAGACAATTCAGAAGGTAGGCATGGTTTTTATTTCCCCTTTTTTTTCCTATTCAATTGCCAATTCAAATTGTATACAATTATTCGCAGATCCTTTTCCCCTCTGTTGAATGTAATTTTCTAGGGTTCTTCTTTTATCCCTATTGAAAAATATATGGGTTTAGTAGTTTATACAGCCATATTTTATCTTCTCAACTAGTTCCCTCTTTCTCTTCCATCTTTTTCTCTAATTGTAGATTATTGATTCCCTACCCATTGGGTCTTCCACAAAAAGAATCTCTTAATCAAGGTTTAAGGTTTGGCTACTTGTTACCCTAATTTCCCATTTATTTTGCTTAGTTTATTGAGTTCTGTTTTCTTCGATTGTTGTATTGGTTAGATTTTTGTTTTGTTTGGCATATTTTTGTTAGGTTTGCTTTTTATTTTCTTTTTTCGTTTTCCTTCATGTTTTGTCAATTACTGTAGAGTGTAGATCTATTGATGATTCCTCTCAAAGTGAAATTATGGTTTTCTTGAAATTATTTACTGCATTTTTTTAATAGAAACAAATAGATAGATAACAAAGATTTTGGTAACTACTGTTTTGCCACATTACTCAATTAAGGTTTAAGGTTTGGCTACCTTTTTCCCTAATCTCCCTTTTTTTTTTACAATTTCTTGATTTATGTTTTGTTCAGTTGTTGTATTGATTAAATTTTGTTTTTGTTTGGCAGATTTTGTTAGGTTTGTGCGTTTTTTGGTTTGCCCCTCAAATTTGAATTGATTTATGCTTTGTGCAGATCTATGTTTTGTTGAATCGTTCTCAAAAGAAAGAAGAAGAAGAAGAAGAAAAAAAAAGACATTGAACTGTTAATTACCTTTCAAATGGAAACAACCCTTGATTTTAATACTCATATTTGTAACATGGATGGTTTAAAATCTGAATGTTCAGAGAGTACAATCGCCTTTGTTGTTTTTCTTCTTGATATTTAATTTTATTATTATTTCTCTATTGATATATATTTTCATCGTTTTGCACCTTCTGGCTTAATTTATGTTGTATCATTTTACACACACACACACACACACACACACATATACACACACAACATTTTCTTTTTTCTTTTTTAAATATTTTGTAGAAGGCACTCATCATCTGTGGTATCTTGCATATAAACAGTTTGTGTAAATATCACATACAAAATTATTTCAAAAGAAAATGATAAAAACTTTAAAGATTTTATGGTTTTTGGTTTTTATTTGAAGAATCAATTAGGGGTTAATTATTGAATCGTTCTTGTTTGTTCGTTTAGATCCCTTAAAGTAGATTGTTTAACCTAATATATTAACCAAGCAATTACTTAGATTAATTATTCAAATCTAGGTTAAATACAAATAAATCATACCATGCAAAGATGCGGAAAAGCAAATAATACACGATATGATGACTCAGGAAAACCAATAAAACAAACTATTTCAAGGTAAAAACTTGGAGAGGATTTAACCTAGCTATCCTCAAGGTAAACCAAATCCACTAAAAGAGAATTGAACTTTTTACAATCAGATTTAACCATAAATCTATTGCTACCTCCAGTAGTAACTTAATGACACGACCACATGCAAGCTCCGAATTGACGGACTCCTTCTCTTCTAGGATTTACAACAACACAAGTTGCCTTGCTTGTGACCTTGAGATCCCACTCAAAGGTTTCAGATCATCAGCAAATGTTGATCTTGTATGCAACAACTTCTACAACACCGGATCTTTTAAGATTCTTCAAGAAATATTACTGGTAGAAGACTTTAGAGAAGTTTGGGTACAAAAACCCTAGATCTACAATTAGAGGCACAAGATGCACTCTTTTCTCTCTCTTAAAGCTCTAAAAACGTAGTTAGGGTTTTCCTTTATATACTAGAAGTGTTTCACTTGAAACCCAAAACGTTTAAGCAGAATTTGGGTTGAAATAGAATTATGCGAAATTTCATGTCTGTGATTTTTGACCGATTGGATCTAATTTTCGATCGGTTGGATTTCACTAAATTTGAATTCTTTGAATTTCAATCAGCTAGATCTAATTTTCTATTGATCAAATTTCACTAAATTTGAACTCTTCTTTCTGCAGCTTGTATTTTTCTTGTGTTCTAACTTGTAACACCTTAAGCATTGTCTAATCAAACCTATCGATCTAGGAATATATATCTAGACAAGTTTATACTCACGGTTTGCTAGTTTTTTTAAACTTTAGAACCTAATAGTTGATGGAAAAACACATGGAAAATACAGTTTTGTATCTCATACAAAAACACACAGCGAAATATGAACGGATCTACTTCATTCATGTAAGATAGCATGTCACATTTGAGTTTTGGATACAAAGAATGAGAGAGCGTACCTTGATGCAGTGAAATTCAAAACAAATGAAGATTGATCTTGAGATGCCTTTCAATCTTCACTACAATTCCACAATGTGCCCAAGATGTGTGATCTCTCAATCAGTTCTATATGTGATCTTTCAAGAGAATAATCAAGTGTCTCCTTTGAGAAGAACTCTTATTATTTCTTCTTTTTAATCACATAGATATTTCTACACTTAGGCTGTTACATTTATTGAATAACTCTTATTAAATAAATAATTGATTATCTAATTAGGTTAGCCTTTTGGGCCAGCCTAATTGGGTTTTAGTGTGTGGCTTGGAGTGGGACCAAAAGGAACAAATAAAACTCTAGCTCTAATGGGTTTTGGACTTACCTGTCAACTCTTGATAAGCCCAAAGTTACCATTAATTATATTTAATACGACTATATAAATATAATTGCACTCTAGGCCTTATTAATAAATTATAGGCACAATTGCACTTTTAGTCCCTACATTTTGAAGTTTTTCCATTTTAGTCCCTACATTTCATTTTTTCCATTTTTAGTCCCTAAAACCAATTTACGCTTTCCGTTTTAGTCCTTTCCGTCAGTCAACCAACGGAAATAGCTGAGGTGGTAGCCGGAACAATTAAAATATTATAAAAAATGCCACATCACCCTAACAAATCAGCATATATATTTTAAAAATTAATTTATTAATTTTAATTAAATAATAAAATAAAAACATAATTAAAAATAATAAAATCAAACCTAAACCCAGAAAATCAAATCCAAGAACACAAATTCAGAATTAAAAACAATGAAATCAAATGCCTATGAACACAAGAACACAAACCCAGAAAATCAAACCCAAGAACAAGAATTCAAAATTAAACCCATTGAATCAACTTCCTTTCCCACTTAAAATCAAATCAATAATGCAATAAAATTTGAGAAGAGAACAAAGACCAATGCTGAAAGACCCATGCTGAAAATCCATCAGTTTTCTCGTTCTTCCCCAAAGATTCATAGCCAAAATCATAAAATCAAAGAAAACCCAGAAATCTCAAACACTCAAAAACCCAAAAACTCAAACAAAACCCAGTTTATTTCAAACAATCAACAACAAAATCAAACAACAAGGCCAACTCGGCTCATTGAATCAAACAAACACACAAACCTAGAAAAACCCAACCAAACTCAGCTCATTGAATCAAACTCGGCTCATTGAATTTTTTTTTTTTCTGGTTTCATTTTTTGGGTTTGGGTATTTGATTTTCGGGTTTGATTTTCTGGGTTTGGGTATTCGTTTTGGGTTTCTTATACTCGGCTTCGGATCTAGCCAGCGCTTCCAGCGTTTCTTTCGATTGTGCTTGAAAATTGCCGGTGTCGGATTCTTCTTTGTTTTGGTGGGTTCGGAGCACGGTCTCTAAGGATGAGAGTTGAGCTATCTCACTCGATGGCGAAGCTTGAAGGCAACGGCAGAGCTTGAAGATGACAGCGATAATGGCAGAGCTTGAAGGCGATGGCAGTGCTTGAATTCGACGGTGGCGATGGTAGATCTTGAAGGCGATGACGGCGATGACAGAGTTTGAAGACGACCTTTTACTCGCCTGGGTTTGTTGTTGTCGGTTGTGGCTTTTGCTCACTAGGGTTCACTTGTTGTGGGTTATGGCTTTTGATCGCCGGAATTTGCCGCCGTGGGTTGAATCGATTTTGAGGCTTGGGTTTGAATGGGTTGTGGGTCTGAATAGGTTGTGGTTCTTAGGTTGGTTTTGAAGTTTCGACGGTGTGTGGCGTTGTTTTGGTGGTGGGTATAAATTTTGGTGGTTGTGGGTTGCTATTGGTGGGTATAAATTTCATGTTCTTGGGTTTGATTTTCTGGGTTTGTGTTCTTGTGTTCATAGGCATTTGATTTCATTGTTTTTAATTCTGAATTTGTGTTCTTGGATTTGATTTTCTGGGTTTAGGTTTGATTTTATTATTTTTAATTATGTTTTTATTTTTTTATTTAATTAAAATTAATAAATTAATTTTTAAAATATATATGCTGATTTTTCAGGGTGATGTGGCATTTTTTATAATATTTTAATTGTTCCGGCTGCCACCTCAGCTATTTCCGTTGGTTGACTGACGGAAATGACTAAAACGGAAAGCATAAATTGGTTTTAGGGACTAAAAATGGAAAAAATAAAATGTAGGGACTAAAATGGAAAAACTTCAAAATGTAGGGACTAAAAGTGCAATTGTGCCTAAATTATATCCCAAGACTTTATTAAACATTTAACCCCTTCATGAAAATATTCGTAGTAATACAAAGTCATAATGTTTAACTGTCACTTTGTAAATTACTACCTCTTGTTCCTTGAGTACCTGGTTTAATCCTTTAAGTTATTTATGTATATTTTATGAAATCTAATTTTATAAAATATAAACTTTAGTAACTCTTTACTAAAGTGATTAGGCCTAACACTCTGAATAACCAATCCCATTAAACTTATCTAAGGGAATATTTTATATCTCTATAAAGAGACTATGAATTCCATCTTGAGAATATGTGTTCCTTCAACATTACGTGTGGTTGCCCAACATATTGAGGTTTTGACCATTTGTCTAGATCTCACTCCTGATATATTGAAGCAACCTACATTTCATGATCGGGTTCACTATTCCCTCAAGATTGAGAGTTTATGTAAATGAAAAGTTGTGAGATTTATTATTCATTTGATAGTTATTGATAGAATAATAAATCTCACGGCGGTCTAGTTCAATATGTTTTGTACACTTAAAACATATTAACATATCAACTAGAAGTCTCCACTTCCATGATCAAGACAAATCATCTTAATTGATATGTTATAGTCTTCGCAAATGAAATGCCCAATTTCATCACCAACTACAAACTAAGATTTTGAGTTTACAAAAACTTGTGATTTATATCTTCTATGACTAAATCACATAAATCACATACTATGCATCTCAAGGACTATATGATAATGTCCAAACATTCATGCTACCATTGTTTAGATAATAATAAAACAATATTATTACATAGAACATAATGTCATACATGACATACAATAGGATTTTAGGGCACTAATCCTAACAATCTCCCAGTTGCCCTTAAAGACTATTGCGCACTAATCTAACTCCCATTCCCTCCAAGTGTGACTCATAAGTCTTCTAGGGAAAAGTTTTGGTAAAGGGATTTACCAGATTATTTGCACTATCAATTTTTGCTACTATCACATCTCCTCAAGCCACAATGTCTCGAATGATATGTTACTTTCTTTCTATGTGCTTTCCTTTCTTGTGATTCCTTGGATCTTTGGATTGTGCAACTACTCCACTATTGTCACAGAAAAAAGTGATTGGAACTTGCTCCATTCTCATGACACCAAGATCAGAAAGGAATTTCTTGAGCCAAACGGCTTCTTTTGCTACTTCACAAGTAGCAACATATTCAACTTCCATGGTTGAGTTGTAATATAAGATTGTTTAACACTCCTCCAACTTATGGCTCCACCTCCCAAGGTGAACACACAACCTGAAGTAGACTATCTGAAATCATGATCTGACTGAAAATCAAAATCTGTGTAACCAATAGGTATCAAATCCTCACATCGATAAACTAGCATATAGTCCCTCATTCTCCTTAGATACTTGAGAATATGCTTTACGGCCTCCCAATGTTTTGGTCCTGGATTTGGTTGATATCGGCTAACTATGCCAACTGAATAACAGATATCTGGCCTAGTACATAGCATGGCATACATGAGACTTCCCACTGCTGAAGCATAAGGAACTTGTCTCATTGTCTTTTCCTCTTCAAGAGTCTTAGTCCTTTGGTCATCAAACAGAGGAAATCCATGTCTAAAAGGAAGCAATCCTTTCTTGGAGTTTTGCATGATAAATCTTGCTAGAATCTTATCTATATATCCAGCTCGTGACAAGCCTAACATTTTATTCATTCGATCTCGCCAAAGTTTGATCCCTAGAATATAGTTAGCTTCGCCTAAGTCCTTTATATCAAATTGGCTTGGCAACCAAATCTTTACTAATGACATTACCCCTACATCATTTCCAATGAGTAGAATATCATCAACATAAAGTACTAGGAACATTACTACTTTATCTTGATGTCTTTTGTACACACATGGTTCATCTAGATTTTGTTCAAGACCAAATGACTTGATTGCTTGATCAAATCTGATGTTCCATGATCTAGATGCTTGCTTAAGTCCATAGATGGACCTTTTCAACTTGCATACCATATGCTCTTGGTTCTTTGCTATGAAACCTTCTGGTTGCATTATATAGATTTCTTCATCAAGATTTCCATTTAGAAATGCAATCTTGACATCCATTTGCCAAATATCATAATCATAATGAGTAGTAATGGATAAGAGAATTCTAATAGATTTAAGCATGGCTACTGGCAAAAAAATTTCCTCATAGTCAATACCTTCTTTTTATGTCTACCCTTTCGTCACTAGTCTTGCCTTAAATGTTTCAATATTTCCATCTATCCCTCTCTTCCTCTTGTAAACCCATTTGCAACCAATAGGTTTAATGCCATTAGGTGCCTTAACAAGATCCCAAACTTGATTGGAATACATAGAATCCAATTCAGATTTCATAGCTTTGACCCAATGATGTACATCTATATCTTTCATTGCCTCTTCATAAGTGTAAGGATCAGATTTAGCCTCTTCTAAGATAGCTTCATAAGTTTTTCCCAGACCTATAAATCTTATAGGTGGCCTTATAATCCTCCCACTACGATGAGGCTCTTGTATATTAGTCATCTTGTGAGTAATATGTTGTGGTTCATCCGATACAACCACATTATTCCTAGTTTCATCCATTGATTTTTCAATTACAGGTTCATTCATTTCAGCTAGGACAACTCTACTCTTAGGAGTATAATTATTCATATAGTCATTTTCCAAAAATTTGGCATTTGTACTAACAAACACTTTGTTATCATTACGACTATAGAATAAATAACCCCTAGTCTCTTTTGGATAACCCATAAGCAAACATATTTCTGACTTTGGTTCCAATTTATCATGCTTCCCTTTTAGCACGTGTGCTGGACAACCCCAAGTGTGAAGGTATCTCATACTAGGCTTGCGCCCACTCCACAATTTCATAGGTGTTTTGGGAATAAGTTTTGATGGAACTAAATTTAAAAGTTGCATTGTTGTACCTAAGGCATACCCCCAAAAATAAATTGGTAGAGTTGAATAACTCAACATGGATCTAACCATATCTAAAAGACTTCTATTCCTTCTTTCTACTACACCATTTTGTTGCGGTGTTCCAGGTGCAGTCAACTGGGATATAATCCCATTTTTAGTTAAGTAATCCTTGAAATCCCCAAGAAGGTATTTGCCACCATAATCAAATCGAATGGCCTTTATGCGTTTACCTAATTGATTCTCAACTTCAGCCCTAAACTCTTTGAACTTTTCAAAAGCTGCAGACTTCCATTTCATTAGGTACACATAACCAAATCTAGAGTAATCATTAGTGAAAGTAACGAAATACTCATAGCCACCTCTTGCTTGGATAGACATAGGACCACATACATTTGAATGTACTAGTTCTAGCAAGTCTTTGGCTCTATATCCTTTTGCATTAAAAAGTCTCTTCGTCATTTTACCTTCCAAGCAGGATTCGCAAATTGGAAATTCATTAAAATCTAATGGTTCTAAAAGCCCATCTTTCACCAGTCATTGGGTCCTATTTGAATTAATATGACCCAAACATAAATGCCAAAGATATGCATCACTAGTAGAAGGAAACTTTCTCTTTAATGATCTTACATGTGAGTTATTATCTAATTCAGAATTGTATAATTCATGCTTATCAAGATTTATAATATAAAGATCATCAACAATAAAGCCAGAATAGATCTTTCAAGATAACACAATATCCATGTTTACCTAAATAAGTTGTAGAAATTAAATTCCTACGAACATTAGGTACATATAAACAGTCTTCCAATATTAAAATCCTAGAATCAAAGCATAAATTAAACACTCCAACAGCTACAACTGGAATTTTGCTCCCATTAGCCAAAGTAAGAAACAGTTCCCCTTCATTCATCTTTCTGGTTTCTTAGAACCCCTGTAAAGTATTGCAGATATGATTAGTACAACCTGAATCCACACACCAGGAATCCATGAGATTATGTACTAAGAAAATTTCAAGAAGGAATGATCTCATCACACCTTTATTCTTGTCAGCTATGAAATTTGGACAGTTCCTCTTCCAATGACCTTTCTCACCACAATGGAAACATTTTCCTTTGGTGTAGTCCTTTTTCTTTTTCTTTCCCTTATTATCAACACCAAAGGCAAGTTGTTTACCATCTTGTTTGCTGAAGTCCTTCTTCTTCTTACCACCCTTGCCTTTCGACTTAGGCTTAGAAAATGAAGCTTCAGCCATATTAGCATCAACACTAGTTGTACCAAGGATGCCTTCCGCTGCCACTAATTCATTCATTAATACAGACAATGTATAAATCTTTTTGTTCATATTATAATTAAGTCTAAATACTTTGAATGATTCTAGCAAGGATTGGAGTATCATATCCGTTTGGGAATCTCCATCAATGTCAGCACCTAAAACCTCCAGTAAGAGATCATTTAAAGACAATGCTCTCTTACTAAATTTCCTTGAGCCATTTTGGTATTCAGGATAAGCCTCATGCTATCTTGCCTAGCTGAACGGCCTTGCTCACCAAACATCTGCTTCAAACTTAACCTAATGTTTGAAGCTAGTTCCACATCCTGCATTTGATGCTACAGAACATTTGAAATAGATACTAGGATATCACACTTAGCCATCTCATTAGATTTCTGCCAATGATCATATCGTTGTTTTTCCTCAGAAGGAGCATTTAATGAAGGAAAGTTTGGACATGGTTGTATAAGCACAAATTTGTGCTCTTCAGCAGTAAGAACAATGTCTAAGTTTCTTTTCCAGTCAACATAGTTGGATCCAGTCAATTTGTTTTGATTAAGAACAGTAACAAGTGGGCTAAAGGATGCCATGATTAAATCTGAAAACAATAAACATGAATATAATAAGTAAACTAGATATTATCAATTTAGCATATAAACATATAGTATGGAACCTTAATAAAACCATAATATAAAATATGCAATGACAACCCAATCCCATGTTCGAAATTCCTTGGTAGCAAGTAAATTATAAACACTATGATTGATTGAGAACTATTCTCATTATTAGTGCTATCATGATAGCTCTTATCAAATACTAATAATATGCCATTTTCCCTTTAGCCTCTAAGTATTAATGACATAGCTTCGTAGGGAGGTTAACATTAAACTCAATCTAGTGTACACCATTGCCTGAAATCTATGTGAGTCATCAAGTAACTCCACGGTAGTGTGGTTGTTCTTAATGTAAAAACACAAATCATCCATCATTAAGAGGTTTAACCTATAGTACCATGAATTAAACACCGTCCATTGGGATCAAGGCATATATGCCAAGGCGAGGTGCTTAATCACACTACTATAAACCAGCAATGGAGGCTGTGAGGTTTAACCTTTGAATCTCTCTCCCACTAGAAATTTTAAAAGAAAGGTTTTTATTTGGAAAACATTTGTAATCTCATCACACATAGCTTTGCACTTCATCTATGTTTTAAACTTTGTGAAATTTTCAAAAAACAGTTCATTCAATCAGTCGAAGGTAGTTCTCGATTGATCGAAATATTCAATAAATCCATTTCGAAGTTTCTGGATGACTCAATCGACTCTCAATTCCTGTTCGATCGATCGAAAGGCAAATCTGATTGGTCGAAAGGAATTCTCGATCGATCGAAAAACTGAAGAAATTCATCATAAAGTTTTTGGATAACTCGATCGATTCTCGATTCCTGTTCAATCGATTGAAAAGCAAATCTGATCGGTCAATAGGAATTCTTGATCAATCGAAAATTGTGAAATTAAATTTCTTTCAGTTTTTCTGGTCACCTTTTTTTTCTTTTTCTTTTTTAATTTTTTATGTTTCACTTGAACAAAATGTAGTTTCCTGATCATATCAAAATGAGATTGAGATTAAAATTGAATTTCATTGATGCTATAGTCTTAAATTTCAATATGGCATGGTTAAAATCAAACTTAAACAACATCATAACATCAATATTAGTTTTATCAAACCATAGTTATAAAACTAAAATGCAGAAAAATCTATTGTAGAGTTATCAAAATCATGAAACCATTTTTTTTTTTTTAATTCTAAAACTCACTCAACATGTTATGCAAACATGAGATTTAAGACCGCTCCAATACCATTTGTCGAAAAAACACATGGAAAATACAGTTTTGTATCTCATACAAAAACACACAGTGGAATATGAACGGATCTACTTCATTCATGTGAGATAGCATGTAACATCTGAGTTTGGATAAGAAGAATGAGAAAGCATACCTTGACACAATGAAATTCAAAACAAACGAAGATTGATCTTGAGATGCCTTTCAATCTTCACTCCAATTCCACAGTGTGCCCAAGATATGTGGTTTCCCAATCAGTTCTATATGTGATCTTTCAAGAGAATAATCAAGTGTCTCCTTTGAGAAGAACTCTTATTCTTTCTTCTTTTTAATCAAACATATATTTCTGCACTTAGGCTATTACATTTATTTAATAACTCTTATTAAATAAATAACTGATTATCTAATTGGGTTAGCCTTTTGAGCCAGCCCAATTGGGTTTTAGTGTGTGGCTTGGAGTGGGACCAAAATGGACAAATAAAGCTCTAGCTCCAATGGGCTTTGGACTTATCTGTCAACTCTTGACAAGCCCAAAGTTACCATTAATTATATTTAATACCACTATATAAATATAATTGTACTCTAGGCCTTATTAATAAATTACATTTCAAAACTTTATTAAACATTTAACCCCTTCATGAAAATATTATAGTAATACAAAGTTATAATGTTTAACTGTAGTTTCTCAAAAAAAAAAATTAATAATGTTTAACTGTCACTTTGTAAATTACTACCTCTTGTTCCTTGAGTACCTAGTTTAATCCTTTAAGTTATTCATGTATATTTTATGAAATCTAATTTCATAAAATATAAACTTTAGTAACTCTTCACTAAAATGATTAGGCCTAACACTCTGAATAACCAATCCCATTAAACTAATCTCAAGGGAATATTTTATATCTCTATAAAGAGACTATGAATTCCATTTTGAGAATATGTGTTCCTTCAACATTACGTGTGGTTGCCCAACATATTGAGGTTTTGACTGCTTGTCTAGATCTCACTCCTGATATATTAAAGCAACCTACATTTCATGATTGGGTTCACTATTCCCTTAGGATTGAGAGTTTATGTAAATGAAACGTCGTGAGATTTATTATTCGTTTGACAGTTGTTGATAGAATAATAAATCTCATAGCGATCCAATTCAGTATGTTTTATACACTTAAAACATATTAACATATCAACTAGAATTCTCCACTTTCCTGATCAAGACAAATCATCTTAATTGACATGTTATAGTCTTCGCAAATGAAATGCCCAATTTCATCACTGACCCCGAACTAAGATTTTGAGTTTACAAATAACTTGTGATTTATATCTTCTATGACTAAATCACATAAATCACATACTATGCATCTCAAGGACTATATGATAATGTCCGAACATTCATGCTACCATTATTTTAGATAATAATAAAACAAGTTTATTACTTAGAACATAATGTCATACATGCCATACAATAGGATTTTAGGGCACTAATCCTAACAATGGTTCTCAAAAGAAAAAAATAAGGAAAAAAAAAATTTTTTTTTTGAATTGTTGAATTACCTTTCAAATGGAAACAACTCTTGATTTTAATAGTCATATTTGCAACATGGATTTATGTTGTATCATTTTATTTCTATAGATTAATCAGTAAAATTGTTGGAAATTAGGAATTGCTTTATTTTTATTTTTTTTTACCCTATTTCCAGCAGCTTTATGGATGGTTGGAATTCCCCTCAAATTTTTGTTCACTATGCTTTGTAATCAATTTGACTTATTTGTGTTTGTGAGGTTTTACTCTTCAAACTATCTCAATGAGAACATTTTGTTGGTTTTTGAGATGAGTAATGGAATTCTTAGGGATGTGCTTTACCAATACAACATTTTGAATCAAAAGGAGGGGTCATATAGCCTTGGCTGCTACATGCCTTGGCCTTCACTGCCTGCCCATGGGGGCTGCCTTGGCTGCTGCATACCTTGGCCTTGGAAGCATGCCCATGGGGGGCTGCCTTGGCCTTGGCTGTTGCATGCTCTGGCCTTGGCAGCATGCTCAGGGGGGGCTTGCTCTGTTAAGTCTGGCTAATTAATTCTTGCAATATTTAGAATACCTTGAACTGCTCAAAGGTATTTTTTGATTGAGATCCATGGAGTGTACCAACTGTAGGTTTCACAATATTAAACTCATGCTTAATATCAATAGTACAACAACTCAAATAACATTACTATGCATTATGAAGAGGAATTTCAATTTTGAGTTTTAAAAAAATAAATAAATAAATAAAAATAATTGCACAGGACATGATGCATGCATGTATATATATTTTGCTAATTGTTTGACTCTTTTTTTATACAGAATTGGAAATTGGATGACAATGTCCTACCAAGGGAGATTCATAGGATAATTGGCAATGAATATTTCTTCCAATTGTATCTTGATGAATATAATTTGAAATATGGAAGAGAAAATTACAACGTTTCAAAGATTTTAGAAATGGAAATCTCACATGAAGTTGAAAGACATCAGGTAATAATAAAGTTGAAATCTATTTCCAGTATATTTATCACACATAAGTACCATAGGATTCATAACTACTCTTTACATGGTATTTCCAATATGCTTTATATATTGTTCGTTGAAATTGAAGCATACACAATCCACCTTGCTTGCTATATGATTTTAAATTTTGTATGATACCATCAATGTCAGTATAATACAATGAAAGCACTTTAAATTTTAAGCAACATGCATATATTCCTTCATTATTTCAAATAGCATTTAATAAAAGTGCAAATTATTAAAGGACACAATAAAGGGAATTGTAAGGAAATCAAGGAAGGGCAAGTCCATCGCTAGTCAAAAAATAGAAATAGGACAAACATCTATTGAAAGACCTCAATTAACTACTGGTTTAACTACAGAAGTTGAAGAAACTGATGATAAAAGTATGCCGCTCCAAATGCTTCAAAAATGTCAAAAGGGTACTAAGCAGATTGCATCAAAGAAGAAAAAAATTTGAAGTCTAATGTATCTCAATGTATTTTATAAATAACATACTCTTACAAGCAAGATAAACAAATGGACATACTAGATTACCCTATGAATTTTAATGTATTTCATTGTATTGTTAAGTTTTTTTTTTTTTTTTTAGAAGAGTAAACTAAATATATTGTTAAGTTATTGTATGTCATTTCTTTGTACATATTGCCATGAATTTTAGTGAAGGTTTATGAATTGGTTTAGTTGTAGAATTTGAGCTTCCCATCTACTATTGATAATGCATTTTATGTGTGATAGGTGGAATTCTGTATTGATTATATATTGCAGGTTGAGGGTTGTTGTTTTGTTTTTAGATTTATGTGTATCATTGCAGCTTTTTTGGAATTGTGGATTCGAGATGCATTACAGCTTTTTCTTTTTTCTTTTACGATTAAAAAGTTGGATTCAATGTCCCTTTTAATGGTTATGTATTGTTTTGGCTTTAGAATTTGAAATTTCCAAGTACTATTAATTATGCATTATTATTTGACTAATATTTTTCTTAGTTGCTATTTGAAATTGTCATGTGAGTTTTAATTGGTTGAAGTTAGATTCTTTTTTTTAGTCTCTCATAGCAGGAAAGTACACACAAGAAGTGATTTGACTTCAATAAATTTGTCAATGGTTTCATGTCTAGCCGCAATTGGCATAGCGCTAAGTTACACACCTTTATTCTCCATTGGTGTTTCGAACTACTCCTTGCAGACAAGGAAAACAGAGTTGACACATGGTTGTCCCATACAATAAATTCAAGCATACAAAGAATTCAACCTAAACTCTCTAAAACTGAACACTTTGCCTTGCCACAATTTATTCTTAGTTGTAAATACATGAGTTTTCTCTCGGTCAAGACCAACAACAGCATTCTCAAATTACCCTTTACGTCATCAGCTGGCTGTAGCATCAATACTACTCTACACAATTGAATCTTACAAGAATAAGCAGAATAAATAGAATATCATTAGTTGGTTATGATATTGAAACTTCACTCCAAACATTAGTTTTGGAGAATGGCTTTCATAAACCTGTACCCATTATTTTCTTTTAAACATTTTGGTTGTAAAATTGAAATTGTCTTGCAAGTTTTAGTTCGGTGTGATTCATTGTGGTTCCTAGGAATAATAGATTTGCTATTTGAAATTGTCATGTAAGTTTTAATTGCTTAAAGTCAAAAAAAAAAAAAAATTTAGTCGCTCATAGCAAGAAAGTACACACAAGAAGTGATTTGAAGAAACTAATTTTTAAAATTTTTAGGGGATATTGGACACTATATGCTTAAATATACTACGTTATTAAAGTTTGAATACATGTAGTAGAAGTATGATAACTAAGTTTATGTTAGATGCAAAGTTCATTAATATGTAAAACGACCCCACACATTGCGCGGGTTAAACACTAGTATATTATAAAAGTTAGATCCCACAACTGGTGGATACACACAATTATGACAAGTGGCACAATATTCTATATATTTAGAGTGATAATGAAAAATAGTGTCACATGACATATAGCAATTTGTTCATAACTTACACGTTCGGCATTTGTCAATACATATGGCAATGACATAGCTAAAGAAATTGCAACATAAAGAAATAAATGCATTGATTTAAATTATTATTTGTGAGCATTAATGCAATATTAATATGATACAAAATTTAATGGCATATGAAATTTCCTAACTTTTAACTTTTGAGCTTCTGCACCACATGGCTTTCCCTCTCAAAAGAGAATTACAATTTTTTTTTCCTTCTTTCTTAGGAAAAATGGTGATCATCCCCCTTTTTTCTATATAAAAAATAATTAAAAAAATAATAACCTTAGCATTTGGTATTAACATTAGCATAGTCTTTATAAAAAAATTAAATAATAAGCAATTAGCATAATTAATGGAGCTTTTATGATATATATGCGGGTCCATCTGGGAACAACTTATTTAACTGAAATTGAAATTTTTTTGTTGAAATTGTAGAAAGAAAGTTAAAAGCTAGCTGAAACCTATGAATAGTATCAAAAAATACAATGGGACCTATGAATAGTAAATTAAGAACTCAAATAAGCTGAAACTTGCATCACATCCCAAATGAGCTTGAAAGGTCAATGAAATAGGAATGAAACTTTTCAGCTTTTAACATATAAATTAAAGGAAAATTAGTGGCATTATAATACATTAGAATTAATTTCCTACAATAATACCACTCAGTTATTAACATTAAATGCATAATAACTAAGAATTACAAACAAAAAAATAAATACTAAAATGTTCCTTTGACAATGGCCTACCAAATAATTACCAAAACAAAAAACAAAAACAAAAAATTCAACACACAAAAAAGATGGCTAATTAAACCAATAATTAAAATAAAAAAATAAAAAATAAAAATAAAAATAACTATAAAAACTATTTAGTGGCGCCACAACGCTTTTGCATTACTTTCTTTAAATAATCCAACACAATAATTATTATTAAATTCAAAATGGCTAATAATGGACACAATGGAGGAGTTGCCACCTAGTTTTTGCAATGGTCTAAGAACCATATATATAGCATCCTTTCAAGGAATGACCTTTTGATCTTACTACCAGAGATATGGGTTCGGAATTTAGGTACATTTTTGGGAAGGTATTAGGCACCCAAGATCACCCAGCCCTAAGGTTAGTCTCCCATCGTTGTGTTTTACATCTTAACTTCATTAAAAACATGTTCAACACTTGTATCTATACTCACATACACACTAGCATACATCTAAGCATACAATCATAGCATCATTCATCCCAAAACACGTACATATCTACCTTTAGACAAAAGAGAGCCAAGCCCATACGCACATAAAAACCCTAGCATGTGAAACTCTATCATACCATTCATCTCAAACAAGGCAGCAACAAATCATGGTAGCAAAACATAAGCATCAACATGGCAACAAACAAATCATATCATGGATCAAAAACATGGCATCAACTTTATGCACGTATATCAAGGAAGGGTTAACAAACAATATGCATGTTCATGTGAATGCATGACTTACCTTACTCACCTTGCAACGTCTCAGCACCTATGGCATCAATGCATGGACATGTGAATGAATGGCATGAAATTAAAGCTAAGAAACAAAAAGATAAACTCTAATCTAAACATGTTTAGGATGAACAAGCATGTGAACAAACCAAACAGAAACTTATAAAGTATAAAACATGTGAAAAGAAATCCAAAACAGAAACATGTTATATGAAGCAAAGAATGAAACAAAAGAATTAGGGTTTCTGGGGCAATGACCTACATACGCATACAGAGGCCTATGTACGTAGGCCAAATCCCACGTATGCAGGATTTGATTTGTGCATGCATGCTAATGGCACATGCACGTAGGGTCATTCAAAACTCTAACCCATAAACAAACTAAGCAGAAAACAAAGCATGAACTAAAACCCTAATTCCAACAACCAAACATGTTTACAAACGTAAAGAGAACATAAAACTAAACTACACAAACATATATAAGCACAAACAAAGCAAGGAAACAAGATTAAAACAGTAAAACAAAGGCTAAAAAGAAAAAGAATGGTTGAAGCTTGATACCTCAAAAAGGAGTTCCCAAGCTTTGATTTTAACCGTTCCCTTCAATCAAATCTATCACAAGTCAATAAAAATGTGATTAACAACTTTAAACTAAAAGAATTAGGGCCAAAAAAGGTCCCAATCAGATAAAAAATAACTTGAGGGTGTTTAGTGAAAAACTCCCTTTTGATTCACTATTTTCTAGCGAATCTTAGGTTTTCCTTTAGAATTTTGTGTCTTTTGAAAATGTACCATGTAAGGCTTTATACAATGAAAAAAATGGGGTTTGGAACGGCTCCTAGACGATGTGGGATTCATTCCAAACCTCAATCAATATTGCAAAAAACTTGTCTTTTTTATATTTTTGAAACCCTAGTTGCATACGCAAGAGTGTGCCTGCATAAGCATGCTTCAGCCAATGTACGCAAGCTACTGCCCACATACGTGGGTCGAGGGCACCTTTGGTCATTTTATTTCTAAAAATAGATTTTTAATCATTTAAAAAGTTATATTTTTCATTTTAACACTCCTCAAGTCAAATTGATATCTGATTAAGCTCTAAACTGGTCTGGGACTTAGAGTTTGGGCATCATTAGGGAACGGGGGCCCAAGTTGTAAAGGGTACAAAATGCAGTGTCTACAACGGACATTTGATATGCTTGAACAATATATTTCTTGATGTATTAAACCCATCTTAAATCTACCTAATTACAAATAAAATGCATTTTATCAAAGGATTAGCCAACTACATAAAATATGACCCTAATTTTCTCCCCCTTTAGCAATCTATGACAAAACCATAAGTATAATTATGAAAGAAGTATAAAGAAACAACTCCATAATTATTACCCAAAAAAAAAAAAAGTACACAAGCCTAACAACTACGTTGAGCTCTTGAAAAACTTTGCAAGAAAAAAGATCATGGCATGATAGATTTGCAACCTATGTTATCTAAAACACTTAAACAAGATTCATCAAGGCATCAAGTGTGAAACATATACAAGTTGTATAACAGAAGAAACATGTGTATAAAGAGAGAAAAGAACCAACACATGTAAGACAAAGGTGAAGAAACATACATCATCATATATATATATCAAAAGAATACAATGTATGTAAAAATGGTCACAAGACCATGGTACATGTAATAAGAAAGATACATCAAAACCTCACTACATCTCTCAAAACACTCTCCCCCTAACTAGTCTATCCCTATACTAGCTCTCCCCCTAACAACAAGACTACTCTCATATACAAAACCACTCTCCCTTTTTGTCACGAGTGACAAAGGGTGAATCAATAAGAGGAAGCCTTCTCATCATCAGTCTCGCAGCAATAAGCATCATCATCATCACTATCTCCACCATCCAAAGAAGACTCCTCAGCAGGCTCGGGTGTGGGTGAAGGAGCAAAACCACCAAGGCAAGACTGGTGGCATGTGATGTGACCAATCTTGGTGTTCATCTGACACATCTCATCAGAAAAATGGTCAAGACAACTACCAAAATCAACACGCATTAGCTGAAGTTAATCCATGATGGTAGCAAGAAAGACCTTGGCTCCAGAAGAAGAAGAGGGAGGGGTAGATGAGGAAGAAGGTGTAGAGGCAAGAGCAGCATTCGTCAAACTAGACTCCACATAAGGCCGCTTTGCAACCAGTTGTGTGTCACTCCTCCAAATAGAGTCCTTACTAATGGCAACCATAGCATAGAAAGGAGAAGAGAGAGGAATGGTGATGTGCACGTGTGATAGCCGAAGGAAAGATGAGCTTATCACGTGTAGCAACGTCTCATTAGATATCTATCATAGATTTTATCATGTGTGAAGGAAAATCTATAAAAAGATCTTCCAAAAGAGAAAGAAGGAAATGAGTTTGAGGCTCAGTGATAGTGTTATAATGAGACCGTGGTGTGAGAACAAATGTCATCACCATATTAAGGATCCTTGGACCCTTAGCAAACTCAGTGGTGGAGAAATTTAGAGTTTCTTCCCACACCATGGCCTCCTCACAGAAGAGTGAGGTCATCTCGTCTCGAGAGACAAAACTGAGATGAGTATGACTAGGGTAATCATGACGATCAACCCCAGGAACATGTAATACCTCATAAATGAACTCTGGGGTGACGACGATACGTGTACCTCGAAATACCATAGTAAACTTAGGCACAGAGGTATCAATGGCATGCATGTTGGACTAGAACTCCTGAATGAACACACCGGGACACCTCTTGGGTATCTCACATAGAGAAGCCCAACCCCGAAACCTAAATGCACATGTAGAGGAGTGTTTGGGAAATCAGACAGAATGACTTGGCATTCCAAATGAATCGCCTGGTCAGAAAAGTTCTCATAAAAGTCATCCTTGGCCTTCTTATCACAGAACCTCACAAAATTAGGAATAGAAGAAGAAGAACCACAACGTCTGATCGGGTTCTTGGAAGGAACAGACTTTTTAGGTGCCATAAGAAGGTAAACAGAGAGAGAAGAAAAGAAACAGAGAAACACAGCAAAAGATAAGGCACAGGAAAGAAGAAAAGAACGAAATGCAATGCATGAGCATGTTACGTGCAAAAGAGATTTGCATCATGGGCAAAAACCTAATCCAAACTACAACATTCACATTGGTTAATCAAGCACACAACCTAGAATACATGAAAACATGATTATAATGCTAGAGAATGCAATGCATGAGCATATGAGAACAAATCAACAACACCTAACCCAAAAATTTCACAAATAACTCAAAAACCCAAAACTTTCCCAAAAACTTGAAAACCTAGGTCTCAATGCATGAAATTCATGAAGAAGGAGAGAGGAAAGAGATTTAGAACACTTACCAAGGGATTAAGGCTTGGATTAGGCCGAAATCTTGAGTGGGAGAAGGTTTTTGGTGAAAGGAAATGGTTTGGACTGAGAAAGAAGAGAGAGGGATCGAGATATTTGAGTTTGAGTAAAACCAGGTTGAACCTCACACACACACACACATATATAGAAAAACGTATCTTGATAGATCGAGAGGTATCAAAGAGGTATCAACAGTAAAAAGATCTCAATAGATCGAGGAGGTATCAAGCATCTGTCGAGCAAACAGAGACTCCAAAGTGATAGGCCAAAAATGAATTAACCCTTTGTGATAAATTAACCAATTAATTTAGCCAAGTAAATTAACCAATTAATTTAACCAAGTGAATTAATTAAGTAAATTAACATGCAAACACATGGTAGCACAAACAAATCACCAATAAACTAAGTATGCAGCAGAAAATAAATTGACACGATGATTTGTTTACAAATAGGGAAAACCTACACAGCAAAAACCCCACCAAGTGATTTTCAGGTCACCACTCCCGAAATTCCACTATTATCACAACAAGCGGTTACAAGTAAAGGAATCCCAGTACCTTATACCAAACTACAGTGGAACCCTTACCCCAATACCCAATTGGACTTGTTCTGTAGTGACAATTTCTCCTTTCGATGCACGGCTCCCAAGTACGTGACTAACCAATTACGCGGATCCCAATACGCGACTTCAATCACCAACTAGAGAAGGTTGTTGGCTACAAAGTTCTTCGATTCATCCCAATGATGAAGATCAAGAAGATACTTGGTCACAAAACCCTACAGTGCACAAACACAACAACTTCTTCAAGAACGATGAACTATGGCAAATTCTGTCTCCGGTCACAATTTGCTTGAACAAACTTTGCTCAACACTTGTGCAAGTTATGAACACTTTGACGGCCCTTAAAATAATCCTTTTATATGTCTAGGGTTGTGAGAAAAGTAAGCCCAAACACATAAAACCCGATTAGAGACAAAACAGAACTGGAATTCTGTTTTTCATAAAGCTTGATAGATACCTGTTTGTCGAGATGCTGTTAAGTAGCTGTCGAGCCTCAGGGCTAGAACAGCTTCTTAAGCTCAATGGATAGCTAGCTGTCAAGTTTTAATGAACAACACTTCTTTAGCTTGAATCTTGGACAGACTTACATGTCTTTAACACTTGATCTTGAAACGCAGTTTCTTGAAGTATTAAACACATCCTAAATCTACCAAATACAAGTACAGTGCGTTTTGTCAAAGGTTTAGTCAATTAAATAAAATAGTGACATATGTTTCTAACAAGTGAATCACATATGTTCTAACACAAAGAATTGGCTCGATGGATTGAGCTATCTATTGAGAGGTATCGAGAACAGGCCCAAAAATCTTGATAGAAATGGCATGTGTTGAGATGCTATCAAGCTTCTATCGAGAAGGTATTGAGCATCTATCGAGAAGCCTAAAACAAGGTTTTTCAAGGAGGAGAAACAACACATGATGAATGCAATCAAGATAGACACCAAAACAAGCAATCAAGAAGCATGTTAAGCATTCAAACACATCATCAACTCTAAATGCAAAGCATTCCTAGATAATAATAAAAACAAACTAAACAAGTCTATCTAATTTTATTTTAAAAAAACAAGTTTAGACAGTTTAGAGAGCATATACTACCATATGTATCCCTTGTAATGGTCAAAACACATTGTACCTGTACAATAGTTTCAAGAGCAGCAAAGAATATGCGTGTTGTGTGTGAAACTTTTGCAAGAGAGCATAAGTAAATCATTATATGAAAAGTAAAAATATAGGAAGATTAAATACATCCACACACAATCATAACTGTTTGATAGGGACCATCACCTTCAAGGTACATCATATAACTCCCACATCTCCTAAAAACACACTTGCAATCATTTTTTAAAGCATTTTGATTCTTTATGCTTTACATATTATTTGCATGTTTTTCTTTTTAAACATAAAATGACATAACATGCATGGGTAAATTAGAGAGAAAATAATTACCCAATTATGAAAGCCAAACATCTTCTCTTTGTTGTGCAAGTGTTACACCTTACCGAGCACGGCTTTTATGAATTGCACACAGATGTTGAATGATTGACGAGTTTTAGTGGTGAGATGGTTATTTATGCCTTTCTCTTAGGATTTTTTTAGTCCTCGTCAAAAGGAGTGATTAAGATATGAATGGTAAAAGATCAACCAAATCAGATAAAAGAGCCACAAAGCTCACATTGCTTAGTTGCTTAGTTGTCAAAGGCCATCCAAAGTACATAAGTACCAGTATACACACACACACACACACACTGTTTTTATATTTTTCAAAATTTTTGCTTTTTTTTTAATTAAAAATAAATAAAAACAAAGCAAACAAACAAAGTAGCAAAAACTAGACTGACTCAAATCATAACACCAACCATGCATGCGATTAATAAGGTGAAGGAATCACTTGGAATCTTTTTCCTTCTAGATGGGAGACCTAGATGGAGAACATTTCCTTTCCATGAACCTTTGTTCAGATGGATAAGGAGGAGAGTTGAATCCATTGAAATTAAAGAGTAACATGACAGTCTTAAGAAGTTCTCCAAAAGGGGCTAAAGAGAGTTGGAGTTGATTTTGGCTCCCAAAAGATGACACGCTATTGCTTTGTTGAGTGGCTAGTCACTTATAGCAATTTGGACGAGTATGCCCAAATGCTTCACAGTAATGGCAGATGTGAGGCTTTTTTGGTTAAGACTTCTTGTTGGTGGAGTAATGATTATTCTGCTTAGTCCCTTTCTTACCAACCTTAGGGGGTGCTCCTAGAATGGATTTTCCCATATCATTTTTATCCTCACTCACATTTTTAGTCTTAGGTTCACTTACCTCACAATTACCATTATTAGCAAGGGGAACAAAGATGAATCTATTTAAAGCATTAGAAGACGTACTACAAAAAGAGAGAGAACGATCATACCTGAGACCTGTTTTGTCAGATGCAAACTTCTGGAATTTAAGCATTTCATCTAGCTTGGCACTTAAAGTCCTTTCCAATTGTGCTCTTACTTGAAACAATTCAGCATCTAGTTTCATGGTCATTTCAGCAAGAAAGTTGTTTTCAAACCTTAGTGCTCCGATGGTTTGATTAGCCTCATCAACCTTGGTGGAAAGTTCCTCTCATTCCAACTCCACTTCACTAAGCTTTCTCGTTGCTAACCATGCTTCTTGGAGACCTTGTACAACATAGAGTAGGTAGTGTGGATGTCATCTTGTTCATCCATCTTCTCAAAATTTGATTCCATCAGCTCTTCTTCCTCATCAATCAGTTCTACTACTTCTTTAGGGGATTCAACGGTAGCTGTGAAAGCACTCACAATCCCTTCTTGATCACTATCATCAGAATCTGCTTCTAGTTCTGTATCACTCAATGTGGCAACTAGGGCTTTGATTTTGCCAATGGATTTGAGATATGTGGGACATTCTTGCTTCATATGTCCAAATTCTTGACATCTATAGCACTTTGGCCTAGCAGGAACATTGTTGCTTTGACTAGCATCCTTGATAATCCCTCTTACCTTTATCTTGGGACTTGAATTGAGAGAATCCAGATTGTTTCCTTGTCACTAGCTTTGACATTTGCATTCTTGATGAACTTCTTGAATTGTCTGGTGATATATGATTTGAACTTGGTGTCCTCAACTTTATAAGACTCATCATTATCATCGTTCTTAACCTTCAAAGTCATATTCTTGCTTTTGCTACCCTTGCCAACCCTTACTAAACCTAGTTCATAGGTTTGCAAATTCCCAATCAGTTCTATCAAAGGAATAGAGTCAAGATCCTTTGATTCTTCTATGGCAATGATCTTGGCATGAAATCTTTCTGGAAGAGATCTGAGAATCCTTCTGACAATCTTGGGCTCTGGAATCTGTTGTCCAAGATTGAAGGTTGAATTCACTATGTCCTTGAGCTTGGCATAGAATTCATCGAATGACTCATCTTCATCCATCCTTATTTCCTCAAAGCTGGTAGTGATCCTTTGGAGTTTTTAACAGCTTTTGTACCCTCATAGGTATTCTAAAGAATGGTCCATGCTTCCTTTGCATTGTCAGTGGAAGAGATCTTCTTGAATTCCTCATTGGTCACAGCATTAAACAGGGCATTTAGTGCTCTACTATTAAAATTTGCAGCTTTGATCTTAGTATCATCCCACGATGTTGGTGGCTTTTCAGGTTTCTTTCAACCTACTTTAACTGCAAGCCATACTTTCTCATCTAAAGACTGCAAAAAGGCTCTCATGCATACTTTCCAGTATGCATAGTTAGTACCATCAAATAAAGGAGGAATAATCAGGGATTGCCCACGATCCATAATAACAGGGGTCAATGGATCACACAGCAACGATTAAAACCTAATTAGAGTGTACCCGCTCTGATACCACTTGTTGGGTTAAGATAGCTTGACCCTGGTTAATTAATTTAATTACTCAAGTTGATTAATTAGGTTCAATTGCATGCAAATCGTGAAGGCACCAACAAATCACCAAATAAACTAAATGCAGCAAAAATTTAATTGACACAGTGATTTGTTGACAAATGGGGAAAACCTCTCATAAGGCAAAAACCCCACCGAGTGATTTTAAGGTTACCACTCCCAAAAATTCACTAATCAACAACTAAGCGGTTACAAGTATAAGGAATCTAACCACTACCTTGGTCTATCCCAAAATCCCAATTTACATTGAACCTTTGCTTTAATACTCAAGTGAACTTGAACTTGTATTAGCCTTCTTTCCTTTGATGCACAACAATCAAGCGGTTACAAGTATAAGGAATCTTACCACTACCTTAGCCTATCCCAAAATGCCAATCTATATTGAACCTTCGCTTCAATACTCAAGTGAACTTTATCTTGTAGTAGCCTTCTTCCCTTTGATGCACAAATCTCCAATTTGTAACTAACCTTTTACACGAATCCCAGTATGTGATTAACTCCAGCAACTTCGAATGATGTTGTTGGTTGCAAAGTTCTTCACTTCATCAAAAATGAAGATTAGGAAGCACTTGGTTACAAAACCCTATGGCGTACAAACGCAATAGCTTCTCACAGAGAAAATAAATCTCTTGGTCTCTGTATCCGTGTGTGACGACTCTTAAAATAAGCCTTATATATGTCTAAGGTTGTGAGAAAAAAAACCCTAAACAAATACATAAGCCTGGATCAAATTTTTGATTTGGAAAACTGAAAATCATAATTCTCAATAGATCAAGCTGCTGTCGAGCCATCTATCAAGCTTCACATTAAGTCTCAATAGCAGGCATTTGTCAAGACTTAATGAACAGCTTTTCTTCACTTGTTTTTTGGATCAATCTTCATGTCTTTTACTACGGACACCTGATATGGTTAAACAACATATTTTTTTTATGTATTAAACTCATCTTAAATCTACCAAATTACAAGTACATTTTGTTAAAAGATTAGCCAATTACATAAAATATGACCCTAACAAGTACATCTCATAAGGGGGAAAAAAAATAGATAGCTCTAGAACACTGCTTTGAAACTACCTAAGAATTGCTCTCTCATGATATCACTCTCGCACAACATATGAGACCACACCCCAATTGACTAAGGTCAAATATGGTAATAATGGGATTTGCCAAATTTATTATATCGACTTGATTTCTGCTAATAATTCTTTGTGTGAAGCAGTGGCGGCGCCACTCAGAGTCCAGGGTGTTCCTAGGAACACCCTGGCTTGAAAATATAAAAAAAATTATATATAATAATTTAATTTTCTTTTATTTGTTTACCTTTAAAAAAAAAAATAAGAACACCCTCAAGCAAGATCAGGAACACCCTCAAAATTTTTATGCCAAACAAATTTTGAACTAAAATCTATAAATATATATATATATATATATATATATATAAATACGAATATGCATAAGACGTTGTCGTTGATGAGCCTCATCAGATGAGCTCGCTGCCATCCCATAGTAGCTTCTTCAGTTTTCTTCTCTTCCTCGTTCTCACTCTCTTTCTTTTGGCATTTCTGGTCTGGGTTTCTAATCAAAATGTTAGTAGAGAAAACCCAAGGGACAAGAAGACAAGACTCAAGATGACTTCCACTGTTTCACACCTACCCACTTTTCACTTCTTATTAAATGCTTCTTTATTTATTTTTTTACAAAAGTTACTAATGGGCGGACAAAGCAACGTTGTTTATCTGCCACTCTTTTACATTTTTATTTTTTGATTTTTGTTTTAATTTCTTAGAAAATCGTTTATAGTTTTCTATTCTTTTTCGTTTTGACCACTCCTATGTAGAAGGCTTATTATGCTTTTTAATTTTTTTATTGAGTTGTGAAATTAGCTTAAAATAATTTGAATAAAAGAGGTAAAATTTTGAAATGTAATTAGATATATTAATTTATATAGAATTTTTTTTAGACTACTAGTAGTTAGTAAAAAAAATTAATGAAGCAACTAAACACCAATAATTAATAATTTAATTAACTAATACATTATAAAAGACAAACAAATTAAATTATGTTAGGCTAAACAACAATTAATAATTTAATAATTAATGAAACAACAATACAAGAAATTATAGTTTATAAAAGACAAACAAATTTATGAAACAACTAAACAACAATAATTAATAATTTTATTAATATTTCAAATGAACTTATAGTTTATTGTTCAGGTACCTTTGTTCATTTTTTTTCTTTTCATTTTTTTCTTTTTGAGGTTTTTCTGTGTACAGAATGCAAATTTATTTTGATTTTAAGAACTTTTTTTTTTTTTAAGCACAAATTTCATGTTGGGCAAATCTTGAATTTCGGCCGGTATTTACCGAAACGTCCCGAAACACCCAAAATAGACCAAAATAACCCGAAATTTTTTTAAAGTGGAATAGGAACACCCTGGACAAAATTCCTGGAGCCGCCACTGGTGTGAAGTTACTTTCATCAACCTATTTTATTTAATGTAGATTTCTAAAGCTTTTATTTATTTATTTTATGTATAACTGTATTTTTACACAATAAATAAAACAAATTGATAAAAATAAGCAATCGAAATAGAAACTTAATGACTTAACCTTTGATCTTGTGCTGTTTTTTTTTCTTTTGTGAAGACGCTTGAATCTTATTTCCACAAAAGTGTAAATTATAAATTCTAGCACAAAAGTGTAAATTATAAATTCTAGAGCAAAACTTGGGTCTAATGTCCATTAACATTGAATTTGTCACGATGGTGACACGTCTCAATTTTTTCTCAGGTCATCATCCCAGGTCCCAACGAGTTCAGTGCTAAGGATGCACTAATTAAACCCAAACCAAGTCCCAAATCCCTATACTTGCAAAGAAATAAATCCCATATCACCCTATTGAAAAACAAGGAAAAGTAACATGACTTGACTACGGGAATATTTGGTGTATGATTTCATCTGAATGCCTGACCCTCAATCTAACTTGCTTTTAACGAACCGGCCAATTGCTCTTCATGTCAGTTTATAAGGACCATTTGATGGTTGAAAATTAGAAATGGAACCACAATAATTGCCCTTCTAAAAAAAATCCTTTGGGTCTCATTGACAGCCATAGCACTTGTAGGCTTGTTGTTTAATGTAAAAAGAAAACTAGTATTAACACAAGTCCGTGATCTTGGTGGACCTACGTCAAAGCAAATTCCAAAACTCAAGAAACCACAGATTTTAACCATAAATTAATAGCGACAATATAACAGCAAGAGACATTAAACTTATTTTGTAGTTACTCTAGCGTCTAGCCAGTTTATAGTACCCACTTTTTGTAGTAGTCACACTCAAGCCAAATACTACTAAAATACACACTCTCTCACATGTAATATTACACATCTAATAGGAACATTACCACTATTAGTTCTATTAGTACTTGTCTGACATAACACATCACACTGCATTAATAGCAACCTTCATCCCGGACGCACAGTGCCCAGAAAAGTTGCAGATGAAGTAGTTCTGTCCCTTCGCCAGCTTTATTTGGTCCTTCCCAGAATTGTACACTTTCGCACCCGCCGGAGATGTGCAACTACTGTAACCGGCCCGGTCCACAGCTACAACATTGTGAGTTGTTGAATCATAATTGAATACTGCAACATACATGTACAAATTATTAATTATGTAGGATTGTTTTACCAAAAACAATACAAAACAACGTGACAGCCATGGCTTTGTCTTAAAATTTTAGAATTGGTTATAGATAATCAATAGACTAGTCACTGTTTGCCACATGTGTATTTTTTTTTCCCATAATTCTGTAGTAAGAATACATTATCATAAAAAAGGTTTTGGTGTATATTCTTTAGAATGAGTTGTGTTTTCCTCGCATTTATAAAAATTTTAAGCGCATATGCTAAGAATTGCATATATGTGGATTCCTCAATATTTGTTATTTTAGTTAATGTTCTATATTTACACAGATAGGTCGGGCCTAGTCCAATAACAAATGCCTTCCACAAAAAATGACAGGTAGCAAATTTGAGTTCGAGAATCAACCACTTCAAACAAAAATGAGAGTAAGATTGCATACTATGACATTTTCTAGACCCCGGAAAAAGTGTTAACTTTATGCATTGTATGACATTGGTTTTAGAGTTTCTTCATTCTGACATAAATGTTGTAGACAAACTAGATTTGAAAGTAGGGACAAAGCTAGGGACAAACTTACGGAGCACATCACCAGCCCTAAAACGCTTTCCCTTGGGCCAACTATCAGTGTTAAAGGTCCAACCACCAGAGTCTCCGACTGTGTAAGTTGCTGCATGCACGTGTTCAAAGTGAACAAGTAGGCACAAAAGCACAGCCACCACGACCATGGCTTGACTTGCACTGCCTCTTCCCAGAGACATCTTGAAGCAGAGCTGTATAGTACGTTACTGAGGAAGGCTGAAGTTTGAAGTGTGAGAAAGCTACTTGAGAGTGAGAGTGCCTAGAACTGAGACTCTAATAACCCTATTTATTGTGTTAAGGAATCTAAAGTAAGACGTGGGGTCCAATTTGTTTGGAAAAAATGGGATAAAGCTAAAGACAAATTAGTGAACCTTTATTGATTAAAAAATTTGTCCCAACAACTCCACCATAACCACCAGGTTGAAAATTCTACTGTTAATTACATTATCACGGGTCAAAAAGAAAGGAAATTTAGGAAAAGGATGAGATTGTTTAGTGGCTTTCAAAGGAATAGTGTTTTTTTTTTGGGTAAACACTTTCAAAGGAATAGTTATTAGTTATTAAAGTGGGTAGCTATATAATTTATGCGGAGATTTTGGGGCAAAACATGGTAGTGCTATAAAAAAGAGAATTGATTGCACTACCACAAATATATTTTTGACTGCAACTTCACGCGTAGTTTATATAGCCGACCCGTGAACTCTTACTGGACCACAGGCCTTGCTTTTTCATTATGTCATTTTAATTTATGTGTACACAGAAATGCCAAAGATGGGGAGGCTAATATAGAAAAAGTTTCTAAACTTTTGAAATTAGAGGGGCCATAGGTCACATAGCATCATCGTTACGTTGCAGTTCGGCATGGTTGATGAACTCTAGAACATGGGTTCAACTTTTCATATTTTTATTTCTTTTTTTTTTTTTTAGTTAATCGGAGTTTGAGTCGTGTATGTGTGTAGTTGGATACATTTTGAGATACATACATACATACATACATACATATATATATATATATATATATATACATGACTAATAGTGTGGCACTGTGGGTTAAGTTGGGTTACTTGAGTTGAAAATTTTGCTTACTCAAATCTAACTTGGCTCAATCAACCAAAAAGAAATGCTAAAATGTAAAAACACGTTTGGAACTTTGGGTCAAAATCAAACTAACCCTCTTGATTTTCTAATTTGAAATTTGAAACTCCTAAACTTTGAGAAATACATATATCGATCATTTTGTCTAAATCTCCATTTCATTCCATTGACAGAAACATTAGGGGAAAAAAAAAACCTTAAATTAAATTTTAATTTAAACATTTTTTTATTAAAATATACTCTAAAATGATTTTTAATAAAAAAGAAATTTTGGGAGCTGCAAATTTTGACAAAAGGATCAATTTGGGTATTCTCAAAGTGAAAGGTTTCTATTTTCAAATTAGAAGATCAGGGGTCGATTTAATTTTGACCCAAAGTTCAAAGGGTGTTTTTGTATTATAACAAAAAAAACCGCAACTAATAAAACATCTAGCAAAAGAAAAACTAATAATAAAGAAAGAAAAAAAAAAAAAAAAAGTTGTCGGCTGATATGAAACGTCAGCCTCACAGGATAGTAGGATGTAAACAAACAAAGACTAATAAAACAAAAAAACAAAGCCTGACAGTTTGATTTTTTTTTTTTTTTTTTTTAAACCATATTACCGTGGGCACGGTAAGGGGTAGATGAGTCATTTTTCCTTTACTCCTTCCCATTCTAATTTTCTCTCCATAAATCTCTCCAAATTTGGGAGATTGATTTTTGATGGGCTCATGGAGAAAATTTCTAGGACCCACCAATTTTCCTTTTTTTCATCCCTCCAACCAAACATTCATAAAAATCATTTTCACTCCCCTTTTCTTTCTTTTCTTTTTCTTCCTCCCTAAAATTCTTTCAACCAAACGGACCCTTCGTCATGATAAAGAAGTGCTAGAGAAAATAATATTATAATACTTCAGAAGCCCTTATATTATATCTAGATGCACCTCATATCGATGGGTACAGATTAAGGGCATTGCTCAAATGTACATATTCTTTTAATATTCTCATTTAAATATTCTTTTAATCTTTGATTAGGGTGTGTTGAGTTTTATGCAATGGTTTCTAGGGTGAGTTTATCTAAAATTTGGATAAAAGGGATATAGATAGAGAGCCTACCGTGAATGCTGTAATACTAATGCTGTTACAGAGAAAAGTCAACAGTAATGGCAAGTTTGCTTAAAATTAAATAAAAGGTAATAAAAATTTAATCCATGTAAGATAATCTAGAGATTAAGAAACTAATAATTCTATACTAATTGCCTCCAGTACCATAATCCAACTAAACTAGGAAACCATGGTTAATTGTCTCCCGTTTAATGTACAAAATAAAAATACTCCGAAAAATACACGTTTTCTATAATTAGAAGTATTCTAAAAAAATAAAAATAAAAACATATAATCAGTTAATCACCCATGATTTGTACTAAAAAGAGTAGGAGACAATCAAAGCCTTATTGCAGCAGGGTTTCGCCCCAAATTGCCAAGAGCTACGTTTGGATCCGTGACAATGGTCATTGACCGCATGTTTAGAGAGAGAGAGAGAGAAAGAGATTTTTTTTTTTATTAAGAAAGAAAATGAAATAATTTGACCCACAAAGGATACATGCTTTCAATTTATATTATTATTATTATTATTATTATTATTATTATTATTATTATTATTATTATTATTATTATTATTGTTTTTTTTTTTCCTTTAAAAAGTTAGAAACTGTCGGTTGTGGAAAATGGAAAACCTTACCTAAACATTAGCATATAATAATATATAGAAATAATGCCAAAGTAGACTAGACAAGATAGAGATCACATGAATAAAATTCATCTGTTCTACTTTGAATATTTTACCTTATAATCTATTAAGTGTGTTCTTTGTGTTAAAACCCTATTTCCTTTCCTTTGTGTGTACGTCTAAAAAAAAATTTGTATTCTAACAATCATAACTTACTGCACATCTTACTACATGCTAGGTTCAATTATGTTTAGTGTTGTCAAATCCACTCACATTCAAATCCATTTTTCAATGTAATTGAGTTGTAATAGTTTAGTGTCTTAAATAGTGGTTAAAGTTCTACATTGAAGACAAGAAGAAACAGCTCAAAAAATTGCTCAGAATTGACAATTATTGCAACCTTGATTGCATCTCAATTGCAACCTTAACTTCGGTCAACCTATCAAGCTTTGGGATTTTTATTTTCTAGGGTTGAGGTCTATGATGACCAAGTGACCTAAGAATTTGTGCACTAGGGTTCTTAGGCATACAAAAAGCTTCTTTAAGTTATCATGAAATAAGAAAGAACACTGTGGAAGTTGAAGTTGTTGCAATGATTATGCGTCAAGGGTTTTGAACCAAGCTGCATCTCTGGAGTTCACTGAAATCCAGAGTGTTCATGTGGAGATGATTGCACTAAGATTACATGAAAGAGATGTCATGGTGAGTTAAACACGAATTAGATATCCATGCATTGAAAAGATTCACTGTAGAAGAGTCCAACCACGTTAGAGTTGTATGTGATCACATAAGTTACTACTGTAGGTAGCAATGCTAGAATTTGGGATATTTTGTATTGTAAATTTCCATTCTACATAGTGAATTATTCAAGTTGCTGGTAAGCTTCAAACCACTTGTTTGGTTTTTCTTGCCAAGGTTTCCCATTGTAACCATATTGCCTGTGTATTTTTCTTTTTTCTTTTTTCTTTTTTTCCTAGAGCATTTAGTTTTAGTTCTGGTAATATGGATGTGCCCATTGTAAATTGGATTGGACCATTTCATATATAATTTGACTAATTAACTAACTTGGGTAATTGATTAATTTAATTATTAAGAGAGAATGAAGTTAGTTAATTATTATTGCATGTGGTAAAATTATCATGTTAGGGTAATTGGTTAATTTAATTAGGGTCATTTTTGTCCAAAAAGATGGTGAATTCTAAATTGAGTGTGTGTGCGTGCGCACACAATAAAAAATAATAAATAAAATAAAATAAAAACTTTAACAAGTTGTATATAAACAATTAAGAAAAATAAACTTTCAAAAAAAAAAAAAATCTAAGCCAAGCAAATAGATATTTTATTTGAAATTTTTTTTAATCCCAAAATTTAATCTCAATTACCAAATCAATCAGAATTCAGAATATCAGTAAAGAGATCAAGCAAATAACACAACAATTTGGAAACCAAGTGGAATAACAATGAAGAGCTTCTTAACGAAAAATCCATAGAGAGTAAGGTACCAACAAGACAATTTACTATAAAGGGAGTTTACAAACTACTCACAAAACCTTTGTGATTAGACCCCACTAACCCAACAGACAATTCCTTGATATCATCACAGCAACTTCAAAACCATTGAACTTATTTTATATGAACCCATCAAGAAAGAAGCGCCTGCTTCACTATGAAACTCTAGGATCACATCGCATGCACTTATGCAAGGTTGAGATGTCTGTGGTTTCAACAGTACATTTTTCAATATTCTTGATCAAGGATATGTCAAAAAGGTGTAAAGTCAAGAACTAGAAAGAATGGGATTTATAGATTTGAAACAAAGAAAAGGTTCTCATGATATTCAGTGATCGATATGGCTGCTTCTCTCTTAACTTAAAACTCGTGACTTATATATATATATATATATAGAGAGAGAGAGAGAGAGAGAGAGAGAGAGAGAGAGAGGGCTAGTAAATAGATGTATAAACTGTTTCAAATCAAATTCGAGAAACAAGATTTTCAACTCTCGTTGGAGCAAAGCCTGGGATATACAAGTTCATAGATTGGATTAATGTATCACTCAAGTGACAAGGAGATTCGCTTGAGTGAGCTTGGTGTTTCACTCAAGTGAGAATAAGTTAGCTCGAGCAAGCACTCACAAATTTGCACTCCTTTTAGCAGTTTCCAATTTGAATTGGTCTTCAACACATGACAAACACTTAGTTTACAACCCTTTCTTTTCCATATTACATTGTCAATTTAATTCCTAACACTATTAATGACCACTCATATATATCACTATTCAGTTACATATTTACATGAATATTATCAATTTTTCTCTTCATAACTTTCAAAAATATATGTTAAGGTCAAAACCATCAACTTGTAAAGATGGGTGATGATTAATTTGAAGCCTAAATAATGTGTATTATGTGGTCGTACGCACTCTTAGGGCATGATGCCTCCCATCAAAATTTGAAGAAATTTTTTTTTTTTTTTTAAAAAGACCAACCGTTCATACATACTCTTAAAATTTAGGGACGTGTTCTTTTAATTGAAATTACGTAAAGATGATTGACATAATGAGCAAATCAAGTCATGTATAAACTTTAACCCTTGCATGGATATATTTCTTCTGCACATGACATAGAAGGTACAAAATTAAATGTGATTGAGGCTTATGCCAAAGTTGAAAGTTGAAAATTGCCCCCCTTTTTACAATTCATTGATCAAAACAAGTTATTTTTTCTTTAAACATCGATGACAATGAAATCGTTTTCATTTTTTTTTTTGGTTAAATAGACAAACTATAAGTAAATGCTAGAGATATATTAGCTCAATCAAGCCTAATTTTATTTCATGTGCAAGCTTAGTTTCTTACTTGTACTGGAAGTCTATTAATCATAGTTGGTGTATGATTTTTTTTTTTTTTTTTTTTTGGAGAAAGAAACACACACACAAACACAAGGGAGAGAGAAATAGGTTATAACATAAAAACAAACCACAACTCCACTCAGAAGCCATGATAACTTTTAAAGGAGGGTAGAGCAAGTTATATTATACACAACACACTCTCTTAAGTAATGTGAAATAATTATCTATTCTTTTTTTTTTCTTTTCTTTTTTTTGAGAAACAAATATACACACATAAGGGAGAGGAAAATGGGTTATAACACAAAGACACACCACAACTCCACTCAAAAGTCATGGTAACTTTTAAGGGATGGTGGGTAGTTAGTGTATGATTATTCTAGGATTTAATCTCTTATATATACCCATGTAATACAAATATTGTATTACAATGATAGTATAATACAAGTATTGTGTTATATGAAAATATAGTATATCTAGCATTATTAATTTATAATGAACCCAACATGAGTATATATAAGAGGCTAAACCCTAAAATAACAATACATCAATTATGGTCAATAGACTTCTAGTACAAGTATGAAACTTGGCTTACACATAAATTAGAATTGGACTTGAATCTAAACTATTGAGCTAATATATCTTTAACTGTAAAAAATTTTCAACAAGTTGGGTTTTTTCTTAGTGGCTTAGAGCTTAAGATTCTTCATTATTTCAACAAAAAAAATTCCAAGGGAAACAAACCGTAAGTTACACAAGTTAATCAACTGTCTCTGCAAACGTTTACTCTAGTTCTCTTTCTTGTGAATTCAAATATAGCGGCCATGCGTGTGATACAATGAATATGGCATTAACAGAAAGCTGCGAACATGAATATGCAAAAGCTCAATATTGCTTGTGTAAGTGTCCTTTGATTTCTTCAAGCAATGCAATCCATGACGAAAGCCATTAAAGTAGGAAAAAAAAAAAAACTTATAAAAACAAAGAAAACAACTTGAACGATTGAACGCAATTCTAAACTAAGAAAAAAATACAGCAGCCATAGAATAGGTTTGCAGACTTCATATTTTGAATCGTCGCGCCATATTGTTTGCTTGATATCACCTATATCTTCTGAGTACATTAAATGGGATTGTTCGAAACTTTATCTGGAAGTGGTGGTTTAACTATTATATTGGTTTATCATACTGTGATTTTGTGCAAATGTTGCAGTGTCGATTTCAAAAAGTTTGACGCCACACGTCAAAGCAATATAGTTTTTTTTTTTTTTTTTTTTTTCCATATCCGCATTAACCACTTAGAGTTGCATTCTTGGTATAATTCTTATGGCATGCATGCATTGAAAGTTGAAACTTATAAAACACATGAGACAATAAAATACCCTTACAGTTATGATGTCAATGTTTGCTACCTTGATTGTAATTGACCATTTTAATTTCTTTCTTCATTGGAATTCTTACAAATAAAAAAATAGGAGTAGTTGCAACTCTAGAATAACATGTCACCCATCTAATAATACTTTGGTAGAATACAAATGTTAAGCTTACGAAGAGAGGTTTCTTGTAATAGTTAGTTTGCCCAATTGACTGGACAGCTTAAACTGATCATTCCAGTATTCCACAACATATACTCAAATAGATAGTAACATATATAATTTGTTTTCCTATGGAAACCTTGTAAGGGAGTACAAATTAATTCCAGAAAAAATGAAACATATACAAATGAAAATTCCAAGCAAAAGTATATGGAAAAATAGGTGGAAAGTAAAAATAAAAATAAAAATAAAAAATTGGTTGGTTTATTTGAAAAAAAAAAAAAATCTATTTATTATTGTTCCACATCCAACAGTGTCCACGCACTTTTACATTATATTCACATTTTTCATATTATGTGCAAAATGGGGATATTTTGCAATGAAAGTGTAGATATTATGTGAAACATTGTACATTTGGAATTGTGAAAAAAACTAATTAATTACACTTTTTTAAATCTACTTTTTATCACACCTTCAAGCAAATAAGCTTAACCGAACACATAGTAATCAGGCGAACGCTCAAGGGTGCAGATAAAAGAAACTTAAAAAAATTAAAAATTAAAATATATATATATATAAAAAAAAAATAAAAAAAAAAAAGGGTAATGGCTAATTAACCTGACCTTAAATGGAATTATGCATAGATAAAAGAAGCTTCAAACAAAAGATGATATCTCTCAGCCAGACTTTGAAATGGACTTATGCATCAATTTCTCTCATGTAATTTTCTAGAATATATATATATATATATATATATATATATATGGAAATTTAGAGAGAAAACATACCTGCCTATTGCGCATCAAGTTGAAGAATTAAGTGAAAAGCTACAAATTAATTTTCATCAGCTTTCTATATTTCCTTCAAAACTTTCTGAATTAGACCACAAGAATCATAATTCATGTGTTAGCTTACTTGCACCAAGTTACTAAAATTGTATACTTATTTCTCCCACACTTTGATGCATTGATTAGAGTAGAAAAACAAAATGAAACCTAGAACTTCTGCGATGCCAAACCTCATGCATAATTAGAATAAGGAACCTGGTACCTAAATGAAACATATGAAATTCCCAAACCTCATGATGCCATCAATAATTAGTCCAGTAATTAAGATGAAGAAGTGAAACTAGAACTATAATTAATATATTAAGAAAAAGTTAAATAAAAAAAGAAAAGAAAAAAAGATGTACTTTTGTGATCAAGAAGAGATTCCCACACCAAGGAAATCAATGAAGGGAATATCCTTGTGTTCAATGGATTCATCTCCTTGCTCATGCTCTGCGGTTGCCCTCAACTTCGTTAATGCGGGTGAGTTATTGCAAAAACTCACTAACTCTCTCCTATTCCTTCCGTTTGTTTCATAATCACTGCCAAGGTTGAAGCAGCCAAAGGGACTAGGAACAACCTTGGTGTAGTTTGGAACTAGTCCATATGTTGTGGAACCCTGATAGCTGCCATGATGAACTGAAGAATTTGGATGATATCTATGAAGATATTGATCAGACCGTTTTGAACACTCCGAGTTAATGAAATTATTAGAACTAGAATTGAAGCAGGCTCTTCCTTGTCTTCTCATGAATAATTCCAACGAAGATGAGTTGCTTGATACTGTTGGCAATGAAGCAAAGTTCCAAGAAAGCGAAGAACTAGAGGGTGAATCTGCAAATATCCTTTCTTTAGTGGGGTTTCGGAACTCAAAGATTCTGCTAGTACTCTCAGACCCAGCTCTTGATGATGAGCTTAGATGATCACCTTGAGATATAGGTTTCCTTCCAAGAAAATTAGTACTAGAGGTTTTGGAGTAATTGTAATTAACTTCTTGATAAGTTCTCTTTCCACATAGCTTGGATTGTTCTCTTTGCTTCCTTGCCATAATAACATGCCAATGATTCTTCACAGCGTTATCAGTTCGACCTGGGAATAGCCTTGCTATGAGAGCCCACTTGTTCCCATGAATGCGATGAGCTGCAAGCAGTCTATCTTCTTCTTCCTCCGAAAATGGCCGCCTGTTGATTCTAGGGTCTAGTTGATTAAACCACCTCAATCTGCAACTCTTTCCTACACATTCATAATTTTTTTTAATTAAAAAAAAAATTGTAAAAAACCCCATTTGTTAGATTCTCTTAGATTTAGTTTAATAATTTTCTTCTGTGTCATGATGTAACAAAAATCAAGTCCTAAAATATTTTGATCAGATTAGTAGGTCAGAAAGATGGTCAAGCTAGTCCAAGTGAATATTCAATTTCAAGCTAAATACTTTAATCTATAGTAAGATCCAAGATTCCCAGAGAGAGAGAGAGAGAGAGAGGGGGGGTTAATTAATATTATTGATATAGATGATGATAAATATCTATACCTGATCTTCCTTGAAGCTTCTCAGCAATTGAGTTCCAATTTTGAGCACCATATTGTTCCACAAGTTGTCTGAGTTTTTCATCCTCAGCTGGCCTCCAGTGTCCTCGGGGACAACTAGTACTCTTAGCATCATCACTAGACCCAGCAGCTCCAGCAGAATCTTCCATGGCAGGCCGAGCTATAGAATTGTTGGACATCAAATACACCAAAGAGAAGTCCAGAAGAAGATATATAGAAGGAAATGACCACCAACAGAGAATAAGAAAAGTGGGGGAGGGTTGGTTTAGGGTTGTGGATGAGAAGTCACTTTTGTTGGTTTTACACGACACATTAAGCCCGCCTTGCCTATGTAATATATCTATGTATTATGTATATATATGTGTCTTATGCGTACACCTATTCTCATTGGACCACGACCTTCTCTCTCTTATTTTCCCAACTGTTTTCGTTTCTTCTCTCTCTATCTTAAGCCATGGTACCACGTTAAATCAAACCTAGTCAATTAGGCACCTTATAATTTTTGTTAAAGGGACATTTCTCCTATAGTGCAAAATTAAATAGGTTTCCTAATTTCTTTCATTTAAAAGGTGTGTATCTTATTTATCAAACAATGTGGCTTAATTAAGACTTAATTAAGACTTAATCATTATGGGCTCTTAATCAAATTGAATAGTTTCTAGGAAATAGCAAAAATGATGAGGAGGAGGCCATGCATACCTCGAAGAGATCCTTGGTTGCTATGTGTGCCCCACTCGAAACATTGGGTCAGTGGTTGCACACTCCATGTATGTTAGTAAATAGAGAAATGAGATGAACTCACCTTAGTATACCACATAAAAGTTGGGGTATATTTAGTCAATGCTGAGTATGATTTTTTTTTTTTTTTGGGTATAAATAGAGGTATTTATCCGAACAAGTTAATTCATTAATTATAATTTGCTCTATGTAGTTCATCAAGTTCTCAGTGGAAGCAGTTTAATTATCTGCAGCTGGACCAAACAATCCTGCATCAATTAGATTAGAAGAACTTTGGTAATCTTAAAGGTTGTCTTACCTCAAGTTGTCAAGAACATATTGCTACAATTGCAAGTTATTGATATATTCACAAGTGCCATGAAGTCAAGCTAAAAAAAAAGGTAGTCCTTAAATAAAGGAATTTGTTTCAAGATAATCAATTTGATTCCAAGAAGGATCGGACTTTTTTTCCTCTTTTTTGGCCACAAAAGGTAAGAATAACATGGTAAATGCACAATTTTGTTTTAGGTAATAGTAAATGAGTAAGGAACTAACTTTTGAAACCCATAACCCTAAATTCATAAGCTTGTTCTAAGCAAGGTTATTAAACCCGGACCGGACCGTACGGTCCGACCGGAAAACCCGGGAACCGTTCAGATTCACGGTCCATTTAAGGTAAGGAACCGTTCCATGCGAAAAAAGCATGGAACCGTCCGGACCGCGGTCCGACCGTCCGGGTCTGTGAACCGTGACCGGTTCACACGGTTCGGACGGTTCCCTAATTTCAGCCTTTTTTTTTTTTTTTTTTTTTTTTTTTCCCCCCTATACGGCGTCGTTCCACCTTTTTTTTTTTTTAACCCTCTCTCAAAAATCACTCTTAGCCTCACTCTGAAACCCTCTCTCAATCACTCTCAATCCTCACTCGTCTCTGCCTCTCTCAAAAATCACTCTCAATCCTCACTCTCTCAAGTCTCAATCACTCTCTCGTCTCTGCCTCTCCCTCGTCACCGTCGCACTGTCGCAGCTCAGCCCAGATTTCTTCCTCAATCCTCACTCTCTCAATCACTCTCTCCCTCGTCGCCGTCGCACTGTTGCAGCTCAGCCCAGATCTCTTCCTCACTCTCTCAAAGTCTCAATCACTCTCTCGTCTTTACCTCTCTCCCTCGTTGCCGTCGCAGCTCAACCTAGATCGCAGCTCACTCTCTCACGCTCATCTCTGCCTCTCTCCCTCGTCCCCGTCGCAGCTCACTCTGTGCCTCGTCGCCGTCGCCGTCGTTGGTACTTTAATCTGTTTTTTCTTTGTTAATATTTGCAAGTGGATTGTGGATGATGATATAGATTTGAAGTGTTGGTGTGTAAATTGATTTGGGTCAATTGAAAATTGATTGTGGATGATGATATAGATCTGAAGTGTTGGTGTATGTGAAGACAAGGCTTGTGATATTATTGTAATTGTGAAAATTGATTTGGGTCAATTGGTGTTTCTGTCTGCCAAAATTACTTTGTTGTGTCTGCAACTTCTTGCTGCATGTTTTTTATTTTTTTTTTTTGTATTTTTTATTGCTGTTGGTTTCAATAATATTTACATTATTCTCAAATCATTTGCCCCATTACTAAAAGCAATCTCAACATAATTGAAATCCCAGAATTAACATAGCATCTGAATATGCTAGATTTCAAATTTACTTAACTACAGCTATCAGACCACATATTAATAAAAAAATAAAAAGAGAAGAAGAAAAATGACCCTCAAGAATAGAACAGGTGGACCATGGACCTGTTTCAAAATGAGTTCAGTGATAGAACAGGCAGACGCCTTATAGTATCTTAACTAGCTTTTTCTTATGATGGTGTCCTGAAAACAATTGGCCCTAATGTCTCACATACTTGACAAGCACAATGAAGAAGAAATGACTAATCAAAATGTGAAACAAAAGTAAGCTAATAGCTAGTCAAAGTGAGAAGAAGCAAAAACAGTGTGAAACAAAAGTAAGCTAATAGCTAGTCAAAGTGAGAAGAAGCAAAAACAGTAATACAAGTACCAATGACTTGCAGAAACCCTGTGCTTTCCCAGATAAGAAGACATTATTCTCAGAAACCCTATGCTTTCCCAGCAATACAAGTTAATTATTTAGTTTTATTATTTATTTTTTTTTGGGTCTGTTGCATAATGAGTAGGTTCTGTGGAAAGTTGAAAAGGAAAAGTGAATGTGGGATTAGGATGTTTTAGGGATCAGTTTTTGTATTATGGTTCAATTAACTTGTGGAAAGGATGTTACATTTGAAAAGTTTTTTTGTCTAGTGACTTGTTTCTTTCATGCATTTTTGATGGGAAGGAGTTTTTTTTGTCTAGTGTGTAACAATGTGTAATTGTGTACTGTATTTTTGTAAGTTTTATGTATTTTTTAGAAATAAGCTTTTCTAAATGAATTAGGCTATTTTAGTTAATTTTTCTATTTTTTTATTAATTTAATGTTTTTATATATATTTAAAATAATTATTAAATTAATTATGACGTCATCACGGTTCGACCCCGGTTCGACCTCGGTCCAACCTCAAAACCCTTGAACCTCTCCCTTTTACGGTTCAATGAACGGTCCGGGTCTGAAAACCTTGGTTCTAAGTAGCAATTTTCTTCTATTAAAAAAAAGTAGCTTTTTTTTTTTTTTTTTTTTTTTGGTGTGGTGATAGATAGATATTGAGAGAGGGAGATGTAGGGTTCAAATTAAAGACATGAATTATCATAAAAGATGTTATTACTACTAAGTTATCACTTAAATATCTTGTATCCTAATTGTCTCCTAATTAAAAATCGTATGATGTTTTGAGGGAAATCCAAAATTACATAAAATTAACTTGATAATAACAACAAATTAACATTGCACAAATTCAATTAGATCTCTTGTCTATCACCAATTACCTTCATTTCTTAAAGTTAAGAGGAGAAAGTATTCCATGCATTGATCATACTTATAGATTTTCCATTTAACCGCGTGAAAGTCCAATAAAGATATAAGATTCATACACTATAAGAGAAATGATGTATATATTTAATACATGAGATGGTTGTTATTGTAAAAGCGACACAATCACAATGCAATAGAACCCAAAAAACAGAAAAATCCTAAATATAAAAAACACTATAAAAGAAAAGAAATGCACAAATTAAAGGGCGAAATTCAAAAGGTCAATAAATGCATGTTAGTTAATTTACAGTACATATTTGCTGGATTTCTCCATGGCTTGAAGGAAAATCTGTCAGGTTCAGACCTCAGGTTTTAACCAAATGCCGTGCAATTACAGCATCAAGAAAAGTATGGGTAGACCGTCTGCCATTTTCCATACTTCCATGCAGATGGCAAGTCAAAAAAAAAATTTGGAAAAACATTTATGAATATTAGTATTATATATATGTTTTTTTTTTAATAGTGTTTCTTAACTGATTGAGATTTGATACCCCACGAAATCAAAGACCTTTCTTCCCATCTACATATGCTTAAAATAGCTTATCTATTAACATCACCATGAACCAGTTTAACTATACATCACTGGCCTAGTTGGTATAAAATCAGTATCTAATTGTAACCGGTGGATGTGCCAATCCAACGGGTCCATCCTATATCAAACGGAATTTTTTTTTGCCCTTTGTTTAATTCTTTCAGGAATTTGTAGTTGGGTCTTGGGTGACACAATATAAGGCTAATCTGCCCCTTGATTTGTCCGTCTAGATCATTTGATTTTGGATCACTACTGGCTCTTGATTTGTTTGGTTTGATTTTTTGCGATCCCCTTTGACCCTCATTATTAACTAGTTGGTTTTGGGTTAGCCGCCTCCATCAGTCATGAGTTTAGGGCACTATGTATATTATTTGAAATATTTTTAAACTAATTAGGATTGATTTCACATAATATATATTTTTTCTTCTTCTTTTTTCTTTTTTTTTCCTTTTTTTTTTTCTGTTGGGGGCTGTTGAGATTTCACAATTTTAAAACATCATTATTCAATTTTTTTTAATTGATTTTAAAACTCTATTATATATTTAAACATTCCATAATATTCTTGCCTCATCATGATTTATTTAAATGGTAGAATAAATAGTTCCATTCAATATGCAAATATAGTTAAAATAAATACCTATTAATAATTATCAAATTTTATATTTAGACAAAATAAAATAAAATAAAAAGTGAAAAAAAAAATTCATAGTATTAAACTTTGTCATGCAATACACGAGCTTGTCTATAATCTCTATCTATTGTGTGTGTATATATATATATATATCGAAATATTTGACTTTTAATTAACCTCATAAGATTTTACCATGTAAACTTTTGAGACTTAACAATTTTCATGTCATTATCTTAGTGTATATAATATATATTAATTGATTTTTTTTTTTTAAAAAAAATTCTATATTTAAACACTCCATTAGAATATTGCCACACTATATTTTCTTTAAATGGTATAATATAATATATATGTATATATACAAATAAAATCGTAATAAATGGCTATTAATAATTATCATAATCATATTTTCTTTAAATAGTATATAGATACTTTCATATAAAAATATAATTATAATAAATTTGTTCTAATAAAATATTATAATTATCAATTTCATATTTAGATAATAAAAAATAAAGGAGAGAAAAAAAATTAACCTTGCATAGCATATTGACTAGTTTATAATATATATATATATATATATATATATATATGAAGATATTTGACTTTTAATTAACCTCATAATATTTTGTGAAACCTCTTAATTTTATATATCATTATTCTATTCTTTTAATTTATAATTTTTTAATTTAAAATTTCATTAGAATTTTTCTACAATTAATAACTATCATAAGCATCAAATTTCATGTTTAGATTAGAAAAAATAGCAAAAAAAATCATATTTTGTTAAACTTTTTCTTGCATGCATTGCATAATTTAACGACTAGTATATATATAAAATTGAAGATGTATGACTTTTGCTTCACTTCATAAAATTTTGCATCTTAAGCTTTTGCAACCTTACACTTTTACATGTCATTATTATTATTTTTTTTTTAAGAGAAATTATTATTATTATTATTATTTTTGTTGTTGTTGTTGTTATTTATTTGATTTTAACTTTTATTCTATATTTATACCATCCATTAGAATCTTGTCATATCAGTTGCAAAAAATAAATAATAAAATAAGAACCTTTTCCTATCATATTTATTTTAAGAGGTAGAATTAATAGAGAGTTTCATATACAAATACAATTATAATAAATTCCTATTAATAATTCCTATAATGATCAAATTTCATCTTTTGAGAGAGAGAGAGAGAGAGAGAGAGAGTTTATATTTCGTTAAATTTTTCTGTTCATTAATAAGCTACTAGCTGCTCTTTTCATTTGTTTCTTTTTTAAAGAGACATAAGTTACTGACTACTACTACTACTAGTAGTTGCCTATGTCTGTCTATAATATATATATACACACACAAATACAATTATAATAAATTCCTATTAATAGTTACTATAATTATCAAATTTCATCTTGAGAGAGAGAGAGAGCCAGTATTAATTATGAATGAGATAGAAAGTAATAGCATTTAATGATTTTTTTTAGCCATTAGATCACTTATAAATCTACGGTATAAAAAATGTATAACTTTACAAGAGTTACACCAGGTGTAATTTAAACTCATCTCATATATATAGATGGATTCAAGTTATACTAAGTGTAATTTTGGGAAATTTATTAGATACTCCAGAAGTATACTCTCGAAATACCTAATAATCACCCATAACTTTGTAAAAGTTACACCATTTTTAAATTATTGATTCTTATTAAATCTCTAATGGTAGATAAAAAGTAGTGGTCATGTCATTAACTCCCCTTAGTCAATTTATTAAATGTTTTGTCCCCTTATAGAAAATTCATAAACTTTCCTTTCTTTACTATAATTATCTCACCACATTTTCGTATAACTGATTTTGTATCTTTTTGCCAACATAAACATATCTCCCCACTATAAAATCCCGCCACTGATTTTACAAAAAAAAAAAAAAAAAATATATATATATATATATATACAAACACAGGAGAGAGCTTAGGATGGATTTGGGATTCACCAAACAATTTAATTGTTAAAAAAAAAAAAAAAATCTCACTACTGTCCTTAGTTTTTTAAGAATTTAGATTTTACATGGGAGCTCACCAAGCAATTCAAAGATACAAACCCTGGACAGAGCTTAGGATTTGGAAAAGTGCTATACCAGCATATATATTTTAGACTAATTTTTGGTGTTTGCCATTTGCTATGGAGATCAGGTTAGATGGGTGATACACGATTCTTTTGTGTAAAATGAATTATAGGAAAATGAGGATATTGTGGTGTGAAAAATTAGACTAAAGATAAAAACTTCAACGTTCAACAATAATAAGTTTTCTATAAGGGTACAAAGCATATATTGACATGGTTGGAGATAATTAAAGCTATTAGATCACTTATTTGTAGAAGGTTGATGACATGGCTATTAGAGTATTTCTACCATTAGATTTATTACAAATCAATGATTTATAAAAGTTGTAACTCTTTCAAAGTTATACTACATATAACTTGAACCCACTCATATATATATATATATATATATATATATATAAGTTAATTAAAAATAAAATAAGATTAATATGTCTATTAAGTCAATTATGCGTAAAGATGACATGACCTTCTCAAATCAAACAAAGTCTGTTGATGAACAGTATCTCAATAAGTGTATTGAGGTATTATTCAAAAATTATTTTGGTCCATAGTTTGTTGAGTATAAAGTATTTTTGTCTTTGGGTAAGTTTAGCTATATTTAGTAAAAGCGGGGTTTATTGAGCCTAATGGGAATGCTCTTATGCCAAAAGAACTTATATAGAAATATGTAAAATAAGTTTGTGTTTTCCCTTATACATATTATCACGATCTATTTCAAGACTGTTTTTTTTTTTTTTTTTTTTTTGGCCAATTTCAGATTGGTAAGAAAAAGAAAAATGAAATAAGAGAAATACAACAAATTTAGCTAGCTACGAAGGTTAGCAAATTGACTAATATCCCACTTCAATCAAATTAAGATCACCTATCTAAACTAATATATGTAAGGAGAGGATTACTTGTTAAAATAAACTATTTGAGGAAGTGGCCAAGATGAGATGATGATATCTCTAACATGAAAATGACGGCAACAGAAATGAAATGAAGATATGTTATATGAAATTTGCACTTTATTCTTTTGGCAAAACCAAACTGCCCAATGAGAAAGACATATGGGACTTTTCAAACCCATAATTAATATCGTATATGGAAGCAACATGCTTTTATTGACTTATACATATATATATATATATATATATATATATATATGAATAATTCACATGCATATCGTATTTGAAACAACATAATAATTTCTTACTACTGTGAGTTTAAACTTTAAACCACAAATTATTTCCTTTCTCACACTTGAGAATTTAGGGTATGATATCAACTTATCACTGAACCAATGAACCTCAGGCAGAGTAAACATTAACCTGATTACGTAATTAAAACTGTGTTTTCTAAAGCAACTTCAAGAAGTAATGACTAATGACAGCTATAATGACCCCTAAACCACAATATTGTCCTCTTCATTTTAATATTAAAGCCGTAAAGTAACGTTTAGACTTAGAAGGATTGCTATGAAACTTGCATAAGTTACAATGTTGAATTAATTCTTTAAACAAAAAACTTTGGAAAAAAATGTCATTAATGTGACATTAGAAGTTCTTTGTTGGAATTGTTACGTCGGTCAAGAAAAGTCATTTATGATGACATGCCTCGCTATTTTGAGCTGCATATATACCAATTTTTCTCTATCTCCCATTTGTCTCCAAGACAGAAATGGAAGCCTTCTCTCTCCATGTATATATGTTAATGTGGGTGTGTGTGAAACAAGCTGCAGAAATAGTAGGGTTTGAAATAGCTTTCAAACAGTAATTGCAAAGCATTTCTGTTACTTGCAGAGCCAAACATCCATAATTCCTTTGAGATGTCCTTATATGAAAACCATAATATACCTTTTTCTCTCACCTTCCCAATAAGAAACACATATAAGTAACCATCTCTTCTCTCCTCTTCATAAGTCATAACCTCACCTTTTACATCAACAGGCACTGAAAATATGCAACAAACTACTTTGACTCTTCACGTCCCACCTTTCTCATACACGACTACACGAACGCACCCACTCAAAACAATACCTATTTCTGTACTCTATCTTTAATTTGCAAAACTTTTCACTTTTGTTATTCTCTCAATAAATGAGTTTTGTTGCATGGTAGTTGGTAACGATGCTGGCTTCATAAATATCCACACAAAAATGCTTTCACAAACTCTAGCTGTAACCTGTTTGTCTGTACTTACCCACAAAAAAAGAAAGGAAAATTTTGAGTATTGAAATGACTTGGCAAATTTCATGTGAGAGATAACATGAAATCTTTTTTTTTTTTTTTTTTTTTTTTTTTTTTTGGGAACCAAGATAACTGAAATCTAAGGCGTATTTGATTTTCCTATTGAAAGACAAGTTAGATTGCATTTTCTTTATGTTATGTTTTCTTTATAGCTCCAAGTTTTATCTTTTGTTTTCATGAAAATGTCTCATCATCATTTTTAATTTGTTGTCCTTTTACTGTCTTGCAATAATAAAAACATTTTTTATCTTCTTTTTTTTCCTGGTAATAATATGTAAAATAAAGAAATTAAGTAATAATTATAGACCAATTAACAAAGATAACATAAACATGAAAGTCCAACAACTCTTACCAATAAGCTTAAAATCCGGTGACACCTTCTCCCTGCCCTTCAAATTAGCAAAACAAAAACAATTCAAAAAACTACTAACAAGTCTTTGAGGGTCTCAAGTATCATAGATGCTTACGTAAGAATATTTCTTTGGCGTTATCTTCTCCGTGTCTAAAAGCATAATAATAATCTTATGTGTCAGATATATGTACCCACTCACCGTATGTTTGGAACTCATATTTGAGAGATGGAAGATGTATATATTTATCTGATACATAAAATATCTTCTCTTAAAGAGGATTGCACAATTTTTTGTTTATTCTTTTTAATTTGTTTTCTCTACAGTAAAGATTAAGGAAACTTCAACCCAACATATACTACTTTCCCGTAGGGATTATGTGTCATCACGAGCAACTTACAAATAGCAACCATTGATGCAAAAAAAATTGTGAGAGCCAGTGGTGTTAGTCAGCGTCTGAATGAAGTCCTTGAGAAACTAAAACACTTCACATTTATCCTCTCTCTAAACCATGTAAAGTATCTGATAACACAACTTTTTACACAACATTCTTCCAAACGAATAGTTTTCATTCAAGGACCAAAGCATATTTGATAGATTCACTCACAATATATATAACTAAATTAGGGGGTCTAGATGAACTCCCTGACTTCACAAAAAAAAATTATATATATTTATAATTTTTTTTTTTAGTTTAATATTTTAATTTATTCTTAAAAATATTTTTACACTCTAATTTAAATCTTATACACCCTTACTACAAGTATTTCCAATTCTAAGAATCCGAGTAAGTGTTTGTGAACTGTAAGTGTCACTCTTTATTATAAATTTATATTATGTGTGTGTGTTTAATATTACTTGTGTGTATTACTTTTTATTATAATGTTATTTGTGTGAATAATGATGTGTGTGGATATTTGTGTGTACAGTATAAATATAATATAACTTTATATAATTTAATAATTAGGAAATAGAGAGAGTTTATTACATATGTGTGTATTGTTATTATGTTATAATAACTTTTTGTTATAAAGTCAGAAAAATTCAAAAAGAAAAATTGTAAAGTTAGTGATTGTTTAAGTATTTAATTGGTTAAGTAGACATGGAGTGTATTATTTTATGTATGAATAAGTGTAGTTGTAAGTGTCAATAATTAATACAGAGCCAATGAGTTAATTTTATTCATTTAGTTTAAAATATTTTTATAAAAAAAATGACAAATTATTATTATTATTTTTTTTTTTTTGGGGAAACAAACACACACACACATACAAGGTAGAGGGAAATGGGTTCTAACACAAAGACATACCACAACTCCACTCAAAAGTCATGGTAACTTTTAAGGGAGGGTGAGGCAAATTATACTACACACAACATACTCTCTTAAGTAATGTGGGACAATTACTCATTCTTTTTTTTTTTTTTTTGGGAAACAAACACACACACACATACACAGGGGAAAGGGAAAGTGGTTTTAACATAAAGGCATACCACAACAATAACAAATTAATAGATAATAACAACTGCATAAAAATAAAAATGTTAGACAAACTTTACAAAATAAAATTGTCAGAGCTACTCACATTGGCAATAAATACTCATAATAAACTATCATGTAACAATTCAAAATTTGAAAACTTGTAGAAGGAAATTGTAAAACTTTTTTTTTTTTTTTGGTCGATAACTTGATATATTCAAGTCCTATTTTTTTTAATTTAAGTTTTTAATTAACCCCCTAAACAAAATTCCTGAAGCCACCACTGACTAATATACAAAATCATAAATATAACTACCTCAATTTTAACTGGGATTTATCTTCTCGCGCAATCAAATTCTCAAAAAATCATTCATATTTACCCAAAAAGACAAATATAGACAAGGGTTTGGCCATCATATAAATCTCACACACGCACAAACAAAAGCCAAAAAAAAACTCATATGATTTGCGGGGAGAACCTCACTAGAAGAAGTGCGCGCGGGTTAATCTTTAGGAATCAAATCCCAACAATCTTGAAAAGAATGAAGAAGAGGAAAAGGAAATCAATTAAGAAAACGAAGTTCATTGACCCGTTATTCCTTTTCTTTATTGTTGCTGACGGTAGTGGTGATGATGGTAGTCTTCCTATCCTCGAGTTTGTTCACGGGTTGCAGTTTTGCCACTACGGATGTTAATGCTATTGCAAACTAGGTCATGAAGTTTTCTTTGTCGGTAAAAAATATTTTGCATATCTACCCCCTTTTCAATTACATGTAATATTTTTACACTTAAATAGATTTTTCTTGTTATTTCCACTTTCTTTGAGAGGGATATGAATTTTGTAGTTAAAACTTAAAAGAGATTTTGCATATCAACTATATGGTGATGGAAGAGATTATTTATGTGTAATTTTAATTAAGTGAATTTTCTAATGATTCATGTGACTTGTTTAAATTATATATATGGAAAGTCTTTTAAATTATCTTGTAGTAGGTTGGAGGAGATAACTCTAAATTGGTTTGGAGTTCAACTTTATCCTTTCAATTATAAGTAACATTGCTGCACTTAAATAGTTTTTACTTTCTTTCTTCTTCTTTTTTCTTTTTTTCTTTTTTTCTTTTTGAGAAGAAAAGTGTGAATTTTATTATGACAAATCATCCCAATTTGCTAAAATTACAGCATTGAGTTGTGGTGGAATATTGGTTAAATAGTTTTTACTTTGTTATTCACTTTCTTTTGAAGAAAAACCAACACAACTAAAACATAGGGTTATTTAAGACCGTCTTCCAAGTAGACACCAAACCTCAGAATATGAATAATATTATAAATATGATTGGATTATCTTTATGTAATTGGTGATACATCAATTTGAAAGACTTGTGTAATAAAAATTTGTAAAATTTCTAGCATCACTCAAAATTTTCACAATTATTTTTCACAACTGCTAAAATGGTAAGTTATTATTAGAGCCATGTTACTACCACACACACCCACCATTAATATCATTTTTATTAACACCAATCACAATATGTCATCTCAACTATTTATAACAACTATACTAATAGGGTGAACAAATTTGAGTCCTTAAATTTTTTTTTTTTTTTTTTAACAAACAAATGTATCTAAACCTCTTCGAATATCAAACTATTCTCTTGAACATGTGTGGCCTTAGCATCCCACACACACCTGGTTATTACAGGGAAAAATCTCTTAGAGTGGTCCCAAGATACTGACAAAAGGTTTCAAACTTAGAATCTCATAGATATCATGAAACCTTAAGAATCATTAAGTCAACCCCTTAAGGTTAGTCCTTAGAGTTATTGCATGGGACAATAGATGACACAAAACTAATAAAACGTCATGAACTCAACGCAAATTATTATAAAATAGATCTAGCGATACAAAATTTTTCATAATTATTAATTAACATGATTTGTTAGGATTAGTACAAAATAAATATAAAAAAATAATAATAATTAATCTATATAAAAGTAATGTTTCAATCAAAACTCGTCCTTTGTTTATGAAAGAGACTGAAAATTTGTATGTACCTAACATTGATTATTCTTATACAGTATCAGCTAGTTTAGATGGAAAAGAATATATATTCTCTGGTTATCAAAAAAAAAAGAATATATATTCTCATTTTCTCCTACAAACAATATGAAGGTTCTATAAATACTGTGACGTGTTATCCAACACAACGGTGAAGTAACCCGTAAGGCTTTGTTTGTTGGACTTTTCTCGTTTATACATGTTTACAGAAACTAGCTCAAATTAAACATGACTAAAATATTGTCTTTTTAGTCGGATCAAGTACAGTTAGTTGTCTTTTCTTTGCTTGTCCAATCTCTCATTTCAGAAAACAAAGTCCCCATTCTCCATTGAGAGGTGTCTCTAACTATTGTTAGTGCTTTAAGATAATGACAGTTTAGCTACCTTGAAGGTACCTCATAAAACATTCCCTAAGCTTTATCTAATTTGTTTAATACCAACTACTCTTAATAACAAAGTCCTAAACAAGCTTAAAGGCGCCCAAGTTTTTTGAGATGGGTTCTAGTTGTAATTTAATTAGGTGCTAATTAATACAAATAAAAAATCCAAAAACCAGTCTGAATCTACAAAACTTTGACATCAATTACATTCCATCCATGCTTAGACAAGCCAAAACACCAAGTTATTATCACTTTATCATGCTTAAAGTTGCTTTATATATTCTGGGCTCACTTCGGATGCTCTATCAACTAAATAGTAAATCCTAATTCCTATCCCAAACCCAACTAAGCATTTAATCCATTTCCATTAGCCATCTGTGCACTGTGATAGGATGTCAACATTAACATTTCAAATCAAAAGTAGGTAATATTGTTCAATTACATCACAGTGGAGCAATGGAAGACGTCTCTCAACTCTCACATATAGTTTCATTAATTTCTCACTATTTTTTACAAATGGTAAATTTTTATTATTATTTGTCATGGTTGCTTGCTCCAATCTATATATATGTCACGTTTATTGGCAATATTATTTTGGTCATAATAATACAAAAGGAAGTCGGGACAGTTATCATTCGAGTGACATCCTACCTACCAGTTCCAGAAGCCAATTAACAATGCAATTATCGCATATTTGGACCCAAAATATCAATACAAACCATAACTTTGGACTTTCCTAATCATGTTAAAAATAATAGCTAAGAATATTTCATAATAATCTTTACTTTTTCCTCCACCCCGCTGCCTCTGTGGAGCCCACCCTCACTCTCTCTTTCTCTCTCTCACACACATATATGTGCGTCGGTCATAGATATACGCTTTTTCTTTTGATTTTTTTCTTTTTTTTTGGCACTATATAATAAGGGTCAAATGATTTATTGAGACTTTCCCCCATTAATCTTATAGATTTGTTAAAAATTGCATTGACTAATATTTGAGGCTAGAAGATGGATAAGATACATAATGTATCGATATTGTCAAAACCAGTATTGTTGCCAAAACTGAAATAGACGATTGAAAATAAGGGACTATCTGGTAGACATGTTTAAACACATATTTGTAATTTTTAAGTAATATTACACGCATTTTTACACACTTTTTTATGCACACGTATTTTCACACATATTTTCAAATAACAAAACACATGTTTTTAAACACATGTACCAAACACCCCCTAAAATTTTCAACTGCTTAAAGGAAGGAACCGATGCAGATGTATATGTTGGACTATTACCTTTTGGGTACAAGATGCTCTGGATATCCTGCAAATTAATTATTATCATTTTCTTTATAATTTTTTTCACTTAAATTTTTGTTTGGTTCACATTCAAAATACAAGAAAATGAACGCATAAAAAAATATTATATTGTTAGGGTTAATAACTGAATTGGCAAATTCTAGTGTCAAAACATTCCAAATTTGGATTGTATCAATTAAATTGTGTTAGGTTTGAGTCTACATCAAAAGATCCTTAAAGATGATGAATTTATGAGCTACTCAAGGATAATGAATTGATGATCTTACCACCGTACACCCTTAGTGTGATGGTCACTCCACAAGTATAAGTGCTTATGGGGTATGGAGGGGCAAGGGTTAAGGTTCAAGTCTCCAGAAGGGAGCTTCACACACATATACACGTAGATTAGGCTAGAATAGAATTCTATCTTGTATCAAAAAAAAAAAAAAATTTTGATAATCTTTTCTTATATTTTTTACACCATAATGAATTATTTAGTGAAAATTTTGTTCATTAAAAACTAGACAATTAGGGATTCAAAACAAATATAAATTTCACCTAATTTGGATTTGAAATGAATGAGATATGTCCATTTGAAGTTCACACAACTGTGTTGTTACTACAAAAAACTGGTTCTACGACTGTGTTTTTTTCCGAATGGTTTTGAAAACTACCACTATAGGAAACCTACAGCAGGGCTTTTAGAAACTGCCACAATAAGTTGACCTATTACAGCAGTTTAAAGTCAGCACTTTTTAAACTGCTGCTATAGATACCCTATATGTTTTCGAGAGTTCTCTCAAGTCTCAACCCTTAGTCCCTTACTACATTCCCACTCAACCGAAACTACAGCAAATAGCAAATCGACTTTGAAGGTTTTCTAAATTAACCTGATGATTTCTTATATAAAACCAACCCTCTTGTTGCACACTTTTAGAGGAGAGGGGTTGTCATACTACTATCCTTTTGAGAGCAAACCTTCTTTAGCCAAAATAGTCATAAATAACAAATTTAAAATAAAATAAAATAAAATCCTAAGTATTCTCCTTGTGAGTTCCTTCCAAAGTTTCTTTAAGTGGATTTCTCATTCAAACCACGTAAGTTTTTAATCCTTACCAATGAATTCACTAGTGTATCCTCCCAAATTTTTCTTTAGAGTATCGGACTTCTATTGGTTGTGGATGAGTGCGATTGTGGAGGAGATTTTTGTAGAAGAATTTTAGAGTTCTGGGGCCATTGAAATGAGGGGTGAATGAGTCATTTGTTAAGGTTAAAAATTGTCTAAGACTATAAAGATTTTGTGAGTATAGACTAATTTTAATTTTTTAAAAAATTATTTAAAAATTTATTAAAACTGTTTTAAAATAAACTTTAATTAAAATATCCTTTCTAAATTTAAATTTGGCAAGGGAAAAAACACTAACTCTAACTAATAAAATAGGTTAATAAACAACTTTTCTTTAAAAATGGCGGTTTGGTTGAAGGCAATGAGGTTTTTAGTCTGTGTATGATTGGGGAAGGTAATGGCTATAAAATGGTATTAATGGTGGCTCAAAGTGGTTGCAATGTTTCTATTAGAATTATGATTAAATGATTAAATTCATTATTTCTTAATAGCTTAAACTTTTGGGACAATAGGTAATTTAACATAGTATCAGAGTAAGAGGTCCTGAGTTCCATTGTTGTATCCTCCACTCTACCTCCCATTTAGATTCTCATGTGTTGGGCCTCACCTATTAAAAGGAAGTTTCGAGCCACATGTGAGGGAGAGTGTTAGAATTATGTGATTAAATAATTAAATTTATCATATATCAATTTCTTGAACTTTTGGAACAATCAGTAATTTAACATGGTATCAGAATAGAAGATACTGAGTTCAATCTTTGTCTTCACTCTGCCTCCCATTTAAAATGTTAAATTCTCACTTGTTACACTCCCACTTATTAAGGGGAAGTTTAGGCTCACAAGTAAGGGAGAGTATTGGAATTATGGTTAAGTAATTAAACTCATCATTTCCTAATAGTTTAAACTTTTGGGACATTAATGGGGAAGTTTAGGCCCACAAGTGAGGGAGAATGTTAGAATTATGTTTAAGTGATTAAATTCATCATTTCTTAATAGTTTAAACTTTTGGGAAAATTGGTAATTCAATAGTTTCTTGTGTTGAGAGAGAGGTTGTGTGGGAGGTTTCTAGTGGTCTTTGGTTGCTAAAAAAATGAAGAAATAATAAACCAACAAATGTTTTTTTTTTTAATCAATCTAGTTGGAGCACCTTTTTAGTTGCCTATTTAAGAATAACTCTAAAAAAAATAAATAAAAAAAATGATCAAAAATCGTACAGAGGAACACATTACCACATAGAAAATATAGGCGGATTCTCGAGGTGCTGAAAGTTTCTCTGTGGTGACGAGGCCTAGTGCTCTAGCTCTACCTTCTCTCCCACTATAGAATATATTGTCCCTTCTTTTTTGAAGGTGTCCGTAGTATCCTTGGGATAACACTGTTATTCCTCGGCTTGTTGGGTTTTTTTTTCAAGGGTATAGGGAAACAGGTACCAGCTTTATCAGTCCAATTTCTGTCAATCCCATGGACGATCTAACGCAATCATGGAACCATTTTACTCTTTCAAAGAGAGAGGGTCCACTATGTTTAAGTGTTGAAGTTCTTGCTCAAACTTTTACTCCACTATGGAGAGCTCGAAATGGCTTCAAGATTCAGAATATTGGTAATCATAGAATACTTTTCACTTTCGATAATAAGGATGATGTAGACAGAATCATATCAAGTAAACCATGGAGCTTCGACAAACACTTGGTGGTTATGTAACAATACAATAGCAATATGTCCATCCAAGATCTCAAGTTTGAAAAGACAACTTTTTGGGTTCAAATTCATGGCATTCCACTTAGGTACATGACTTTAGAGGTGGCAGTAAAAATTTGTGACATTGTGGGAGATGTACTTCAACCAGTGGTACCCAATGTTTCCGATGGTGGTAATTTTCTACGAGTCCAAGTCTCAGTTGACATATCATTGCCCCTATGTCGTGGTCACCTTATCTCCCTAAACAATAAGAAACAGGTTTGGGTTTCTTTTAAATATGAAAGGTTACTGAATATGTGTTACTAGTGTGGTCGGCTTATCCATGATGGTAGAGATTGTGAGCTCTAGATTGAGAGCGAAGGGACATTACGCGCTGATCAAAAGGAGTTTGAGTTGGATGTTCGAGTACCTCCATTCATGCTTTCAAAGAAACATGTGCTGACTGTTCTAGGATTTTATGTTGCCAAGAAAATCAATCATAGGGACGGTCAACAAGAACAAGGAAAGGCTTTAGCCCAACCTTAGCCTACTGGTAGTACCACCATGCCGGAGCATTCAAAAAGTCCAATTAGGAGTCACACAACTCCTGACGATCCCATATCGATACGTTGCGCTAGAGGAGTTAGCTTTCAAGCTAAGATAACGGATTTCACACTGCTAGTGAATCACGCAATTGGTAACGCTAGTAATGAAAATATTCAAACGGAGGTAACGGGTGCAACACAATCAGTAACTCCCATGATTATGGGAGAATTAAATGCTACTAATTCAATAGTTAACGGTGGAATAACTTCTTAAGCAGCGTTTGAAACTCAACTGAAGGAAATTGATGTGGAGTTGACAAGGTTTAATGATTTGGGCCTAAATCAATTAAAATTCTTTGGTCCACAACCATGTGCTAAAGTAAGTGAGTTAGTTAACCTGGCTGCTAAACCACTTAGTGAGCCATGTGACCAACAAATTCCCACTAGGGTTTCCAAACATCCAACCCAACTACGAGTTCTCCTTACCTAGACACACAGACACAAGGAACCGAGAAATCTAAGAAAGGCACAAGCAACTAAACCATTCAGGTGACCAACCAGAACAACTCAAACAAGAAACTAAATCTAGGTTCAATTGTTGAACAATTGAACCCACCTTTAAAACGTCATCATGTTCTTCAGACTGATAAGGGTGCATCTTTTATATTGGTAAAGGCTGATCATCAGCCCCACCAGTAGCAATGAGTTGCATAGCATGGAACTATCTTGGGCTTGGGAACCTAAATACAGGAAGGGAGCTTGTAGAGATCATACGGGCAAAAGATCCCTCTATCGTGTTCTTGGCCGAGACACAAGTAGATGATGCTAGGCTAGAGATTGTACAAACTAATATTGGTTTTGATCATCACTGGGCGGTTTCGAGAGAAGGCAAAGGTGGCGGATTGGTTCTTTTTTGGAAGTCAATGATTAATATGACCATCAAAGACTCCAACAAGACTTATATTGATGCTTTCATTGACAAGAGTTCAAAGAACGAATGGAAATTAATGGGTTTCTATGGGGAACCCAAGACAGCAAGGAGATTTGAAGCATGGAATAAACTCAGGAATCTCAACAAAAATCCTGAAACGCCATGGTTATGCATGGCTGATTTCAATGAGATTATTAGACTTAATGAGAAAGTTAGGGATGCAATCAGACCTCACAATCAAATGCAGTTGTTTCGAGATGTAATTGATGAATGCAAGTTCATGGATTTAGGCTTTGTGGGACCGAAATTTACTTGGAGTAGGCACTTTGAAAATGGCAACTTAATTTGGGAAAGACTAGATAGGGGCTTGGCTACGAACAATTGGTTTCTGAAATTTCCTAGATCAAGAGTCCATCATATACGTTGCGACTCATCTACTCACTGTCCCCTCTATGTTACTTTTTCAGATTTAGTACCACTAACTCATAAGAGATTGTTTCATTTTGAGGAGATGTGGCTATCACATTTTGGCTATGAGGAGATTGTTCATTCGGCTTGGAATAGTACGGGTTGTCTAAAGGGGAATCCGAACATTCTAGCTAAGGTGGATAAGAGTGGAAAGGATAAGGTTTTGTGGAACAAAAATGTTTTTGGTAATGTGAGGAAAGAATTAGATCAATTGAGGAAATTGCTAGGTAAAGCCGAGGAGGAGGCAATTTGTAGTGAAATAATAGTTAGGTTAGGCAATTTAAAGGTGATATTAACATGCTTTTGGATAGGGAAGCAACGATGTGGTTCCAACGTTCTCATTTGTCGTGGGCAAGGGAGGGTGACAAAAATACTAAATAATTCCATAATAGAGCAACTAAAAGATATCAGATAAATCTAATTGAGGGCATTAGAAATGATCAGGATAGGTGGCATGCTCATCTAGAAGATATATCCTTGGTCCTGATTAAGTATTATCAGGACCTTTTCTCTTCTTCTCGGCAACAAGTTTCAACCAATGTGTTGGAGTGTGGCCCACATATTATTACTGAGGAGATGAATTCCTCCCTTTATGCCAAATTCTTGGAGAGTGAAGTTGGGGCTGCCTTACAACAAATGGCCCCTCTTAATGCACCCAACTCGGATGGTATGCCTCCGCTTTTCTACCAACACTTTTGGGGTACAATCAACAACGATGTTACGATCTCTATTTTGTCTTGGTTGAATTCAGGTACTTTGCCATCACCTCTAAATCATACCTTTATTACTCTTATTCCCAAGATGAATTCCCCTAAGTATGTTCACCAATTTCGACCCATTAGTCTTTGTAATGTGCTGTATAAAATTTTCTCCAAAGTACTTGCCAATCGTTTGTAACAAATCCTTCCTAAAATTATTACCGAGCAACAATCAGCCTTCACCAAGGATAGATTGATCTTTGATAATATTTTAGTGGTTTTTGAGACCCTACATTGCTTACAAAAATATAATTCCAGAACCCATGGTTTTATGGCATTGAAATTAGACATGAGTAAAAAGATAATGTAAAAGATGGGTTTTAATGATAGATGGATCAACTTAATTATGGTTTGTGTCAATTCAGTGACTTACTCTATTTTGTTGAATGGTGAACCGTGTGGCATGATCCAACCTACCAGATGGATTAGGTAGGGAGACCCCTTTTCTCCCTTCCTTTTCTTGTTCTGTACTGAAGGGTTGAATAGTTTGATAAAAAAGGTCGATATGGAAGGTGATATTCATAGTTTTTCATTGTGCAACCCATCTGCTCTTTGCAGATTAGGGGTTTCCAACCAGACTTGTCAACCGACCCACCTGCCCAACCCAACCGACCTAGCCTGAGAATCGGCAGACCCGACGCCGGCGATGGTTGGCGATGGATCTCCGCTCCCAAAACCTGAGACTGGCGGGTCGGTTGACGAGTTAGAGCATGGAAAACCGGTTTTCAACCGACCCGACCGAAAAACCCACTGGAAATAGCTTTCTCCGTCGATTGAAGTAGTTCGCCAGTCTGATTTTGTCCAATCTGTTGCTTAGAGGCCAAGAACCTTTAACAAAAATGGGAAAAAAATCAACAAGATTGTGAATCGTCGCCGGTCTGATTGAAGGTATTTTGGTTTGATTCAAGGTTCTTGGCCTCTGTCATTTCGAGATCCACCGAGATCTCGTCGAGATCCACCTAGATCTCGTCGGATCTCTTCGAGATCGGGCCTGATCTAGTTAAGATCTGCTGAGATCTCTTCAAGATTCGACCTCATCTCGTTGAGATCCACCAAGATCTCTTCAAAATTCGGTCAATCCAGAAAAAATAAGTAGATTTTGCAAAATCCAATGACAATTGGCACAGTCCGAGCCCGACCGATAACTGACTGGAAAACGATGACGTTCGACCACCCGAACCGTTGCCTCCGGTGGGTCCAGGTTTAGGAGACCTAAAGTGATCGGGTTAGTTCCGGGTTGAGTACAAACCCGACTCGGACCGACTCGTGGACAGGCCTATTGCAAATGATAGCCTACTCTTTTGCAAGGCAACCATGGAGGAATGTAGCAATGCTTTGGAGATCCTGAATATGTATGAAGGGTCCTCGGGGCAAAAAAGTGAATAGAAGCAAAACAGTCATTTTCTTCAGCAAATCCACCTCAGCTGAAATGAGATCAACTATTAAAGGAGCATTGGGTGTGCAGGAGATAATGCAATATGACAAATATCTGGGTCTTCCATCCCTAATTGGGAAAGGAAAAAAAGGCAAGCTTCAGCTACATAAAAGAAAGGGTGTGGAGAAAATTGCAAGGTTGGGAAGAAAAGTTACTCTTTCAAGCTAGTAGAGAAGTTTTGATAAAATCTGTTATTCAAGCCATTCCTACATACACTATGGGGTGTTTCAAATTTCCCTTGGGACTATGCCATGAAATTGAGGTATTGATTAAAAAATTTTGGTGGGGACAAAGGGGTGACCATAGAAAGATTCAATGGCTAAAGTGGGAAGAGATGACTAAATCAAAGATGATTGGAGGAATGGGCTTTAGAGATCTTGTTCTATTTAATGATGCTCTCTTAGCAAAGCAAGCATGGCGACTATTGCACAATAAAACATCCCTTTTCTACAAGGTGCTCAAAGCTCGTTTTTTTCCCAAACTATTATGGAGGCAGCTGAATCAAGGTTGGGGTCATACGCATGGAGAAGCATCCTAAAAGGTAGAGACGTTCTAAAAAGAGGAGTAAGATGACGAGTAGGAAATGGTGAGAAAATAAGGATTTGGCAGCATCATTGGCTGCCAAGAAAACACCCTCCACAGGTAATCTCTACTCCCATTGAATCCTTTGCGAACTCAACCGTGGATTTATTAATAGATCCAAACTCAAGACAATGGATCACAAAGGTGGTAAATGGATTATTTGCACTGAAAGAGGCATAGATAATCAAGAATATGCCGCACATTGGGCCTCTAAAGATGTCCTATTTTGGCCTTATTCGGGTAATGGTAGTTACAATTGCAAGTTTGGTTATAGATTCCTTAAGGAGCAACCAAACCTAATGGTTTCGCAGCAATTTTCAAGCCAAGAAAAGCATTTTTGGAAAGCTCTATGGGCACTAAATCTGCCACAAAAGTTAAAGAATATTTCTATGGTGAGCTTGTCATAATGCCATGCCAACAAAAGAAAGTCTTGTTCAACGGACCATCATCAACGACCCACTATGTGAACGTTGTCACCAAGCTTCAGAAACTCCATAACATGCGTTATGGATGTGTTCAAAGCTCAATATTGTCTGGGCGGATACGGTTCTTTGGGGTTTTCACAGGTCTACAACATTCCAGGATTTTAGAGAGCTACTTTCTTGGATGATAACACATGGCAGAAAGGTCGACCTCTTCGCTTATATTGTATAGGTAGTCTGAACTCAACGGAACCAGGTCCGACTCCATAAACCAGCCCAAGCTCTTCATCAATTGCCCCAACTATCCAAGGAATGGCTGTCAGTGTTTTTATCCAGCCAAATATCCTCACATGCTCAACCACACCCTGCAACTCAATTCAGGTGCCGTTAGAAACCGCCATCTTTACCAGAATTTGTGAAAATTAACTTCGACGAGGTGGTTTTTCCAAATAGAAATCACTCTGGCATCGAGATAGTCATCAGGAATACCCGTGGGCTTGTAATTGCATCTTACTCAAGAAAATTACCTTGTGCCTATAGTGGTGTTTGTTAGGTTCTAAATGTTTAGAACAATTGGCAAATCGTGAACACAAACTTGTCTAGATATAGATTTTAGAGTCTATAGGTTTTATTAGACAATGCTTAAAGTGATTCAAGTCAAGATTCAAGAACATACAAGCTGCAGGAAGAAGACTTCATATTCTGCCTGGTTCGATCGATCAAAGAACAGGCTCGACCGATCGAAAGTCGTATTTGCAGAATTTTAATTAAGCCCAAACAGCAGTTCAAGCCCATTTAGGATTAGGGTTTCTAATCTACTTCTCCCAGTATATAAAGGAAACCCTAAGCACGTTTTTATGTGGCTTTTCAGAGAGAAAAGAGTGTGCCTCTTTTGTATTTAGGGTTTTGTTCCTAAAAAGCTCTCTTATGTTTTCTACCGATATTATTCCTTGTTGAATCTCAAGATCTGGTATTGTAGAAGTTGCTGCCTTCTCTTGTCACCAAAGGTGTTGATGATCTAAACCTTCAAGTGTGGTCTTGGAGTCACAAACAGGAGAGTTTGTGTTGCTAAACCTTTAAGTGGGATCTCAAAGTCACAAACGGGGGTGTTTGTGTTTTGTAAAGGCCAAAAAAAGAAGAAGTCCGTGGATTCGGAGCTTGCACGTGGTCGTGTCAGTAAGTTCTACTGGTTGGTAGCAATAAGAAGTCGAGCGTGGGGGCTTATAAGTCTTATTGTATGAACTTCGATTCTTTCTAGTGGATTTGCTTTTTACCTTGAGGATAACTAGGTTAAATCCTCCCCAAGTTTTTTACCGGTTTGGTTTTCCTGGGTGATCATATCATTGTCTTATTTATTTTCCGCTGCTATGCATGATATGATTGTTTGATTGTGATAACCTAGACTTGGAATTTGGACTAAGTAACAACTTGCCTAATTAATTAGGTTAATCCAATTGTGTTTTAAGGGGTCTAAAAACTAACAAGTGGTATCAGAGCGGGTTGCTCTTTTGTTTTAGATCTTTTGATCTAAGAGCTGATCCTTGACCCCTGTTGTCATGGATAATTTGAAGTGTCTTTCTGATCATGTTTCTGCTCATGCTTCTGTTGATTTTATTGATGCTTGTGAAACTCTTCGTAAAGAATTATTGAAATCTATGAAAATTGCTAAGAAATTCAAGGAAGAGTTAAAATTGGCTAATCTTGAAAAAGAGGAATTGATTGTTAGATTAGATGAATCTAATAAAAAGAATGAATTTTTAAGAAATCAAATTTCCTCTCAAGATGAGAAGATGAAAAGCTTGGAACAAGAGTTAGTTGAATCTAAAGCTAAAATTGAAAATTCGACTTATACCAAGTCTGTTGTTGATAACAGAAGTGTTTCTGTTTCTTTTAAGCCTAAAACTGAGAAAGTTTATATCCCTCCTTTCAAGAGGAATAATAAAGAAAAGGCTTATTTTGCTAGGTTAGACAAAGGTAAAAGTTCTGATGTTGACGCTGAAGTTTCTAAACCTAAGTCTAAACCTACTGTTAGAGAGCATAATAAATCTGTTTTTGTGCCTACCTATCACCTTTGTGGTGTTGTTGGTCATATTAGACCAAATTGTTCTTTGTTGAGGCAAGAACCAAAGCCTGTGACCGGAAACCCCACTAGGAATACTGATGTTCCTAAATTTGTTCCTATCTGCCATTTTTGTGGTGTCTGTGGTCACATTCGTCCTAATTGTCATAAATTGAAAATTAAGCATTCTGTGTTTCAATCTAGGATTTGTGATGATATTTCTCCTGCCATAAGTCCATATAAATTGTTTCATAACTTTTTGAAAAATTTGAGCTTGTTGGCTTGTGAAAAGAATTTGCAGGATTTTAGTCTTTCTCAGAAGATTGGTGTAATCCCTCAAATACACTCTGCTTCACATGGATTTTCACCTACAAAGCCGAAGACTCGTGCTAGATGGGTGAGAAAAGATTCTCTAAGGTGAGTGTTGTTGACTTGTCCCTAATTTGATTCTTTCAATTGTTTGTGGACATGTTTTGTTTCTGTTTTTGGTTGTGTTTTTTTTAGGTTGTTTTTTATTTTTAAAAAAAAAAATCCAAAAACATTGAAAATTTTCAAAAAGACAAAAATATTTTATTTTGTGTCTAGTTTTTCTTTTTAAGGATTACATGAGTTATGATATCTCTCTCTTGATTTAGAACATGCTTGACATTGTGGAGAAATTTGAATAGTATGTGTTAAATAAGTGCTAAACTATTTCTGATTTTGTGTGAGTATGTACTAGTTTGTACATGTACTCAAGGGTTAATTAAGAAATTAATATTTCTTGTTTGTGTACCCTCTATAGCTTAGTTAAGCACTGTCATGCATTGCATTTGCATGTTCATTTAGCATAATATGTGCTTTTTGTTTTTGGTCATAAATTTTTTAAAACCAAAAAGATTTTTGTGTTTTGTATTTCACATCTTGGATTTATAATCAAGGTTTGGCCATATTATCTTTACATAACAAGTTTATGTACCTTATTTAGTTTTGATGAGCTTACTTATTGCACTTTACTAGTTGAAGCTTTGTAGTGCATGTTGTGTGGGAAATATGTTTATAGTTTTGATCACTTTGTTTTGATCTTGAAGTCACATGTTTTTGACTGTCGGACTTGAACCTTTTGAGAAAGACATAAATAACCATCTCACCACTGTTTACTAGCCAATCATGAACACCTTAGTGCATATCGTAAGATTTTGTGCTCGAGAAAGTGTAGCATATGCACAAAAATAACATAAGGTGTAGCCTCGGTTTAATTGCTTAATGCTTAAAATTGGTGTGTACTATTAGGCTTGATGCCAAATCACATAATTAAAATTGGTGTGTATATTATGAGGCAAATCAAGAAACTTACATGATTGCAAACTTGTTTTCTAGGAGATGTGGGAGTTATATGATGTAAATCTTTAGGTGATAGTCTCTTTCAAATTCTATGTGATGAATTTTGTAGAAATTGTGATTGATTTCTATTTACATATCATCTCACATGTTTTTCAAGCTTTTGCTAGTTGCACACACTACACAAGTTACTCTTTGCTAAACTTGGTACATTATATTGTGTGTGATCTTGTTGTGGCCATCCAAGATTAAAGTTCCTTGATTTTGATGCAAAATGTGCTTAATGTTTGAGTTTTTGAGGACAATTGGTTGAAAAACTTGTTTTTGGAAGATCTGGGTTGAATTCAAGTGTTTTTGAAAAACTTTTCGTCTTATACTCATGCATTTCATTCATGAAATATTGTGCTTTGAGAAGTTTCTGCATTAAATTGCTCTATTTTTTCAAAAATTTGATTTTTCCATGCATCATTTATGTTTAGGATTTGTGAGGGATTTCACAATTTGCTCCAATACCAATGGGCTTGGTCTGCGATCGAATGCTATAAAAAATATGTGCCCCCTCATCCTTCACCAATTGGTGGTTGGATGGATTGGTAAGGCACACGGTCTGACAAGTGGTATCAGAGCCAAGGTCATAGGTTCGAGTCGTTGGAGCCGCATTGTGAGGGAGGGATTGTGAGGGATTTCACAATTTGCTCCAATACCAATGGGCTTGGTCTGCGATCGAATGCTATAAAAGATATGTGCCCCCTCATCCTTCACCAATTGGTGGTTGGATGGATTGGTAAGGCACACGGTCCGACAAGTGGTCCAATACCAATGGGCTTGGTCTGCGATCGAATGCTATAAAAGATATGTGCCCCCTCATCCTTCACCAATTGGTGGTTGGATGGATTGGTAAGGCACACAGTCCGACAAGTGGTATCAGAGTCAGGTTATAGGTTCGAGTCATTAGAGCCGCATTATGAGGGAGGGATTGTGAGGGATTTCACAATTTGCTCCAATACCAATGGGCTTGGTCTGCGATCGAATGCTATAAAAGATATGTGCCCCCTCATCCTTACCAATCCATCCAACCACCAATTGGTGAAGGATGAGGGGGCACATATCTTTTATAGCATTCGATCGCAGATCAAGCCCATTGGTATTGGAGCAAATTGTGAAATCCCTCACAATCCCTCCCTCACAATGCGACTCCAACGACTCGAACCTATAACCTGGCTCTGATACCACTTGTCGGACCGTGTGCCTTACCAATCCATCCAACCACCAATTGGTGAAGGATGAGGGGGCACATATCTTTTATAGCATTCGATCGCAGACCAAGCCCATTGGTATTGGAGCAAATTGTGAAATCCCTCACAGGATTCACATGCATTGCATTGTTTTTGTATCCATCTTGTAGTCTTGCAGTCATTTCTCTCATTGTTTTCACACATAACATGCATACACTTTGCTACATTGGGTACTCACTTGATCAAAAAATTGATTGATTAATTTTTGAGCTATGTATTTTCTAGTGTATGCCTTTTTTATGTGTGAACTGTAGAAATATTTTTCTTAAGAGATATGGTGGATAATCAATGTGCAAATATTTTCTCTACTCATGCAACTGTTTATGGGTCACATAGTGCCATGTTTGCATTTTATTGAAAGAGAGAATATTTTTTCTTCATGTGTATCCTCAACTTAGTTTTTGTAAACTTGGTTTGTGTCTTTTTCTTTATCCCCAACCCCTTTATTTTTCCCCAAAACTGTTTTTCTCAACACTTGTTTTATAGGGAGAGAAATTTTTTTTAACCTTTGTGGTTCTTAGGGGGAGTTGTTGCTCTTCATAGGGGGAGTTGTCTCTATTTTCTCTTACTCTGTTGCGTATGTTTTCTGTCTACCTTCTAATTAGGTAGTCTTTGTCAATACGTGACAAAAAGGGGGAGACATAGATGACCTGTTTGTTTTGTTTAGGGGGAGAATATAAAAAAAAAAAAAAAAAACATTTGTTGTATCTAACTTAGGGGGAGATTTAGTTTATTTTTTTATATTCTGTTTCATATTATTGTTTATATGTCTTTCTTTCCACACATGCGGTTTTGTGTTTGTTGAGTGTTTCAAGAAAGACAGGTGCATTCTGATCAAGACCTTCTACCTCTTCTTGCAACTTCTAGGTTAGGAGTCTTAGATTGGGATTTGTGATGTAACTGGGCATTTTATTGTATTGGGTTGTTCTTGTATTTGAGCATTTCACTTTGTATGAAAGTTTTGTCACGAATTGACAAAGGGGGAGTTTGTTAGGTTCTAAATGTTTAGAACAATTGGCAAATCGTGAACACAAACTTGTCTAGATATAGATTTTAGAGTTTATAGGTTTTATTAGACAATACTTAAAGTGATTCAAGTCAAGATTCAAGAACATACAAGCTGCAGGAAGAAGACTTCATATTCTGCTTGGTTCGATCGATCGAAGAACAGGCTCGACCGATCGAAAGTCGTATTTGCAGAATTTTAATTAAGCCCAAACAGCAGTTCAAGCCCATTTAGGATTAGGGTTTCTAATCTACTTCTCCCAGTATATAAAGGAAACTCTAAGCACGTTTTTATGTGGCTTTTCAGAGAGAAAAAAGTGTGCCTCTTTTGTATTTAGGGTTTTGTTCCTAAAAAGCTCTCTTATGTTTTCTACCGATGTTATTCCTTGTTGAATCTCAAGATCTGGTATTGTAGAAATTGCTGCCTTCTCTTGTCATCAAAGATGTTGATGATCTAAACCTTCAAGGGTGGTCTTAGAGTCACAAACAGGAGAGTTTGTGTTGCTAAACCTTTGAGTGGGATCTCAAAATCACAAACAGGGGTATTTATGTTTTGCAAAGGCCAAAAAAAGAAGGAGTCCGTGGATTCGGAGCTTGCACGTGGTCGTGTCAGTAAGTTCTACTGGTTGGTAGCAATAAGAAGTCGAGCGTAGGGGCTTGTAAGTCTTATTGTATAAACTTCGATTCTTTCTAGTGGATTTGCTTTTTACCTTGAGGATAACTAGGTTAAATCCTCCCCAGGTTTTTTACCGGTTTGATTTTCCTGGGTGATCATATCATTGTCTTATTTATTTTCCGCTGCTATGCATGATATGATTGTTTAATTGTGATAACCTAGACTTGGAATTTGGACTAAGTAACAACTTGGCTAATTAATTAGGTTAATCCAATTGTGTTTTAAGAGGTCTAAAAACTAACAGTGTTGAAGTCGAATCCTTGGCAAGGACAATGGCACTCTAATTTACTTCAGATATTGGTATTTCAAGAGCTGTTCTTAAGGGTGATTCATGGGAAGTTTTCAAAGCTTTGACAAATGATGAACCTACTCTAACTCCATATGGCTTGCTAGTTAACGATGCTAAGGTGCTCTCTAGAAATTTTGATCAATTACTTTACTCTCATACAAGGAGAGAAGGTAACTTCGTTGCTTAGTCTGACTAGATATGCTATAAACATACCAAATTACTTAGTGTGGATGAAGGATGTTCCACCACAATTTCTTTCTATTGTTCAAGCTGATTTAGATGGCTTAAGTTAATAAAAATTCTAAATTTTCCTTCTCAAAAAAAAAATAAATAAATAACACATTACCACAAAATCAAGTTTATCATTGCACAAGAATCAATTAGAATTTGCATCTTACATGCCATTCTCTCTTCTTCTTTAGGATTACTCTAGATCTATTTATGTATGAGAAATATTGCAAATAATTTTCACTTAGTAATTCTTTTTTGCTGCCATCATAAAAAAATAAAAATAAAAATTTAAAAATTAAAAATTTAAAAATTCGTGTTTAAATTGGCGCCAATAAAATTCCTAACTTGGAGACAATAGAATCTGTATTTTAGAAGTATTGGGTGTTTACGATTTAATTAAAAAGATAAACTAGAATTTGTATTTGAGGTAATCCAAAATGCTTGAAACCAATAATGTTTGTATTGTGGTAGTTGAAGATTTTTCAAATTTGATTAAGAGGATAAGTTACAATTTGTACATGTAATTTCAAAAATGCTAACATTGGTAAGGAGCAAATTTTTGTGCGTGTAATTTCAGATTTAATATTCCAATTTTTTTATAAATTTATTTACGGGTAGTTTTGGAAACTTATACATTTTTATAAGGCAAACAAAATAATAAATTATATTCCCATAAAAGGTTGGGTATTGGAAATAGGACAAACAAATTAGAACAAAAGGAGTACTTTTTTTCAATTATTAAATTCGGCTATAAGAAATTTTTTTTTTTCAAACAATCGTATGAAAAATTATAACAATTTTTTATTGAATTTTATTTAAAAGTCATTTTTTATAATAAAATGATTATGTGGAAACGTTTTCTCTCTCTCTCTCTCTCTCTCTCTCTCTCTCTCTCTCTCTCTCTCTCTCTCTCTCTCTCTCTCTCTCTCTCTCTCTCTCTCTCTCTCTCTCTCTCTCTCATTATGTAGCAATTCATAAATCTATCTACATGTATTAAATCACAGGACTTAATCGTTGCTAGAGAAATTTTCCTTTAAACTACTTTAGAAGTAAATTTTATCAATTTCAAACATCTCCATTACGTAGCAATTCATAAAACATTAAAACTATCTACATGTATTGAATCACATGACTTAGGCTATGTTTGGCTCTATGTAAAATATATTTGGAGTGTAAAATATTTTCAGGTGAAATTATTTTACATAAAGGAAAATATTTTCAGTTTTTTTATTGCTTTCTAGAAAACACGTTAGATTATAGTTTTCAATGTTTGTTCTTGCATGTAAAAACTTATTTCCAGAAAATGTAAGCATAAATCAACCACCACCACCACCAAGACAAGCACAACCCACCACCAACTATCGAAAATCCAGATCGAGAAGTTGGAAAAAAAACAACCACCACTACTCTGTTGTCACCAAAATCCAGCAACTAAAACACCACCACCCACACGACCACACCATCACAACAACAACAAAATCAGAGATCAAATTTAAACCCACCCTTAACTAGCCACCATTAACACGAAGGGAAGACAAATTGGTGGAGAGAGAGGGAAGACAGATCGGTGGGGAGAGAGAGGTTAGATCAGTGAGGGAGGAAGAGGGGGAAGGAAGGAGGCAGAGGGATGAAGAGGGGGAAGGAAGGAGGCAGAGGGAGGAAGAGGGAGGAGGAATTTACCTTGATCGATAGTGACAGGCACGGCCACAGATGGCGGTGGAGCCAAGCTCGAGTTCAAGTGATCTCTCTCTCTCTCTCTCTCTCTCTCTCTCTCTCTCTCTCTCTCTCGTAGAATTGAAAATGGTTTGAAAACAAAATAGAAGTGTAATCTATTTTACACTTCAGGCCTTGATATTTTACAATCAACGAAAATGATTTTTCGTTTGACTGAGTTTTCCAGCAAACTCAAACACTCCTCATGGTGTAAAATATTTTTCATATTCTTTTTACGCTCGAAACAAGCACAACCTTAATTGCCACTAGAAAAATTTTACTTTTAAGTTTGGAGGTAAATTACTAAATTCTGTCTCTCGTAGAATTGAAAATGGTTTGAAAACAAAATAGAAGTGTAATCTATTTTACACTTCAGGCCTTGATATTTTACAATCAACGAAAATGATTTTTCGTTTGACTGAGTTTTCCAGCAAACTCAAACACTCCTCATGGTGTAAAATATTTTTCATATTCTTTTTACGCTCGAAACAAGCACAACCTTAATTGCCACTAGAAAATTTTTCCTTTTAAGTTTGGAGGTAAATTACTAAATTCTGTCAATTTCAAACATAAATGGCACTGTTAGGAAAAAGTGATTTTTTTTCACTGGCCTTGTGTTTTGAAATTGTTTTTTCTTTGAAACCTCCGGATTTAATCAATATGGTAGTGCGCAGTGTCAAACAATTAGCCCATACTGTCTTTCGAACTCTTTCTATTAAGCCCATGATTGTTTTTTAATGGGTCACCGGCCAGTCTGTGGCCTCTACATTTGTCCAACATCAGTTTGATGGGCCCATTAATCCATAATATACACCGGGGAGTATGGAAACCTTAGCTGGGGTCTGGACTAGAATTGTTTGGGGCCTTTGGCAAGCTCAAAACAAGGATTAACATATCTGTTGAAAGTAATGCTATGTCTACCATTTTTTCAACAAATTTGTGTATACACACAAAACAACTCTATGAATTGTTGATCCAATACCAGATACACTAGTACACCCAAATATTGAGGGGCTATTTGGTAGTTTATTTTGAACAACAGTTTTTAGTGTTTAAATAACATTACATGTATTTTTACACGTTTTTTCACCCATATGTATTTCCAAAAAATACAAACAACGTTACTAAAACAACATTATCAAACAGGTTAAAAGTTTCCATTTCTTTCACTAGGCATTTGGAAGGATTACATTTAGAGAGAAAACTCACTTTTTTTAAGGACTAGCTAACGGATGCTTTTAGAGTATTTGTTAATGAATTATTTTACGAAAGTTTTATTATAAAAAGTTGTCAAAAAATCAATAAACAAAAAATTCTTTTCTCATATAAAGTTTATAAAAATGTACATCATAAATCAATTCTCTTAAAGCATTCGTTAACATTTCCATTTTTTGTTAAGATACAAGAATTTTCGTTTGTACTCATTTAGTACTTCTTATTTTTCACCTTTTTAAAAATAAATTATTTGAAAAGCTATACCTTAAAAAATGAGATTTAAAATTTGTATTTTATACAGGTATGGTTTTAAATACTTTTTTCCAATGGTTGTAAAAATGAGATTTAGGGACTATGTGCTTAGGGTTCAAATTGGATTTGATTCAAGGAAAGAGAGATTTGGGTTTGATTTGGGGAAAGAGAAACCAATTGAAAAAGGTTTGAATTAGCAGGTTAAAAAAATGGGTTGCTCCAGGTTTGTATGGGGCTGATGTGTAATTTTTTTAATATTAAAAGAGTTGCCATGTCAGTTTAAAAAATGACACATCATTGCTTCATCAAACACATAGGTAAGGAAAATAACAAAAGTTGATGGAGAGACTAATAGTGCTCACTTGAAATTCTAAGATCAAATGTGCTCAGTTAGTAAATTTCAGAGATCAATAATATATTTTAGCCTTCTATTTTTCTCCACCACTCCTCTTTCTTTTTTAAAAACAAACATTATTTTGTAGGAAGTTAAGGGCATTTTTTATTTTTAAAAGAAAGTTGAGGAAATGATCATTTAGACAATAAATGAAAATTCTAAGACTAAAACAAACAAAACTAAAAAGTTTGAAATATAAAAATAAAATTGATAAATGGTATTATATATATATATATATATATATATATATATATATAATTTGATATTTATAACAAGCGAAAAGAGGATTTGAACCCTATATGTTTCTGTTGGAAATATTATTCCTTTTAGGAAAAAAAATATATATTAGTAAGTATTACTTAAGTTACAAGACTCTTGACACCAAGTAGTATAACATTACCCAAGGCACACGTAAACAACATTACCCAAGTGATTCCACCCAAAAGAGAAACATTATCAAAGTGATGCTGCAATCTCCAAGTTATGGTTGGAAAAGGAAGCAGTATGCCTACGGACGCCATTTAGATCTGTTGGATTAGAATCAGGTAGCACTTTTGATGGCTAAGAATGAAAGTTGAAAACTTACTTTTAATCTTAACCTTTGGATATAAACTTTTTAACTTTTTTATCATTTTACCTTCTCAACTTTTTCCTCTCACAATTGCATGGGACTATTGCAGCAAATCTCAATCTAGATAGGTATGTTATTCAACACCCTAACCCAAAATTCCCTAGCTCCTAGTCCTTGGGTTGGGTTGCCCAATCACTGGATCCTATCTATGATATGTGCACAGCGTATGCCAAAATCAAATGTCAAGCCCATAACCCCATCTCATACAAACATTGTAAGTGATAGATTTCTTTTATATATAATTTTTGGATTATCAGATATGATTCAAGGTGGATGCACCTTTTCAAAAAGACACACACCAAAACAAAAAAAAAAATAATAAAAAATAAAAATAAAAATCTAAATTCAATCAGATTCTATTAGCTTGAAATTCGAACAAAAGTTAGGAATTGTGTGTCATTTGAGCACAAACCTTTAAGAGAAAAGTTTTCTTTTAATCTTAATCTTTGGATCAAAACTTTTTGACTTTTTTTATCATTTTACCTTCTCAACTTTTTCCTCTATTGCACCAAATCTTAGTCTAGATCGGTATGTTATGCGACACCCTAACCCAGAATTCCCTAGCCTCTAGTCCTAGGGTAGGGTTGCCCAGTCACTGGATCCTTGTTCACCTATCTATGATATGGGCACAGTGTATACCAAAATGAAATGTCGAGTGGCCCATAACCCCAACTCACATAAACATTGTAAGTGACAGATTTCTTTTATATATAATTTTTGGATAATCAAATATGATTCAAGGTGGATGCACCTTTTCAAAAAGACACACCAAAAAGAAGAAAAAAAAATCTAAATTCAATAGATTTTGTTAGCTTGAAATTCGGACAAAAGTTAGGAATTGTGTGTCATTTGAGCACAAACCTTAAGAGAAAAGTTTTCTTTTAGATGAGTGTAAGGAAAGAGAAAAAGTAATGTAAATTTAAGTTATAACTTTAGTGAATTACTTGGAAATTGGAAGACATCACAAGTTGTTATCAACACCCCCCACCCCACCTCTTATATTGTCAATGACCAAGAAAGCTCCAATATTAAGTAATAGTTCTTTTTATGACCATACTATTTGTCAATTTGTTGAAATGATCGATTGTGAATAGCGTAAAATTATTTCACATGGACCCATCACTTATTTTTTTTCACTATTCATTATCTATTATTTCAGAATTTTGACAATAACGGTTTCTCCCAAAAAAAAGAATTTTGACAATAACTGTGACACAATTTTTTTTTGGTCCCTACAGCTTCTCATTAAAGAAAGTTCCCCCACCCCCACCTCCCCGGCTTCTTTTCTTCTTTTGTTAGGTGAAATTCAATACTTGCATGCTACGAAGTATGGAAAGTTCTCTGTGGTCGCCTTAGTTATGTGAAGACAACCAAGGTTGACCCACTAACCTGATCAACACCAACTCTCTCTTTTCCTTTTCCCCTTTTTCTTCAGAGATAATAAGTTGATTGCCCAACAGATCTCACTGGCAAAGATTGTTAACTCGAATTATTAATTTATAAATTCACAGCTTGTTAGCACAAAAAGGGGTCGAGAAGATTGACCATTTCACAGGTGTAGACCAGCTACCATTTCGATTAGTCTAGTGTACCCAACATTAATTAACTTCTTTTTTATGAGTATATAATCCATTTAATTTTATCCAAAATGGTTCATTTCACTACCTATTTTTATCTAAATGGAATCCAATGCCAGAAGACATTGGTTGTCTAGTATGATGGAGAACAACTATCTATGAACTAACAAGCTTAATTGGTTAAGTTGTATGAATCTTGGATTTTCTAAGTATCATGATGAAGACAACTTAGCATAAGCTGCTATCTATAAACTAACAAGCTTAATTGATTTGGGAGATGTTAAACTATGTCGGTTTAAATTATACCTGTCAAAAATAGTATATATGTATACTCATGAAAAAAAAACAAAAAACAAAAACAAAAACAAGGATTTCATCTCAGAGTGGCCAGAATATAAACAAAAAAAAAAATACCTTTAAAAATGAGAGTTATTCAAAAAATCAAGATCAATTTTTGTATTGGAAGCAATGGATTGATCCAAAAATTATAATTTTTTAAAAATTAATTCTACAAAAGATTAATTTTGCACTGTGGTTATAAACAAAAACAAAAAAAAAAATTACCTTTAAGAATGAGAGTTATTCAAAAAATCAAGATCAATTTTTGTATTGGAAGCAATGGATTGATCCAAAAATTAAAATTTAAAAAGAATTAATTCTACAAAAGATTAATTTTGCACTGTGGACATGTGATAGCAAATAATTAGAGCCTTCAATCATCCAACAGTTAATCCTCTCTCCTATTTATACAAAACTTCTATTTTGACGCTCTTTTTTCTTTTTATTCTTTTTTTCTTTTTTAAATCTCAAAGTTTAAGTATGTTGTGGTAAAAAAACAAAATCATTAATAAGATTGCTAAAATTAAATGTAATTTTAAAATTAATTATAGAAAGAGGGAGAGAAACTAGATGGGTTGGGGTGAGAGCCCTTACTCCAGCCAATGACATGGATAGCATTGAGAAACTTGAGACACTAGTGGTCCATAGACAAATTGGCAACACTTCTTAAAGTACCCTCAATATACTAGTACCACTTGAGTTTAAGTATTTACTAACTAAACTACCTATGAGCAAGGTGGAGATTGACCAGTCCACTTGCTTTCCCTTCGAGCTCATAGGTACTAGATAGTCAAAATAGATTTTTGCATCCCCTCTATAATAATTCATGCCCAATTTTTTCAAGAGCAATTTGAAGAGCCCATACGATAAATGCAACCTCTGTTTGTAAGGGAGAGCACAACTCACAAGTTTTGTAGGAGGTCATAGGAGTAAAGCATGTGGTCTTGTTCATTTTTGGGGTCTCTTTGTTCTAGCTTAATTCTTAAGAGGACTTAGATAAAATAAAAAATAAAAAATCTGAAGTCTAAACTTCTAATTTTAATTAAATATATATTAAAATGATTTACTACATATTATAAAAATAAAACTCATGGGGTCATGCTCTTCCCCTAGGGGCGTTCATGGGTCGGGTTGGGTTAAGTTGAAGAGTTTTTTCAACTCAACTCCACCATGGTGGGTTAAAAAAATCCAACTCAACCTAACCCATCACAAGGGTCCAACCCAACCCAACCCACATGGATCGGATTGGGTCGGGTTGGACTCATAGGTTGGACATTTTTTTTTTAATTACTATTATTATTATTATTAAATTGAGTATTAGAATAACATCACCACAAATAAGAGTAAATACATAACCAAATAATTATGAGCATAACACCAAACAAACACAACCTATATGAGAAGAGCTTAGGATTTGGGTTTTATTTAGGAAGAGGGGCAAAAAAGTAAATAACAAAATTATATAATATATTTTTTTAATTTGAAAATATATTAAATATAGGTGGGTCGGATCGGATAAAGCAAATTTGTAAATCTCATAACCCGAACCTAACTTGACCCACTATAAAAATTTTAAAAAAAAAAAAAATCATAACCCAACCCAACCCACCAACTCTTAAAAACCAACCCAACCCGGTGAGTTGGGTCATGTCGAGTCGGTTTTGGCGAGTTAGCTGCATATCCCTTCCCCCTAATAAGTGGTTTCGTCCTTGTTTGTACGATATACTTTGTTTTTGTTGTTTTCAATTTGGTCCCTTTTTTTTTTTTTTGGTTAAAAGAATGTTTTCAAAATGAGACTAATATTTTTCATATGAAAAATAGTTTGCTTTTTTTAAATTTGGTTCCTTCAAATACACATTCCTCCCTGATCAAATTTTTAAATTTTGTTATTTTTACATACATACTCATATTACAATCAAACTTTAAAATTGACATTCACACATACGTATTCTCACAAAATTATATTTAAAATATGACAAAATTTATGTACAGTACCTTAAATATTGTTCCTTAGATTCTCCTCTTAAAATTCTGCCATATGATCACTCAACTAAAAATAAACTTTCATATCATAAGAAAAAAAAACCACATAATAAAATTTTAAGAGAAAAACTTAAAAAATCATCATGTAACTACTGTACTTAAACCTTACCCTTTAAAAAATGCCTACTTGGCCTGTTCATAAAATCCAATTTCACATGAGACTAGCAATCATTTGCAAACAACGCATAGCAAGTTTGGCCTCAAAGTTAGCACGGACGATTGCAAATTAAATGTGGAAAGCTGCTTTATAGCATCCGAAATGACTTTTTTTTTTCTTTTTTTTTTTACCCATAAAGTTTTGTTGCCTTCAAAAAAAAAAAATTTTGAAATTCTTCAAAATATTTGCTACTGTATAAAGAAGCGTGGGCCATATTTACTATGTATCCCAATAAAACTAGTCAATTGCAATTAACATTCCACCCAGCGGATGTGGATTATATTAGCTCAGTTTGACTTCCACCTAATAAATACTTGATACGAGAGTCTCAGTATACATTTGCACGATACTGTCTTAATTACCGGACGATTTGACATGATTTATTTTTGTCAATTTATTTTACTATTCAATTTATTTTTAATACTATTCATATATTTTATTACACTTTTTGGTACTATTTATGGATCTCATTGTACTGTTTCAACTAACTTTTACCTTTATATTTTCAGCAAAAAAATTTCAATTTTAACAAAATAAACGGAACCTAAATGGACACTTAATCTGCTCCAATCCACAAATTCAAGGTATCACCACGTTGTGCTACACAATGCTATTGAACAATGTAGGGCTATTAGGTTGCTTTTGATACTATTTGCCACAACCTAAGGAAAGCGCAATGTCATATTTGTTTCGGAGGCATTAGGTGAAATCGAAATCTTCAAATGAGCCTTTATGTTATCACTTAAATAATATTTAGGCGAAAAACACATTTTCGTCCCTACATTTTTAGTCGATTTCCGTTTTAGTCCCTAAGTTTTTTTTTTACCGCTTTTAGTCCCTCTCCTGAAAAACGCTTCCATTTTAGTCTCTGTCGTTACATCAGAAACGGATATTGCAGACGTGGCAAACGGCAAAGTTAAATAATAATAAACTAATGTCCACGTGGCCTAAATTAATAATAAAAAATATTTTTTAATGCCACATCAGCATTTAAATTAAAAAAATTAATTTATTAATTTTAACTAAATAAAAAAAATTAAAAACAGAATTAAAAACTAAAAATCTTATGAATTGAGATCTAAGTGTGTCTTGAACAAGAACATAAACCCAGATCCAAGAACACAAACCCAGAAATTATTTAAAAAAAAAAAAAAAAAAAACTAACCAAAGCCAGAAATCAGAAAAAGCCAAAGCAAAGAATGGAAACTCAAACTCAAAACCAAGTTGTGGGTTTGTGGCTCCTCCCTCATCGCCCTGCTCAACACCATCAACGGCGACGGCGACTTCTCCGTCTGTGTCGCGACGTTGTTGTTGTTGTTGTTAGTGAGGTTCGGCTTCTCCGGCGTCAACTGTTGCAGAGAGAACTGAGTGTACTTGTCGACGGCGACGACGGCTTTGGAGTAGTCCAGCGGCGGCTTCTTCGGCGAGGCCTCCGGAGAGTGGTACGGAGGCGTCTCGGGAGGGTCGTCGAGTTCGGATCGGAGTGGCGAGTGGAATCGGAGGGGCGAGTGAGGCGAGTCATGTTCTTCTTCATGTTCGACGAAGACTTCTTCATGTTCTTCTGGTTTAGTATAAATGGAAGGAGATAATAATAGATCTGGGCATTGGAGTATTTAGAGAGAAAGCTTGTGGGTTTTCTCTTCCATGGATCTGAGCAAAAATTGAGTTGAGGTTCATTTCATTGAAAACAAAGAATAAGAGAAAGGATTGATTTGCTTTTGAATATTAAAAATAAAAAAAATAAATAAAAAACAAAAACAACGTGGGTGTGAAACAAAACAAATGAAAAAGGTCGAGTTTTTGAGGATGACCGACGAGGAATGTGGCTCTCTGCAAATATGGGTTTGAATTTAATTTTTTGAGTTTTAAATTTGCCGTGTTTGTATTTTGTTGATCTTGTTTTTGTTGGGTTTTAAATTTGTTGTTCTTGCTGGGTTTAGTTTTTTCTGGGTTTTGTTGTTCTTGCTGGGTTTAGTTTTAAATTTGTTTTCGATTTTTTTTTTTGATGAGATTTTTTAATTTTTTTTTATTTAGTTAGAATTGATAAATTAATTTTTTTATTTAGTTAAAATTAATAAATTAATTTTTTTAATTTAGATGATGATGTGGCATTAAAAAATATTTTTTATTATTAATTTAGGCCACGTGGACATTAGTTTATTATTATTTAATTTTGCCGTTTGCCACGTCTGCAACATCCGTTTCTGATGTAACGGCAGGGACTAAAATGGAAGCGTTTTTCAGGAGAGGGACTAAAAGCGGTAAAAAAAAAACTTAGGGACTAAAACGGAAATCGGCTAAAAATGTAGGGACCAAAATGTGTTTTTCGCCTAATATTTAACTAAAATTTTATATAATAATTTTTTTTTAAATCCATTCTTTTTACTTTTTTTTTTTATTTTTTTTTTTTTGAGAAAATACTAAAGTTATAACAAATTTTGCTACAAACTAATATTGTAATGAATGTGATCAGTGACACGAGGCTTACAAAAATGCTAGAGATATTATAAAATTTACAACATGAGAATTACAAAGGTATATCACCAATCACAAAAATTCATTCAAAAAAATATTTAATAGTTTGTTGAAGTTCACCTATCATATTCATTATCACATCAAATTATAAAAGTTGTGTAGTAAAATTTATAGTATTTTTAACATTTTACTATTTGAATTACTTGTGATTAATAATACATCTATTTCTAAGACCTATTATTTAAATTTTTCTTATCTCTATCTCTAGCATTACTTAATTCTTTGGGCCTTCTTAATAGTAAAAAAATATATATATATGTAAACTAATTTTTTTTAATATCTCCCAAAAAATTAAACAAACACTTTTTGCCCCCCAAATTTGGGCCTTTTTCTAGTAGGGAGCTTAGGCAATGGCCTAAGTGGCCTAGGCCCAGGGTCAGCCCTACCTCAAAATGACTAATTAAGTTGCAATTATGGTTTTTCATATATAATTTGTATAATATAGTCTGACTTAATAAATACCTGATATGGAACTTAACCATGTTTGCACAATACTCTGGGCTATCACTACGTTGTACTGCAATACTCTTGAGACATTACTAGGTTGGCTTTGATATCATTTATCGATTTTTTGAGTAATTCTTATGCACGTGTCACCTACTCATTGGTGGGCCACACATGTCATGAGCCATGCCACGTCATGGGTCATAGGTGCGAGGGTGCACATCTGTAGGAGGGTGGTGAAGTCCCATATCGACTGACAACACTTTAAGAAGTTTAGAAATCTTAGGTAACAAGCATCCCTTTCCTATTGGCCTAGTTGGCTGAGGGACCCAAGTCTTACAAAATTAGCCTTTTATTTTATTTTATTGATAGAAATGGGAGGTCTTATTTAATTAATTAAACAAAAGGTTCATACAACAACATCATTATCCGACCTTTAGGCACACAATCTATTACTCCCGAAGCCAGCCAAATCCCTTACTAAACAGTGGTATACAAAACTAGGACAGGTAGTATAAATAGACAAAAGATGTTAATGGTTCCCCGTTTCGTTAGTGCGCATCCGTTTGCTTCATAGTATATATGACGCACTTGCACCTCCCATGCTTGCTCCATGAGGCTCCTGCAATCACATATTAAAGACATCACATCAGGGGGGTAAGTAGAATTTATATCAGATAACCAAGATAACATTGTAACCGAATCAATCTCAAGTTGAATAAACTTGAATCCTAACTCCCATGCTAACAAGAGACCCTGTCTAACGGCTGCCAATTTAGCCACATTATTTGTTGTTATACCCAAATTTGGAGAGAAACATGATATCCAGAATCCAAAACTATCAATAGCCCACCTACACCAGCCATCCCTAGGTTACCTATGGAACTACCATCTGTATTAAGCGTAATGTAGGGTTCAGTTGGCGCAGTCCATTTAATAAGATGCAGGGTCCTAACTTGAATTAGTTTATCAGAGCCGGCTAAGAAAAAGTATCATGTTGCCACTTGCACCGTTGTGTATACTAGGCTATGCTGGGACGAGATTGGTTCTTAAAAATCCATTCATTTCAAACTAACCATAGATTCCAACATAGGAATGGAAAATATATTTTCCAAGGAGATGCTGATGCAGAATTACTCTCTGCAATCGCATTGCTCCTCAACCAAGCTTGTAGGGGCATGTGGAAAAAGGAGAGAGGCAAGACCCCCAAGGATTAACCATAAACCTCCTTAGCCCAGGGGCAATCGCGTAAAATATGAATTGTTATTTCCGGAGAGTTGCACCTGGGGCAAAGGTTGTTAATGTGTGGGCGAGAAAAGGCTAAATACTGCCTCGTGGGAAACCGCTTATGCATAGCTTTCCAAAGGAAAAATTGGATCCAATTCCACAACTGTTTATCCAAAGATACATGTTTTTGTTGGTATAAAAATTTTGAAGCGAAACTAACCGAGCAAGTCCCATTATTATGGGGCCAAACAAAGGTATCAGATAGCCTTGAAACTCGTGCCATGGGGATACCTCGAATAAGTTGCTCAAGTTGTAGTGCGAGAGGAACATGGAGAAAGTGGAAGGTCCAATTATGATTAGCTCGTAATGAGCTAACTCGGTTGTTTTCGTCATTTTGCATGAGTGGTCCTTCAATGCGACTACGGAGGGTACCTCCAGGGAGCCAATGATCATCCCAAACCCTAATAGTCTGCCCATCCCCTTCTATCCATTTCATACCATATCGTAACCATTGAATTCCGTCAAATAGGGATTTTCAAATATGTGACCCTCAAAGGGTTCTAGCACTCTCAAATAGGCTTGTACGTGGGAAATATTCGGCTTTTAAGAATTGGGCCTAAAGCGTATTGGGATTATAATACAGGCGCCAGGCCTGGTTCATAAGGATTGCCCTATTTTTGTGTCAGATTGATTGGATCCCCAACCCCCCTGCGTCCTTTGGTAAGGTTATTGTATCCTAGCTAATCGTATGACAACACCGATGCTGGTTTGTATCCCCCTATAAGAACTGGCAACTTAATTTGTCTAGTTGCCGACTAACTTTTTGAGGAATCAACGTCGTTTGCATAGCATAGATGGGAATGGAAGCTATCGATGATTTAACTAGAGTACCTTCCCCATAGTAAGATATTTGGCTTGCCATCCTTCTATTTTCTTTTGAATTTTGTCAACTAAATACTGGTAGGCATTGGGCGTTTAACAGGTGGTGAAAATAGGGGTCCCTAAGTAAGGGCCTACATGCTCTGTGGTTGGGATGCCAAAAATTCCTACCAACTAATCTTTTGTTCGCCAAGGGGTGTTAGAAGAAAACTATATTTGGGATTTATGAGTACTCATGATTTGGCCCGAACAGTGACAGAATTGCTGTATAATTCTACTTAGGTTCTGGCAGGCCATGACCTTGGATTTGGTGAATAGAAAGATATCATCCACGAAAAATAAATGTGAGATTCAAACCTGTCCCCTAAACCCTATAGGGTGGATAAGTTTGTCCTAAATGGCTTCTTCCAACATAAGGGAAAGGCGCTCCAAGCACATAATAAATAGATATGAGGATAACAAATCACCCTGACGCACTCCTACTTGGAATCACTTTCGAAAGCGGGGCCCCATTCCATTGTATCTAATAACAGGTGGAAGATATCATGTTCATGATAAGCATGATAAGGTTTGGTGGGACTTGAAAAAATTCTAATGATTCCTTAATAAAAGGCCATTCTAAGTGATCATATGCTTTATCAAGGTCCAATTTTAATGCTACGTAACCTTGTCCACCTCTTTTGTGTGTTAGCGTCCTAATAATCTCCTAGACCAGGATAATATTATCACTCGTCCGACACCCCGACGCAAATCTTGCCTGACAAGGATTTATAACATTTGCGATGTGGGGTTTAAGACACTACAAGATAATACAAGATGCCAATTTATAAAGAGTGTTAATTATATGAACTAATCGGTCGAAACTAAGTAATCAATTCTGGGTGGGCTACTTTCGGGATAAGGACAAGATTGGTTATTCCCCAATTAGGAGGAATGGATGACTTTTCAAAAATCTCTTGAATGATCTAAACTACACTTGGCCCAAGAATGTGCCAATTCATTTGGAAAAAGAGAGTGTGATAACCATCCGACCCGAGGGCCTTCAGAAGGGGTGGGGGGGGGGGGGGAGAGAGTCTAGCGGACAGTCCTAGAAATCTCTACTGATGGGGGGATACTCAATAGCAACTGATAATGATCTAAAAATGGGCTATTAGAGCTAACAGGCTGTCCTAAACTAGCCTTTGTCCTCAGATGAGCTGAGGTGGCCATAAACAAGTTTTTAAATGCATCAATAATGTGAGTGATTAAAGCTTCCCCAGAGAGCCATAACCCTATCCCATCTTTTAGAATCACAATCCGAGAATGGCTATATTGCTATAAAGTTTTCAGATGAAAGTATTTCGTATTGGCATCTCCATAATTAAGCCACATGATTCAAGATTTGAGTTGCCAATAGAGATATTCTTGGAGGAGGGTGGTATTATACTCTTGGATGAGCTGTTGCTCCAACAAGTATAGAAAAGCTGAGGGTTTTCTAGTTAACGCATTCTGGATACCTCAAAGTCTAGCTAAGAGATGGGTCTTTCAGTGGAATAAATTGCTGAAATGGTGTTTATTCCAGTTAATGATTTTATCCGTTAAAAAAACTAGGCAGTGTTGGAACCTAGAGAGGGAGGATGAGGATGATGGCACATTCTCCAATGCCTTCCAACTATCCTCCACTAATTAGCCTTTTTATTATCTTTTATTGTTTACATTACGTTACAAGTACACATGCAAATTATAACTTTTAAAAATGTTACGCATTAAATGACTTTTGTTAAATTTCCAAGAGGCTTGTAACTCAATCGACACTTCCTAGTATTTTCAATGAAGATGTCTAGGGTTCAAAGTTCAAACACTCTCTCTCCCAACTCTTGAATTACCACCAAAAAAAAAAAACTTTTTATTAGATTTTTCTTGAAAAATCCAACATTCGATTATATTGTCGTATTATACTCTCTTTGTCTACAAAATATTAAGATAATCATAAATAAAAACACTGTCTTATTTATAAATGTTTAAATTATTTCAATTTTTTTTCCTTATTATTGAACCAACAATCTCGCCTCTCTCTTGCCTTTCTCTTGATCGAGTGAGATTAGAAGGAGCTGGGAGAATTTTGTCACTTTTCTCTACAATACCTATTCAATCAAGCCCTCTCATATATTTCTCTAACCCAAGAGATTCAATACCCAATTCCCATATTGAAGAGCTAGAGAGCAACCCTTTTACCCTAGAGCCAATTCCCATTTGTTCTCTTTATATATCTCCTCTCCAATTGTCAAATTCTTTGTGAGGAGACTAAAACCAATGCACACATAGTATCCTTGAGTGATCATTGTTTGTTGTTGGGTGCTGAGAACCATTGGAACAATCCCAAAATCTTCAAGAGGCCCTGGATTGGCCAAGGATTGATAGCTCAATTCGTAGAGCAAGGAAAAAAGATTCGTGGAATTTGTTGCTAGCAAGAGCAAAGAGCTCGAATACATTGCCATTTACTAACTCGGAGGGTTTTTAAGTAAGGTGTATTGTAACCATTCCTTTTAGTGAAATTGGTTTTGATGCTATAGGCCACATAGAAGTTTTTTTGCCCAATTTTGGGTTTTTCTTTTCAGAAACAATTCATGGTGTTTGGGTGATTGTGTTGTTGACTGGGATTTTCTATTACAATTGCCTATCCATGCATGTGTTAATTGACTAATCAGATTAACAATTCAACTTAATTTTGTAATAAGCTTAAATTGACATAAGCTGTAAAATCAGGGTCTAAAGTGTGAAACTCTCTTTTTTTTTTTTTCTTTTTCTTTTTGTGATTGTTTATAACTTATATATTGAAAGTTTATTAAAATATAATTATACTTTTTTTATAATAATAAAAAATTAAGAATTTAAAATCTGTACATGATCTAATAAGTTAAAAAAGCTGAAAACATCTACCTTGATGCCAAACTCACTTAGTAGTGCTCATCATGCAACCATCCAACATGACAAAAAGAAGTTGGCTAATGTATCTTTCAATCTTTCTTTCTACGCCTAAAATGCCATCGTGTCTGTTAAATAAATATTTTTCCCCCTATTTTTCACCGCCAAATTCTCTTTTTACATAGTAATCATTTATGAATATACACTCCGACACACTCAATTTGGATAAGATAAGGGAAGGATGATTGGGACTTAACATTAGAATATTGGAGTTTGTGTCATGATATCGATCTCCTGGTCCTGGAAAAATTTTCCTAAGCGTAATAATTCTTCTACTTCCCTAACTTTGATTTTTGACACCTGAGATTCATTTCCCACTTAGATTTGCAAAATGGGTTTAAACGGTCTTCGTTTTCTACTGTTCTTGGTAAAACCATCACCCTTCTCATGGTTTTTCCAGATTTCTTGGTTATGAATTCTGCAGTCCCACAATCCCATATATTTTTAGATAAATCTCTTGAAAGTGACCATTAAAAGAATTAGAGGGGAAATTACATGAAAGGCCTAGATTTTGTTTTATATTTTAGATTAAGTTTCGAGTCTATAATTTTGTCAATTAATATCCCAAATGTATGGAATCCTTCCATTTTGAAGTCTTTGTAGTTTGTCATCCCTATCCGCATTCATTTCCATTATAGTAACGAATTAGAGAAAAATGATATTTGGAGTCAACTCAACTGATAAAATTTCTAATGATTAAATAAGAGATTTAGGGTTCAATCTCCACCTACACAAAAAAAACCGACTAATATCTTGGTTTGATAATAAAGGTTTATCGTCACAAGCGGACGTCATAGGTTAAATGGTATTAGGAAATTAATTTAATTATTTATAAATTTGTAGGTTCCAGTTAACTCAATTGGAAAAATTTCTGATGGTTAAATAAGATATTTGGGTTCAATCCTTGCCTACACAAAAAACCGACTAATGTCTCAGTTTGATAATAAAGAGTTATTGTCACAAACGGGTGCCAAAAGTTAAAATTCTCTCTCAAAAAAGAAAAACCTTGTTTATAAATTTAATTTGGTATCCGCATTTCAATTTAACCTTGTTTATAAAATAATTTGGTAGTTAATAAGCAAAATGGATAGATAGAGAAAGTTTCACTTAGAGCAAGACATATTTTTAGGAAATTGACATTGGTTACCTATGTAAATTAGAAAAATTTTATTAAGAGTACTTTTGGTAGATTGTAACATTAATTATATAGGAATATGAATAAATATTACAAGGAATACAAAATGTTGTAATGTGATGTTTATTACTATTCATTTGTTTGATGACAACATAATAATAGAACTTTGAAGACAATGAAATGAAAGCATTTTAAATCAAACTTAAGATATATTTTAGGAAATATCTTACTCATATAATTATATTTCCTAAATTTTTTTTTTTTTTAATTTGAAAGAGAGATTAGTTATTTTTTATGATTTTTTATTTTCATAATTGTTATATACATATGAAAAGTTTGTTAATTTAGAAATATATTAATTGTAGAAATTAATACACCTACTAAGGAATAGCTATTGCATCTTTTTTTTTATCAGCTATTACATCCCTTTTAGAGATGAATAGTTATTCCTCATTTTAAAAAATAGTTGTTCATAAGGAATGGTTATTCACAAGGACTTCAAAATTGGAATGGTTTCTTAAGTTTGGGACTTACATAATTTTTTTTTTTTTTTTTATACAAGATAGAATTTCTACTCTAACCTAATCTAAGTGTATATGTGTGTAAAACTCTCTTCTAAAGACTTGAACCCCGGCATTTTTCTCTCACACCCCACAAGCATTTATACTTGTGGAGTAACCAACGCACTAAGAGTACGCGATGGTGGGACTTACATAATTAAAAACCTTAAAACCTATTATGAAACATGATATAAATTTTTTACCTTTTATGTAATTTCCTCACGAATCACTGAAAATTCAAATTCAAGCCAATAATTAATGAGAAATTTTGATCCCACTAGACAGTTAGTAAACCAAACCCATGTATTTTCTTCCCTTGGTAATTATAGACATCTTGACTTTCACATTCATTTTTTACCGTTCCTTTAGATCCCACACGTACTCCCTTTGTGCTACACCCACGAAAATTCTCAGAAACTTGTCTGTGTTTCCAGTTTCCACTCATACACGCTTTTGAACATCAGATTCTACACGCTAAAGAAAAGTGGTATCTCTAGAAAGATCGGTTTTTTAAAGGTAAAATGTCCAGCGATACCAGCTTTGTCACGCACTTTAACATAACTTTCTCGTATTAAGCCGAGGTTAAATTGATTTTGTCTATGTAATATAATGCTTAACTAATGTAATACAATAAAATATAATAAAAAAAATTGACAAAAGAGTACAAGTTGTGACAAATTTTGTATTATGAAATAACTGGAATTTTCTTAAAAAATAACTATAAATCCAAAACTATATTATTAGTTAAACAACGTTTCAAACTATTTTCGTTTCTAACAATTTAAGTCTAGAGGACTCGATTTTGTCATTTGAAAATGCACTTGGAAATCGAGTGTGAGAAACTCAAGTTTGAAAATCGAGTGTCTCACACTCGATTTCCAAGTATATTTTTAAATGATAAAATCGAGTCATCTGGACTCGAATTGTTAGAAACGAAAATAATTTATAACGTTGTTTTACTAATAAAATAGTTTAAGAGATTAGGTTATTTTTAAAAAAAATCCAAATAACTGTCTTTAAGGCTATTAGAAAAGATGACCTGCAAAACCTTTGACTTTGTCACAAGTGCTAGGATTCTTCAGTCCCCATTCATTTAGGCAATTATGTTCACCCAAATGTCACAAAGCACCACCTTAACTTTTGAAACATTACCGTACAATTGTCACTGATGTTACCACCAGTCCAATAACTTCATTCCCATGTCCCAAGACTACAGAAAAAAATGCAAATCACACCATTCGCAAATCACCAACGCGTAGATCAACTATTTTGATGAATTAGTCAACAAATTGGGCGGCTAGGATTGACTGATGAAATGATAAAACCCTCTATTACTGTTGCCTCTAGAAGCACACCATATGTGCATGACTTGTTAACATTGTACTGTCAGACAACCTCAGTCAGACAGTTGGTATAAACATGCAGACACACATAAACACACAAAGGAAAAAGTAAAAGAACTGGGCAGAGATTAATAAAAAACAAAAAGCAAAAAACAAGAACCTGTGTTGAAGCTAACATGTATCTTTGAAGGAAATCTAAGGTGAGTTTCTTAGTTGTCATACTTTCTCAAATTCCAGAAGATTGGATGTTCATACCATATAGTTTTATAAGTATTGGGTCTTGTCTTGTTCATCACTTCAGCTTCTAAATAGGGTAGTTCATATCCCTCCCAACAAATATATTATTTTTTTTATAATAATTCATTTGTGTCATCTGGGGTTGTGTTGCTTTTTTCATTTATTTATTTATATTATTTGTCAAGTTTGTTTTTTTGTTTTTGCTGCTTTGTTTGATTTTGTTATAGGTGAGTTGCTTCTAAGCCTACCTAACCTCAATTTCTACAATTGTTTATTGTAGATATGCCAATAAATATATATTTTGCGCCTTTGGTTTGTCCTTAAAACCATAACACATAGTCAACCAAAGCTTTTCTCTACCTTCAAAGCCAATTCTGGGTTTCATCTACATATGGGTGTAAACTTAATTCGCAGAATTTGACTTCTGATAAGATCTATCTTGCTTCCTCTTGACTCTTGAGGTCTTCCTCTTTCATCAGGTATATGCTTTTCGTTTCTTCTTCTTCAATTTTCCTTTTTTTTAATCTTTTGTTCTTGAATTTCTTCAACAGGGATTGAATTCCCTTGTATTTGCATGAATTCTTTCCAGATAGTTTATCTATGCTGCTAGCTGTGGCTCTCTTTCTGACAGCATACTTTTTTATGTTGTAATCTAGAAATTGATTGACAAAACATAGGCAATATGCTGCTTTTTGTTGTTAATTGAATATTCATAGAACTTGGAATCTTTCCCCTCTCCCTCATCAGAAATGTCAGCTGATGATTGATTTAGTTTATACTTATGTTCTGTTTTTGGTAAATAAATGAAATATTATGCTTGTGATCTTTGGTGGTTTGTATGTTGGAAAAAGTGTTTTCTGAGAGGATCTTTTATCTTATAATAGTATTGCATCTAGGTGGTCTCTGCTTCTAAATATAATATTCTTGAAATTGATCTACATATAATAAAAGGGAACCAAATCCTTGGCTGCAGTGTGTAGTCCCTCAATTGTCTTTTATATGACATCTTTTTTTTTCTTTTTTTAAATGTGTACTTTTTTACCTGAATCTGAATTTAACTATGGTAGATTGAAACTCAACAAGAATTACATTCTCATGCATATTTACAATGTTTGATTGACTGAATTTTTTTACAATCTTGTGACATAAATCCAAAAAATGCAAAAGAGAAAATGTTTTCCATACATATTGTCTGGATGGAGGGACTTCCAAGGGGTTGGAATGCAAGGAAACTGTGGATCCCAAAGGATGGAGGGAACCGTTCCATTCCTTCCTCAGTTTTGCGTTCAGCCTACTTTTGTGTGAGTGCTGCACTCCCCTCATTAATTGAGAGGAAATATCAATTTCACTCCAATTCAATAAAAGCATGAATAAAAAGTAAGTGATATAACATGTTTCTCTCCTTTCCATTCCTTCTTATTTTCTTTAACATCTAAACAAAGGAATGGGAGCATCTCTTCCCTTTCTGCTCCTTTTCCATTATAAACTCTCAAACACACTGGAGGAATGTTTCAATCTAGCCACACTAATTTGGAATTCTTAAGTTCCGTTATAGGTTTTCTCGATTTGAAATGTCAGAAACACTTCATTGAAATTTAGTGGAGTTCCAAGCACCAACTAACTGTTTACATGAAATTCTTTTAGGCTGAAGTGAAGCATACAAGTGTCTTAGTTCCTAATTCTTTAAAATCAGTTTCTTTTGACCTCTGCTTTATGGCCTTTCCTGTAAAGAGACAAACTTTTGTAAAATATATCCATTTCTTGATTAAACTTCAAAACCAACATCATAATGGGAAAACAATGAATAATATTTTATGATATGTTGTTACCAATTTAGGAATTATTATTCTTTAAAGTCTTTATTTCTACACAAAATTTCAGCAAATAACAATTGAGAACTAAATAAATAAAGACCTCAAGAGTTCATTCCCCAACTCACTTTCTAAATTACTTCATTTACTATCTAATCAAATTTACAAAAGCACAATGTGTGTACTTCCTGATAATATTCCAAGTATTAAAACACTTTTCTTCTACTCATAAATGATGTCTTGTACAGCTAGGGACTGCATGTTGGAAATTTTTGAAATATCAGAACTTTTTTTTTTCCTTTTGTGGGGGAGGAGGAGACAAACCTGGTTGGGTTTAAAAGGTTGTTGTCTCATACCAGATATTCTCCTTTTCTTTCATCAGGAACTAAAGAAGGGACCCTCATCTAAGACACACTTCTCTAGGTAGCCCATTTCATTGATTGATCAATGATGTGAAAATTTCAATTTAGGGACTATTACTTGCACTTGAGTGTAACCAGTTATGCTTCAAAGGGCAATCTTAAGTTTACATTTCATGCAGATAGTGCCTTCAATTGCTAGTTCTTTACTATGGTGTTACCAAACTATCAAGCTCATAGAATCAATAGTCATGCTTCAGATTGTTGATTGCACAATGTTCTCTTTCTCTCTCTCTCTCTTCCATGTTTCCATGTGTACACACTCATATTGACTGATTTGTACAGTTTCTGCTATCACTGCTAAACTATTCTTCTTTGCTCTGGCTGAATGCAGGCTTCCCAAAAGCATCAGAGTTTTAAACGGTGAGTAGCTAACCTTACCCAAATGCTTTATGTACTGTTTTCTTTACAAGAAAACAAAAAATTGCATGTTTCAAAAGTTTAACAGTTTTATCAGAATTTCTTTCTCTCTCTCTCTAATTATGTGACAGTTCATGACACAGGGCTCGTTCTATGTAGAAGCAGCCTTCCTCTAACACTCAGCAAGTTAGAAGAAAGCCATGTCTTTAGTTAGGTCTGCAGGGCTATCTGCGCCATCATATAGAAATTCCAAGCTCTATTCTCTAAAGGGGAGTGATGACAGCCCCAGCTTGTCCACCCAAATATTAGGTTCTGATAAGCATAAGACTATATATGTGACTGATTCTTACTCCAGTGAAAGTTATGAGAAGTATTTCCTTGACTCCCCAACAGAAGAACTTATACAGCCATCTAGTTCTGGCATCTCTGGAAATTCATTTCATCCAGATGGCATCTCCATGTGCACTCGAAACCCATTTGACATTTCTTTGATGTCAATGAGGCATCGTGATGCCTATCAATCCAATTTTGAATCGGATTACTTGGAAAGCCAAAGCCCGGATCCAATAGACTATGATGAAGATAAGATGAGACTGAAGCTTCAAGAATTGGAAAGAGCACTGCTTGAAGATAATGATGATGATGATGATGATGATGACGATGACATTTTTGGTACAGATCACAGCATGGAAATTGATGGTGAATGGGCTGACCCAGTTCACAACACATTGCTCCATGACTCTCCTAAGGAATCTTCATCTACAGATTCAAACCTCAGTAGCATCAGCAGCAACAAGGAAGTATCACAAGTATCTCCTCGTACTCCCAGACAAATGCTACTTGATTGTGCTGGTGCACTTGCAGATGGAAACTTCATGGAAGCATCAGCTATGATAAATAACCTCCGAAACATGGTCTCTATCCAGGGGGATCCTCCTCAGAGGATTGCAGCCTACATGGTGGAAGGTCTTGCAGCTCGCATGGCTTCCTCTGGCAAATGTCTTTATAAAGCTCTAAAATGCAAAGAGCCCCCCTCTTCTGACCGGCTTGCAGCCATGCAGATCCTCTTCGAGGTGTGCCCTTGTTTTAAATTTGGATATGTGGCAGCAAATGGTGCAATGATAGAGGCATTTAAAGATGAGAAAAGAGTCCATATAGTAGATTTCGATATCAACCAAGGGAGTCAATATATAACACTGATACAAACAATTGCCAATACCCTAGGGAAGCCACCCCATGTGAGATTAACTGGGGTTGATGACCCTGAATCAGTTCAACGTTCTGTTGGAGGCCTAAAAATTATTGGACAAAGACTGGAGAAGCTAGCAGAAGCACTTAAGGTACCATTTGAGTTCCGAGCTGTGGCATCAAAAACTTCAATAATAACTCCATCAATGCTCAATTGTCGACCAGGAGAAGCACTTTTGGTGAACTTTGCCTTTCAACTTCACCACATGCCAGATGAGAGCGTGTCAACAGTAAACCAGCGAGACCAGCTCCTTCGGATGGTTAAGAGCCTAAATCCAAAACTTGTTACTGTTGTTGAACAAGATGTGAACACAAACACAGCTCCATTCTTGCCTAGATTCGTTGAAGCATACAATTACTATTCAGCTGTTTTTGAGTCTCTTGAAGCAACTCTTCCAAGGGAGAGTCAAGATAGAATGAATGTTGAAAGGCAATGCCTGGCACGGGACATTGTAAACATCGTTGCGTGTGAAGGAGAGGAGAGGATAGAGCGGTATGAGGTAGCAGGCAAATGGAGGGCAAGGATGACAATGGCTGGTTTCACTTCATGTCCCATGGGACCAAAAGTGATTGATACAATCCAAAATCTAATTAGGGAGTATTGTGACAGGTACAAGGTGAAGAAGGAAATGGGTGCACTTCATTTTGGGTGGGAAGACAAAAACTTGATTGTTGCTTCAGCATGGAGGTGATATGTATACATCATTTGAGTTACTAATAGCATGTTTGTTGCTTGTGGTATTTGTAATATTGTGTGAGATCAAGATGCAAGCTGATGTATTATCTTAGTTAGAAATAAGTATTTTGTTAATGTTATCAAGAAGTGAATTGTCCGAGGATGATTATGGGATTGCTGTTAATCTAACATTCATAAAGGAATTTCATCTTACGGCTTTGTAACTTTGTTTATCATCATTTTATTATTATTATTACTGTTTATTCCTTTTGAACCAAACTAAATGCTTACAAGCCTAATTATGGATCCGTGTTTGAACCATCTAGATAAGTCAAGACTATGATATTTAGGTAAATTTCCATATGGCTACATTTTGAAAGACCCTGAATCCATAGCAATGAATTGAAAAGAAAGATTAAGAAAAACAACACTTCAACTAACCACTCAAGTCCATAGAATTAATGGAATTCCTTGATGGACAAGACAGGAAAGACTTAAAGTAAACATAGTGCTTAATCACCATTAATATTTTCAAAAGTCTGCTTGAACTTTGACTAGTCTAAGTATCCTCCTCATTTCTCAATTTCTTAATCGAGTTCAACTTAATGGCTATGATTACAATTATTGTTTGTATCAGTGATGACAACTAGCCTTACAAATCAATGATTGCCGATTTTTTTTTTAGGGGAAAAAAAATCTTATTATACTGCCAATTAAGATGAGCCTTATCCACTAGCCAAACATTCATCAGCAAGTACAATAGCACAATTTCTTTTATTCACGAAACTTCTAACCATAGTTAGTAATATAATAATATACGAGACAAAATATAAATAACTGTTGTAAAATTTGTTTGACCCAGCTACTTATTTGAAGAAACCCTCCACTTCAATTGGTATTTTTTTTTCACGAAAAGCAAAAATAAGATAACTAATCCAGTTTTTTTATCAACTATTGAGGTTCAAAATGTTATAAGATCCAAAGCAAATGGGCCCTCAAAACCAAGGAAGGCCCAATCCATGAGCCAAGGTTTGGCCCATTAAGAATAGGCAAGAGGGAACCCAAGCCCATGATAGGGTAAGCCTTGGGTCTTAGAGAGGAAAGAAGAAAGCAAAGGAAGTTTGGCCCAGCCCTATGTGAAAAGGGATCCCTAGGGGAGCCCAAGAGGACAAAAGGACTGAATAAGGATACCTTGGGACTACCAAAGCCAGGGGGATCCTCGGGAAGAGCTGAAGGAAGCCAACCAAGATATGGATAGCACAAGGAGGCATGCCATTGGACACGGAAAACAAAAGGGTCATGTCCCATCAGCCACCCATAGCCTAGAAGAAGGCTATGCAGCAAATGGTGGCTAGGGACCAATACCTGATAGGAAGAACCAGAACCTTGGGCAGAATAGGAAAGGGTGGACTATGAAGGAATGTGGCTGGGGATCTTTCAACATGATAGAGAGATATCTACCTATTTGAAAGAAAATGACAAAGGGTGAGGCAACCAAAAATAGGCTTTGAAAAGTCTCTTTAAAAGCTTTGGAAAAAGGATTAGAAGCCTGCCCCATCAGGACCTCCCAAAAGAGGAAGGTCAGCTGGGAACTTTTGGGAGGAAAACCTCAAAAGAAGAATGCAATGAGAAAATAAGGAAAGAACCAACCACCAATATTGCTAATACAACATTGATTCTGGTAAGGCAATAAAAGGAGAGAATCAATGGTATACCAAAAACCCTAGAAATGTACTATAGAAGGAGGATTAAGTCATCAATAAAGGCATTCAGCAACTATTAATCAGAGCATAAAAAGAGCATCAAAGAGATTCACTAAGCTTCAAAAAAATAGAGAGAAAATAAAGGCATTGTGAAGGATCCTGCAGCAATTGCTTGAGGATACACTTGGATTCAAGGGGATTCAAACCTCACAAGTCTTGGAAGCTTGGAAAGAGCTATCCAAGTTTGTGACTTTTAAACTTACTTGAACCTCATGGCACATCCTAGTGAGAAATAGGGTCCAATGTACCCCAAAACTTAACATAATGAATTATTGCTCTATTTTGTGAGAATCCCTGAAGTTCATGCTCACATTTTCATTTTTCTTGATAATTCTTTTACTATTCCTCAGTTGCTTATTTTACAATATATATGTGTGTGTCTGTGTGTGCACGCACACGCGCACGCGCATGTATGAATGTGTATGTGTTGTAGGACCCATGTTTTGTGCACAAATTGGTTCGTAATCAGCCCAACACAGTTGTAGTGAACCAAGCCTAGTCCACCAACCATCAAACATTATTTCTTTGGAGGCCCAAGATCCTTATCATCATTTGGGCCTAAGTATTGTCCAAGACAGGAACCCACACCAACATTTCAAATAGTTGTCCTAAATTCAAGTTGATTTTATTTTTCTTCTTTTGCATAGAAAGACAATCAAACAATTCCCAAAGATGGGCCTTGCGGATTGGATCATCAATATAATATACAAAAAGAAACCCCAAATATTCGATATTTTATAGAAAAAAGAAATTTAAAAAAAGACACAAAATAAAAAAATAAATATAGGTACAAATATTTTAGAAATTTGAATAAAAATATATGTTAAGTTATTTCTTATATTATATTACAATTTAATAGTACATTTATGTTATCTTAATATAATTTTATAAGAGATTATAAAAATTTTTAAAAAATAAAAAATAAAAAATAAAAAACAACTAATTGAGCATTAATGTATTTAGTATACTTATCTGTTCAATTTTTAGTTATGTTTTCAGGAAAATTATATAACCAGTTAAACATTTATTCCTCCATTCACTTATTTAGCAAGAAAAAAAAAAAGTATTTATTGTCTCATATCATTATAATTTAAAATTATTTTATTTTAAATCTAATTAACATACGTACATATTATGATATTACCTAATCATTCAAATTAGAGAAATATCTTCATAAATTAAAATTCAAGGTTATAATAAAATTATGAAAATGTTGATTTTAATATAAATAGAAAAATATGGAACTAAAAATATTAATTTTGATAATTTCATTGTCATTATAATAACACACCTAAACAAAATAAACAATTATAATGTCAATAAAGTTTTAAAACAATTTTTTGATAATTTAATTGTCATACAAGTATAATAAAACATGCGTTTAATACGTGTTTTATACTATAGAAAACATGTTTTTTTTTTTTTTCTTCAAAAAATTAAAAAAACAAGTTTTTTTTTTAAAAAAGATAAAATAAAGAAAAATATGTATGGACGTGTAAGCCAAGGAATTGTTGAAAATAAGAATTGGGGGCAACTCTGCCACTAGGAACATTCAGAGCCTACAAAGCTTGACTATTTTGCTTTGCTCTCACACTAGTGTGAATGGAGGGCTAGTTGTGAAACCTCCGGCTAAAGCCTAAAGTTGTGGAAGAAATTAATGCTAAGTGAAATTTGAATCTTTGTGGGGCAATTTCTAGAAAACTCGATGCCATACCTCCTGATGAAGATGTCGGTAAAGGCTCTATGAATCCTATATGGTGTAGTCCAAGTATTCTCAAATGGACAAAAAGGTTTATTCCTATTCAAATTTGCTCATGTGAAAACTAGAGATGCTGTTTTGGGGGGGGCCAATGATGCTTCAATAAAGATTGTTTGTTTCTAAGGGTGGTTAATGGAGGTAGATATTATCAACTCAAAACTTTCCACAAGAAATGGAAGTCGATATGGGTAAAATAACAAATAAGAGTGACAATTTTTATTGGTGGATCGCGATAGTGTCGTGTCAAGATAAGGATATTCGATTACATGAGTGTTATTGTGTCAAGATAAGGATATTCAATTACATAGGTCTAACACGAATAGTTTTTCAAAGAATTTAGAATGAAAAGTCAGTAGAATACCTGCTCTTTGAAGGCAAAAATGAGATTGGACACACTTTTTTATCACTTGCACTGTTGACACCGACAGAACATCAAATACTGGTCCTGTCACGACTAAATTTTACAATTTTTTCCAACAATTGTAATCATGCCCTATTTCTATCAAAATTTTGAAAGCCTCACTCCTAGGGTAAATGCTAGCTAAAATACAAGATCATGAGAACAAATTTAAGACGTGCATATATTTTATGTTCAATTCTTCACACCTACAAAACACAAAGCCACCTCAGCTTGGGCCTGGAGCTCTTCCAATACCTTTACCAGCTTCTCACGGCATAGACTGGTTTCACTCTTCTCTGCAAGCATTTTCCTCAATCTTCATCCATGGGAGAGAAAAGAGAACAAACATCAGATGGAGAGTAATTGCAATTAGTAGAAGGAAAATTGAAATATATTTACTATGAAATGCTATGCAACTATTCAAAATCTATATGATTTCATCAATATCTACCCCTGTATTATCTGTGCACTTCGAATGAGCACGCTCCCTCTCTTAGAGCATTCTCATCAGCTCTCTCAAAAAAAATGTCATTTTAACACACCAAAAACCCACTTTATCATTTTAGAACATCATTTTACAACATATCATTTATCAGATGTTCTGTACTTCAATTCTATACATTAAAATAATATTTCCTACCCATTAAAATAATATATTTATCCAAAACACAGCAAAAATACAAATGCACAATCCAGTCACCACCGGGTCCAACAGCCACCGCTACAAACACCACCACAACAATAACCACCGCTACAACCACCGCCACAACAACCACAATCACCGGATCCTCCAACAAATTTCAAATCCAAAAACCTCAACCAAAAAAAAAAAAAAAACTCAATCTTCAACAAAACCCAAACCCAATATATCAATCAATGACCAAACTCAACCAACCATCGGCAACGAGATCGGCGGCAAGAGCTGTGGAGGACGACGAGCAAAGAACGGCAACTGTGGAGGACGACGAGCAAAGATCGGCGACCACCCCTGGGCGAGCAGAGCTTCAGATCGGCGAGCAGAGGTTCAGATTGGCGAGCTTCAATCGGCGAGCAAAGGTTCAGATCGGAATCGCCTTCTCAGGAAAAAAAAAAAACAGAGAGAGAAAGAGGCGCCGAGACGGAGAGATAAAGAAAATGAAACTCAGATCGGAATCGCCTTCTCAGGAAAAAAAAAAAAAAAAAAAAAAAAAAAAAAAAAAAAAAAAAAAAAAAAAAAAAAAACGAGAGAGAAAGAGGCGTAGAGACGGAGAGATGGAGAGGAGAGACGGAGACCAGAGAGCAGAGAAAGAGAGAACTGGGCTGCGGAGAGAGAGAAGAGAATAAAATAAGGAAAAAAATTTATAACACGTGTCCGTACCGTCTCATATTTGAGACGGTACTGTAGAGGTGTGCCAAATTTTTTGGCATTTGGCACACCTCATGAGGGTCTATTTTTGTTATTTGGTGTGCCAAATGCCAATTTGGCATTTGGCACACCTGATGGTAGTGCTCTAAAGTGAAAAAACTTTTCTTATCATTATGCTACTACTATGGGCTAATATACATGTATGCCCTTAAGTTTTTTGGTGGTTTCAATTTAGTCAATGTGTAACTGATTTTTGCCATCAAATATATATAATACAATTCCTGATGGCAGTAAAATTCAGGTTACAGAATTTTCCTAGATGACAATGCTTTTATGATGTGTACACACCATAGATGTAGCATTTATGGGAGGCGTGCATTACAATGCACAAGGACCATAAGTGTGCTCAACCCTATTATTACTGAAGTAATAGATACTATGAGCTGAATGGAGGTGCAAGACCAGCCAATCTATGGGGTAGTGGCCACTTGAAGACAAATAGAAACATTTTTCCTCAATATTTGAGATCTAATGACATCCTTCTTATACGGACCTAATTTTATGCCTAAAATTAAGTCAGTGCATGTTTAGGCCAATTTGATTTTCATAGTAAAAACAAATGCAGTTTTGATTTACCAAGGGTGTATGAATTTATCGGATTTCCCTGTAACAGTATATTTATAAGGGGAACTTATATTTAAACCTATCTTGGCTAGGCCCTAAAACAGTCACCCCTTTTAGTTCCAGTTTATGACTTGCACCCCCCCACCCTCTGAAGTTGAGGAAATAGGGGTAAATAGCTCACAGCTTAATGTAACTTAGGCCACAAAAGTCACTCAACACGTTAAAAATCACATCATGCCAATCCAAGCAAGTTTTACAAAATCAACTTTACATGATCTCCTTCCAACCTCTTTAAATTTAAATGAAGATAAAGTCTACTAAAAAAAGAAAGGGGGGAAGGGGGAACTTCATCTCTCAATTTGCTCGCCACTAAAACAGTAAATGAACTTTGGTGGTGAGGAAATGAGTGAAATTCACAGACACTCTCCATTATATTCAATAACCCACCAAAGTTCGGCAGGTCACAGAGAGAGAGAGGTGATTGGCAAAAGCTGCAACCCAGATCCAATTCCACCACACTAGCAGAACCTATCACTAGATTCATCACCTAAAATACTCAATCATTGTCCAGGTCATGGATTGTCGATAATCTGACAGATCAAAATAAGATTTAAAAATAAAAAAGAGACGCTGAAACTCGTAGGTGGAGAAACACTGAAATAGAGCTCACAATAAGGTTAAAGAACACTACCATCTTTTATTCTGATTTCTCAACCACTTTTAGAAACAAAACCAAAGGTGGACAGAATTTCAGTTTGGCAAAGTTTGGTTTCTTGATGTGATGAATGGCATGCTCTGATTTCAAAAGTATTGAAATTTGTGCAGTATTGTGGTTGTGGGCTGAGTTGTTTAGAATGGTAGATTGGGAGGTGGCATTGGCAAACTTTCACAAAGCTTGGCTTTTAGGGGATGGTTGCAGGAATCGGGATTCAGAATTTTTTTTGTTTTAATACATGTTTATTTACTAATAAAGGAGGTCGAGGAAGATGACGTGAAGTTAGTGTAGAACTTGTCATGAGTGCCATAATTTGATAACATGTCTAATGATATTTTTGTAGTTAGATTTCATTATTGGCATAAACTATATTTCATTTTCTCAACTTCAGGACCTGCAAATGTAATTTTACCAATAAATAATAAAAAAACATCCGGCTGAGAATGAGCGAATTGTACCACTACCACTAACAAATGTGTTCATTACTTAAGAAAAGAAGCTAAACAATACAAAAGTGGTAGCATTTTGTTGTGTTTAAGTTGATAATCATTCTTCTAAGCTGGTAGCAGTGGCACCAAATTAAACATGATAGTTGTGTGTGTGTGTGTGTTTTTTTAAAGCAAGAGAAGAATACAAGGCTGGCTTCCTCTAGATAATGTATGGATTCCAAACATATCAAAAACCATCTGAATGTGGGTATAAGGAAATATTGGTCCAAATATGTTGTCAATTACTTGGCTATTGGCATTTAAATAAAAAGTTATATTTTTTTGGAGTGCAAAAAAAGGAAACATGGCATAGTAAATGCATAAAACAGATCCAACAAGCATTACCTATGGACGATTGCTGTGTCACCATGGCCAGTGCAAATTATAAGCATAGCATTAGTGGGTAACGTGGCATAGAGGCTGCGGATTCTAGCATCCAAGCGGGTTAGAATTTCCTTTAGTTCAGGCTTGATGCTGCATTTGACACCTTTTTTGTTAGCAGACTTCTTATGACATGTAAGCAATGACATCATCTCTGCAAGTCTTCCATTTAATTTCTCTGCATCCTCTGCTTGTTTTCTAAAATAGGAATTAAGTTCTGAGAACTGAGTCCAGACAAAGTGCACCCGTTCATTCTTCACCTGGAAGTAACAAGAGATGTAACAAGCTTGTTACGTAGATGGTTAACACATAAGGAGAAAGGGACATTTACAACCCGTTATAAAGATCTACCTCCTTTCTGGCCTTTGCTAGAGCTTCTTCATCAGAAGACACAGGAAATGCATGGGATAACTCAGAGGTGTATCGCTTCACTATGGAGATATCATCAATAAAAGAAGAGGATTTGCCAGACTGACTCAAAATTGTAAGGAGCTTTTCCCGCATGTAAGATGGAGGTGAACCAAATTCAGGTCCTAATTCCAAAAGAAAAGAAAATAAGAGCAAGTACAAGTGTAAACTATAACCTCTAAACGGGTTACAAAAGAAAATTTAAATATATTTTAACAGATAAATATTTTCCCTATGTTTCATAATAAGTTACTGAGAACATAGGTTGTTACAGACAAGATATGAGTATTATATAGCCACAATGACAATGACATCTACATTTATATCTCCACCAGTATCCTCCATGACACTGGAAACTTCTACATAGTGGCTCCATTCCCTGCCTCAATTAATAGGGAACCACATGTAGTTGAGATATGGCTCTTCACAAGGACTATGTTTGGTGTAATGAGCCCAATTTTGTTTTAAAGTAGCAAAAATCTTGCAAAGATGATAATTAATATCTTCCACCTGCTTTTCTTAATGAATGTATGTGTGTGTGTGTATAAGCTATTTTTTTCTTAAAGATCTTCCAAGTTGGAACTATCAAATAATCAAACTATTAATTCTCCAAATCTCCACTATTGCCCAAATTTCCATTTGCTAATGGTTCAATGGAAAAGAAGTACTTGCCATATCGAATCTTTAAAAGTGCTAGTTCCATGGTAGCTTTTGCATCTTCAATACTATCATGACCATTGCCTGACTGCTGTATCTCCTGAGAAAGAAATTTCCTGGCAAGAACTCTTAGAGCAGTTTTGTAAGATGCACCACGGGGGTGCTTGTACAATACTGCAGTATCTATCACCAAACCATGAGAGATCTTTAATGCTAACAAGTCATTCTCCAAGGAATGCCCAACAAGGATGGTCTCTTTGTAAACCAGCTTTAGAAAATCTTCCTGAACATGGAAGCAACTGTAAATAAATAAAAAAAGTAGTCTTAACATGCAATCAATCAGTGAAGCAACAGCATACAATCATGTTAATCAAGTAAGCATACACCCAAGTAACAAACCTGAATTTCCTTAAGACTTGTAGTCACCCCATTTAGCAATTCACATGTGATTCCACTAAACCTGAATATCCACAATGAATTATTATCAATGGAAAATAATCAAGTCAAATCACTTTTGACACTGATAATATATATGCTTTTTTTTAAAATAGGAAATAAAATTTTATTGAATAAAATGAACATCATGTTCATGATGATGAACACTCATGAAAACTGATAACATACATGCAGAGAGAGAGAGGACATCCAATTGGCAGAGTCACAGCGTGTAGGACTCAACTTTTATTATATAGTATATGATATATAAAATAAGAAAACAGTCCTACTTAAAAAAATAAATAAATAAATAAATAAAAAGACAATATTGATGATACATACTGGGAACATCAATATGTATCATGGGAAGTTGCTAAAACTCCAACGAAGTTGCTTAGCATTACAGCTTGCTTTAATGATGAAAACGCAAGATATCCAAAAACCTAAATATTTCTGTTGAGTTCATTTCTTAAAAATCAGCTCAAAAATATCCAAATAAATGTCTACCAAAAGCTCAAACAAAAGTGTATAAATGTCTACTAGAAGCTCAAACGAAAGGGTACCTGGTGTTGTAGTCAATGATAGTGTTTGATGGTTTAACCAATTTATCTAGCACAACCTGGAAAAATTCAGTCATGGCTAATTAGACATCCAAGAAAAATAACGTTCATTCCCATCCAAATGTTTAACACCAAGTGATACTGCTTTTTAATTATAAAATTAAAAAGAAAACAAAAATTAGGTATTTAGTACTTACACTAAAATTTAATGAAGAATGGACAGTCAAAATTTTGGACGAGCTGTATCTCAATGTATTTGAAATTTGAATACAATACTTTGACACATTGTGAACCCCATGTTGCGATATAAGTCATTGATGATGTCAGTGATGATGATATTTTTTTTATTAGTAATAATATACCAGTATTGAAAGGGTTACAAGATACAAGCATGCTTTATGTTAAAGACAAGAATAAAATAATATAGAAAAGCGGAAGCAAGAAAGAGAGAAGAACACAAGGGATTACATGGTTTGGCCAATGGCCAACATCCACTGGATAAAACCGTGGCGGCTATATCTTTATTGTATTCTCAAGTGTTGATTACAATGAACTATAGTAGGGTATATATAAGCCTTACATGGGCTTACAATATATTGGGCCTCTTGGGCCATTTTACATTAACATAAATAACATAAACCCAATATCTTCAAAACTATATATCAATAACAAAATGCAGCTGCTATTTAGGGAGGATCATCAAGATACAAGGTACCTCAAAAAACCAGCTTTTTCCATTTTTACAAACTTCAGTACAAAACAATGAAACATAAATATATTAGTAAGGTGAGACTGAGAGAAGCCTAGTGTAAATTGAAAATGAGAAATATCAATGCCATACCACATTGGGCAATGGAACATGATAAGGTCCATAAGGATGAATTTCATTCACACAAACTTACGCAAGCATATCACACAAGACAAATGAACATTTAGGCAACTAAATGCAACTTTTTAGTGTAACAAAAATGAGACTGAAATCAACAGAAAGATATTCTACATTCAAAACATGTTTATGATAATCCAATTCCTTTTGCAAAAAAGGGATAAAAACAAAATTAGATAGAGCATACCTCTCCTCTGATATCCACCAAGGTCACTCTTGTAAGCTCAAAACCCTCACTTGTGATACACTAAAAAAAAAAAAAAAAAGATCAGGAAAATGTAAGTGCACAAATGACCTATCTGCTATGGAAGAAAAGGCTGAACTGTGACTATCAAGTGCCAACAAGTCATATGAAGAGAAGACACATTTAAAATAGCACAGTGACTCTTAACTAGAAAGTAGAAAAAAAAATTATATTCAATTTTTAAGCAGGGCAGTAAAAAACATGCTTTCAAAAGACAATGTTCAGCAGATAAACATCCTAAATTTGAATTTTGAAGTTCAAACATATGTTACTCTCTAGTAGGAAATTCCACAAAAGCAGACCAAATTGTGTTTTGCATGTCTTCTGCAGTATAATTTTATAGAATGAATAAACCAGAAAAAAAGTAAAGACATTAATGCACTGAGCCTATAAAATAAAAAATCAATTAGGCATTCTGAGAAATTATGATGCTAGAAGGAAAGTTGCTCGAGTTTTACATAATATAAATAAAAAATAAAGACCAAAAAAAAAAAAAACAATTGCTCACATATATCATGCAAGAACCTAACTACGAAAGGTAATTACAAATTCAAAGGTCACTGAATTAAAAGGGAGGAAAAAGCAAAGCAAGTCCAAGCACAAAAAAATAATGATGGAAAGAAATTCATGCGTCAAGAGGTTACCTCAAGTTTTCCCCTTTTTTGTAAATTAGGTTTTCATGTAGATAATGCTGAGGTTACTTCAACTTCTTAATACAAATACAACAGGATTTTAATATTAAATAACAAAAAACCTGACTCAGCTTAATGACCTATAAAGTGAGCCAAGTTTACTTACAGACAGATTGGAATTTGCCGTTAAAGGAAAAACCAAATGAGAAGATAGGAAAGAAACTAAATAGGTGCTACAGGGAAAAATGCCATAACATGAGTTTATCAAATGATCAAAGCGCTTTCTAATATATATCAATATAGGTCATTAAGGGTAAAAATTACCCTCAGGACACCTTAAAGAAAAAGAGTTTAACATCAATGAGCACAAATTAGAAATGTGAAGGTAGAAAGTAATCATCAATACCTCACTCAAAGCCAAAGAATCAGCAATGTAGCTGAAGGTTTTATAATATAAGACAGAGGACATCTTACTTCTCACTTCAAGTGGGACAAAATGGCAAAAAGAAATCGACAAAAGCATCAAATATACACATAATGGCATCATGACGTCAACTTCTAAAATCTTGTTTTGCACTCAATAATGAATTGCCATCAAATTAAGCAATTATAGGTCATAATCCTCACTCAAAAAATTAACAATACTGACAAGATCACTTTTTCACCTGTTTGCTTTCATGCCAACAAGCAACGCTACTATTGACTCCCATAGGATACAATAAATGGAAACTCTACCAATCAAGGAGCCACAAACAAGTATTCTATGATATGAATAGAAGATTGTGCTAATTTTTCTGTCACTGAATTCTTTTAAGCTCAAATTTAACATTAGTTTATAATTATCTCAGTGCTAATTATTATATGATAAAGCATTTCCTCATTATTAACTCAAATTGACATCTACGGACTTACCATCTCACAATCAAGTGCCAACATATCATAGAAAGAACATCCTGAAGGAGCCGGAAGAGTAGAAAGAAAACCTGTGTTTAATCAAAGTAGAAGTTAAAGAACCATCTAACATATTTTGAAAAAAAAAAATCCACTAGCAAAATAAGTATAGCTAAAGATAAATCAGATTTGTATATTTATTTCACCTGGCTGATTGAGACAATATCCATTGTCTTCTAGTTCTTTCTCTGTAAGTGTGTAATATGTAACAGGGAAAGGTAAATCTTTCATGAGTTCGAGACAGGATGGAACATCTGTACTGGTATCACATCGTTCTGCATAATGACAATGCCATTTCATCAGATGATTGTGTTGAGAAGAAGTTAATACATTTCTCATTGGACAAAGTAATGAACACACATCTGTGCACTTCATTTAAAATCTAGTTTGGACCAGTTGGTCTGACTGGATGGGCTGTTACTGTTGACTGGTCTCAGGACTGGCTGTCATTATTCTCTATGATTGTCTTCATAGTAAACCACTTTTGACACATCGTAACTGGTGGTTGAACCAGAAACTGCTAAACCACTTGCAGTTTGCTTGACCTGGCAGGTGTAGAAACTATTCTTTCTAGATGAGGGTGAGAGTGGTTAATTAATAATGCAAATGGTTGACAGCATGAAGAAAGCCACAAACACTTCTATTGAAGCAGCATACATTGTTTGATATATGATCATCACAATCTTGTACATATTTGTCTTTACACCAAGTTTGGTAGGAGAGATGCAAAGTAGTAAAGATGAAGAGCGACAGAAGGGGAAGAAGGGAAGTGAGGGGAGTCCACCTCCCACTCTTCTTGTTTGGAAGGATGGAAAGAAAAGAGAAAGGAATGTGCAAATAAAAGACTTAATTTTACCAGTTTAAAGTGAGGATGAAATTGAAAATTAACACACTTCTCTCAAGAGGCCATCTCTCCCTCCTCCAATCTGCCCGTTTTGGAAGGATTTTGGTGGGCCAGGGGCGTTTGCCTCCTGCTCCCTCCCCTTCTCCTTCCATTTTTTCCTTTTACCAAATGGAGGGATTTATTCTCCCTTCTCGTTTCTCTCCAAACCCTTTCCAACCCTCCTCCGATCCCTCCAAATAAAAATAGTGTTAAGGTTTTAATCCCTCCAAACATACATGGTATTAAGGTTTTAATGCAAGAGACACCCCCCCACCCGGGCAGGCTCAATTATCTACTTGCATGTTTCCTGCTCTTGCATTATTAATTTAGCAATAATGAAACTGCCCTGCTACAAAGTGCAATTTTCAAACAGACCACTAGCCAACTGGAGCAAGTAGTAAAGCAAACAATTACTTATCCAAAAAGTAGTAAAGCAAGCACTTGCACCACTGCCAATAACCATGCAACCCTTTTCATGCCTTCTTTATAGCTCATACAAATTACTGAAATACCATCTCATACTAGTTTGAATAGAAATTTCTCAGGTACAAAATTATTGAACACCTAATTTCATTATGCAAAATGATGATTTCAAGACAGAATAATGACTAAAGACCTTGTTCAGAAGCCAGATTAAGTTTTTTTGATACTGAATCAATTTCATCTCTCTTTCTTTTCCGCTTGCAAGTTAGGAGTGCATCTATTGTCTGCATTCCATCTGATACACAACTAGCCAAAAAAAAAAAAAAAACATAAACCATAAGGACTGTACAGAAGAGAAAGATACACAATAATATTTCGAAAGGGCAAAAGAAAAGACATTCATTACTAACCTAAGAGCCAACACTGCCCTCGGATTGCCACAGCATTCTTTAAAACTACGAAGTATTTTAGATTGTGATAAGTACAAAGCTGCATCCAGGCCCGGGACATAAAGCATAACCACTTTTGGAATAAGAGGCTTGTTCTGCAGTTCATAAGATTGTTGTATCAGTAACTACAGCTCTACCCTATGTTAGTTAGGATGCCAACCTCAATTAATAGGGGTTGTAGTTATTGACTTGTATGTTATTTTAAAAACCACGACCAAAAGAAGTCGGAAAAAAAATCTATGAGATGCAAAGCATTCATATATTTAGAGAGCTGAAAAATCAAATTTCAAGAATATGTGCTTGTGATGAAGCAAAAGATATTAAAATTTTCAAGAGGGCTCCATAGGCGAGTGCCACATGATCTATTATTTAAAAGAAAAGCCACCTTCAGCATGTGTCCTCTTTTGATATTTAGCTCTTTAGTAGCACTCTCTCATATTTTCCATCAATACCAACAGCAATGAGACAACCACAAGGAAAAGACAGCCAAGCTATAGGCCTCATATGAAGTAAAAGTGCACTATTATTTTGGTCACAAGCACAAGAAATATGAGAAAATCTTGCTAGAGAATAAAGACAATCTCTAACCTAAGCAATTAGTTGAATCACATATAGTTTTGAGCTCACTAGTAATAAACAACAGAAGCATATGCAACTATGATAGTGTTGTATGGATATGTAAATTTTTTTCTTTAAAACAACAACAAAGTCTAAGTTCCAAAAATTTTGGGTTAGCTATGGATCATCAACAAACTAATTGGGCTCAGCTGTATTTTTTTTCTTTACCTTAATAAAAACCCATGATGGCAAGAATCCTTCAGCAAGCACCCAAGTTACAAGCCCTTGAACATCCTGTATCATAAATTAAACACTGATCAAATTTTTCTTGCTCCTTGGCAAAAATTGATTTCAATAAATTTGGTTGTTTGCAGAGACCTACTTGGAAATTTAAAGTTGAGTTAGCATCTGGCGTCTTGAAAATAATTTCTGCCTTACCCTGTAAAGGCACATCGAATTAGATTTATGATATTTGGATCAGACAAAAGTGTCATGTTTCCAGCTTGGACATGGCATGTCAGACATAGCAACTTGCAAAAATCCAGACCATATATATATATATATATATGTTAAAATTTGGCAAAACTATCAATAATGATAGTGAAGGAATCTATACAACAATTATTATGTAAGTTCTTGACATAGACAAAATGTGTAACATGCTTCAGTTTTGCATGCTTTTAAGGTAATAACTTCGTCAGAACCAAGTGCATGAGTATCGTGTTGTCACACATTTGACAAGCTAATTTTGCAATAGGATGAGTCTTCTACAAATGAATATGATTCAATATATTCCAAGAGCCACCGCCCACTGGACCAGCATACTTGGTACAAAGAAAAGGCATCTCTTTTACATCAGACAAAGTTGTTTAAAGACAACAGCTTTTATCAAGTATTGTTGCAGATTATCAAAACACCATCCCAAAATTTTACATGATTACTTCTAAAGAGAAGATAGCTTTATAAGTAGTTTCCTCAAATCCACACATTCACCATAAGGGTCCCTTCAGCAAGAAAAATAATGGACTGCAGTCGAGCGGTAAGATCTCCCTCTATCAAGTATGAAACTCTAGAACCCAAATTAGCAAACACTATGTCTGTTCCTATTAACATGCTGTGTGAAACATTACAACCACTATTTTGGTAGAGACAATAATTAAAAAATAGAGGGAGTGATTAAAATGAGTACAAGTTTATTTATTTTAACGAAACGGAACCTCCAACCCTTGGGAATAAACCACAGATACACGACCCCACCCACTAGAACTCTATATCAGGTAATCCAAGGGAACTCCTAGTGGGTATCAAACCTAGGATGTTTGGGCCTACAATTCATTCCAAGCCTCCAACCACTAGGCTGCACCATGACAGGTCGAGTAGCCCTTTCCCAATCCCAATGCACAAGGCGGAAATGTAGTTGGCAGGCACTCTAAGATTCTCAAACTCGAACCCACAACCTAGACAAATAGACATTTCTTTTTTTTTTTTAATTAGATAGAGTAAGAAAATGAACATTTGTCATGTGTCAAATTCGAAGTTTCATAATTTACAGCAGAAAAAAAAAATGTTTCAGCTTGATATGCAACATATATCAGTTTTTTGAATAAAACCCATTAGTAAATAAATCATTTCAATTCAAAAAAACCAATCATAAATTAAAAGAACATAATAATAAAGAAAGATTCAGCTAACAACTTGATAAACATGTACATTATCAATTAGGATTTCTATATTACTATAATGACAAAAATAAATAAATAAATAACGTAGTGAAAAAGAAGTACAGCACTCGAATTAAGAAAGAAAGAAAGGGTGAAAAGGTAAGGGAGAGAATTGTAGTACTTGAGGTCCATAGATATCGAGGAAATCGGAGCGCTGGTTATTGGTAGTGGGATTATCTTCTTCGGAAGCCGAAGAAGCTTTGCACTTTTGGTTTTGAGAGAGCATAGTTGGGACTTTGTGTTTCTCTCTCTGTGAGTCAATGGAAATTACACTTTTAGATACACAGAGGAAACAGAGAGCTTCGAAGCTACGGCAACATAAACCCTTTTATAGGATGATGAACTGCATGGGCCAGCCCAATGCCGATTATATGATAATTTCGGGGTTAGGGTTTTTTGGGTCATGCTTCTGCTTTGGGACTCTAACATTAATTTTCTGGGCTGAAGTTTTATTGGTGGAAATGTGAATAAGGGTGAAATACCAATAATAAATATGCATATATATACATAGTTACACACAAACACACCTTTGCACCTTTGTGTGTAATAATTTATATCAACACTTTTTATTTTTCCTTCTCAAAAAAAAAAAAACTTTTTATTTTTAATTTTCTCTCTAAGTACAAATAGCACTTACCATAATTTGAAAGTTTTTGCTCCATCAAGTCCTTATTTCTTTTGAACAGTTTGTATTAACTTTACAAGTTTCACAACCAAAGACAGAGCTAGGATTTCTCTTTTAGGAGTCTAGAGTATGAATAAAAGATTCACCATTAATTAATAAATATATAAAAATAAATAAAATCTCATGTCTATTAAGTGTTAACAAATATAAATATATTTTAAAAAGATAATTACTATTTCTTAATAAATTTCAAGTTTATTATCTATCGAAGTATATTAAGTTTTATAGCAATTTTCATTATTCTAAAGCTAGAGATTACAATTAATTTCCATATATAAATAAAACTATGTTGTTCATATCCTATTTGGCATCTAATTTCAAACACACACAAAAAGAGAAGAAGCTTTGAGAACAAATAACAAAAATCAATTTTAAGAACTATTAAAAAAATGATAAATTGATAACTATTGTATGGGGTAAAAACTTATTAACCCTCTCGGGTTGGGCCTCTATCTGAAACAATTAATTTGTAGAAGTGGACTTTAAAGCTAACAATTAGGTAATGGAAAGAGACTCAACAAGGAAAGACTTGAAAATTAAGATAAAGGACAGATGAACGATGTTTTATTGTTTATTAACTCTTCTTGTGCTAGCCAAGGCACATTATGGTGTGATAGCAATAAAAATACTCAAGTGTTTACAATAATCTCTCTTTCTTAGGTTTAATATTTTTCAAATCCCCTTGACATGTGGGGTCTTTTCCTATTTATAGTTTCATTGCTGCCATCTTAGCCGTCCATTTGTAGGGTGAAAGATCCTCTTGGTGAGATATTTGTCACATCTTCCCATTCCCCTCCTTTTAAGGCTAAGTTGAGTAGGTAACAAGCTATTGGGACACTATTCAGAAGGTCATTTAGTCATAAAATGCGGCATGGCTAGTTGGTGCAATGGATTTAATGTGGAGGACATAGTGGCTTTATTAGGAAACTTCCTCCAACTTTCATTCGGGCAAATTAGTATTCCTTCTATTAGACACTATCCTAAGCATGACTTGACAATCTTCAATCATTTGCCTAAGCTTTCGAGCTTTCCCTTCTCCTAGGCTCGGACTTCAAATTTGTACCTTCTTTGGATCGCTTGGTTTGGGCCTAGACCCTTTTTACTAATGTTCATATGGGCCCTCTTTGGGTCCAATCTAAGCCAACGATTCCTTGAGTTCACCCTAGTTCCCACAACTATGATGATGAGAGAAAAATCTAACTTTAAGAAAACACAAAATCCAAACAATTTGATACAAAAATACCGCATTCAATTTCGATGCTATCTTAATTACTCAACAGTATATTATAAATACTCACTAAAGCTATATTGAAAAAAGACAAAGATGATTTTTAAAATATAATTTGTTCTCCATTCTTTTAGTTATATCAATACTTTTTTTTTTTATGAAGTTAGTTATATCAATACCAAAACATATAGATATAGTTAATCTACATTTTCTTCATTTTTAAAAAATATAAATTATTCTTATTACTTAATTTAGTAAATAAACTAAAAAATATGAAAAGAAATAATATAATTTTCAATCTTTTAAGTTCCAAAATATGGGGGAAGGAATGAGAATGAGAGCCATTACCCTAATCAATATTTCTACTCTTTGGATGAGTTGGCAACATTTCGTTAGGTACTTAAAACCTTCAATGCCATAATTCCATTTAAGTTTGAGAAGTGTTACATCCACAACACTTTCACAACAAATTATAGATGATAAGTTGTTATTGGTTTTAATTTGAATTCACAACTTAATTTACTTTTTTGTCCACCTGTAACAACTAATAACAACCTATTACTTAAAATTTGTTGTGAAAGTGTTGTGGACATAACGTTTTTCTTTAAGTTTAGTTTTTTTTTTTTTTTTGGTGAAAACAAGTTTAGGTGTTTATTAAGTAGAAAGCCTTTTTATTTTTGTGGTAAGAGGGGGCATATGCATATGCTTAAGCTAGTTGGTCGTTTTTAATTATGAGGGCTTTTTAACCAACTTCATTCTCAAGGAGAATTAAACGAAAATTTTAAAAGTTTAGACTTTAAATTATATTAAATGGGGGTGCCACGACCCCTTTGTCCCTTAGTTATTCCATTCTATAACTGCTTTATAGCAATTATTATATGTGTAAGGGCTATTATATGTCTAGGTAGCTTCTTTTTTTTCTTTTTGGGGGTGGGGGATGGAACATTGGAATATGTCTAGGTAGCTTTTTTAAGAAGGATGTCTAGGTAGCTTGATAAATGATAATTCTTAATAAATGTTTGTGCTTAAGCCTTTTTTTTTTTTTCCAGATCTTCTCCCTTCTCTCCATGTGTGTGTTAAAATATTTAGTATTCTTTTAAAAAAAAAAGTAACGTTTGTGAGTAAGACCAAATTGGGTATTTTGTATATCACTAGTTTTGAAGCACGTGCTAGCCAGTAAAAAGATTACAATTATGGATATAAATAGAATTTATTTATATTTATTTAATTATTGGACTACCTAGAAATTATATGATTAAATGTTTCAAAATATTCAGATATCAATACTTTAGCCCTGTTCTTGTTACTCTTCTCGTAAATGCTATTTTTTATATTTTACTGTCAAAGATCATATAAAAAAAAAAAATGTAGTATTTGTTATATTAAGTAGAGAATATAATTTTTTATGCTATATTTTATGTCAAAATCTAAATACAAGAATTTATATATATATATATATATATATAAATTGACTATAATAATAACGTAGTTCATATTAGACTTTATACAAAAAAGAGTTTCAATATTACAGGCGTAGTTTATAAAGATGAGTATATATTGTGTATAGAATGAGGTCTAAAAAAAAACGAATGTATTCATATCTACACCTTTGATCTTCTAAAGGGAAGACAAATTGATACATAATTGAGTAATAATTATGTCTTTATCTGGCTTCCATGATCTTCAAAATTTCGTTTTTTTCTAATCTCTAGTGAAGTTTTCAAACACATATACATATTAATTTACTTAATTTACTTGTCATAGTAGCTTGTATTCATTTACTTTCATTTGGCACGTCAAAGATGGAAATAATATTAAATCTATTGTGTGTTTCTCCACGATTGTCATAGCTTGCAGATTTGAGATGAATAATGAACTTTTGGTCGGAAGAAAGCCTTACAATGTTTTCTAAATTTTGTATTCCATCCTACCATTAGAGCAATAACGTGAGAATTTCATATATTTTCAAACATATTCAAAACAAGAGATTTATGAACTATTAAACAATATCTTCATAAGTTTAACAAACAAATAAATAGAATTTTATAAGTGTGCTTAAGAAATTTTCTGCATTGTTTCCAAACATGATAGCTAGCAATGATCCAGTTTCATCACATAAATCAACCTCAATTCGACACCTAAAATGAAAAACGTAATAAATAAGCATTCCAATAGTAAGAGTTATTTATGGAATTATTGACCAAAAGAAAGGTTATATATTTTTGATAGTGTACATGCCTAGGTTTAGCGACAGCCTTTTTCTTTCTCCCTGGTTCCTTCTTTTCCTTCTTTCTTTTCTTACTCTATCAATTTGGTCATGGCTGAATATTTTATTTTATTTATTTTTGGTTTCTTATCTCTTACCTAGATTCTATATTTGTGTTCATCCATAGAGATAAGTCTAATTATTGTGTTCGCGTCCATCAATAGAGTAGGTGGCTGACTAAAAATGTTAACAAAGGGATAAAATCAAACAAAATAGAAGCAAAAGACAAAACAAACCCTTTCAGCCTGCTTGCATATTAAGGGTAAAAAGGTCAAGAAGGTGCTGGACAAAGTCGGTCAAAAAAACAAAAACAAAAAAAATGTGCTGAAACAATAAACAAATACTAGCAAGTACTATTCACATGCGCATTCGCGCTATTTAATATATAGGAAATAGAAATAGAAATTGATAATTGCCAGCATTAGCCCAAAGCTGAGGATAAACTGATTTTGTATTTTGCCCCTATTCTATTACTAGTATTTTATAAAAACAATCCCTTATCAAACAAAGCAAAAATATACCCATCGACCAGAAAACGCAACAATCAATCAATACCAATACCATTCCGAAAAAAAGAAAAAGAAAGAAGCGAGTTCATCGTGTGAGGAATAGGCATAGCGAATCATATCATGTCGCGGACGCTGGTGCAGCCGGTAGGGCAAAAGAGGCTTACCAACGTTGCAGTGGTCCGCCTCAAAAAGCACGGCACTCGCTTCGAGATCGCTTGCTACAAAAACAAGGTCCTCTCTTGGCGCTCTGGCGTGTACGTCTCTCTCTCCATTTTCTTTTTTAACTGTTCGATTTTTTTTTTTGTAATTTAAACCTAATAATGGAACCTGAAAATTTTCAGTTTTGCAATCACATACTGTTTATTATTATTTTAATTTTTGGAACAGAGAGAAAGACTTGGATGAAGTGTTGCAATCACACACCGTTTATTCTAATGTCTCCAAAGGAATTCTTTCCAAGTCCAAAGAATTGCTTCAAGCTTTTGGAACTGATGACCAGACTCAAATTTGCTTGGAGGTCTGTTTTATCTTTTACCTTTATTTGTTGTCTCAATTTGGTTTTTTTTTTTTTTTTTTTTTGAAAATGTTCTAGGTTAGCTTCATTTTGTATTGAGATATATGTGCATTTGGGAACGGCTTATTTTGCTTTGCTGAAAATACTGACTCACGTGCTTATTGTGCTTGTTTGATTGGGCAGATTTTGGATAAAGGAGAGCTTCAAGTGGCTGGGAAGGAGAGGGAATCTCAGTTGTCCAATCAGTTTCGCGATATCGCCACCATTGTTATGCAGAAGACTTTCAACACTGAAACTCAGCGTCCTTACACCATTGGCATGATTGAGCGGCTTATGCGCGATATCCATTTCGCTGTTGATCCTCATAGCAACTCTAAGAAGCAGGTATTAATAAATAATAATAATAATATGCTTTATTTTGATCACTACATGGTTTTATGAAATGGGAAAATCTTGTTACACACTTAAAGCACGATTTTCAGTGAGTGTGTAATAACGAGTGTGTGATGATCATGGAATTTGTTATTTGTTACAGTGATTTTACTCTCAGGTGTTTTGAACTATTGATGTATCTTATTCAGGCATTGGAAGTTATACACGAGCTTCAGAAGCACTTTCCAATAAAACGGTCACCAATGAGATTACGAATTGGTGTTCCGGAAAAGGATTTTGCCTCACTTCTGGAGAAACTGAATGTCTGGAATGCTAGCATCACCTCAAAAGATGAGTCTGGAAGTCATCCATCTGTTGTAAGTTCGGGTCCTATGTTATCAATGTACAAATGTCTTTTACTGTTAACTATAATGGACATATCTGGATAATTGTTCCCCATTGTTTAATGTGGTGTCTTTGAAGGGAAAGAAATAGCAGGTGTTTTGAAGATAATGAGAGATCCATGCCAGACTTCAAGTTATTTTTCTGTAGAACCTTATTGGATTGGTTGTTGGCTTTGCGAAACCAATCATTTTCATCTTTTCTTGATTTATGTAATTTTTGTACTTGATTTTTTGACCCCTGTACACTTCTTGTGTACTAGGGTGTCTCTTTTTTTATATCAATAAATCTTATTACATATCCAAAAAAAAAAAAATTCTGTCCCAGATCAGTTTGCTTAGGTTAGCGTTAGTTCACTATTACTCTCAGGCTTGTGCTCCTAGTGTTTGATAGTTAAAGTTTTGGAGTTTTATGCACTATCACTCAATTTAGCTAATAAATTCTATTGGTGTTATTCCTCAGACCTAGAATCAAATACTACCTTCATAGGCCCAAGTGGTCTCCAATTAACCCACATAAAGCAGCATGTTACTTGGGGGGGTTTTTAACTCCCCAAAAAAATTACGATTCAAGATACATCTGAAGTCCTTTATACTCTGATGTAGAAAACGAAAAAAGCAGTTTATAATTGTTAAATTTTAATTTTCCTGTAAAGAGCATTTTGCATTGTAAGATGAAAATTTTGTTTCCTTTTCCTAAAGTACAATATAATATCAGTTGGTACACTTCCAGCATGCTAGTTAGCTTAGTGGAGTCTCATACACTTATATATGATCATTAATCTCTTTTTAGCAGTTTGTGTTGTTTATGTTGTTTATTTGTTGGTAAGCAGATTTCTGAAACAAGGTAACTCTGTTTACTTATGTATTCTATGTTTGTTTAAATGTTGTGCAGATTTGTGAAGTGGATCCTGGTTTATATCGGGACTGTAGTGAATTTGTAAGCAGTTTGCAAGGAAGGTTTGAAGTCCTTGCTTACTCTGTGCATGTGGAGGAGGACACCCATGTGGATCATTATGATGATTATGATGATGCACCATCAGGCCCATCACGCCTACCCAAGGAATCTGCTGACTCTGTGTCCCAACTGAGCGAAAATTTACAAAAGAAGACTACTATCTCTGGCGGAAATGGGAATGCCAAGGTGGAGGGAAAGCAAAACAAGTGCAGCACATGCAATGCATTTTTCGAGGATGCCAGCGGATTCAGGGATCACTTTAAGAGTGATTGGCACAAGCATAACGTAAAGCGCAAGACAAGGCAACTCCCTCCCCTTACTGAAGATGAGTGCATGGCTGACATAGAAGTGGAGGACCTAAAGTCAGATTTAAAGGATTATTCATTTTAGGATGGACCTTATGCTTTGAGAGCTTGTGCAGGTTGATCAATGTCCACATATAGATTACATGATCCTATGTAGTACTTTTAGGCCAATTTTGACAAGGACATACTGCATTCAATTTACTAGTAAAAGGTGTTTGTGCTGTTGTGTAGAACTCCCTTAAATCAAAAGATGATTGCGTAATCAAAGCTCACAAGGATTTGAATTTACTCTCTCTCTCTCAGGCATTTTTGTATGTGAAGTGTGTTGAGTCAGTGTATGACAGCAGATTTTTGAACACATGATTATTTTTGTAGTGAATCTGTTTTTAATTCAGCTGTTTCTTGCTCTCAGTAATTCAATCAACCATTATTTTATTTTTATGGGCAAAGCATGTGCCATACGTTTAAAGATAATAGCAGGACAATAGGATATCCAACTATGTTCATACTACCTGGTGCACCTGGTTTTTTCGCCACCTCTCAATCTCTCTCCACTTTTCTTCTTGTCATACCCGCTACAGTTTATACATGAGTTTAAATTATATGGCTGATAATTCCTTCACTTCTTGCCATCCTGCTAACCTCCATCATATTGTTGAAACTTGAAACTATGCAAACCCCCCCCACCCCCCAACAAAAAAAAAAGAGCATAATGGAGTATGAGAAACAGTCAAGTCAAGCTTAGTCTTGACTCTTGGAAACTAGTTTAATAACTGGATTTATATCCGATCAATAAGGTAGGATAGACATTTGTGTTTCTTACACTAATATTCTTGAGGAAAAATATGGCATGTAGCTCTAGTATTATTACCATAGTGATATTAACAGATATCATTTCTTTTGTTGTTACATACAGAGCAGTTGTGCCCTCATCTTTATGGAAAACATAAGACAAGATATATATAGCTTTTTTACATATTAAAAGAACTATGGAGGCAGCTTAAACTCCTGACCTCTGTTAGTATGTCCATCTCTGCTACTGAAAATTTCTTATGATACAAATTTTTATGCAATTGGCCAACACATTCTATGAAATTTTAGCAAAAGTTGGTCTTGAACATTTAGCCATGAAGAAAATTGCAGAAATAGAGAATTTCTGCAAGTGCCAAACCCTCATAAGTCAGAAAAGCCAACTTCCATCATTTGCATAGCACATAGAACAGAGTTGCTTCTGGACAGTTATTTGTACATAAATTCTATACAAAACCAAACTTTTGCACCTCATCTGGCAAGTTCACTCATGACTTTAGAAATTATCAACTTTCATAACTTTCTTGTCGCTTGATCTTGGAAAAAGGGGTGATGTAGTAGTTGTGCAGCCTTAGGACGTGCCAAGGGGTCCCTCTGCAAGCAAAGTTTAAGGAAACTATGTGCATTCTCTGAAAGGTGACAAGGGATTTCAGGAAAACTTTCGCTGTTTGCGATTTTAAATATTGCAGCTACCTAGTGAAAGATAAAATAAGATGAGATTGGTCCTAAAACCAAAGAGATGCAAATTATAAATCTACAATGACATACCCCTTCATACTGGCTCCAAGGTGGCTTTGAAGTAGCCATTTCAAGAACAGTACAACCTAGGCTCCAGATATCAACCGCAGGACCATAACCACCCAGATTCATTATCACCTGGAGAAATTATTTTCGAAAGACAATCATTGCCAAACTATAAACATCGAAAGTTAGAAGAAGGAAGTGAGAATGATATGGAAGGAGAGAAATTTGGAAGAAACTACTACCTCAGGCGCCATCCAATAAGGGCTGCCTCTAAAAGAAACCATTGAAGAGCAGGATGTTGTCTGATGTAAAGAAATAAATAGGAGATCAGAGATGATTTGTTTAGGAACGAACACAATAACTGTGGAATTATTCAAAAGAAATGTAGAAGAAAGATACATGTTTAGCCATGCCAAAGTCGATGAGTCTAGCTTCACCATTACGATCTATTAATATGTTTGCGCCTTTGATGTCTCTGCCAAAGGAAATACAAGTTTCATTTCCTAAAGCTACATATTATATACCAGAACAACCATAACAGCTAAAACTACTGAAACATCCAATAACATGTGCACTGTATTTCTTCCATGTAAGTATATGCCACAAGAACCATAACAACTAAAACTTTGAAACATCCATAACCTGTGCACTGTATTTCTTCCATGTAAATAAGCTAGACCAGAAAGAATTTGCCTGGTGTAACTTTGGATAACAGGTTCCTCAAATGGACCATATTCCAGCAGTAATTTATCAATTGATGCCCCAGAAACGTACTCCAAATAAACTGAAAGTTTTTCTCTATCCTGCATCAAGAATTCAGAGTTATTATAAGGAATGTAAATTGCTATACCAGTTACACGTTCCTTTCCCAGTAGTTTGGCGGATTTAACTCCAGAAGTCATAAACAAACCGTTTCTCCATCTTTATCCATTATATTTTCTAGCAAAACATAGAGGATTATATGCACATGAACAAATGCTTTTTTTAGGGTACAATGTAAAACACTGTACTATCTCAAATCTGGAAATGGATCCAAAGAAGATAGTATATACACTTCCTAAGGTTCGGACATATGGTATAAACATAATTTGTCATCAAACTCACTTCAGTTGAATCAATCAAGAGATTTTTATACCACTGTGTGGTAGTTAATCCCGCTGAATTGCTAAGCAACTTTTTTGAGTTTCAAACCCAAAAGATAGATTCAAAGCTGAGAATAACATGGATTTCACAGTAGAAAAATGATTTCAAATTATTGAAGTTTGCGTACCAGTTTGCTTCCATAAAATTGGACAATGTTTGGATGTGACAGCTGACTAAGCAATGCTATCTCCTGTTCACACATGTAGAATGAGTTACAAATCTAATACCTATGTCATGATGCTTCAAATTCAGTGTTTTAGATACAAATATCAAAATCGGTTCATTAAAGAACAAAAAGCAGCCATACAATGCAGATGCAATCCTTCATTTTTGCAGAAAAATATGAGAGACACACCTGGTTCAGTTGCTTGAGACATTCTTTTGAGGCCTGATCATCAGAAATGACCCTTACTTCCTTTATTGCACACATTTGTCCATTTTCACTGTATTTACAACATTAAATTACATCAATATCCAAATAACTATAGCTTTTTTTTCCACTCCTCCGTATCTTTTGCATTTCACTAGTATTGAAGCCCAACAAGAAAGCAGTGAAGTCGAAAAGAGGGAGAAAATTATGCTACCTATTGAATCCTTCATAAACATGACCAAATGTCCCTCTTCCTAGAAGCCTTCCTTTTCTCCACTTTGACTGAAGTTTTTCTGAAGGTGGAGAACCTGGAGGAAGGGGGAGAGCATGACATGGATGCCTTCTACTTTCAAGTTTTACAGATGGAGACTCAAAACTTGTATCACATAAGAGCAGATCCTGAGGAAATGTGCAAGCTGTTAAAGTTTTGGATTCCAGGCATGAAATTCTTGGCCATGATTTGCACCGGGATTCTTCAAATAGTCTGTGATAACCATGTAGCATTTTTTTTTTGTCAAAAGGTGGAAGATTACACAATTACTGTCAAAATCATGGATGAATTCTTGATGTTTAACTTCCACAGCAATTTGCTACTTCAATCAAAAACTCATTACATCATATATAGCTCCATAAAATATCTTAGAATCAGACTCAAACCTCAAAAAGCCAAAGCATAGAGAGTTGATAGAAATCAATTCCAACAATTGCTAAGCTAACCTCCAAGAATAGACTATAGAGAATGTGTGGCTCTTCATCACCTTCTGATTAATGAATTTTTAGCCCAAATAGCCATCGTAGTGGCTACTTCCACCAAAACCAAATCACCATAACCACCACCAAAAATGCCCTTACCACTTCTATTCTCAACATCTCATTGCGGTTGGTAAACTTGGTTGGAAAATGGTGTTTTAATTATGAGTATTCTGCTTGTTTTTTTGTGAGTATTTTGCTTGTTTCCTTCTGGACAATTGTGTTCAAAATTTGTTTACTCTATTATGATTTTGTTTTGTGCCATTGATTTGCAGTTATGACCGATTTAAGTTAGGTGACAATTAGGAACACGACAAATCAGAGGAAGTTGGTTTTGCTTTTGATGTTTTGGTAAGTTTTTATAATGGTTTTCCAATTATTATGTTTTATGGAAAAGTATTATATTCGAAAGAAATCCTTAAGAGAAACATATGTTAATGATTTTTATTCAAATAAAGAAAATCTTTGCTGTTTTGATCTTCAAGAGTGACACAACTTACAGTAAAGGGCAGAAAGAAGACTTTTTGCTCCAAAATAACTTGGAAAAAATCCATATTTACAAACTAGCAAAGAAAACAGTTATGTACATCCTTCTAACCTTCTTTATAAAACAAACTCCTACTTTTGTATCTAAACTGTTTTTTTTTTTTTTTAAACTGTAAATTTTAAACTACTTTTTTATTTAAAAAAAGGGACAAAAAATAAAAATGACTTGATTTGAAGCATAGTATTGAAGTTCCAATGGCTGGGCATAGAAACTCCTTTTTACCTTTGTGCCTCACGCAATTACTTGTCCTAAAATGATCTGGGAAAGATATAACAGGGAACATAGAAATCAAAATGCAAATGGAGGCCAAGTTCTAATAGTTCTATATCATAAAAAAAGAACCTGAAATTAAAACAGAACTACAGAAGTTCAGAAACTAAAAAGACAGAATAGGGGAAGGAAGGAACAACAAACCTAAACGCACAAAATTCCCCATGATCACCATTGTTTTCATTACACTTATCACAAGAAGAACACCAAGATGAACTCTCACTGGAAACTGAAAGTGACACCGTCTCAGAATAAAACCTATTAACGCTTATAGCAGGCTGAGGAAGAGGATATGCTTTCTTCTCCACAGTCAGGCTTCCTATATCCGAATCAAAACCTCGAAACACAGAGAACCCATTTGCAGAAATGGAAGAATCTATGAATTCTTGACTTGTTCTCATAGAATTCCGAGCAAAGAGGATTGCTTCATCCAAGCTCTTTTGCTTCTCTCTGTTCAGATTTCTCTTGTTGTTGTAATTAGTAGAAGTTGAAGCTTGGCTCTTCCTGGCTTCTTCAACTTGTTTCCTGTGACCTTGTTGTGCATTACTTTTTGAGTTTCTTGCCCACCAAGATGGCATTTTGAGGGAGAGAGTCAGAAGCAGAGCAGAGCAGAGCAGAAGTTGCTGTTTTGGACTAAATAAGGTTTCCAATAACCTTGTAATATATATACGTCTTTGTCATGAATTCTCATGCATTAATTTGCATGTACAGCGTGTTTTACCACATCAGTTAATTTCTTAAACGTTACGGCAACAAGAAAATGATCCTAAGAGTGATTGATAAATACCTTAGCAATATAGACATGCAGCTGAATTGCATGAAGTGATTTATGCCTAGGGTAGGGATATGGTACTAATAACCTAATGTGGGGAAATAATGGTAACCCAAACGTACAAGAATCAAGCATTGGCGTATGATATAAATTAATTATATTGATTCAATACAGAAAGTAGGCATATAGAGATATTAAAAGTGCAAGCTTGGGTGCTCAAAACTCCTCACATGTAGGTGTTTTAACTGAGTACTTACAACTAAACATAGACATGATGTGAAAGAGAAAGTCAATAGACATAACTTTTGTACCCTAATTATTGTCACAATGGTGATATGTGCGACTCGTAGAAAAAAATGGTAAATCTATGTGAAAGTAATAGTTCACCAATCATAATGACTTACATATCAAGTTGTTATAAAAATTATGACAAGTGGTGTGATTTTAGAATAATTGAACATGAAACTTAAAGTTCTTTCATTTACTTATATGTACATGTTAGTAAACTTGAGCTTCCTACCTTCCACTTGTAATATCTGTAGGTGTATGTCTACTTTTTGTATTGAATAGAAGGTTGGTGAATTATATGCATATTTGATATTTGGATTAACTTTTTTATGTTTATTTATATACAATTTTTCAAAACTTCTTCTTTTTTTCTTTTTCTTTTTTTAATTATGATATATTTTTGCCAATTAAATAAACACATAAAAGTTTCAAAAAAGCTAATCCAAAACAAGTCTAGCAAGATATTAACAACTAAGTTTAATAACCCATATTCGGTTATTTCAGTTTTTTTGTTTGAAAATCAACCTGTGTTGATAGTACATATGCCTCCTGATATGTCAACCTGTCACACGATTAATAACTAGAATAACAAAAAACAAAAAAATTGGGTTTGACTACAATTTTTTGCACTTATTAGTGGAATTTTTTTTTTCATTCGATAATAAGTGATTTTACCTATTGAGTTTATTAGGATTCACAGATTTTTTGTCATGGATCGCTAGAACATAGCAAAAGTAACTATAATAGTTAACTAGTTTTATAATCTAATCGACTCAATAAAATTGAGCCTTATACAGTTACACATACACTAATTATATACTCCCATATATCTTCAGTTTGTTTCAGAATTCCAATCTAAACAGCTCCATTCTTAAATTATAAATTGACAAGTTTTTCTTCATTATTCTTTCTTTGGGCTTTCTTATCTTTAACAGTGTTATACAGTAATGCGTTATATATGCCCCACCATATCTGTGTTATCTATTCCATATTTGTAGCTTCATCATTAATATCCATAGCTGTCTATGTGGTGGATGACAATGTCATGGATTGTGATTTCCCTCGTATACCAGGCCAATTTAAGAGTATAGTTCTTTTTTAAGTACTGTGTTGGAAATTTGAAAATTCAAACAAGGATGGTGCACAGAATTATGAAACAATTTATCTTCACTATCAAGGTAGTAGTGCATGCATTTACTTGCAGAGAATGGTTTTGTAGAGTTGATATCTTCATATTCTTGAGATAGTTGATGTGGAAATATGGTTCCATTCCTATAAGAGACATGGGCCTTATGTTGTTGGTTGGTCTCAATCAGTGAATCAATTTTCTACATAAACACTCTCTTTTCAGTCTTTTGGCAATTGGCAAATGGGGGCCCTTCCATTTATTTCCATAAATTAAATGAGACTCAAACACATCCAATTTTCATTGCATAAGAATTATGATATATATCCTAAGCTTACTTGTTAGATGGCCCCCATAATTATCTATTCATCTTAAAATTTTTTATTTAACCCTCAATTACATCCAAACATGATAAATTAAGAACCAGAGAGATAATTGTCAGCTTTACAGGAAGGGATAGAAAGGGGAAAAAATGTTCAATATAGTGAATGGTAAGATTGAATACGAAACTCCACTCTCTTCTTAATGCAGCAACTACCAAGATAAGATTGTTTAGCAATAAAACTTAGGAGCTCAACCTCGATTGAGTGAAGTAAGTTGGAAGTTTCAAATGGGATTGAATGAACATGACTAAGTGAAAATCACTCGATTGGCCTACAAAATTGAGCAAAATTCTATTAGTACATTAGCTAGTAGAAAATCTGACTTCGTAGGACTAGTGTTTCAAGCAAGGGTAATTAGCCATGCATCCTAACACTAAAAAATGTGACTACCACAAACTCTCTCTCACAAAACTCAGAAATCTCAAACCCAATGTCATAGCTCTAGGTCTTGATCATGGAAATTTGAAAGCTCTAGATCCCATCGATCATGGAAATCACATAGCTCTTCGTCTCTATGAATATGGGACTACCACATACTAAATGTTCAATAAATGGTGGGACTGTCCTAGTGTAGTATGGTGGAGAAATGTGAACTGATTTGCAATGAACATGGGTCTATCACGTACACTACGTACTGAGCTGTGAATGTGCAAATTGATCATCCAATTGTAGTGTGGGGGCGCTTCTAATAAAAGCAAAAAAGGTTGGGTTTAGCCGTATTGGAGGCCATGGGAAATGAGGATATGAAACAAGCATTTCACCAAATACCATTACTAGTTAGGTGCTGGATTTGCCTATAGCCATGCATTTTTCAGGATTGTGATAACTTATCCATGCGTTATTAATTGGCTTCACCATTATCATGCAACTTGTTTAAAGGTTGTCTCTGCAAGTTTTGGATTAAATCGTACCCATCATCACTGAAAACTGAGAAGACATCGCTCATCATTATATTGCGTGTGGTTGCATCAGCATGGGACCCCGACAGATATATAGTTGCTTAGCTGCATGTTGAAGAAGGATTGGGTCGTTTTAATGGGGGCAGCGGTGCTTCTTTTTTCCCCTGCTGCATTCCAAAGAAAGATGTTATGTAAAACCATGTGTTTCTTGTTCTTTATTTTCATCCGCCATTTTTCTTACATAAAATTTGATAATTATACATAAAATATTGTCAACGTAACATTAATCTTTTAATATAGTGGTATAAGAGATTGTATACCAAACTCTTATAAAATTTAATATTGGTTTATGTAATGTTATACTATCTTTCTATAAGATTTTATAATGCTACCAATAAATTTAGGCTCGTACATTTATACCATGATTCTCCGAATTAACATAATATTATTTTATTATATTATATTATGCTTTTAAAACATATTTCTACTCATTTATACAAATCTCAATGGGGAGTGTCAATCATCCACAAATCTCAAGGGCCAAACGGAATGACATTTCATTGATTCATTCATAGTTTGCACGATAATCTTTTTAAAAAATAGAATATCCATTAGAGAAGTCAAATTGTGAAATGGATTTTATGTTGCACTTATACTTTGCAAACACCAAGGGGGGTGTTATTTATTGAAATGTTTAGAAATGAGTATTATTTCATGAAACCTCAAAAGAGGCTGCTGTAATTTACCAAAAAAACAAATTAAGTGTGTGTTTGGCATTAATTTTTTTGTTCAATTTTGTGCTTTTATATATAGATTTTTAAAACTGTCTTTTCTAATTTAACAAAAAACTAAATAAACTGAAACCAAACGTACATACACAATAAACATGTAACTAGGGGAGTATTCTGGTAATCCATGATATCATATTTCGTCTTTGGTAAATTTTTTCCAACAGTTGTAAGCATAACTGCTAATGCGCTTGGCATCTTGTATTTTCTACTAGTTTATTTGTTTAAAGCTACTTTTGTTTTATCTTTTAATAATTAATTAAGTTAACATAAAAGACATATGATGTCAAATATCTTCAAAGCTTTCCATCAGTAATTTATATAAAACTAAAATTTTTCAACGTTGCCCCTTCAAAATGGGTTTTTGAGTATAAGAATAATTTATTGGTACAAAGTGGTGATTTAAGGGAGAGGATTCAAAAGCTAAAAAAAAAAAATGGAGAGGATTTAAATTTTGGACAACTCTATTGGAAATGTCATTTTTAAGAGACTACCTTAATCTAAAATTTTAAACTTTTAATTTGAGTCCAATTATTTTATATTAATTACTCACTTTTGTGATTTCTAGCTAACAGACAACTTAATTAGCCTTGGTTTTGAATTGTTGATATTTCCAGTGTTTAAATGCGTTTGGTTAAGTGGAAAGTAAGAAAATATATTAAAAAAATTGAAAAACAAAATACGGAAAGAAAATCAAAGATGAAGTAGAAAAGTCAAAAGATAAAAGAGAGAGAATTATTATTTTCTATGCCAAGTTACCGACCTAACCGTTTTAAAGTCTAAAAAAATAAGAGCAGTGTAATAATAAACACAGGATATGTGAATCCACATATTTGTATAACAGTTTTTTTTTTTTTAATTATATATATATATATATATCCGTCAGACTTTTCAATCCCTCCTACTAGATACTTATGCAAGATATTTATTTTTATTTTTTTCCATATTCTTTACATTTTATTTTCTCTTACTGCCAAAAAAAGCTTAATTGAGGTAAATAGGGGATATAAGTTGTGCCGCCATGGATTGATTAAAGGAGGGGGATATGAAACGTACACACCGACACATTACTGTTTTTGTCAATCATATTCAAATATCAACTTGTTTGGATTGTGTCGCTGAAACTTAACTCGTCTCTTACTAGCTTCTACTACATTAAATGTTACGCGTCATTTATTGAAATGACATTGCGTGTTGCTTCAAGAGTCTATGACAGATATCTATTGCATTTGCATGCATACCCAAGATGGATTTTTGTTCATTTCATTTTGTGTGCACGTTATGCATTTTGGATTTGGACCTACTTGCAAAATCTAAATGGTTCTCAACAATTCCCACAGATATTTTTAGAATATGATATTTCTAACCAGTAAAAAAAAAATAGTATATTAATAGATACGTTGGGTTCATCTTGTTGAGGAATTTATTTATATGATTATTTAATGTGTAGAGCAAAAGGATCACCCTTATAATCTATATGCATAAGGGTTTCTTTTTTTTTTTTTTCTTTTTTTTGTTTGTTTGTTTGTTCTGAATAAATGCTTTATTAAACCCCCCACAAAAGAATACAACAAAAGAGAGGGCCTAAATCCATCACTTTCTAAAGCCTAAGTAACCAGAGGAGCAAGGAAGAAATAGGAATTGGTTCACTACATCCATGTGAATTAGTAAGAACCTCGGACATCCACATTAAAAAAATTAAAAATTAAAAAAAAAAAGAAGAAGAAAAAGAAGGTTAGAGACCTTGGCTAATTTTAAAACGTTTTGGAATGTGTTGGCACTGAATTGTTTATAAGTAATGGAAGCATCGAAATAAGTGAGTTATTAGAGAGATGTTATGTCTATAATATTTTTACAACAAATTACAAGTGGTTAATTGTTATTGGTTCAAATTTAAAACTAACACTAAGATTACATTTTTGCTCCAACAATAACAACCAGTAATAACCTGTCACTTAAGATTTGTTGTAAAAATGTTGTAGATATATCATTTCTCGAGTTATTATGCATTTAAAATTTAAGGCTCCGTTTGTTTAGGTGGATTTTAGAGAGGGAAAAAAAAAAAAAAAAACAAAAGAGAAATTTATTGTAGTATTTGGTTGCCTGGATTTGTGGAAGGAAAACTGATGGGGTTCAAGTATTTTTTTCTCCAAACCCATCAAAATATTCTCTCCAAATTTGAGAGAAAATTGAAGAGAAAACACCATGCCAGCCAAAGACCAAATTTGCCCCTCCCTTTCCGTTGTGTTTGCTTTGTGCTTTGAGTTATGTTCACGCTGTTTTTTTTTTTTTTTTTTTTCATTATTTTCTATCATTCTACATTTCTACCATTTCAACCAAATGGAAAGACACGTACTACTCAATTTTTTTTTCTTGAGATAAAAGATGGAAAGTTTTATTAATGATAAAAAAAATTTAAAAAAAAAGGTAGGATACAAGCTGGTAAAAGAGTGAGTATAAACTAGTATAAACTTAACAAATACAAAACTAGTGTAACAGCTAGTATAACGGCAACTACACAGAATATATAAATCAACCGGTTAAAACAGATGCTAATACGGACTGATTCCTTTGACATGAGCAAAGAAATTTGTAGTACTGATCAATTTCTTTCATGCAAAAGTCCACGGGCTCCACTTGATCATGAAATGACCTCCTAGAATGAAGCCCATAATGTTGAGGAATGAGGAGTGCAGTTATATTTATGGGTCTCACAAAATCATTGGGTTTCGACTTTAAAGAAACTTGGGCCTTATTATCCATTTTCCTTTTTGTGCTTTTAGCTTCTCAAAAAAAAAAAAAAAAACGCTTCCTAAAAGCTAAAAATGGGAATAATTTGATTGATGTTAATTCATACCGATTTGCTGGAGATATGATAAAGCAAAAGGGTTATCTAAAGGAAGCAACTTTGGCAAGTGGCTTGGTAATATCTTAATTGTCAAATTACCATTCTGTTTATGGAATTTTATAGAAAGCAAAAAGAATCCTATCTAATTCTGAGAATATCAATTATTTTCATTTTAGTTTTGAAATTTTAAATTTTTCAATATAATGGAAAAATCTAATGTGGTAGACTTTTTTTTCTTTCTTTTTAATATATCAGTACATGTCTTTATAAGAAGGTAGACATGATATCTAAAGTTCACATTTAACTGTGATCATACTCTTTCGTATCATGTTTATAATCTTTTATATTATGTGTAAAATGTAAACATTTGACGTAAAAATATGAACATTATCTAAAACATTTCACATCCGAGAGTGCAAGACAATAGTTAGCCTTAAGTTTTATGCTATTCTCATAAAATCATAATTTATAAAAATACAGAATAAGATTCAAGTTGCACTACTCAATATTTTTTTTATTAGATATGAATTTTGATAATCCATCGTTGGATTACATTTTCTTCTTATACTATGTTTGCAAAATTTCAAGATTATTTGTGATCAATAACTATCTCATCTATTAAATGTTTGAATTTTAAGTTTTTATATTTTAAAATTATGCATAAAGAATGAGTTTATTAATTGAATAGTAATAACATCCTAATGGTGAGTAGACAACCGGTAACTTGACTGAATTCATCTGATCCAAACCAAAGCAATCCACCATGGATTTGCCAAAATACTAGGTTGAATTGGGTTTTGTATCCCAAAGCCCAATTGATTGTGCGAGAGGAACTTTATGAAACTGATCCCCCCTCCCCTTGTTGGCTTTGCCCACCTCATCCCTTTGCCACTTCACTAACCATGCTCCATGATACCATGCAATCCGATCGCAGACCTAAAGAGGAATCTAGTTCGATAGGTGGTTTGAATCTTCTACACCCAAGTGATGGTACTTGTCAGGCAAACTTCTCATCCTAGAATTACCTATGGTTTTAAGCATAGCTAAAGGCAATTCATAATTAGAAATGCTAGGCTTCGCCAAAATTCCATTTAAAAAATGATATGGGGGCATCACTAGCTATCTTAATTTCTGCCGCAAATTGGCATTAGTGATTCCATTATTTTCACTAGTCAAATTAATTTGTAGGATTCAAGTCTTATTCCATAATTTGGTTTTCAACAATAATGTTTGCAAACACAACTTTATTATAATAAATTTCATAATTGTTATAAATATATATATATATATATATATATATAAAAGCAGAGACCTTATATTGGAGAATATAAGGTTTTGCCATATGGCACATTCCTTGAAATTCTCTTTATTTAGTTTTCTACTTCAACAAAGTTTGTATTTATATTAAAGTATTAGTTCATTGAATTAACCAATAGAGTATATGCATATATTAATTATCTATTGTTGTGCATTAATTATTTATATTAAATGAATTTATATGATTATTTTATAAACTCTATATAGAAAATAATTTTTAGTTGGAATAATAATAATAAATTTAGAATATGACATTCTTACTCATGTTTAGTTGTTTTGACAAAAATTGTCACAAAGCCATAAAAAAAATTAAATATTTGTGAATTCATTAAAATTAATCAGTTAAATTACAAGATTTTTGGCAAAACTTATTGAAATATTGGAAAAAAAAACTAATAATAAGTTGCACCACAAATTGTGCGTGAACTCAACTAGTATGAGCGATGGAGAAAAAGTAGTTAATTCATGATGTGACCAGGGCCGACCCTTCCACTAGGCCAATTAGGCCATTGCCTAAGGCCCCCAAGTGGAAGGGGGCACCAAAATTTTGCAAAAGAATGGGTAGAAAAAAAAAAATATATATATATATATATATGTGGGGCGCAAATGATTTATGGGCCAGGCCCCTCTACCCAGGGAGAGTCCAAAGGCCCAGGCCGAGGAGGATTATGGCCCAAGTTCAACGAAATAGCCTTTGGGTACCGCCGAGGGTAGTTCAGTCCTCGGCAGACCCACAGTACCTCCAAAGGGAAGGGTAAAAACGGTATAGGACTGGAACATGGAAGAAAGATCTAAAATATCCAGGGAAAGCTGCTGTTATTGCCATTTAATGTTCTGAACCCGACAGAGCCGCATTCTTTGGTTTTTACAACCATCCCCAACGACTTTGAGTATGGACTGATGGGACAAGTATCAATCTTGGAAAGTTTAACCCTACGCGTGGACGAAGGACAGTGGACGCGAGCTAGTATAAAAGGAAGAGTAAGTAATCTATAGAGGGGGTTGGGAAAAATGGCCAGAAACCAGAGCCTCCCAGCCCACCTCCAGGAGAAAGACTCCAGGGGTGTAGGAAAGCTTAAGTTCATACGAACACCGTGAAAAACCCACCGCCTATCAACCAAGGCCTAGCCTTCCAAACTCACGCTCTACAAATGATATTGTTAGGGGCCTTTTCACGTGCGAACCCGACACTGTTACGGTCCGCCACGAATCGCGTCCTTACAATTGGCGCCGTCTGTGGGAAAGGCTTGTGTGTTGGTATAGGAAGTGGGTCGATGGAGCTTCTTCGTTATATCTAACCGTCGGTTATAGAGTTCTAATATAAAGTTCTGTTAGGGACTGTGTTTCTTGATTAGGGGCTTGGTTGGGGAGCCAACTCCCTTAAAGCCAAGGTCCCCTGTAAAGAGTAAACTAGGTACCTTGTAACGTTAACCGTATGGATAAACTCTAGGGGCTTGGCCGAGGAGCTAACTCCCCTAAAGCCAAGATCCCACACAATGAGAAAACTAGGTTTTGGACAGAACCAAGGCATTGCATGGTCCACCGGACTCAAGCCTCAGGGGAAACCAACTACCTGGATGTGGAAAACTAGGTTTTGGACAGAACTAAGGCATTGCATGGTCCACCGGACTCAAGCCTCAGGGGAAACCAACTACCTGGATGTAATGAAAACTAGGTTTTGGACAGAACCAAGGCATTGCATGGTCCTCGGACTCAAGACTCAGGGGAAACCAACTACCTGGATGTGGAAAACTAGGTTTTGGACAGAACCAAGGCAATTGCATGGTCCACCGGACTCAAGCCTCAGGGGAAACCAACTACCTAGGATTGCATGGTCAACCCAAGCCTCAGGGGAAACCAACTACCTGGATGTGGAAAACTAGGTGGACAAACCAAGGCATTGCAATGGTCCTCCGGACCCAAGCCTCAGGGGAAACCAACTACCTGGATGTGGAAAACTAGGTTTTGGACAGAACCAAGGCATTGCATGGTCCTCGGACCCAAGCCTCAGAGGAAACCAACTACCTGGAGTGGAAAACTAGGTTTGGACAGAACAAGGCATTGCATGGTCCCACGGACCAGCCTCAGGGGAAACCAACTACCTGGATATGGAAAACTAGGTTTTGGACAGAACCAAGGCATTGCATGGTCCACGGACCCAAGCCTCAGGGGAAACCAACTACCTGGATGTAATGAAAACTAGGTTTTGGACAGAACCAAGGCATTGCAAAGTCCTCGGACTCAAGCCTGTGGGGAAACCAACTACTTGGATGAGGAACCAACTATTTAAAGAAAAAAACTATGGCCCGTAAACCTCGAAATCCCTCCGAAGAGAACTCCGCGTTAGCAGACGGGTTAATACCTTGATTGCGCGGATTCCTCGGTCTACCCTCGGATCCCCAGTATCAAAGGGGTTGATGCGATACGGCGCAACATATTACCCCAAAAGCACAACCAAAGTCCCTCGCTACTTAGCTACCCTTTCAGACGAATTATTTAGAGATTATCGTTCTCGGACATTGGTCTAGCATGCATCGCGTAGTACTCAATGCTTATCCCGGTTAGTTCCAAGAATTTAATTTATTGAAAGTTACCATTGTTATACTTGATAATATTTGTGAGTTTAAATTAGTAGGAACCCGTGTTAAAGCATTTTTTCTGCCTGGAATATCCTTAAGGGCAAACTTGCATTTAATATTCATGCATAAAGTAGTTGTTACGGAGAAGAAAGATATGTATGGAGAAATAGACACATATTTTATTAAGACAAAGGAACAGTACAGTGTACAATGAAAAGCTGAAACAAGCTTACACTAAAGCTGACCACATAAGTAAAGGAAAATACAAGCGAGTGGAGAGAAGGCCGTGGGGACAGCTCAGAGGAGAGGTTGGCTACTGCGCCAAGTTATTGTCTAAGGAAACCATTCCTCGACACCTCTGCATGCCCATAACTCAGGCAGCCAAAGAACCTGACCTCAGGCTAACACCATCTACAGAAAAGGTGCTAGGAGCTTGAGGTTGGGAAGCCCCCACAAAAATTTGCCTGCCACAAGGTAGACAGTGCTGATGGTGGAAATTCCTTCTTTGGACATACCGAAAAACTGGCATGACCAGAACCTGCTTCGGATTTTGACTAAAAGAGGGAAGAGGACCCCCTCCCCTATGACGAAATGGAATGCTCCCTTGAACTTGCACCTCCTTGGCCCGTACCTCCCTACTCTGAGTCTCGGGGGGACATGACGCCTTTGTGGCGGAGGGAGCTCCTTTTTCCCAATCTCTGCCTCAAGCATGATGAACTAAGGGAGGAATCTGAAGGATTTGTGTGTGAAAAGGAGCAACTTTCTCTCCTATTTATGTTAAAAGATAAGGTGGTGGCATTTAATTCGCGCAGCGTCCCAAGGAACGCTACAGACAAAACGTCTCTGGCTCGACTTCCAACGTCGTCTGCAACCCTGAGGTTAAAGGAGTCTCGAGAAGGTGCACCTCGAACACTGGGACGCCAAAAGGTACCGCGTGATCAAAAGTTATGGAAACACCTCTTAATTTGTGGGCCCAGTAAATTCGCGGCCCAGGCCCGTTCGGCATATGGGCCCAGGGACAGAACCAAGGCCTTGTATGGTCCTCGGACTCAAGCCTATGGGGAAACCAAGTACGAAAAATTATAAAAATTACAAGTTTTTGGGCAGAACCAAGGCCTTGTATGGTCCTCGGACTCAAGCCTATGGGGAGGCCAAGCACGAAAAATTATAAAAATTACAAGTTATTGGACAGAACCAAGGCCTTGCATGGTCCTCGGACTCAAGCCTATGGGAAAACCAAATACTTGGATAAGAAAAGGTTTGACTCTCATAAGAAAGGTTACTTGGTAAAAATGTCAGGTCACTTCATCCACGGCTTAAACACCATAAAATGTTAAGGCCAATAAAGGTGTAAGGAAAGGGGTGGAACGCCCCAGCATTTAGTCGTATAAGAGGGCTATTCATTTGGTAGGGGATATGTCCTCGGACGGCTATTTCTCACACGGCATCAAGCCTTCGGTTCTCTCCTCGACTAGTTCCGGGTGAGTACTATTTTTTACGGGTCGGCCTTATTGTGCCAAGCACTTCTATTAAAGCTATGGCGACATCATTTTATTATCAAATATTTTGGTCTTAGTCGTCATTGATTTAGATGCTATATTATTGTGCCGAGCAGCGCTTGCAAATTTATGAAAACATAGAGACATAACATGCGAAATAAGGTAGACAACAATTTTTATTAATATAAAAAAATCATTACAACATACAAAAAGGGGCTCAAACGAGCCTATACAAAATGTAAACTGCCTAAGCAACCATTACATCTGTAGTACAGAAAAGTAAACTGTCAAGCGTCTTTTAAACTCGTCTTCAAAGTTTCTCCAATCTCTGCCTCATTGCTGCTCATACTGAGAGAGGGACTCACTTTAAAAAAGAAAATGAATGAAGAAGAAGGAAATAGTAAGGAAGAAATCAATGACGAAGATGAGGGGGATGAATAAAGAAGATGGAGGACATGAGTAAAGAAGGAGGAGAAGAAGAGAGAGAGATGAAGAGACAAAGAGAGGAACAAAAGATAGAAAAGAAACAGCACCAGGGCAGAACTGGTGCTGGGAAGACAATAAGAAGAGGGAGGGGAAGGGCACCAAGGAGCAAAAGAGGGAGAAGCAGAAGCACTTAGCCCCTGCCTCCGCCCTGACTCCTAACACGCCGGTGCCATATTAGGTACGCTCGTGAGGAGCCGGATGGTAACGATCTTGGGTGTTCTCGACTCAGTCACGTCGAGAGTTTGACGTGACGAGTCCCTGCTTCGGATTTTGACTGAAAGAAGGATGAGATTGATTTTGAGTCTTCGTCATCCTTGTCCCGATCGAGCCATGATAAGCTTTATCGGAACGTGGCGTTTTTGGGAGGGGTGGGACTTTTGCATCCCTTGTTGTTATGGTAAAGTATTTTGCGATTAAGTGTATAAACCGGCGAGTAAACCGAATCTTAAGGGAGGCTAAGTATTCCAGAGTCGCAGGAGGATGAAAAGGGATTTTTGGTAAAAACAATCACCTCCTCCTGTCCTACTTATACAGAGGGCGGAGCGGGGGGCATTTAATAAGTTCAGATCTCCAAAGGAATCAGCAAACCCAAACACGCCGGTTCCGCTTCTCCACCCCATCAAAATAAACCGTCGAATTAAAGTAGTCTCGTAAATAGTGATTATTCAAAGCGCGTTTTGAATACCCCAAGCGATAAGAATGCATCAAGCGCGAAATTAAAAACTGTCTCATAGACCGGTGCACCTCTTGGGCATATGAAGCGCCGCCAGCATGTTCAATAGGCCGAATGGATTGGGCCGTAGGAAGAAGTTTGGCATCACCAAAACCCCCCTGTCCAGCCCAGAGGTTGGACAGCCGGGTTTTGAGGGGCTAATGTGGGGCGCAAATGATTTATGGGCCAGGCCCCTCTACCCAGGGAGAGTCCAAAGGCCCAGGCCGAGGAGGATTATGGCCCAAGTTCAACGAAATAGCCTTTGGGTACCGCCGAGGGTAGTTCAGTCCTCGGCAGACCCACAGTACCTCCAAAGGGAAGGGTAAAAACGGTATAGGACTGGAATATGGAAGAAAGATCTAAAATATCCAGGGAAAGCTGCTGTTATTGCCATTTAATGTTCTGAACCCGACAGAGCCGCATTCTTTGGCTTTTACAACCATCCCCAACGACTTTGAGTATGGACTGATGGGACAAGTATCAATCTTGGAAAGTTTAACCCTACGCGTGGACGAAGGACAGTGGACGCGAGCTAGTATAAAAGGAAGAGTAAGTAATCTATAGAGGGGGTTGGGAAAAATGGCCAGAAACCAGAGCCTCCCAGCCCACCTCCAGGAGAAAGACTCCAGGGGTGTAGGAAAGCTTAAGTTCATACGAACACCGTGAAAAACTCACCGCCTATCAACCAAGGCCTAGCCTTCCAAACCCACGCTCTACAAATGATATTGTTAGGGGCCTTTTCACGTGCGAACCCGACACTGTTACGGTCCGCCACGAATCGCGTCCTTACAGCGTTTTATGCTTCAAATTTTTTATTTTGACTCTTCAAGTTTGATTTTTTTTTTCATATTAGTTATATCGTCCATTTTCTTTATTAATCTAACTATTAAATATTATTGGTGCTTAATTAACTATTTCATAAAATACTAGCATCATTCATAATTTCCCTCATCCAAATTATTAAAAATAATCTTAATAGATAGTGTGGGGCGCAAATGATTTATGGGTCAGGCCCCTCTACCCAGGGAGAGTCCAAAGGCCCAGGCCGAGGAGGATTATGGCCCAAGTTCAACGAAATAGCCTTTGGGTACCGCCGAGGGTAGTTCAGTCCTCGACAGACCCACAGTACCTCCAAAGGGAAGGGTAAAAACGGTATAGGACTGGAACATGGAAGAAAGATCTAAAATATCCAGGGAAAGCTGCTGTTATTGCCATTTAATGTTCTGAACCCGACAGAGCCGCATTCTTTGGCTTTTACAACCATCCCCAACGACTTTGAGTATGGACTGATGGGACAAGTATCAATCTTGGAAAGTTTAACCCTACGCGTGGACGAAGGACAGTGGACGCGAGCTAGTATAAAAGGAAGAGTAAGTAATCTATAGAGGGGGTTGGGAAAAATGGCCAGAAACCAGAGCCTCCCAGCCCACCTCCAGGAGAAAGACTCCAGTGGTGTAGGAAAGCTTAAGTTCATACGAACACCGTGAAAAACCCACCGCCTATCAACCAAGGCCTAGCCTTCCAAACCCACGCTCTACAAATGATATTGTTAGGGGCCTTTTCACGTGCGAACCCGACACTGTTACGGTCCGCCACGAATCGCGTCCTTACAATATATATATATATATATATATATATAGTTTTAGATGAAATTTCCAAAAATCTAATATATCCTTGTGACCAAAGAACAAAAAAACTGGAACATCCTTATAAACATTGGTACCCCAAAACATTCTTTGGTCTAAAAAAAATCAATTATCCCAAAAATATCATCATTAACCTCTAGACCAATAAAAAATCAATTGGATAAAATGCAAATCCGGTCTAAAAAATTACCCACAAAACAAATCAAAAATCTCAAATCTCTAAAATTTACTCATATACTCCAATTGACATACTAAACTATATAAAAATGTTAGATTCATTTCCAAATACATGCATTGCTAATAAAATTTTACTAATAATACATGTTACAGTTGCTCCTGCAAAAAGAAGTTTTTCAAAATTAAAATTAATAAAGTCATATCTAAGATTGGCAATGTCTCAAGAAAGATTACGTAGATTAGATATACTATTGATTAAAAATGAGATGTTAGAAAAACTTGAATACAAAAATTTAATTAGTCAATTTGCATATCAAAAGGCAAGAAAAATAGATTTTAAATGAAATATATTATAATATAAAAATATTAAATAAATATTAATTTAATTAATACATAAATATAATAAAAAAAGCATCATTTTAGTTCTCGCATGAAGCCCCAAAATGTCTAGAACCAGCCCTGGATGTATCCATCACTCAAATTCATTGCTTTAACAATTGTCAAATTTGTTGAAAAAAAAAAAAAATTCTTAGCATAGCATTACTGAATTGAAAAAACCATCCCTAAAAAGCAAGAAGCCAAAGCTACCAAAAGGATGAGAAGTTTATGGTCCACCAATAACAGGTCAATAAATCCTGGAAAATGGGTGATTTGGACTTTTCCATTAAAATAGAGAGTATCATACATTTGAGTGGCACAAGTTGAGAGTGCCGTACATAAATGTCATCCACACGAATTTGAGCACTCTTAGCACCTTAGAATCTTGTAATAATATCCACTTACAAATTTTTAAAGAAATCCAAAAAATATAAAATCTAAAAGAATAAAATAAAAAGAATCAATAGAAAAACTTATGTAGTCACTTGCCCAATAGACCCAAAAAAAAAAAAAAAGAATACATTCCCTTTTCATTTTTCATCCCTCTTAAAATACCAAAAAAAACATACACAACTGTTAAGAAAAAAAGAATATGGCTTTGGAAAACTGTTTTCAACTGAGCACAGTGTGCACTACTAGAACTGCTGCTCTACAATGTTACCATCCATTTTCTTCAAAGGAAAGGCTTAATTTTCCGACATGTAATGCATTGAAGAAGTCATTACTCACATCAGTCACATGCTCTTCATCTTCTTCATCGTACCCTCATTCAATCAGTGTCAAACCCAGAAAACCAAGCATTGTCTGCAAAGCTCGTGAAGCTGTGGATGAAGGTTAGCTACTCAGTACTCACTCTATAACATAATTTATTTATTGATAGTAGATTACAAGGTGGCTTGTAAAAATTATATCCCCTTTCGTTTATGGTCTTTAAGTATTTATAAATCTAAGCAAAAAATGGTAGTAGAGCTAACTTGAACATTTTATATTCTCATCTTAGTCTATCAAACAACTGAAGGGTTTGTTGAAGGCTTAAAGCAACTTCAAAAGAGAAGACTTCCTGGCTTTTTTTTATTTTGTTTTATATCAATTTCTGCTTAGTAGTTAAAATGAGGAAACATATGAATGAAACTCATAAGCCTAAGTGCCAAGATCTTAAAGATGTTGTTGTTGTTGTTGCTTTGGTCTTGTTATTTTTATCTTTTCTAGCTTGGCTAAACTTCTCATAATTACTTCCTGGGTTTTTCTGTTCAAACTTAAAAGTTCTTAAAGAAAAAAATCAGTTGGATAGTGCTGCTATTGCCTTCCATATCCCATAGTTGGTGAATTCTAAGAAAGACAACAGAAAGGAGTTTGAGTTCAGTAAATTTGATTTTTTCTCAAAAGTTGCTTACTTAATTTATGCAAATGCTTGAAATCTAAAGTTCTAGTGGTGTCAGGTTTAAACTAGAATAACCTTGTGATTTTGCTGTTAAGACTTGGGGAAAAACTTGGTATACTTCCTTAGGTATTGTAGCTTAGGTTTTCCAATTGCATTTAACCATATGTCTGTATTGATCAATAAAACAAAAAGAGTGTTATCTTTTTTCAAAAACAGTTAAAAATATAACCAGGTGGTTCATTGATCAATGCAACTGCTTGGTTGAATTTATTTGGAGAACCTAAGATATAACACCTAAAAAACTGTACCAAAATTTTACCCTAAAACTTAAAAGCTCTAAGGAAGAAACGTTAAGTTGGATATGATACTATTGCCTTCCATATATCATAATTGATGAATTCTGAGAAAGACTACAGAAAGTAGTTTGAGTTGCAGTAAATATGATTCTCTCAAAAAGTTTCTCACTGATAATTTATGGAAATGCTTGAAATCTGCAGTTCAAGTGGTGACAGATTCAAACTGGAATAACCTTGTGATTGCAAGTGAAAACCCAGTTCTGGTGGAGTTTTGGGCACCATGGTGCGGACCTTGTAGGATGATTGCCCCTGTGATTGAGGAACTAGCAAAAGAATATGCAGGAAAGATCCTGTGCCTCAAGCTCAACACCGATGACTGCCCCAACATTGCCACTCAGTATGGAATCAGGAGCATTCCAACTGTGCTGTTTTTCAAGAATGGAGAGAAGAAAGAGAGTGTAATTGGTGCAGTGCCCAAGTCCACCTTATCTGCTACTGTCGAGAAATATGTTGAGGCTTGAAGCTTGAAAGAGAAATGAGAAACATTACCTTTAGGCATAAGGACACTAATATTGTGTCAATGAATTTATTGTTGATTCAAAAGGCACTATTCCAGTATTCAAGAGCATTTTCGTATGTAAATGTTAACACCATACTCATTATCTCCTTCATTTGGTACATGTTATGTTAAATAACCTTTTCTGCATTCAAGAATGCCTTCAGTTTCTCATTCTCTTCCAGAAACTCCAATTATGTATCCATGCATTTTCTCAAAAGCATAAGTGAGGGTAGATATCAAGAGGGCCTATTCATTTTCATGTTTGCTTAGCTCAACGTGTTGAAGAATGCCTTTTTTAATTTCTGTCCCTGAATCTTTTTTCCAACCTCGAATTTTCTCCCCGAGTTATTCAGTAACATAACAATTGAATTGTTTTTTTAATTATTGGTTCTTCAACCCTTTATGAATCCCTCCACAACTGGATAATCTTTCTTTCAGACCATAGAGGCTTACTTCGTAGGCCTAACTATGTCTGCTAATTCTGGAGCAAAGTTTCCAGACTACCATACCCACATGGCCACATCGGCAGGCAAAGAAAATTCGTCCCAAAAGCTCTAATTGGACAGCCAATGCAAATAGGATAACCTTTTTATCTACAGTCTACAGATAGCTTCAAATCAGGGACGTAAATAAAGGTTTATAGGTTATGGTTGCTTGAGAGTTGAGAGAGTCAATGATGAGAATAAAAAATGAGTTCTACTACGGACACAACCGAATCTCTCAAGCCAAGTTGTCAACCGCTCAACCCATCATAGGTCAAAATATATAAAAATTATAATGGGATCCACCACTGCTCAAAACAAAGGTGCTGCGAGAATGTAAATTTTGTTGTGCCCTGTACTTTCTCATAAAGAAAAGATGCTACAACAACAGGTATAGCTGCTTCTTCATTCATTTTTTGCTTTAATTTCTGATTGTATGCTTCGTTGTTAGTGTGCTCGCTAGATTATCTACTTGGTCATGCGCAAAACCTTCATCATCCACTCCAAAAAAAAAAAAAAAAAAAAAAAAAAAAAAAAAAAAAAAGGGAAAGCAGAAAAATAAAAAGGGGTATTATATGTAAAGAAAATATGAAATTTAGAAACAAAAAATATATATAAACGTACATTATAAATCACAGCGAATTAGCCCCTTTTGCCACACAGCCAGCCACCAAATTTTCCTTTCTATATATAAATAACAGATTCGTACAGAGTGGGAGCAAAGCCCTGTAATAATATTTCACCGTATACAAACCATCTTCGCAGGGCCTCCGGCAATTCTGCCATTTCTCATGCTGCATAAGCAGCTATAGTTAAGAGCTGGAACCATAGGCGTGATCAATTAAGCCTTTCATGGGGATGGTTTCCAATCAAACTGAAGATTATTAAAGCCGTTAACTGCTCCCAGCCCACTGAGCAGCTGGTTTCCCAAATCCTGTTGTTGATGATTCATACTTCGGTCTTGAGCCATTGATGTCATTCCTACCCTTCCATTCATTATGGAGTTATTTCCCATTGCCGCTCTGATTCCATTAACCATGGCAGATTGACCAAGTCCACCCATACTGCCAAATCCACCACCCCCCATACCTGAATTACTGTTGACTGTCCCATTCCCCACAAAGCAGTTGCCACCATTGAGACCTGTGTTATTGCTTGTTGGCAAAATCCCATTAACATTTTTCACATCATTCCCCAGAGAACCAACACCAACCATACCACCTGTGCCATTAAGTTGGTTGGACATCATCATGTCATGTAAGATTTTCTGGACTGAGCTCTGCGAATCAGTTGGGTCAGCCTCACCGGAAAGAACTGGCTGTTGCAAGGACATAGATGAATTTGAGGTACTCATGTGATTGGCGGTTGTCAAGGCGCTATGAGACGTTTGTGGGGGATTGTTAGATGAGGAGGGTGTTGGTGATTGGAATGGGGAAGGGTTGGGTTGTGCCTGTGGAATAGTACTGGAGGAACCAGGGGACGGAATCTGAACAGAACTTCCTCCGTAAGGACTGCTTGCATTGTTCATAGAATTTTGTTGTCTGGAGTTCATGGAGTTTTGATGGAGAAGCCCAACAATGGTGCTTGTTGTGGTTGATGTGGATGCCATGTTGAGGGAATTATTTACGCTAGGTACACCATTGCTAACAGCAAGTGGCATAGCACCAGTTTGGACAGAGCCTTGTTCACTGCTTGAGTTCTGTCCCATTGTTTGCTGCTGTTGTTGCTGTTCCTCTGGCTGTTGAGAATGACCATGAAACCCAGATGTCGTACTTGTCCTCCTAGGATACTTGGCCAAGCTTTCTGAGAAGAAATAGATAAAAAATGAGTTACCCTGTGGCATTTGATATCCAGGATAGAGTTGTGATGCAGCTAACATGCAAAAATCACTAGCACAAATAAATCTGAGGGAATTGGAATAACAATGCACTTGCACATTTTTCCATATATTAACTACACAGATTTTGATAGCCATTTCACATGCAAATACACGGGAGAAAAAAAAAATCCATGTTCCACCAGAAGACCGTCAGCAAAATAGTTTAGGGTAGAAGGGAGCAGCTCTTCATTTGTCAGAATCAGGTCCTTAAATGTTGAAAACTGCTGCTGCTATCTTAATTAAATCAATTACTTGTGTGTGTGTGTGTTGAAAACTGCCACCAGAGGTTTGCTTCACATTCACATTGCATAAACCCTTGTTTCTCACATTTCAAATTAGACTACCTTGATGAGAAATCATAAACAAGTATTTGCAGATCTAATATTTTCACACAAAAAAAGCCCCTCAAAACTAAAAAGGTCTGAAAGCCTGATGCCTCTTGCAAATATCATTAGAAGCTTTAAAAGAAACAAGTTTGGGCACATTATGCCAACAAGCATTGAGCTACTAAACAAAAAATATTCTGTGATGGCATGTCCATTTGATCAATCCCTCTAAGTGCCTTGTTTTGCAAGAATGTACCACAATACCTCAGACTTACATAGGGTATGACAGGTACCACAATACTTATCATCAAAAATATCCTTTTCTTCTCTTGAAAGATCAGACAACTTTCTAACACCTCTTGACTAGGCACTTCTCTAGATTACTGACAATTACATCACCACCAGAAGGATATCTTGGAAGCCCAAATATTCAGCCTCTAGACAAAAGAGTGTTAATGTCTTTCCAAATTTTCAAATGATTTGGTGTTTAAGAACCTACTCAACCCTTTTTTATTTTTGACAAGTATATATGTGACAAGCCTTGTAGCTCAATAGCAATGCCTAGTTTCCTTACGAGGAAAACCAAAGTTCAAAGTCCCCTCCTCAATTATTGTAACAATTAAATTATATATATATCACAATTTCTTTTATTATTCTTTTTTTCATTGGGTGAGGGGGGGGGGGGGGGATTGAAGGTTAAATATCAGGACTAGATTGAAAAAACCCTCTCACTATAGTCTTCTATTGCATAAAATGTAGAAAAATCAACTTCCCTTAATTTCTACAATAAATCAAATTCTAATATATTGAATGGCTATTCGCCTCATAAAATCACATTAACAACGTTAGTATGATAGTATAGCAATATAACCGTGAACACCATATTTTCCCATGCTCCATTTCTCAGATCTAACATTCCACTCCACCTTGGAAAAGAGACCACAAATGTGGCATATGTATGTAAAGGTAAAAGTTTAACTGAAAGAAAATTCACATCAAACTTACCCATAGGTCCCGTTTTTGTATTTCGGCTATAATCAATCAAGTCTTTCATACTATTAACCACTTCTGATATCTGCACGCCCAAGAATGGGAGAAAAAACGAGGTGATCAATCACACTGCACACAAGTCTCATTAATATAGTTTATCATAGATTATTACTTATAAAATTATATATAGTTCATATAGAGTGAAGCCAAGAGAAGCCTCATTTATCTGGCATATAATTAGTTATAATCTTTAACAACACCACATATGTAATGCAACAGCAGTGGAGATGGAAGCATTCCACATAGGGACCATAATCATAACATCAATTTACAATAAATAAAAATAAAAAACTTATAACAAAAACTCAATGCTGCAAGCAAATCTCTAAGCATTTGAAATATCTAATACACTTTAAGCACTGCATAGAAGCCAAAACCTTTTATACCAATTAAGAATTAACATATAATTCTACAGAAATTTCCAAATTGAGCCTTCAAATTATCTGCAGATGAGCATTTAAATTAGAGTATACTATTGTGGTTCAAAGAGAGATAAGAAACTTTAAGGGTTCAGTGCTGCGTATTGGGTTCATGAGTAAGGTGGAAGAGCCAATAGAATAGGAATAAAAAATTCCCAAGCACATAAGGAATATTTTGAAAGTATGATTATGGCATTGCATTGGAACTGCTAGATTTAATGAGACTTAATTTAATGTACTTGCATAGGGAGAAAAAATGATAACTGTTAAGCTCAATCAATGGAGAGAGTCATCTAGTCCAACCCATGATGTAGTTGACCTAAGAAGAGCATATTCAACCTAATATCAGAAATGGAATATATTTTTAACAGATATGGTAGAGGAGAAAGAAATGTGTCAAACAAAGAATCTTTGAAAAAAAAAGGTGTGGAACCCTAGTACAGGAGATGTGTACAAGAGAAACAAATTTAAATCACAAATTTTTCTCTAGGAAGGCATTGGAAGAGAGTTTCACCATCCACTAGCAAGGTACGATAAGAATACTTTTCCCCCCAACCCCCCACCAAAATGAATAAAGAAAAACAGAAAGGGTACTACAGTAATAAGATAATGTTACATGCCAATTTGAGAGAAGACTCAACAAATAAGTATCAGTAATGTGAACATTGTTCTACATCAAAGAAAATACCGCTGACACTCCAAATACAACAGTACTCAAAAGCAAAATACAAACTCTGTTGCAATGACCTCAAGAATTTATCCCCAAACTCCTAAACTGCCTTTTCTTTTCACCTTTTTTTTTTTGGGTCATGGTAAGATGCTCTGCAGCTTTTAAATGCAGAAAATACCAACAACATTCAACTTTTTAATACATAGGGAATAACACAGAAGCCAGGATACTAAAAAGCCCATTAAACAAAAAAGGGGCATTACCTGAAGGCAGCGCACATATCTCTTGGTATATCCTAAGTCATTTACCAATGGAACTTCCAAAGCTTTTGCTAATTGTCGAGCCGATGCTACGAACCTAAAGAAAAATTACAGTAAAAAAGAATAAGGCCTCAATGATCATACAGTTCACACATCATACAACGTGGATAAAAACCAAGGAAATACAATCAAAAATCAGAGTGTCAAAGCAACAATACACCCGTAACCACCTGGCCAGTGGGGGGAGAATAGAGGAAGGGGGGGGGGGGGGGGGCAACAAAAATGGAATACTTTCCCTGCATGTCATGATAATCCATAAATAATCAAAGAACCAACTAGTTGCAATAAAATTTAATAGTGTTAGGCTGTCTGACAGCCTTGCCTAATTAATTTTTTGAGAATAGAAACCATATGTCATAAACAAAGCAAATTTGAGAATCCAATGTCCTGTGTCCTTTGCAGGTTCTCAGAAAAACCTTAAATTTTAACCTCTATATACTGCCAAACTTAATAACTTGTGCAACCTAAACTTTATGAAAAATTGCAGTATGCATCAACAGGAACAGTGTAAAAACAGATACTTTCCCTAGGAACACCTTTGCTCAAGTGCGTAAACAGAGCATAAGTGAAGAAAATAAATATATGGTAAATGCAGAGAAAAATTACTAATCTATGAACATTTGCTGCATTGTAGATATTGAAACATTCTGAATGAGATAAGGAGGAACCAATGGAATGTTTTATCTTTTTTTTTTTTTTTTTTCTTTGAGGAACTAATTGAACCACCAAATTTCAATCTGGACAAAAATAAAGCACAGGAAAAACACTCAGAGATAGCACACAAACAAGGAAACATACGATCAAGGACTTACATATTACAATTATTTTGCAACTCTGAAACGGATAAATTGGATGGTGCATTTTGAGTAGCAGCCTGGTATTTTTGGGCCGCAGCTCCAAGTTGACTAACCTGAGAAGCAAAAATTACAACTGCTAAATACACACAATATCCAATAGTGGCAAAAATACTTAATGTCCCCACACATACATTTCAACAATCAACATTTTGACACCAATATTGGACAACAATATTTGATCAAGGCATCTTTTGAACATTTCATGGAAAAGTAACTGGGTCACAGAACCCGTAAGATACATACTCCAATGGTACATCCAAAACAAACTGACCAAGCTATGATGGACATTGAATCCAAAAATCGTATACATCCCAAGGATATTATTTCAATCAATGGCAAACAGGTATCCAGTTTAGAAATCCAGGATATGCTTCAAAAGTATATGTAAAATAAAGATAATCATGAAAATTGAAAAAATGATGACAGTGCAACCCAGAACAAGAATATAAACAAGACAAAATTATTTCCAATTTCTTCTCCAACTAATAAACCCCTTTGACAAATAGGAAACTTGGTTTTGTAGATCTGCATTTGTTCTGGTAAAGCACTAATATATTAGGAGCCATGATGTTCTAGAAGAACCCTCATAGGATTCATGGTACTTCCAAATCCAGTCAATTTGGTTTCCAGATTTATTGACATGCTTAAATAGAGATCTTTTTGAATATCTGTGTAGCACAACACTCCAAATGGAGTTACACCAAGCATTAGCAACATAACCATCATAATGAACTATGAATGATTTAATTTCTCAAATCCAAAACTGATTCCATTTATCACACATGATTAACTCACTCCAAATGATGCAGAAAGACAAACTAAATGCATTTCACTTGGTACATATAATGGCCTGGGATGGTTTCAGATCGATCAGGCAAAAGAGGGGTAAAAAAATCAAATAAAGAAAAATCATAAAAATTCACACATTCAAGTTTAATGGATCATATTTGCCTAAGTCATACCATAATAGACAAAAATAAGGGAAAGGAAAACACATGCAGACAATCAAGAAAAAAAAGGTCATTATCAAAGCACTGAAGATAATGATCTCAATTATCATATAAATCCAAGACATAGTTCCTCTGAATAAAGCGCATTTTACTAGCTGCCCAAAAAGGGATAACCAAATGGATAAACTTCTATTGTTAATCTGTAAGTTAAAGAAACTAGATCTCCTCAAGGAAGTCTTGAAGAAAAGGATTAGTATTACAAGTGTATTAGCAAGAAGGCATATAGTTATAAACTACTTAACCTCCTTGTACGAATACTTTATTTACAGGAAGAGAAATCGCGACCTTCAATTACTTCAAGAAATTTTTTTCTTTTTTAAGAGTCCAATTGTCGCTGAACAAATTATATATAAATACAATCAGGCAGTTAATTTGGTTGCCCCCAGCATGGCACAAGGGACAACATATTTTGCAGGAATCGACAATAAAACAAAAGAGCTTCTTTTGTTATAAGGAGAAAAATTTTCATCATTTACCTGAGGTATCAACAATCTTCGAGGGATAAGCTCTTCATGCCGCCGTGCACAAAACTCCCAAGAGCATATCTGGTATAATAAATGAAGGACAAGACAGAATGTCAATGAATGACACCTTGTAAGGCATTGAAGTAAAAAAGTCAATTTATTTTCTGCATAACCTTTAGGTCTGGAGAGAAAACTATCCGAAGTTGACCATCACGAACAACACGAAGTTGCTCAAAAACGCTTTCCTGTATTGCCTTTGCATAGTCCAGGACAATCTGACCAGATGAATTCTGATATTCACGAGGCATATCAACATAAAGAAGTTCTTCCAAAGTACCACTTTCATACTTGATTTTGAAAAGCCTGGGAAGAACCTCGACAGTTGCTTCTGAAAATTTACAGTCAGCAGAATTCACAAGCCAGTTAGACATGGTAAACTTAACCCTTACAACATTTACATATAGCATAAGTACTTAATTAATTAACATTAATATTCAGTAGAAAAGCAAAGATGCTAAAGAACCCGTGGCATGACGAGATATTTAAGAGGGGACACCAATTTAGAGTAGCAGTGGACACAATGGACTACAAGAAGATGCAGAAAACTACAAAACTTGGAAAAACTAACAATGAAACATACCGAAACCACGGCCAGGCTTGCGATTGCATATTTCACAGTGCCATACATCCTGCAAAATTTACAAGATCAATCGTTATGTATACAAAGAAATCCGAAGGGCCAATAACATTTTGAGAGACTATTAAGATGGTTTACTTCAAAATAGGATGAAGAAGATATTAAATATCAATGAATATAAAAATAAATACAAGATACCAACTAAGATGAGCTCTAGTAGATTTGCATGTCATTAGCAATAATTTAATGTCATTTAGCACCAGACCTGAGGAAAAACTCCAGTTGTTTGCCGACCACTTCCATACATAGAAACACACCACTTCTTTTTAGCATTGGGAGCAAAGTACTCAGCAACAAATTTCCTCCAGAATTCAATATTGTTGTCCTACATTAAAAAAACAATGCATTATTACTGTTCATAATCACCCACATCCCATTCACATACAAAAGACTAAATGGTAAGAAAATCTTACTTCGGGTCTGTGTTGTTGGTGATACATGTAATGTGTTAGCCGCCGGGCACACATTCCAGGCTCATAGACAGGTTTTACAGGAGGTCTCAAAGGCAAACTCTGCTGTTGAAATTGCTGCGGTAATTGGGTCCGCTGCTGAGGCATTGCCTTTAATAGTTGCTGCTGTTGGTGTTGCTGTAACTGCAAGAGTCTTTGTTGATGCAAAAGATTAATCTGGGCAGCAGCAGCCTGAGAGGTCTGCCTTGACATGTGGAGGAATTGTTGTTGCTGCTGCTGTTGCTGTTGCTGTTGTTGCTGCTGCTGCTGCTGCTGCTGCTGTTGCTGTTGCTGCTGCTGCTGCTGCTGCTGTTGTTGCTGCTGTTGATGCAGATATAACGATTGATCAGAATGTTGGGGTTCCATTTTTACTGGCGCCAAATTTCTCATTGCCTGCATTTGCTGTGGTTCCATTTTCACTTGACCAAGATTTCTCAATGTCTGCATCTGGTGCTGCTGGTGCTGTTGGTGCTGATCATTTGTCACCTGAGGCTCCAATTTTACAGGTCCAACACCACCCAAGCCTCCTCGCATTGATTGATATTGCTGCTGCTGCTGCTGGGTGCTGTGAGGAGCAGAGAACTGTTGCATTGGCTGCTGACCATGTTGGAAATTCTGGGATTCAAGTTGCTGGGACTGCTGTTGATCCGACATTAGCTGGCTACCAGAAGGGTTCGAGAATTGCTGACCCTGTCCTTGACCGGATGAACCAGGGTTTGCCATGTTTGAAGCTACAAGTAAAGATGAAGAAGTATTAAAACCCATAACATTGCCAATAATAGAAAGTGGATCCGACTCAACGCCAGTATCAATACCTCCACGCTGGCTATTCCCAGGACCAGAAAGCCCAGGATTCTGACCTCCATTTCCAAAAGACTGATTTAGAAGAGACGAAACATTAGGAATGTTTCCAAGCATATTCACGTTATTAAACTGAGTACGAGGCGACACAAGCGGAGGAAAAGCTGACTGAGGAGGCATGGGACCTCCTTGAGCTCCCAATAACCCAGAATTTGATCTCAAGAGTGAAGGTGTAACCGACTGGGCACTACCGATCGGATTGGGTGGCCCGGAAGGCACCATTTTTCAAAAAATCACAATCTACAAAGCACTCACCTAAGTACTAAAACTATCTTAAAAGAACATGAATTGAACAAACTAAAGTTACACAAGAAAGTGTGAAAATCCAGACAAATAACTCAAACCAGATAGCACTTCAGCCCCACATCCAAGGCTATAAGGTTCAAAACGCTTATTGTGCTCCAATCCAAACGGGTAAGCTTTCTGTCTATGAAGTTCACGTCTTCCAAAGGCAAGCCAGATACTGATAAAAACCGAGACCAAGCCACAAGTATCAATTCTGAACATTCTAGAATTGTACTGTCTCTGCACAACCAGCAATCACCGAGCTGCTCCCGCATGAATCTCTGTACAACAATAAACAAATTTTTAGATCTACTATAGCTTCAACCATTGTACAGAAACTAACCAATTCACAATCAGACATTCACTCACACAAACCCAGATTCCAAATCTCAATTTCCTCACACTATCAACCAAAAACCCTCATAAAAAGCCACCTAACAAAACAGCTACAAACAAACCCACATCACCAAAAACCCACAAAAAAATCAATACAAGTATCAAAAACCCATCAAAGAAAAACCCTTTTCCCCACACCCTTTTAGCTCAAATTTCAAACTTCAAACACACACAACCAAAAAAAAAAAAAAACCAAAAAAATCTGTAACTTTATCAAACTACAACACAAACACTGCTTATACTAAACCCTTCTCGATCGAGACCCATATTCCACAAATCAACGATCCAGAACTTCAAATGAGTAAAAAACAGAGTCCAAAAACTAACTCACAAGCCCAAAAAAAAGCAGAACTCAAAAAGGTCAGAGTCAAAGACTACCAAAGAGAACTCACCAGAGTTGCAAATTGAACAGTGACAAAGTCTTCAATACTCACTGATCAAAATACTATTCCAAAAAAAAAAAAAAACAAATACCCAACTCTTTTTTTCTCTTTCTTTTACATAAATATCTATATATGTGAATTCAAAGTGCTAAGAAAGAAAAAACAAGAAACAGAGTCGGAGTTAAAAAAAAAGAAAGCTTTTTCTTTTGCTTTAGGGTTTCATCTCTTCTCCTTCTTCTTCTTCTCCTTCTTCTTCTTCTTCTTCTCTCACAAACAACAGTCTGAAGAAGCTTCAGTACTCGACGCCCTGTACCTCGCTGTATTCTAGAGAGAGAAAGGAAGAGAGAAAAAAAACTACACTTTGTAGAGAGAGAAAGTTTTTAGAGTGAGAAAGAAAAGAGTGTGCGTGTGTGTCCTTGCGGACGTCAAAATTGTATTCGATCCGATTGAATTTTCTTCATTCTTTCTCTCTCTTCTCCTCTCTTCTCTCTCTCTCTCTCTCTCCTCTTTCACTGTTTGTGAGAAATGAAGTCAAATGCTGTTCTTTCTCTCTCTAAAGGGCTTTATGTGAATGCATATATTATCATTTATCATCATTCATGATTATCATTATCATCATGCATGATGTTATATGCTGAGTTTTTAATAGTATTTGTTTTGTACTTGGGAATTGACACTAGAGTTGTATATTATTACGGAACTACCCAGATTTGGTTTGGTTTGGACTTTCTTTTGTGTATGTGCTCTTACCTTATCATGGTGTTTGTTCATCAAAAAAAAAAAAAAAAATATCATGGCGTTTAATAGTTGTTTCATCGCTTGCCATCTGCACTTGACCAACTATAAGATGGCTGTAAACGTTTTTTGCAAATTATTTATTTATTTATTTATTTATTTAAATAATCGGATAATTAGGAAAGGGAAGATTTAAATTTTAGATGTATTCTCTAGAAACAAAGAATTCATTTGGCAAAAATTATTTTTGTCAACTTATTTTACTATTCAGTTTATTTTTGCTACTATTGATGAGTCTCACTGCATTTTTTAGTACTATTTATAGGTATCACTGTACTATTTCAGTTAACTATTATTTTTATCTTTTACTATTAATCATAGGTCTCACTGCACTTTTTGTACTATTCATAGATCCAACTGTACTATTTCAGTTAACTTTTACCTTTATCTATAGTACTTTCAGCAAAAAAAGTTTCAGTTTCAACAAAATAAACGGATCCCAAATGGACCCTAAGTATCAACTAGCTAAACTATAAAACTCTTTTAAGTGTTTTTTAGAGAATGAAATTAGTACTAGATAATTATTTAATATTAACTAATTATATTAGTGTGGTTTGGAGGAGCTTTTTATTTTTAGCTAATATAGCAACTTGTTATTAGGGTGGACATTCTTTATGCAACCGATTTGGATCCTAAATATCTAATATAGCAACTTGTTATTAGGGTAGACATTCTATATGCAACCAATTTGAATCCTAACTATTTTTTTTGGAAACACCAACGGATATCAAATAGTTGAGCTACAAAACTCTTGGCGGCTATAGTAACTCATTATTCTCTATGCAACATATCATACTTTACAACTACATATTTAAAATGGTAAAAGTTATATAGCAACTCATTATCATAGCAAAAAAAAAAATATAGCAACTTGTTATTAGGGTGGACATTCTTTATGTAAGCTATCATACATTATTTCTATTAGCCAATATGGTAACTTTTTTTCTTTTTCTTTTTTATATAGACTAATAGTTGGGGGTGAGGAATTTGAATTTGAATATCTCCATTGAAAATACCAAAAGATGCTAAATAGTTGAATTACAAGACTTTTGGTAATATATATAACAATTTGTTATAACAACATATATTATTTATGCAACATATATATTATATACACAGTTTCTTAGATGTTATGCCATGTATTCCCTAACCAAGGGTTAATTCACATCTCTTTGTGTTTTCACTTTTCAATAAAGACATTTAGAGTTTAAAAAATCTCCTTCCCTCCATGTAATTATTGAAATTATTTTATAAAAAAAAACACTAATTAAATTCAACTTCTTGGTATTTATATTGACAAATATATAAATCACATGATTTTGCATTTACTTATAAATTACATAATTCAATTTAATCAAAGAAATTAAGTTGCAACTGTACCTAAGTTTTGTGAAGTAGATATTGAGATGAAAAACCTACACTACAGTACCCAAATTGTATCAAATTGATATTGGGATTAATCTATGATGAAACGTGCCGTGTCATCAAGATTGTGAGGATAAGTATGAGATAAAAAGCAAAAGAAAAAAATTTGACGGCCTTGTAAGTGGATTTATTTACGTATTAAGAATTGTAATATTTAAATCTGCTTCACAAGTGTCTTCAAGTTTTTCTTTTTGTTCATTCTCAAAAAAAAAAAAAAAAAAAAAAACTTTTTCTTTTTCTTTTTGCTTGATGGTAAGGTAATTAACCATTATAAAAGCATACCCTATGCTATATGATACAATGTTCATCGATTAAGCTAGCCAAAAAAAAAAAAAAAAAAAAAAGATCCTTGTCCATTAAAAAGATGTTTATTTTCAACGAAACATCAATTTTATGGTCATCAATTTACTCTTATGCACGAGTAAAATCATACAAGAGCAAAATTACTCTTACAATTTTTTTTTTTTTTAAAATTAAACATTTAACATAATGATGTGATTGTGTACTTCACACGGACTTAACCATGATTTATACTTTCCATAAAATTAAAAAAAAAAAAAAGATTTATACATTTATCATAAGAGAATTGCCAAAAAAAAAATCAAGAAAAGTATTTATCATTTAAAATTACTGGACTTAGGCATATATATCAAATTCCAATTGATATAATCAAATAACTCAAAAGATAATATAGCATCAAAGAGAAAAAGAATTAAAAAAAAAAAAACATTTCTCGGCCTTTTGGCTAAGATCAAAGAGAATAAAAGATCTCATATAGGAAAGTTTGCATATACTTGTATAATTGGTACGGTTATAGAGTTTGGGTCAATTTTTAATTCTTTTCTTTTTGGTAAAATTTGATTCTTGGTTACTAGATTTTGAGTAAAGGTGGAGATTTGTTAGAATTTGACTCAAATTCCTATTCTTGTTTTTTAAAGATTGACTCAAATTCCTACTTTTATTTTGTTCGAATTTTCTTTGTAGGGAAAAAAGAAGTAATTGAATTACCCTTGTCCACATAGGTATTGAAATCTTATAAATAGACAAAATAAAATTAGTAAATAATCTTTCTAAGCTTCTCAAATAGAGCTTTAGAAATGAAATAATAATTATTTTATTTTTTCAACAATTAATTTCATAAGTAGCTTGTGTGGTCTCTGTTTTATTTTTATGTTTGGAGTAAAAAAAAATGAAATGGAAACAAACAAATTAAAAAAAAAAAGGTTGGTAGTTGAAAATAAGCATTTTATACCAGGTTAATTGGTAACGTCTAAGGCTCGTTTGGTACGTGTGTTTAAACAACAGTTTTCAGTTTTTTTGAAAACATGTGTAGGTAAAAGAATGTATAAAAATACGTGTAATATTATTTAAAAACTAAAAACATGTATTTAAAAATGTACACAGTCCTTGTGTTTATAACTATACAAGTTTTAAATTCTTATTCTCCCAATTATTTAATTATTAAAAAAAAGTGTTTATGGTCATTAATCATAAAGCTGCAAAAAAAAAAAAAAAACCCCTCACCTTTCTCTAAACAAAAAAGCATATAAAGCTGCAAAAATTAAAACAGTTTCATTGGGTTTTACTGTTTCTTTCCTTGGATCAATTATTTCAGCTAATTACTTTACTATTAGATTCCTTTATACAATGTATTATCCCTTTTTACTTGTCACATTTTTTTTTAAAATTACATTTTTTTCGTCTTCTTCTTCATAATACAAAGTTGAGCAAACATTGATTTGACTGCGTAAAAAAAAGTGACGGTAAAGACGTAGTAGTAAGCCAAATTACGCACCAATAGTCAAACCAGTTGTTAGATAATTTAAACGCAAAGTGTTGAATTTTAATTGGACTGATGTGCCTAGACATTCTTTTGTTCGTTTGAGGGTCTTAGTCATGGCCGTTGAAAGGTCTTTGGCCCACTATCCATTTTACCCCAAACTTCAACCATGTTGGTGAAAAAAGAAAATTACACCATACATAGTAGTTAATCAAATTTTATACTAATAATTTATTATTATTCATGGTAGTTTTTATTATCATGAAAAATTAGAGAAAAAGGCATTCATTGGTCATGAGATGATTTGCATTATTCAGAAGACAGTGGACTCTTAGGTCATCAATTGGAATTGTGTATATCACTTAAAAATTTTATTTCCTTTCCTTTTCATGCATATAAAATATCCCCACAACAGCTTTATAAAAACAAAACCATGAACTTCTGTCTAGTTCATTGCTCCATTGATCAATGCATCACTAAACTTCAACCATGAATTGGAAATTCTTAAAATATCATTCAATAAACTTTAATTTTCAAAATTATAATATATATAGTGAAAACAACCAATAAGAATTTTTTTTTTTTTATGAGCCAATAAGATTTTATTATAACATTTCTGTACAAATTGGGAAATACAATTCAATACTTTGCTGGATGAATTATACTATACCGGGCCCATATATTTAGAGAGGTAATAATTTATTTATTTATTATTATTATTATTTTTTGAGAATGTAGAGAGGTAAGAATTAAGATAGCTTAGTAGTGTAGTACAATAATACAACTATTCATGGAAGTACAAGGAAAGATATATTAAGTACATGGGACCAAAAGAGTTAATACATATCTAATAATTTTCACATACATCATTTTATTAGTTACCATTAACAATTTGTCATCTTAATAATTTTGAAAATTTTAGTAGTTTTAGAGAGACCAACTTGAATTAGAATACCTAATCTAGTGGGATTCTCCAACAGTTTTTTTTTCGGTTATTAAATTTGAACACTTTTATCAATAATTCAAGAATGATAATTATCTTCTAAGAATATCCAATCAATGGATAATTCTTGAATTATCCTTATTCTTTTCCTTTTTAAAAAAAAAATTTATATAGGGAATCAATCACCCTTATTCTTTAAAAAAAAAAAAAAGATTTAAATAAAGATAGAATGTAGGCTATGTACTATATAGCATGCTAGTGCATGAATTCGAGCATATAATCATTAATTTTAATTTTAGTATCATATAAAAAGTCACAACTATTTTACGCAATAAATTGTCACTTATAATGTTATACATGAAACATTACTTTTTCTCCATCACTCAAAATCTGTCACATAAACAATTATAGTAAAAGTTATGCGATTTTTTTAAGAGAAATGTTATGTCTATAACATTTTCACAATAAATCTTAAATGACAGGTTGCTAGTGGTTGTTATTGTTAGGGCAAAAAAATAATCTCAGTAGTAAATTCAAATTTGAACTAATAACAACTAACCACTTATAATTTGTTGTAAAAATATTATAAACCCAGCACTTCTGATATTTTGAATGGTACTGGATATTTTGATATATAATAATATAATACGAGTACATAGACACTAAAAAAATCCATTGAAAGATGACAGGCAAGCACAAACTGCAAATCTATCAAACGCATGGGGACTATACGGGGAGATGCTAGCGGCACTGCCGTTGGTGAAAGATCTCTGTGCCACTGTGCCTATGAAAATGCTTTAAGTTTAGAAGTAGCATGTAGTATGCGGTGGTGAAATGACGAAAATGCCCTACCGCTGACAAAAAAAAGTGACAGGTACGTTGGTTCAGTATGGATACTGCTATATAGCTAATACAGTGCTTTGCTCTCTCTCACTCACTCTCTCTCTCTCTCTCACAACTAAAAATCATTTCCAATGATGAATATAGCCCACACCACAAATCAACTATATCTTTAGCTTAGCTTTTTAGATTGACAACAATGCCCCTATGAGGTAGACAGGTTTAAAAAATCAAAATAAAATATTATTATAGTAATATTATATTAAGGGGTAGAGTCGGTAGAGTGAATAATGTAAGTCCTATACAGATCATGCTTCAGGGCAATCCTGCAGCATACCAACTCATCTATTATAAGTCTATAACTATAAGGTCGGCCACTTATATAAATAGGCCACAATTAAAATATGATCGAAACATTTTAGCTTCACCCAACCAAATTTCGAGTATATTTATCATACTCGTCTTGATTTTGAATAGACTGGAACACCACCTTTTTTTTTTTTTTTTTGGGTTAAAATAACTCTTATTAGGCCGATAATAAGTGATTGTCTATTATTTTAAATGAATTTATTATTTTTCTCTACTAGTTTAGAGTAATGGTAGTGTTGAAGTAAAAATGTTTTTTTTTTTTTTCATGAGGATAAAGATCGTACTTTTTTTTTTTAACATTCTGTTTGTTTTATTATAATTTTTTTTTTTAGAAAATGAGTTATTTAAAAAAAAAAAAAAAATCTATAAAACTAACTCATTCTCTTATGTTTGGTAGTAACTTTAAATGAGTTGAAAATAAATCTCCTAACTTTCCTTATTTAGCTTACCGTGAATAAAGTTGTTTTCCAAAAATATTTAGAGGAAAACAATCTCTAAAAATAAATCATACTTTTTATATTGACTAAAAATAATTGTCATTGACCTTTTTTTTTTTCTTTTTTCTTTTTTTTTTTTTCTTTTCTGGATGTTACTAAACACTGCAAGACACAGAAAACCAAACCAAAATTGATTAGGAAAAAACTTATATCATATGGCAAACATTCCCATGCTTTATGAGAAAACAGATACAATCTAGTAGATATTCATACTCTCCGAGAAAGAACATTACAATTTAACCCACCCCACAGACATAAAAACCATATCTAGATGAGAAGACCCACCCCATTGTGAAGGTAATGGGGCTTGGTGCCAAGAGTAGGAAATCATTGGTACTAGAGAATCCATGCAAAGATCCAACAATTAGGTGCTAAAAAAGCTCATATATGGACTAGTTCAAGTCAAATCTGGCTTGAAGACTCCCTCTAGGGGCTTTAGAGGGTGCCCCAATTGCCACCAACAGAGGAAATGCAACTTATCTTAACTAATGCGATACTCAAGACATGGATGACGAAAAACACCATCAAGGGTTTGTTTGGTAGAGGGGTAGAAAAGTGGGAGGATAGAAAATATTTTAATTTTTCTCATTTTTGTTTGGTTGGGAGTGTAAAAATTGCGAGATAGAAAAAAGTAAGTTTGTATAAATTTATGCATATACCCTTATTAAAAAATAATGCACAATTAAAACAAAAAAAGTGATAAACAATAAATAAATAAAAAATCAATCACCCAAATTTATTAAAAAACAAAAATCATGCCCATAAAAAAATCACATCTAAACAAAAAAAAAAAAAAAATACTGGACAAGCCTGCCTAGTAAATTAAATGAAAAAAAAATAAGAAGAAGAAGAAGAGGCAGGCAATGCCTACCCAATAAATCAAAAGAAAAATGAAGAAGAGGCCGGCAACGTCTAAGAAAAAAAAAAAAGGTAAGCAATTGATAACATGTGTAACGACCCCGCCTCACTTGTGTAGATATTTTCCACTTTTGGGCCCATACCTTTCATGGTTTTGTTCTTCCCCAGATTGCAATGGAGAAAATGCCTCTACACATTGAAAGAAGATTATTCCTTATAAACACATTCTCATGTGCTTTCCTAGGCGATGTGGGATTTCATGGAATGCAAGACCCCCATTTTGGATCACTACAATCCATCCCCCTTACGAGCACACGCGTCCTCGCGTGTGGGGCCCACACTTCTGGCTAGAGCATGACTCTAATACCATTTATAACGACTCCGCCTCACCTGTGTAAATATTGTCCACGTTGGGGCCCATACCCCTCATGGTTTTGTTCTTCCCCAAGTTATGTTGGGGAAAAGGCCTCTACACATTGAAGGGAGGTCATTTCTTATAAACACATTCCCATGTGCTTCCCTAGGCGATGTGAGATTCCATGGAATGCAAGACCCCCTTTTTGGATCACTACAACATGTATTGTGTAAATTTTAGAATATAATAATAAGAGAGCGTACCTTGGTGTAGTGAAATTCAAAAATAAAGATTATAAATACTTGGAAACACTTTTAATTTTTACTCCAATTTCACTTGTGCCCAAGAAGTGTGGTCTCTCAATCAGTTTATATGTATGTGTTCAAGGGAGAATAAGAGAATGACTTACACTCACATACACACCATTTCATTTTCTTATAGAATTTTGTATGTTTCTCTCCTTATAACTGATTATCTAATTGGGCTAACTTTTTGGGTCATTCCAATTAAGCTTTAGTGTGTGGCTTGAAATAAGACCAAAATGGAACAAATAAAACATTAGCTCCAATGGGTTTTGGGCTTTTCCATTAACTCTTGACAAGCCCGAAATTACTATTAATTATATTCAATATCATTATATAAATATAATTACATTCTAGACCTTATTAATAAATTATATCCCAATATTTTATTATACATTCAACCCCTTCATAAAATATTCGTAGTAATACAAAGTCATGAATGTTGACTACCACTCTGAAGATTACTACAACTTAATCTTTAAGTACTCGGTTTAATCATTTAAGTTATTCATCATATATTTATGAAATCCAATTTCATAAATATATACTTTAGTAACTTTTTACTAAAGTAGTTAGGACTAACATTTTGAATAATCAAACTCATTAAACTTATCTCAAGGAAATATTTTATATCTCTATTAAGAGATAATGAATTTCATCTTGAGAATACATGTTACTTCAACATCAAATGTGACTACCTAACATACTGAGCTTTTGATCTCACTCTTGATATATCAAAACAACCTACACTTTATGATCAGATTCATTATTCTCTCAGGATTAAGAGTTCATGTAAATAGAAGTCGTGAGATTTATTATTCATTTGATAGTCGTTAGTAGAATAATAAATCTCACAGCGGTTCAGTTCAATATGTCTTAACATTTAAAATATATCAACTAGAAGTCTCCACTTCCATGATCAAGATAAGTCATTTTAGTTCATATGTTATAGTATTCGCAGATGAAAATGCCCAATTTCATCACTGACTCCGAACTAAAATTCTAAGTTTACAAAGAACTTGTAACTTATATCTTCTGTGACTAAATCACATATTATGTATTTCATGGACTATATGATAATGTCCAAATATTCATGTTACCATTATTTTAGACAATAATAAAATAGCTTTATTAATCACAACATAATTTCATACATAACATCATACAATAGGATTTAAAGGGCAGATATCCTAACAGAAAATACCTGGACCTCACCATTTATTTTTCTTCCTCCTCACCAAACCAAACACACTCAAAAAAAAGTTTTCCTTCCCATTTTCTCTCCAAAGTTTTACATCCACCCTATTTCACCTCCAAACAAACACACCCTAAAGGTGGTGAGAGATCATGAGGAGGCTTGAAAAGTCTGGTAAAATAGTTGAGGAGGGCTCATGTCAGGAGGCAACGGTCGCGACAAAGCCATGGAGGACTCAGTTGGTCCCCTATTTTTTTATTCACCTTTCTCTCTTCTCTGAATAATAAATAAATAAAAACCCAAAAAATATTTATTTCCTCACAGATTTATGACCAAAGGTAAATATGGACGTCCAAATTAACATCCCAAATTGGCATTAAATCAAATGCATAATATCACCCCAAAAAAAAAAAAAATTGCCCAAAGGTTCTCAATTACCTAATTAAAATATAATGTTTCCATAATCATTCACCATTACCAATCATAATGTAAAAAATAAAAAATAAAAAAATAAAAATTAGAAGTCAATATTGGGAGAAAATTCTATTTTGAAAAGTCGATATAAATACTTTGATAATATTAGAAAAAGTCAATAAAGATGATAGGAATCAAATGATCTTTAGTCTCTCTTACTCTCAATCTAGTAGTCCTTCGAGGGAACTAAACCTCCAATGATTCTTTGAGGGAATCAACCCCCAATAGCATCTCAATGAGAACTATTCAATGTATCATTCTTTAATGAATCCACATTACAATCGGTGTTTAGTCTTATACCCTACTCACTAACTAAGTACCATACATTGTAGCTTAGTCACTTAACTAACCAAGTACAAACTTCTAATGCATTACTCAACTAACTTTGTACAAGCATCCCCTGCACCGTTGTACAAGCATCCATTGCACCTAAATACAACAACAATACACTACACCAGATTGCAATAATACTTATACCAGAGCCTTAACAAAAGAGTTAAAGACTAATATTTTGGGTAAATTGCATATTACCCTTAAAATTAAGGGATGTTTGGATTTTACACCTGGAAGTTTCAGAACTTGAGATTTACCTCTTGAAATTTGGGGGTAATTGGATTTTAAATTTTGATGTTTTAGAATTTGGATTTTACCCCCCAAATTTTGGGGTGTTTGGATTTTACATCCCCAACTTCTGAAACTTTAGGGTGTAAAATCCAAATACTTCCAAATTTTATGGAGTAAAATCTAAACACTCTCAAATTACAGGGGGTAAATTTTAAATTTTGAAACTTTAAGGTGTAAAATCCAAATACCCTCAAACTTTAGTGGTGTAATTTGCAATTTACCCTATTATTTTCGATAAGTACTTGATTTCAAATTTCAAAATATTTGGTATTTATATTTTGAAACAAAAATTCCAAGATGAATACAAAATTCACTTATCTTGTTTACAATAAATCTAATGACACAATTTTTTTTTTTTTTCAAAACTATTGGTATAGTATCCCTTATTATAATTAGTATTAGTGTGGGTTGCACGTGCAAGGCATGTGTTGCCCCTTTAGTGAGAAAATTAATATAAATTTTATCTTTGTTGAAGAAGTATGAAATCATGTATTTAACTTAAAAATAGCTATTTGAATATCTATTTACTATAACAATTTCTTAGAACTTATTTACTAAATGTAATATCTACTCACCAAAAAATGCTACAAAGAATGATAAAGAATGTCATCGTCTTTCCACAATATTTAAATTTCGCAATGAATGATGATATATGCTACAATTTTTTTGAAAATCTTAATCAAATTAAATACTTGCAACCATCTACAATGAAGATTTTGTTATTCATACTTCATTCTTTATCATCTTATTTTATGAGTCTAACTACGATGTTTAGCTTACTTATTTTTAATGAACACTCTTTTAAGTAGGAAAAGAAATTAAAAAAAAAAAAAAAAACAAAATAACAAAAGACATCTATCATCAAAGTTTCTATTAGATAAAATTATAAGTCTAGAAAATTTAAACCTAACAAATTAGTGTTCTCTATGTAACAAATTAGTGTTTTCTATGTAACAAATACAACACCATATATCATTATTCTAACTTTCCAAGCATGATTACCAGTCTACCACATAATATTCAAAATAAGAAATTTTTTGGGACATTAAAATTTAGTAGGAGTATTTTAGACATTGCATAATGAAATATTTTAGGAATTATAAGATTTTATTAGGGTTTAACTAAGAGAGTAACAATAGGAGTATATGCTCATTTAAAAAAATATAAATGAGGGAATTATTCAACTTTAGTTAGGGGAGAATGAAACAACCCCAAACATAAAGGAGGAAAGTGCTACTTTGTCAATTTGTGTGTGTGTGTGTGTGTTTTTAATTTTTAAAACTTGAAACAACGTGTTAAAAAAATCAACCTAAATAAACTAAGCATAAAACAATGAATTTTAGTTCAACAAATTGACTAACCAAAAAAGAAGTTTAGGAACACAACAAAATGTCACAATATTTTTACAATACCTTTATTTCTAACTATGGTGGGTTTTGGCCTGATATTTTATTATCTTATTTTAGAATAATGTTATGTCCATAACATTTTCATAATAAATTTTAGGTAGTAAATTGTTACTTGTTTTAAATTGAGTTATCCACTTCTAACCGTGCATTCGAAAAAAAAAAAAAATGAAAAGCTAATTGAAGAAAATTGTGCCTAAAACAATGAATTTTGGCTCACCAAATTTGACTAAACAAAAAAAGAATCTCAGGAATACAACAAAATGTCACAACATTTTCGCAATATTTTTTATTTACAATTGTGGTAGGTCTCAGTTTGATATTTTATTATTTTATTTTTTACATTCACAGCATTTTCACCACAAAATTTAGATGAAAAATTATTACTGGTTTAAAAATTATTCATTAAAAAAAAAAACAAAAAGACAACACAAGAAAATTGTGTGAAGCCATAAATTTTGGCTCACCCAATTTGACTATACTAAAAAAGAAGTCTAAGAATACAACAAAATATCACAACATTTTCACAATAGACAATACCTTCATTTTTAGGATCCGAATATTTTTTTTTTTTTGAGATAAATGCTACATCCATAACATTTTTAGAATAATTTCTAAATGACAAGTTGTTATTGGTTTTAAACTAAGCCCATTACTGATATCATTTTTTTATTCATCGAAAATTCATTGCCACATAAAATTTGTTGTGAAAATATTGTAGACATAACATTACTCTTTAAACTTTAAAGTCAAGCAATTTTTTCCTTAATATTTTGGAAAATAGCAAATATGTCATATTATTATTCTCTTAGTTAAACTATAATAAAGCTTATGATTCTCAAAGTATTTATTATGTAATGTCTAAAATACTCTCATTAAATTTTAACATCCTAAAAATTTTCTTTACATATTTTGAGTTTAGATGGTAGTAATCCTCAATCTCTTAATTTATTATTTTATTTTGACCTTTAAAAAATTGACACTTCAATAATTGTGAAAATATTGTAAGAATGTGTTGTGTCAATATAACTGTATATGCACATATAAATATTTAAAAGAAAAGAAAAAAAGAGCACAAGCAAAACTGGGCGTACTGTGAAAAAAGAAAAAGAAAAAAGAGGCCAATGAGCAGTGTAGATTGTCAAAAAATTGTGAAAATATTGTAAGAATTTGTTAAGTCGGTGTAGCTGTATATGCACATTTAGTGTCCATTTGGTTTATGCGTCCGCGTCTGCGTTCACGTGTCTGGTGTTTTTGGCTCTTTTTTTTAATCAGCGCTTAATACACTGTTCATGGTCCCATGAACAATGTATTTAGGCCAATGAATAGTGGTGAGCAATAATAAACAGTAACTAGAAATTATTTTTTTATTGTTTTTAATTTTCAGCAAAATAAACGGTATCTAAACGCACACTTAAATAATAAATATTTAAAAGAAATAAAAGAAAAGACAAAAAAGCAAAAACAAAACTGACGAAGAAAAAAAAAATAGAGAAAGGTTGGAGAACAGTATGGATTGAACAAACTAAACGCATTGTAGCAAATCACTGTATGCATATTCACGCTTTTTATATATAAACATAAAAGTAATGACTAATGATCCCAATAAAAAAAAAAATACAATTTTATTCCTTGTTCGTTGATAGTTGTTAAAAATTTTTTTTTTTTTTTTTTTTGAAAGAGTTGTTACAAATTTTTCAAGAAAAAAAAAACAGTAAAAGAATTTTAAAAATATTTATGTTTCGTTGTTCATGGAAAGTTTTTTTAATGGTACAGTTCAAGTTTGTGACAGTGAATAGGAGCAGGGTCACAGACACAGTTAAGTTTACTTTTGAGACCCCAAAGTGTCCCTACTCCCTACGCACCTTTTTGACGACCCAAAATCAGCACAACCTAAAGAATTCTAGCACATCTCATTTTAGGGAACCCACTTTTTTTTGCCCCAATACCTAAAATGGCCCTACACTCTAAAAAAACCAAAAACCGTGTATTCATCCAATGGATCATCACCATTGCCATAGTCATACTCATGCCTTACCACGTAGATCGGCAATGGCCCCACTCTAATTCCTACTAGCAATATAGCATGTCTTATGTGGACAAAGATCTGGTTGCTTCCATTTTCAACCTATTACCATTTCTTAATTCTTTAATTCCATTTTTTGCATATAAGTTAAGTTAGCAAGTTTGTATTGATTTTTATTTGAGCTCATTATTGATATTTTTTTTTTTTTATTGACCACTAAAAATTGAAAATTTTGCTAAGTTAGCAAAGCTTGTATTGGTTCAATATAGGAACAATTTATCTAGTTTTTTATTGATTTTTTTTTTTTTTTGAAAATGTACTGAAGTATAGTTGTAATTTGAAAAGGTAAAACAAAATAAAAATGTAAAAAATTGAACATAGAAGCTAAAAAAAAAAAACTTATAAACAAACTCAAACACACACTAACAATCTCTATATTAATGGGTGCCTATAAATTTCCTCAAATCCAATTTCACATTCAATTTGAAAATACAGTGGTCAACTACGAGTGATAACTAAAAAGAAATAGTTATAAAGTGTTGCTCATTCATAGTCTGTCTCATACACACACCTATTGGGGGGATTTATTATTAAAAAAAACACTTGCCTCCAAAAATTAAGAAAAAAAAGTCCTTGATTAAAAAAATAGAGAAGGGTATTTATGGTATTAACTGAGGTTATAAATGTAACTTCAGATAGAATTTCCTAAGGTTGACGTAAGTGACGACAGGCGGAGCTGGGCAACAAGAAACCCTAAATCTAGAAAGAAACATACATAATGAAGGTCATACATATATAACTTGCATAATAGTACATAACATGCAATGCATGGATGTTGTACATAGTCATGTCATGTGGTGTATCATGCCATGAAGTCATGGTACGCGTGGGATTGGCTCACGTGCTACGCGAATTTGACGGAAAGGCACCGTTATGTTTTTGTGTGAGAGAGAGAGAGAGAGAGAGAGAGAGAGAGAGAGAGAGAAGGCATAACAGCCGTTTAAAGCTAATAGTAAGTAATACTGTAATACTCTCTGCTTATAAGCTGACAGTTGTACCCTCTCCTTAAGTGCTTCAAAAGAAGATTCTTTTTCACTCTCATTGTCTCTTGTTAGCAGGGCTAATGCTATTATCAAAATTTTTGTCACAATTTGTTTACGTGGTAAGTGACGTGGCAAGTAGTGAGTGATAGATTTGCCATAAGATCAAGTTGTAGTCCTAGTATCTTTCATTATATAATAATAGTAATATACTACTTACATGTTAATTGTAACAAATTTCATAAATTTAAATTGACAAGTTTTTATTGACCAGATGATTTTGAGTTTCGGACTATTTATAGAACCGAAAGAGAGAAAAATTCAAGGTTTTTGAGTTTAAACCTCTAATATTATCTGTCCTTTATTTTTTTAATAAATTATAAAAATTATTATATATAATAATTTTTGTTAGCTTACCAACAAAAGAGATTTGCCATTCAAAACATGCAGAACAGTCTGGGGGGCTTAGAGGCTAAATTGTGGCATTAAAAACTTGTCACAACTATTTGCTATGTGACTGAACGGGAGTGACAGGGAAAAAAAATAATATATCAATGTGAAAGTGATAGACAATAAGTCAAACCATTATTACATAAAATAATTGTGAAAAAAGTATAGAAAAATTTGTAGAATTATAATAATAATAATAATATATATATTTTTTGAGTTGCAATTCTGTGTATTGGAAGTACAGCAATAAATTGCATACTCTGTTGGGTGTACTATAAAATAGTGGCACCTAGATTTTAGTCTCTAGCTTCTAGCAGTTGCTGTGGGCTGGGAAACAGAAGAAAGGTACTCTGAGAGCAGTCCACTGTTATCAACTTAAGCGTTTGTCTTTTATCCCCTGGCTTGCGAGGCAAGGACACGAAGTTATTATTGTTTTGTTTTTTTTTTCTTTTTTTTCTTTTTCTTTTAAGAGAAGCTAATTGATGATTGTATTTTATGTTTGTTCAATCAAATTCAATTACTTGGTTTATTAACCAAAAAATAGCTCAACCAAGTGATTTATGTATGGATTTATTGCCACGTACTTGTGTATAATTACAATTGTCAAGGTCACATAACAATTGAATTGTGGGTTTGGTAAAGTGTATTTTCATGGATTTATGGATTTGTATTTAAATTTCACACAAGTAAAAATCAATTTATATCTTAACATAATGATAAAAAGTAATTAATCATTACTAAGGAAAGTACCTAAAGTATTTAAGGAATTGTGTAGGAGTTTTGCCCTTTCTTTTTCTTATTTGGTTTTTTGACGAGGATAAGATAGACAAGGGTTTTTTTTTTTTTTTTTTTAATTTTTTTTTATATTACATATTTGGCCCCTAATTTTTATACGATATTTTAATTTAGTCCCTAACATTTCAATTGTGTCAATTTGATTCCTAACCTTTCAATGTTATGTCAATTTAATTTTTGCCATTATATCTTAAATAAAAATTGATGACTTGACAAACGGTCAAAATAAAATTTAAGTTTATTGTCATATCAACGGAAGCTAATTTTTTGTTTTGATCATTAGACACATCATCAATTTTCATCTAAAAGATAACAGCAGTGACTAAATTGACATAGTACTGAAAGGGTAGAGACCAAATTGACACAATAGAAAGATTAGTGATCAAATTGAAATATAGTGTATATAAAATAGGGACCAAATATGTAGTTTACCTTTTTTTTTTTTTTTTTTTTTGAATCAGACTAAGATATTAAAACGTGTATGAGATGAAGAGTGTGTTTAAATAGACTTATTTTTATTATATTTATTTTGTTAAAAGAAGTAAGATTTGCAAAAATGTAGTCATAGTTGTATTTAGAAAAAGTAAACTTATACAAAGCTATATAACAAAAGGTAAAAATAAATTGACATTATATCTATAATTTATAATTTAATGATATATATAAAATCGAAGATATTTTAATTTTGCTTCATTTTATAATATTATGTCACTTAAATTTTATAGGTTTCATAACTTTACATGTCATTATATTATATTATATTATGTTATGTTATTTATATAAAATATTAATGGAGTCTAAATTCTATCTTATTTTTAAACTTTTAATTAAAATTTCATATACAAACACAATCATGTAAATGTCTAATACTAGAATACATAATTCCATATATAAACATGTGGGGCCAGAGAATTTGTAACCCCGGCCCACCTTACATTAGGGCCCAAGGACCGAACTGAGGAAAGATATTACTGAGGACATGCAATGAAAGTCCAAATGGCCTAGAGATAAAGCCGAGGACAATGCTGTTCTCGGCATCCCAAGGCGCTCCTAGAAAAAAAGGCGAGTATGGTATAAGAGCGGTGCATGGAAAAGCCAGACACCTCCACATTAATGTGGAAAGGACCCTTGAATAGTGTGGCGGTAAAGGACAAGGGAAGGGCTACCATTACTGCAATTAAGTACTCTGCGCTTGACAGAGCAATACTTTTCAGTTTTTGCAACCACTCCCAACCACTTTGGGTATGGGCTGATAGGACAAGTATCAACCCTATAAAGTTGAACCTACACGTGGACGTTGGAGGGAGGGTAAAGGCTAGTATAAAAAGGAAAGAAAAGCAATTTAGGGAAGAGGGGGACATATCGTCTCCCAGGCCATTAAATCCTAAAAAAAGGGAGAATAACAAGAACACGAAACTCCTCGAACGAGGTCTAAGGATCGGAGCCGCTCAGGCCGTGCCGGGGAAAAAGTATTATTAGATATGCTAAGTTCACCCTCGTGTGATTACCATGAACTCCATAACTAACCATTGTCGGGTGACCAAAGCCTAGCCTTTCAGCCCACGCTCTACAAATTTTATTGTTTGGGCCTTTAACGTGCGAACCCAATACCAGTTTGGAGTCGTTACAAATTGAGTCCTTACAATTGGCGCCGTCTGTGGGGAAGGCTTGTGCGTTGGCACAGGCGGTGGTAGGATCGAGCTCCTGTCAAACAAGGGACTGAGAAAGCCTCTCTGTCATTTCCAGCAGCACGCTATTGTTGCCCTAATATAAAGTTCCACTAGGGGCTACGCTTCGAAGCACCAGTGGCGTGGGCAGTTCTAGGGGCTTTCAGCATCATGTCAACGCCCCACACCTTGGTCGAGGGGCCAATCCTCGAAACTTAAAGAAAATATAAGTTTTGGACAGAATCAAGGTCTTGCATGGTCCTCGAACTCAAACCTATGGGAAAACCAACTACTTAATGAAAAACTAAGTTTTGGACAGAACCAAGGTCTTGCATGGTCCTCGGATTCAAATCTATGGAGAAACCAACTACTTAATGAAAAACTAAGTTTTAGACAAAACCAAGGTCTTGCATGGTCCTCGGACTTAAACCTATGGGGAAACCAACTACTTAAAGAAAATCTAAGTTTTGGACAGAACCAAGGTATTGCATGGTCCTCGGACTCAAACCTATGGGGAAACCAACTACTTAAAGAAAATATAAGTTTTGGATAGAACCAAGGTCTTGCATGGTCCTCAGACTTAAACTTATGGGCAAACCAACTACTTAAACAAAAAATAAGTTTTGGACAGAACCAAGGTCTTGTATGGTCCTCGGACTCAAACTTATGAGGAAACCAACTACTTAAAGAAAATCTAAGTTTTGAACAGAACCAAGATATTGCATGGTCTTCAGACTCAAACGTATGGGGAAACTAACTACTTAAAGAAAATATAAGTTTTGGACAGAACCAAGGTCTTGCATGGTCCTCGGACTCAAACTTATGGGGAAACCAACTACTTAAAGAAAAAAAAAATTTGGACAGAAACAAGGTCTTGCATGGTCCTCGGACTCAAACCTATGGGGAAACCAACTACTTAAAGAAAATATAAGTTTTGGACAGAACTAAGGTCTTGCATGGTTCTCGAACTCAAACCTATGGGGAAACTAACGACTTAAAGAAAATCTAAGTTTTGGACAGAACCAAGGTATTGCATGGTTTTCGGACTTAAACCTATGGGAAAACCAACTACTTAAAGAAAAAATAAGTTTTGGACAGAACCAAGGTCTTATATGGTCTTCAGACTCAAACCTATGGGGAAACCAACTACTTAAAGAAAATCTAAGTTTTGGACAGAATCAAGGTATTGCATGGTCCTCGGACTCAAACTTATGGGGAAACCAATTACATAAATAAAAAATAAGTTTTGGACAGAACCAAGGTCTTGCATGGTCCTCAGACTCAAACCTATGGGGAAACCAACTACTTAAAAAAAATCTAAATTTTGGACAGAACCAAGGTAGTGCATAGTTCTCGGACTCAGACCTATGAGGAGATTAGTCATTAGAAAACGGCTTAAGTTCTAGGCAGAATGGAAGCCCCGCGCTGTCCTCGGATCCCCAGCTCTAAGGAAACTAATGCGAACGAGTGTTTAGACCCGGTATAGTCATACCTCGGTCCTCGGATCGGATGCCAAAAAAAGGTTAAGGCTATGAATGTTGTCAGGAATGTGGCGAAGCACCCTAGTACTTAGTGACCCTCTCGGATAGTTTACTTTGGGCTACCCATCCTCGGGTGATCACCTCATATGCAATACAGAGCATTCAACTGTTATCTTGGTTAGTCTTATATATTTAACATACTTCAGGTTGGCGTTATTGTGCTTGTTAGTCTTAATAAGTTCAAAATGATAGCTTTTTGTTAACAAGGGTTTCGACTCTAAGTATTGTTAAAAAAAAAAAACACTAGCACATCTATTCACAAAATAACTATTGCGGAAAAGAAAGAATACGTAAAATGGGATAACTTCACCTTTTATTAAACAAAGAAATAGCACAACGTACAATAAGGAGCTTAAGCAAGCCTATACCGAAAGCTAACTACAGGAACGAAAAGAAAAGCAAAAAGAAAAAGATACAGGGGGACGTTAAATCCTTTAAATTCTGCTCTAGCAGCGACTATGCATGTTAGGATGACCCCAATGATGGAAGAGAAGAAGAAGCGGAGGCAAAAGGTGGCACCAGTGAAGGAAGAGAGGAAGAAGCAGTTGAGCCTGACCCCCATACCAGCTCTGGCTGCAATTAAGCAGGTATCATATTAGCAGCACTCGAGAGAGAGTGGATGGTACCGACGATGAGAAACCTCAGTGCTGTAGCACCAAAAATCTGATGCGACCTCCACTTACTTCGGATTTTGGCTGAAGGAAAAAGAGGCTCCTTTCTTGCCTTGTCAAAAGGAAGAAATGTCTTGAGTCTTTGTCTCCCTTACCCTGACCGGGCCATCTTGAGCCTCGGGGAAACCCAATGCTTCTGGAGAGGGCGTGGTCCCTTTACCCTCATCCTAGACTTGACCATATCACTCCCTGGGGCTTAGTCATACTGGTAACGGGGACTATGGGCACAACTGGAAGGTTAGAGATTTGGAAGGCTTAAAGAGTCTACGAATAAAGAAAATGACCTCCCATCGCACTTCTTATATGGGGGGCGAGCCTGATAGCATTTAATCTATACAAATTTCCAAGAAAAGCTACAAACAAGATAAGTTCCACTTAACTCCCAACGCCGTCTTCGATCGTTGGATTTGCGTCACCTCGTAAAGGGAACTTATTAAAGACGCGCCTCGTGCACAGAAACGACAGGAACGCGGTGTGAGTAAAATTAAAGGAATGTCTCATAACCAGAAGCATGTCTCAGGCAAATGAAGAGGCACCAACATTGATGAAGGACAAGGCTGGGCAAGTCGTGACATAGGCCCGACATCACCAAAACCCTCATCTCCAACTTTTTTTTTTTTTTTTTTGATAGTCAACACAAATAGCTTTCATTAACTTGAACAATTGTTCATCAAAAGAACATCTCTATGCACTTGGCATTGAATCATTGGTGGGGTGTCTTCCACCCACACTACACAATCATTAGTAAATTTGGCGTTTTGAGCCAATACATGAGCAGCCCAGTTTCCTGTTCTACGGACAAAGCTTACTTCCCAATCCGGAACCCACTGCTTCCAGCAGCTTGCACCAGAAATCAGCATTTGTATTGAGCTTGGCGGCAAGCACTTCCCCAGCAAGGCATTTGCAACAAGCTGAGCATCCCCTTCCAGAATAATCTTCTTCAAACCGAGGTCCCCTGCAAGCAAAAGGCCTTCTTCAAACGCTTTTGCTTCAACTTCCACAGCTCCTAAGGGAATATTCAGCTTCTTACTCATGGCTCCCATGATTTGGCCTTGGTCATTTCTAATCACAACACCAATACCACAGCTGCTAGACTCCTTAAACACTGCCCCATCCACATTAGCTTTATACCACCCCTCCCTAGGCGCCTTCCAAGCTTGAGATCTCAACACCACAGGAAGCTTTTCCCTTGAATTCCCTATTCTGAATTCCTCCACCAGCAGCTCAGCCTCCTTGACAATCACCTTTCCTGCCTTGCCCCTCCCTTCAAATTTTAATGAGTTCCTATTTTTCCAAATGCACCAAGCCGTAGTCGCAAAACACTCCCAATTCACCTCCCTACTGCCTTCCCAAAGCTTCCACACAATCTCCATGAAATCACGGTGAGCACATCTGAATTTTGGCAGCAGCAGATTGGACTCTCTCCACACAGCCCCCGCCACCTCACAGTCCCATAAGGCATGCCCTGATGACTCTACCATTCCACATACCCCACACGCCTCCTCAATAGGAATTTTCCTAAGCTTTAAACAGTAGTTTGTAGGGAGAATGTTCCTACATGCCCTCCACAAAAATTGCTTAATCTTACTAGGACATTGCATCTGCCAGAGGAACTTCCAGAATTTCCTGCCTTTTCCTGGATCCGACCCTTCACACATTTCCCCTTTGTTGCTTCTTTCACACAGCCAGCTGCAAGCCACCTTATATGCACTGCTTACCGTGAACCTTCCATTTGGGGTCCAAGCCCATGTCACCCCATCCTCAGGAAGAGAGACGCTTATTGGAATACCCAAGATGGTTTCCGCTTCGTGAGGAATGAAGACACTTCTCACCAGATTTTTGTCCCAGCTCCCTTCAATTTGATTAATTAAGGACTCCACCATCTCCCCTTCAAAATCTTGTGGTTTAGGACTAATCACTTTGAAAGAATGGGGGGTTGGCAGCCACCTATCCGCCCAAATTCGCACCTTTCGTCCATTTCCAATACTCCATCGCATACCCCTCTCCAGGATTCCCCTTGCAGCCAACAAACTCCTCCAAATGTAAGAAGGCATATTACCCAGCTGTGCCTCCATGAAGTTATTACCCGGGAAATACCTTGCTTTTAGAACTCTATGAGCAAGGGAGCACGGGTTTTGGGAGAGCCGCCACCCTTGTTTCGCCAACAAGGCCAAGTTAAAAGCCTTCAAATCTTTGAAACCCATTCCCCCATCAGCTTTTGGTTTGCACATTTTCTCCCAAGCGATCCAGGCAAGCTTCTTTTCTTTATCCCTTTGGCCCCACCAGAAATTTCGAACCATAGAGTTTAGCTCGCTGCACAGGGAGTCAGGAAGCAAAAAACAGTTCATTGTGTACGTCGGGGTAGCCTGAGCCACGGCCTTTATCAGAATTTCCCGGCCTGCATTGGACAGTAACCTGCCTTTCCAGCTTGCTACTTTCCGCCCCACTTGGTCTTTTATCCGATTAAATGCTTTCCTCTTGCCCCTGCCTACTAACGGAGGCAGCCCCAAATACCTTTCGTGTTGGTGGATTATTTCCGCCCCAAACATCTCCTTCACCGCTTCTTTAACCTCCACCCCCGTGTTCTTACTAAAAAAGAGGGAAGTCTTTTCCTTATTTAGCTTTTGCCCGGATTCTCTTTCATAGTCTTCAAGGATTTTGGTGACTTTTAGGCCCTCTTCCAACGACGCCTTACCAAATACAATGCAATCATCCGCAAAAAGGAGATGAGAGATCCTTGGCGCCCTTCTACATATTTGAACCCCACTCACGGTCTCCCCTCCTCCATTCCTTTGCAACATGGCCGAGAGGCCCTCCGCACATAAGAGAAAAAGGTAAGGAGAGATAGGATCTCCTTGCCTAAGTCCTCTAGTAGGAACAATCCTACCCTTTGGTTCCCCATTAATTAACACCGAGAAGGAAACAGTGGTCACACACATCATCATTAGAGATATCCATCTCTCCCTAAAGCCCATTTTTCGCATTATCGCCTCCAAATACCCCCATTCCACCCGATCGTACGCCTTGCTCATATCTAGTTTAATTGCCATTAACCCTTCCTTTCCCTTCCTCCTTTGGTTAATGCAATGCATAACTTCGAAGGCTACAAGAACATTATCCGTGATTTGTCTTCCGGGAACAAAAGCACTTTGAGCTTCATCAACAACATCCGGAAGAACCCTCTTCAACCTATTAGCAAGAACCTTGGATACAAGTTTGTACGTTACATTACATAAACTAATTGGGCGGTATTCTGTGATTTTTTGGGGGCATTTTACTTTGGGAATCAAACAAATGTAAGTATCATTAATTCCACTAGGCATAACCCCCGATCTAAGAGTATGGATAACACATTGAACTACTTGAGGTCCAACCACATCCCAATATTTTTGGAAGAATATTGGGGACATACCGTCCGGGCCCGAAGATTTTGTCGGATGCATTTGCATAAGAGCTTGCCATACTTCTTCTTCCTTAAACTCCTTTAACAGGTCGTCATTCATTTCCTCTGTCACTCTTCTGCCTACTGCCCCCAGGCTCGCCTCAAATTCCGTGGGGAAAGTCGTACTATAGATTTCCTTGAAATAATCTAAAATAACTCCTTCAACTTCCTCCTTGCTCTCCCTCCACCTTCCCCCAGAGTCATTTATTCCTTCGATTCTATTCTTCCTTTGTCTATTGTTCGCCGTTGCATGAAAGAACCTCGTGTTCCTATCACCATATTTGATCCACATCGCCCTAGACCTCTGATTCCACATTATCTCCTCCCTAAGCATCACTTCATTAATTTCCATTTTCAGCTTTTGCACTTCCTCCGCCGGTTCATGAAGTAAATTCATCTCTTCCAACTGTTGTAATCGTTTTTGTTTCTGCTTCAAAGATTTATTAACATTTCCAAAAACTCTCTTGTTCCAATTTTGAAGTTGGAATTGGCAGGATTTCAGGCGCTTCTGGATCGAGAAATCCGGATTACAGTCTAGAGGATCCCATGCCCTTTCAATAACATCCCTACAACCCTCCTCCCTAGTCCACATCTCTTCAAACATAAATCTCCTTCTAGCTGCCTGCCTAATTTCTCTCCTTCTAGTCGACAATGACAACAAGCAATGATCAGAAGCCGCCATTGATCTGTGAACTACCTTCGCCTCCGGAAACAAATTCAACCAGGCCTCATTAGCTACCATTCTATCCAGCCTAACAAGGGTTCGTTGATCCCCAATTCTCCCATTACACCAGGTAAATCTCTGACCCACAAAACCCAAGTCAAACAAACCACACGTACTCAAACACTCCCTAAAACCTTCCATCTGTCTAGCATCCCTCTCTAACCATCCTAATTTTTCATCAGAGTTCAAGATTTCGTTAAAATCTCCAAACACAACCCAAGGCATATTACATTGTCTATTTAACAATTCAAGTAAATTCCATGAAATAGGTCTCATACCTGCATCGGGGTGGCCATAAAACCCCGTCGCTCGCCAAGGCACAGCTCCGTTATTCTCGCACACCACCACGTCAATGTGCGAATTTGAGCAGCTCTTGAACCTCACGTCCGCCCCTTCTCTCCATAGCATAGCCAATCCTCCACTCCGACCATCGGATTGCACCGTGATGCCCTGTGTTAACCCCAGTTTGCGTTGGAGCCCCTTTATCCTTCTCTGAGAGGCTTTGGTTTCTGATAGGAAAACCAAAACCGGATCGCTTTTCTTCACCTCGTCGGTGAGAGCACGAACCGCCGGAGCTGATCCCATTCCCCGGCAGTTCCAAGCCAGCGCCGTCATTTGGCTCGGCGGTGCTGCCTGGCAGCCACCGCCACTCCGCCATCCTTGGTGCTCAACTCCCCTGTTTCTTCCTTGCCCACATTCTCACATTTTCTACGTTTCGTTACTCCTACATTCTGATCAATCTCCCTTAGTATTAGGTCTCCTTCCCTTTTTTTCTGCAATGGACCTATCACTTCTCTCATTTCCTCATCCGGCCCAACCCGAGCTTTCCTCTTCCAGTGCCCACTCGTCGGGCCCAATTTATTTGCTACCCAACCCACCTCTGGGTCAAACTGCATGGCCATCGGGCCCTCCTTGCACTCCTCTAGTCCCAAGCCCAAGCCCACCTTGTCATCCTTTTTCACCGTCCCCTGGCCCTGCCCAAATTCAAATTTTGGGATGCTCTTTTCTAGTGTTTCTGCCCCCTCAATTGGACAGGCCTCTTTCCCGCCATTCTCTTTCCCTACTTCCCGTTTTTCCTCTCCTACCTCAGCTAGCTCACCTAAGTTGCTTCCCCCCATGCTCTCTGCACTACCTGCTTCCACCTTTTCCCCAGTAGTCACCTCACACCGACCTGTCCTATCACCCAGCTTCTCCAACTTACCATCCCCGAGGCAGATAGCGTCCAAGTCTTGAGTTTCACGCGCCACCTCCTCCCTCACCTTAGCCATTCCGTTCTGCCCATCCTCTGTTGGTTTTGCTCTGTTTTTTATTTCACCGGTGTGCTTCTTTCTTGCGAAACCGAATTCCCAGCCTCCTTTTCTTATTGGTTCTCCTCTCAACCAAGCTCCATATTGGAGCTCACCCTTCCCCACTGCTCTGTCATTCCCAAGTTCTTCCATACAATCCTTTAAGTCATGTTCTAATAGCCCACACCTGTAGCAGAAATTCGGGAGGCGCTCGTATTTGAGAGGTCGGACAGCAGGATTTTGAGGGGTTATTGTGGGGCCAGAGAATTTGTGACACCGCCCCACTTTACATTAGGGCCCAAGGCTTGAGTCGAGGAAAGACATTGCCGAAAACATGCAATGAAAGTCCAAATGGCCTAGAGATAAAGCCGATGACGATGCTGTCCTCGGCATCCCAAGGCGCTCCTAGAAAAAAGGGTGAGTATGGTATACGAGCGGTGCATGGAAAAGCCAGACACCTCCGCATTAATGTGAAAATGACCCTTGAATAGTGTGGCGGCAAAGGACATGGGAAGGGCTACCATTACTGTAATTAAGTACTCTGCGCTTGACAGAGCAATACTTTTCAGTTTTTGCAACCACTCCCAACCACTTTAGGTATGGGCTGATAGGACAAGTATCAACCCTAGAAAGTTGAACCTACATGTGGACGTTGGAGGGAGGGTAAAGACTAGTATAAAAAGGAAAGAGAAGCAATTCAGGGAAGAGGGGGACATATCGTCTCCCAGGCCATTAAATTCTAAAAAAAGGGAGAATAACAAGAATACGAAGCTCCTCGAACGAGGTCTAAGGACCGGAGCCGCTCAGGCCGTGCTGGGGAAAAAGTCTTATTAGATATGCTAAGTTCACCCTCGTGCGATTACCATGAACTCCATGACTAACCACTGTCTGGTGACCAAAGCCTAGCCTTTCAGCCTACACTCTACAAATTTTATTGTTTGGGTCTTTAATGTGCGAACCCAATACCAGTTTGGGGTCGTTACAAATTGAGTCCTTACAAAACACAATCATGTTTTGCTTATTTATTACTACTTTTAATTATCAAATTTCATATACAGAAAAAAAAATTATATTATTTTAAAATTTCTTTTTTGACAGGTTATTTTAAACTTTCTCATGTTTTGCATGATTACCAACTCGTATCATATTAAATTCAAATCATAATTAGAATCCAAATCAAATTCAAATTAGTTTTTAATTGTACTCTAATTTTTGTCAAAATGTCCAATTTAATTTTCTTAATTTTGGTGCTAAGATCCATTCGTAAAACTCAACACCAAAGCTGAGATGGCTTCCTTATTCACTTAAGTAAAACCTCCTTCTCATCACCACTCCTAATTGTAGCCTAATCTTGTGTCATGTGTATAAACACATATTACAACCTGTTTTAAGTTAAAAAGAACATACCTAAAATACCAAAAAAAGAAAAATTAATTCAATACATATGATTCATGAAATTGGTTAATCCCCTATTTAATTGGAACAAATTAATTCAATACTTATGATTCCCTTGGCATTGGAATAATTAAAAAAAAAAAAAAAAATTTTGAATTTTACTAGACCTGAATTGAAATTTGTGCACGTAAACTGAGAATAGACAAAATATGGTATCGATAGATCAATAAAATTGTGCAATATCTTGACTGAGCAATTCTAGTATCACTTTATACAGATGACTTACGTTTTTTTTTTTTTTTTTTTTTTTTTTTTTTTTTTTTTTTTTTCTATCATGCTCTTGGCCTCCATTCAAGCAACGAACAAACTAGCTAATAGCATAAAAACATTTCTAGAAGAACTGAGAGCAAAGCAAGAAGAGTTGCCTTGGTGGATATTAATTTGGTTCAAAGTTGCTATCTCAATTCATTAGTTGGCTGGCACTGAATAATAGATTACCTACTAGAGAAAGAAAGTTGAATTGGGGGATACTCTGGTTATAGTACATGTGTGTATTGTAAAATGTAAAGATGCATTATCATTTTTTTTTTTTTAAATGATCAATGAGTTTATATCTAATTTCAGGCCATCACTCAAATTGAACAGATCTTGTTGGTTGGGGCATCACAAATTTCAAAGGCAAAAACATGAGCTACCTTGTGTGAACTAGCTCGGTGGGATTTTCTTTATCACCTATGACTGGGCTTGTGCAATAACTTGCTTTATCCACCCATACCATCCGACATTTTCTACCTCGCATGAATGAAGTACACTTGTTAGTATGAATAATGAATAATGCTTTCTCAACTTATTTCATAAGAATACATAATGATATATATATGGTACTCATAACTTATTTATATATTTTTGTATAAAAACATTTAGAAAAGTACTCATAGCTTAAGACATGTGTATCTTTTTTTTGGTTGATAAAATACTTTGGTCTAAGGGAAAGTGGGTTAATTCTTATGATTTTTCTCAATGGTTTATTTGAGAGGAAATACGACTTAAAATTATCTATAAATGGTAAAATTAATTTTAAAGTTTAGCATACGTTACGTAATTAAAACTAACCCATTGAATCTACCGAGTTGAAACTGCTTAAATTTTCAATCGAACCTGTTATTTTTTAAGGTTGGTAGATTGGCATTGGTTTGCAATTTTTCCAACCTACCAATGGTGGACCTGTGCACAATCCTACCTATAGCCATAGGGAAATGAAATAAGAGTATCAAGAGGATGTCAAAGGTAAATTAAAATTTATTGGTGGTAATTGCTACTAGTGGCGGCTTTAGAAATTTTTTTAGGAGAGTCATTAAGAAACTTAAATTAAACAAAAATTTAATTAAGAAAAGGAACTTGAATACATTGAGTTATCGAAAAAAAAACACACAAATACATGAAATTTTATAATTTCTTTTTATGAGTTTGCATATTTTGAAATCACTTCATGATAGTTTATTATCAGTTTTCATTATCTATTGTCAATGTAAGTATGACCATTTTATTTGGTTAAGTTTGTATAGTATTTTTGTTTTTGTGAAATTGAGGTTATATATTTGTCATTTTTTTTATAAAAATATTTTAAACTAAATGAAAAAACTCAACTCCACTTGCACTATATAATTATTAATTCATACAACCACATTTTTCCATACATAAATAATACACTAAATTGTTGTTTGATTATGGGATAAGCTGATATGTGATCAAGGTTTGCAAGATTTAAAACATGATTTAAATTAGTAAAGCAATATTTTATATATATATATATATATATATATATAATTTTTTTCAAGTCAGGGGGTTCATTTGAACCCCTGAAATGTATGTGCAGCCGCCCTTGACTGCTACTTAATTCTCAATATGGTTAGCTATTATTTAAACCAAGCGAATTAGGATATCAAGCTAGTTAATTCTCATACATTAGTGCTTTGTTTGTAATCAGAATTAGGTTGATCTGGTATATAATAAACCTTGATTCTTCCCCCTGGTTGAAGGGGTGCAGTTTATATTCCCTTTGTTTTCCAATAAAATTTGTTGATTTATCCACAAAAAAAAAAAAAAAAGAGAGTTAAACTATCTAATGTTGAATATACTACTAAATTTAAATGTGTGTTTGAAATGGCTTATTTTCATTAATTTACTTTGTTTACAAATTAATCTAGATAAAAATATAATTTTACCTAAAAAGGTGAAACTTTGAAAAATTGTATATAAACTAACTTAAAAAAATAAGTCAACTTCTAAACTATACCCAGCACATCCTATAGAACAAATAAAACAGAGAAATATTTTTTTTTTTGAGAAATAAAACAGAGAAATAGATGAGCTAGCAAAACCAATTGTTTAAAATTTAAGAGTATAAAATGACATGATTATCTCTTATCTCACACAATATAAATTTTATTGATTAAGTTTAAGGTAAGATCTTCTATTTATGTTAGAGGAGAATATTACATTACAGTTTTTTAGGAATACCTAGTAATTTTCTGTGTTAGGAGTGCATGGACCTCATGATAAGATTCAATTATTATGAAATAGATATCCAAAATAAGTCCTAATATGTTCAAATAAAAATTCAACTTGTTATGGGTAAATAATTTAGAAAGTAGAATTTGTCTCCTTTATGGTAAAAGCAGAGATACAAAAGTGAGTAGATCCAAATTGTCTTATCTTATTTTACATATAGAAAATGCACTCAGATATAGTTACCAATTATACCATGTGTCCAGACTTTTTTTTTTGTTATTTATTATTTTGGGGTAGGATAGAGTTACTTTATAATGCATAATCCATTGGTCTCCAGATTATCTCCAATGAACCAAAGGAGAAACATCAGACAGAATCCAATCTACTATGAAAATCTTCTCAACCGAAATGGAAGAAGAAATCGATAATCTTAGGTAAGTTTGTACTCGATTTCTGAATTTGAATTAAAACACCTTCACCATTATTGGTTGACGTAAATGTTTCATTATTAACTTAATTTCTTGCTTTTGACATGGTATTGTCAGGCTCTTAGAGTAACCTTACTAGTTTTAAGCTTGTTTGATAAAACTTAGTACCCTTTGGGATATTGATGATTTGCTCCAGCGTCTGCTTTTTCAGTTTTTTTTTTGAGAAGCGCGTATCAACAATTATTTTACTTTTTTAGTGGATTCTATGCACTATTTACGGACCCATAAATATCTTTTTTAATTAAACTTTTATTAAAAATGGATCCCACGATATTATTCACACATTTAAAAATTATTTTGCTACAGTGTTTTTAATTTTCAGCAAAATAAGCGGTATCTAAACACACTCTAAGTATCTTATGGCAGCCCTACAGTTTATGATTCTAGAGCAAAAATACCTAAATTGACGTATTCATCACAATGTATTTGGAAAAAATCAAGCCAGGCTGCTTACTAGGAAGCAATTGTTCTCTCACGGAAGATTGAGAAGCAGTCAAGTCAGAGATTGCTTTTCAAAGCTACCATATGGATTGCAGGATGCCGGCTCTTCATACTTTATTGTTTAAAATGGTTAAAGTAATGCTAATTATATTTTGTGGGTTACAACTAACTTAATTAATCTGGTTGTCAGATAAGAGATTTGAGGTTTAAATCTTGCTTATATTAAAAATTGATCGGTATTTTAGTTTGATAATAAAGAATCATCCTTGTGGAGCAGATGCCATACATTAAAATTTTATTGTATTTATATAATAATAAAAAAGGACAAAGTTTGGTTATAAAGTAATAGCCAATACTACAACTTCTTTTAAAAAAAAATTAATATTATTACATATTTTGAAAATTTAATCGTTAGATTGCATATTCTTTATACTTTTAACACGCATGTCAAATTTTGTACCAATGAGATATTATTTACTATATGATCCATAAACTTATTTTGCATAATTTTAGACTACAAAACTTGCAATTTAAACAATTGATTGATGGCATAATTATTGATGTCAAATTTTGTACCAATGAGATGTTATTTACTATATGATCCATAAACTTATTTTGCATAATTTTAGACTACAAAACTTTCAATGTAAACAATTGATTGATGGCATAATTATTGATCTTTTAGAAATTTTATAAGTATAGAGGATATAAGAAGAAAATATAATAATCTAATGGTGGATTTGTTAAAATCCACATCTAATAAAAAGATATTGAGTGAATTTGTAGCTTTAGACTACAATTAATTTCGTAATCAACTTTTATTAAAAAAAAAAAAACTATTTGTTTTTCAAATTTTCCATAATAATTCTTTATATATATAGTCACGATATAGCAAACTGATCCCAAATCTCAACATATATATATTTCTCAAGGCAGCTCAACTAGTTACTTAGGGTTCTTTATTTTAATTTTCAAAAGTGCATTGTTCATGTATTTATTAAATTTTATTATCATTAAAAATTGTACCTCCATCCTGTTACTGAATACAATATTGTAATGTTATTGATCTCACATTAGTATCCCAGGTAGGAAAATGGAGTTCTGCCCAATCAGCCTCTGGGTTCATGGTGGAGGGTTGGGTCAAGATTTGTTTTATGGTTTGGTCACAATCCTTTCTTTCTTTCTTTCTTCATTCATTTTTTAATTACCAAACACACAGGCCATTCTCTTGGGAGTATGAAAAGAAAATGAAAAAGATCATACTACGGTTCGGTTGGGTTTGACATTGGCTTAAACCACAATTTTTTTTTTTTACCATTTAGCTTATTTTTATTACTATTTATGAGTCTATTGTACTTTATAGTACTATTAATAAGTCTCATTATACTATTTTAGCTATTTTTTTTTTACTGTACTTTTAGCAAAAAGATTTTAGTTTCAACTAAATAAGATGTTCCCAAACGGACCCGAAATCTTTAGAAATTGGATTAAGAGTCTGTTTAGATACCGTTTATTTTGCTAAAACTAAAAATTTATTGCTGAAAGTACTATAGATAAAGGTAAAAATTAGTTGAAATAATACAGTAAAACCTATGAATAATACCAAAAAGTGTAATAGGACCCATAAATAATAGCAAAAATAAACTAAATATTGAAATAATTTTCATTTATAATTTATATAAAAAAAATGGAGGCTAAATTGAAATTCATTATAGCATCTAGGCCCAGGCTGAAAATTCATAGAGCAGTAATTATTGCCTACAAGAATGGGTAAATGGCACGCCAAGGTTTACCCCATAAGCCAATTCAAGTCTAGATTTGTCAAACCCATGAAATATTCCATTCCAGGCTTCCAGCAAGTGTCAAAAAAACTACTTTGAATTAATAGCAGCAAGTTGGACATCAACAAAAGAAAAAGAAAAAGAAAATATAATATCAAGTTGAATATGACCTGATTGTTGTTTGGTTCTCAAGTCTCAAGTCTCAAGTCTCAAGACTCTTAAACACAACACTTCCTCTCCTGCACTCAAAGAAAAATCTCAGCTATTGACTATTTATAATCTTACAACATTTAATTAAGTCCAAGTAAACGCTATATGTGATTAGGCCAATCAAATACTCCCTAGTATTTTGGTAATTTGATTATGTTAAGTTAATACTATAATATAATTGGATGCAAACCCATATGTTCAGACTTTTGTGAAACAGTCATCAAAGTCCTATTCGTAATTGAAACCAGGACATGGTGTGTGTACTAGCTAACACTATATTGTGCATTCCATCAGTAAAGCCCACAAAAACCGCACAACACAAGTGATCTAAAAAAAGCCCAAATCAAGGTTATGAAAGCCCATTTTAATGTGCCTTCAAACAGAGCCGACACAAACAAAGTAATCTTCTTTTTTATAAAGAGTAGAAGGAAAGGAATTACGACTATGAGATAGGAATCATAGGAATTTATAAAGTGAGTATGAGATAGTAGGAATCATAGGATCCTAAGGGAATTCAATCCCTTGGTTAATAGAAGTTGCTTAAAAGTTGAAACTATATAAATCAGTTAAAGAATTAAACAAGTATATATTACACCATTCCCCAACAAGCCACTTCAAAGTGAAAGTACAAACAAAACAAAGACGGCAAGAAGAGAACCATTGGGTTCAAATCCAGCCCCACACATGCACTTTGGGCCTTGGGCCCGTTAGTACTGACGCATGGATTCAACTAATTATTAGCACTCAATTTTCTTTTCTCTTTTTGATTGATGAAAAGTCTTAAGCATTACTCACCGTGATATTAACCATTATTCGAACCTCCTCGCCAAGGAATTGAAGGAAGGAAGTTAACTTATGTTTGATGTTATTTTCTTTCAAAAAAGGAAAAAGAAAAAAAAAAAAAACCCATAAAGAAACTAACATAGGTCTTCTCCTAGTGTAATTCCTTGCAAGTATGCTTTTGGCTAGGTTTTCTGAATTTAGAATATGGTAGAAAACTAGACTCAATCTAATTAAGTCAAAGCTCAACTTTAGGTAGAAGTATAAGGACTAGATCTGTTTGAATTGGTGACTAGACTTGGGACTAAGAGCCTGTTTAGAAATAATTTATTTAACTAAAAGTAAATTTTTTTATTGAAAGTACTGTAGATAAAAAGTGTAATGAGACCCATGAATACTAACAAAAATAAACTGAATAGTAGCAAAAATAAGCTAAATAATAAAAAAAGCTAACTTTTTAAGCCAATACCAAATACAACTTAAATAGATTAAATTTGTATTACAATAGGAATATCAAATATTTTATGAACTATATTTTGTGTAAAGCTATAAACTAACATGGTTTTGTAATATCATTTACTACAGTGGTACTAAATTCGGTTTCGCATACCAAGATTTGGAAAATTAGAGATTTGTTGAGCTCATTGTGAATGACCTAAGAAACAGACTAGATAGTAAATATATATATTATTCTAGGCTTTATATTCTGGATGGGCTATTAATTAAAGTTAAAGCTCTATATTTTTTTCTTTCTTATTTGTTCTTAATATTTTTATATTTTGATATGGTATCAGAGAATTAAAAACCCTATTTTTCTTTCTTGAACCTCAGCATCCTCTCTAACAATTTCTTTCCTAATTAGTGATTTTACCGTCACATAAGTTGCCTCATCCCAACTTCCGTCTTTAGTAGTGTGTCCTTTTGGGTGATAGCTTGGTCGCAGGTTTTTATTGGTGATTTCAACTCTAGATTTACGGCTTGTTTTTAAATATTCACCTTGAGTTTGGCGGAAATTTTAGGGTATATTTGGTAACTGTTTTTTCTTCTTATTTTTTGTTTCCAAAAACAATTTTCTATATTTTTGAGACTAAAAAACTTGTTTGGCAATTTAAAATGGACAGAAAACAAAAACTGTTTTCAAAACTTAATTTGTGAAGGAAACTGAAAATATGCAAAATGTTGTTTTCAGTTTCTAATTTTCAAAATTCAATGAAAACATGTATTTGATTTAATGAATCTGTCTCATTTAATGAGTTAACATTAAAGTTCAAATCATAGTAACAACGTATTTTAATATTTTCTATTTTTTTCTTCAAAAAACAATCTTTTTAATTTCAACTAACCAAACATGTTTTTGATTCCAAAAATACAAGAAAATTATTTTTTCTTTATAATTCCAAAAACAAATTTGTGAAAATAGAAAACAAAAACGGTTACCAAACATAACCTTAATATATTATGAAATTACCATAAATACTTTCAGTCATGGTTTTGTATATAATACCATGACATTTCGAAAATTTTGTAATACCATGTGCTAGGTTTCATGGTTACCACATTTGTCTTCCTTTTCGACTTTATATTATAGATACAAGCCGAATTATGCTAATTTTCTATGACCTCTATTTCACATTCTCTTTATTTATTCTTAATATTTTTTATATTTCAACAATTTGAGCCACCCCATCTCAAGTTCATAGAGATTCTACCAAGAAAATTTAGAATAGTTTATAAGTGAATGTTTGGTAATTAAGAGAGGCTATAAAAAAATAGACAATGATCAAAGAGAGAAAGAAAGAGTAAAGGGTTAAACGTATTTCTGAATGGATATCCCCTCGGTTTTTGGCAATGAGAGAGGCACCGAGCCCAGCTTGCAAGGCAATGGCAATTGGCAATGCAAGTGATTGACACACACACATAAACACGAAAAGACAGACGTCTACTCCCCAAACTATACTAAGCTCTTAGAAACTATAATCTAGCGCACCTTTTACCGTAGTACTGTCAGTCACTGTCACATACTCTTTTAGCTGCCATTTGGATACCATTTTCTGTACCTCTCCCACCATGGCTGCCACGTTCATCCTTCATTATTATGTTTGGAGAACAGCTGGGGTTGTTCGTCTATTAATGACCCTAATTACAACAGTCAACACAAGCCCTATATTATTTAATTATACAAACACAAGTACTATTCTCTATACACTTCACTCTTTGTTTAAGTGTGTAAAAGGACCTAGAATGGATCAAAAACCATCAATACCACCACTTTCATCTACTAATAATAAGCTTGAGAGGAAGTCCTCCATTGATGCTGAACCAAAAACCTTGCTTCGAGAGGAACTGGACTCAGCCAGGGTTTGAAAATGCCACTCTTTTTTCTCATTTTTTCTTTTGATAATGTGATGAATTTTGTCGTTTCATATTAACTGGAAAGTTTGATAAATGCAGAAGGCAGCCCTGGAAATAATAAATAACCATACCAAAGAAGAAGCACTAAGATTATTTCTTGAGGTAAATTCAAATTATATATCTAGTTTTTTTTTTTTTTTTTTTTTTTTTGAGAAAAAATAATATATCTAGTTTATGTCATCAGTTTTTGATGTTTAGGCTATACATAAATTTAGCATAACCATATTATATCTAGCATATCAAGTTCTCATTTCTGGTATTCAAGTTAAATGTTTATTATTTGGTTATAAAGTTTGTGTCTTTGTTCTAGTATGATTGTGGCAATGTGGCATAATCAACATACATATAAATGTACTGTTTGAAATATTGTAAGTCATTCTTCTCATCATTTAAGTTGTAAAATGTATTGTCTCCACCCTCCAATTTGAGTTAAATCTTTGTCATCAACTCGTACTGTAATCTAGCAGAAACCCATGTAATATTTCTAATTTAATATATTTGATGTGAAAAGTTATTGATCATGGTTTTAGGGTTTGGCTCCTATTGAGAGTTTGATGAAGCTAAAAGTGGCTGATCCGCTGCCGGATTCTGATGATGATGAAGAATACGACAATTGATTCACTATCACTATGCCATATATATATATATATAGGTTGCAGACTGCACATCATTCGAGTTTGGCCTGTTGTCTAAGGTTTTAATCATCCATTATAGATAGTATTTACTATTTCCATATCCTATGAGGGATTGTCCATGCTAATATTTGAGTCATTTGATCACTTATCCGACCACAAGGGAAGTCAAGTTTTTATGTAGCTGTAATGGTTGATCATGGTTGAAGTCCTTTTTACCTAATAGCACTTTAAGATTGGTGGTTTTATACCGTTTGTAGGTTTGAATGTTTTTGCTGAATATTCAGTTCTTGACTAAAATATAATAATTGCTTGAAAATAGAAAATAATGAAAAAGCAGTTAGCTTGTTTTAAAAAATTATATAAATTGAGATTAAGGATATGCTTGGGATCCGCTTATTTTGCTGAAACTGAAAACTTTTTGCTGAAAGTACTGTAGATAAAAGTAAAAGTTAACTGATATAGTAAAGTGAAGCCCATGAATAGAATTAAAAAGTGCAATGAGGCCTATGAATAGTACAAAAAATAAGTTGAATAGTAAAATATGTTGGCAAAATTAATCATGCTAAACGGTCACTATATGATGAAAACAATTTTATTTCCATATATACACAAATTCCATATTAAATTCGGACTAGAGACACAGACACTAGCTCTCCATTTTAGGCCCTTAGTGATACTAAAATTTTGACAAATTGACATGACGCTAAAAAAATAATTCAAACATTTATTTATTACGTTGTTTAAGAAGTACTAATGTAATTTTAACATTTTTTTTTTATATATAAGATAGAAATTTGAATCTAGCCTAATCTAAGTGTATGTGTATGGAGCCCTCTTAGAGACTTGAATCCTGACCCTTGGCCCTTCACATCCTACAAGCACTTATACTTGTTAAGTGACCATCACACCAAAAGTACGCGATTGTAATTTTAGCATTTTCTTATCTTATAACTAGTTTCCAACAAACATTAACTATAGATAACGATACTTGTTCTCTCACATTGATTAATGTATACTTTGTATATCCAACATCCATAATTTCACATGTGGTATCTGCATTTTTATTATTATTATTAATGTTTACAATTAAAACGTGCAACATGTAATTTATACACAATATACAACAAAGAATGTGCAAGAACCAATTTCCTAAAGAAAATTATAACCGCCTAAACAAACTATAACATATATATAGTTTTAAGTTAAAAAGCCATTGGAAAAACATACACAAAAAAAAAAAAAAAAATCTACAGCTAGAATTTTTATGTATGATCTTGAACAAAATCAAATACTTAAGTCTTAAATAATATATACTTTGACCTGGCTAATCTTATGTGAGATTGAGGCAAATGCCAAAGCATAATACTGTTATCTGAAGGCGAAAAAAAAGAAAAGAAAAAGGAAAAGGAAAAGTGAAATCTTCTCAAAGCAAAAAAAAAAAAAAATATATATATATATATATATATCTCTTTCTCTGGACTTTGTAATTTTTTTTAAAAAAAGAAAGAAAAATTTTAGTGGAATTTGAGTCTGAATGATCAGCACTATTAATTATAAGAGAGTGGTTTTAATTAAAAATAATGATTTAAAACAAGGTAGGTAATAAAGCTCAAAAAACCATACTTTGCCTTTATACCAGTGGTTGGAATAGACACAATTACATTTCATGGTCAAAAGGGCTAAACATAGATAAAATTCCTAATAAGTTGTAATAACTTAGGTTCTCAATTGAATTCCATCCACTACAAAAAAAACCACCCTATTGCAGCATTTTTTTCCCGACGCTTTTAAAAACCGCCGTAATAGAAAAGCTTGTACCAACGCTTTTTGAAACCACTGGTATCTGAAACCCTATTATGGCAACTCAAAACCAGCGCTTTATAAATCACTACAATAGGAGGCTTATAGCAACGGTTTCCAAAAACGTTGGTATAAGAAGCCTTATTGCAGCGTTTTATAACTGCAGCTATAGGTTAGGTTTATCATTTAAAAAAAAAAAAAAAAATTTAATTTTTGAAACTATCCTATTCTGGTGCTTCAAAAGCATTGGAATATGGTTGCCCTATCCCAACGCTCTAAAAGCCCTAGAATAAGGTTACTGATTTCCCTTATGGGAAAAACCTATCCCAGCGCTTTTGGAAGCACTAGAATAGGGTCCACCTATTCCAGTGCTTCAAAAGTGCTAAGATAGGATCACTCCATTCTCTTATGGAGAGAGAACTATCCCAGCGATTTTGGAAGCGTTAGAATAGGGTCCACCTATTCTAGCGCTCCAAAAGTGCTAAGATAGGATCACTCCATTTCCTTATGGAGAGAGACCTATCCTAGCGCTCCAAAAGCGCTAGGTTAGGATCACTCCATTCCCTTATGGACAAAGACCTATCCTCCTATAGGGATTTGTTAATTAACAAATGACCAACACTCCCTTAAACCTAGTAAAAGACCAAAGTACCCCTCAAAACATTGAAAAAGAGTAAAAACACCCCCGATACCTAGAAAAATACCGATATACCTCCGAAACCTAATAAATGATTGAAATACCCCTAAAACATAAAAAAATGACCCAAGCACCCCCTAAGACATTAAAAATGACCGAAGTACCCCTTGTGCCTAAAACAAACCAAAGTACGCTCGATTACTTGAACAAGACCAAAATACCCCTATAAGTCTGGTAAATGACCAAAATGCCCCCCAAAAGACAAAAAATGTCCAAAACACACCCGACACCCAGATAAAGACTGATACACCCCTGAAACATAAAAAATGACTGAAATACCCCAAAAACATCGAAATGACCGAAATATCTCCTAAAAGCTAGAAAATGACAAAAGTATTCCTCATGCCTGAAAAAGGTGGAAAACCACTCAATTACTTGAATAATACCAAAATAGCCCTATAAATTGAAAAAATGATCACAATGCCCTTGTAACCACAAAAAATGTCCAACATACACCCGATATCGAAAAAAAGACCAATGCATGGCAGAAACAAGAAAACAAATGATATTATTACCTCTGAAACCTAAATAATGACTGAAACACTCTTGAAACTTTAAAAAATGACCAAACCCCCCCCCCCCCCCCCCCCCCCAAAAGCGCATAAAATTACCAAAATACCTCCCGAAATTAAAGAGAACCCAAGTCCTGCCTGGCTTCTCGGACCACAGGCTTGGGGGAAATTAACTACCATGCAATTTTCTCTAAGTGTTAAACAGAACCCAAGTCTTACCTGGCTCCTCGGACCACAGGCTTGGGGGAAATTAACTACCATGCAATTTTCTCTAAGTGTTAAACAGAACCCAAGTCCTGCCTGGCTCCTCAGACCACAGGCTTGGGGGAAATTAACTACCATGCATTTTTCTCTAAGTGTTAATTCATGCTTGACTACATTGTTTAAAACTCGAATAACATTTGGTTCTCAACAGTTAGTAGAATAACAGAAACTCATTCATAGTGAAAACAGAAAACGAAGTGGAGCAACAAAATTCAAAGGCAAATGACATCATTCATTGAAGTCCAAAAAGCGTCATTTTTTAGCAGAACAAAATGTAAAAGATAAAAAAGGCAGTTACAAATAAAGTCCTATACTAATTTCCTAAGGCCTGGTCCTGAGTAGAACTCTTTGCAGGGGCTGGTGGCTCAGGCTGATCAACTGCAATCTTGGGCTCGGGAATAGCCTCATTGGCTTGCGCGACCACATCCCTAATTGTGAAAGTGTCCTCGGGCGACTTGTCCTTGGCAACCGGAGGCACCTCCTCAGCTTCAGGTATATGGGAATCCGAGGTTGTGGCCTTCGCAGGGAGGGGCTCCTCAGGAGGAATCTCACGAATATCTTCTGGGAAGAAGATATTCTCAACTTTCCTGAGATCGGAGTCCGCCGGAATTGCCGCTCGGTCCAAGGCCACCCCCCAAGACACAGTAATGTAATCCCTACATACTGTAGCCACCTCTTTGGTCAGCCTAGCCTCGGTGTCCGTTACTCCACGTTCATATGAGGTTACCACCGCAGCCTCGGCCGCCTCCCTGGCCACGCGAGCCGCCTCCTTGGCCTTTGATAGCTCAGCCTTGAGGTCTACGACCATCTGCTTCTCAGTTGCGAGGTTTACCTCGGACAGATGAAGCTGTTGGTGCAGATCCTCAGCCTGCTTGGTAGTGGTCTTTAGTCCGGCCTCGGCGCTGGCATGAACTTTCTGTGCCTTCTTCACTTCATAATCTAGGTGATCCCTTTCCAGCCTAAGGACGCCAGCAGCCTTCTCCGCAGTATTGCGTGACTGAACCTCGACATGCAAGTTCTCACGAGCCTTCTTGGCCCTCTCCTCGGCTATAAATATTTGTTGGGTGACCTGCATTGGAGTAATGGGAAATGGATTAAAAGAAAATAATGAATAGATAGATGCACTAGGAAGAAGCTGAGTAGGGAAGAGTTTCGGCTCACCATGGCCATATCTCTCTTTAGCGACATGAAGAGGTCTGGCTGTCGGGTCTCCTGGAGCCCGTTCTTATGTCACGGGGCAGGAGAAGGGGCTATTGCAAAGCCTCAGCCAGATAGGACGCCTGTACTCGTTGGGATTCCCACAGAGTCGCGTCCCACTAGATAGGGGGCCATCCAACTCCAGGCGTGAGGACCAAATCCGCTGCTCCCTCCTCAGAGCCGCCTCGTCTCGGCTGTCAATAGATTTTGTTCTTTTCTCTTTGGGCTCTTTGCCCTTCTTTTGCTGCTGCCTGGCCTTCTCGGGGCCGACCTCGCCCTCTTCCAGCTCTTCCACGGGCCTCTTCCATCTCAAATTGGGAAGAGGTTGTAGTGCTGGGTCGGTAGTGGAGGGGGGAGGAGGAGGTAGCTTGGATGTAGCCTGCTCCTTGGGGGCATCTCTGGAAGATTGCCCCTTATTTCTGTTAGACAGGAGGCCCCTGGGACCCGGCCTTGGTTTCTAGTCCATGCCTTCTTCCTCGATCTCTTGGCTAGTATCAACTTGTGCAATTACTAAACCAAAGTTTGGAGTTGCCGAGGCATGGTTTAAGTCCGAATCAGAGTCCGAGAGCTCTACAGGCTTGGCCAATACTTCTCCCTCCTCGGCAAAGTGGAATTGGTCTATTTGATCCTCAAGGGATGAGTGTGAGGAATTAGCTCCTTCTCCTGGGACAACTGCTGCGGGAAGAGCACACCGAGCAGACAGTTGGACGGGAGGTAAGTCTCTCTGAGCAAGAAATCCTGGTATGGAGACGTCGATACGTGCTAATCGGGGACTTCCAGCCCTGATGGCTTGACCAGCGTCCACTAGAGCGCACGAAAGGGGCTCGTAGTCCAAGATTAGAGGAGCAGCACGCAGTTGCCTGTCCTCGCTCACAAAGATTTCAAACCTCAGAAGGAAGTTGAGCGCTGGGACGTTGACCAAACTTAGTCGAGGAGTCGTTCGCTCTTTGTCTGCAAAGCCCAAAGGAAGAGTTACATTAGTTCGAGGAGGGAAATAAGTAAAACCAAAACTGAAACAAAGAAAGGAGAACTCAAGACTAAGATCCCCTCCAAGGAATCTGACCCTACAATGCCCCACCTGGTGCTCCTGCCCTAACTGGGCAGTGAATATCGTCGTGCCATGCTCCGGAGAAGATCAAAAGGTCGTCCTTCAAGCCTTTGTTGGACTTGGGAAGTCAGGATATTAGCCTCACCTCGTCGGACCTGGATTTCAGGTAATACGACTCGTTAAGGCTGTGACATTCGTATAGGTGAACTACGTTGTGCCATGAGAGGCCGAGGTTCATCTGTTCATTCAGAGCGTCTACGCATCCTAGGATTCGGAACATGTTCGCGGTACATTGGTGGGGGGCCAGCCTATGACCCCGCAGATAATCCCTGGTTATCCTCCCATAGGGATCGTCATTCCTCCCTCTATGAAGACTATCATCGGAATGGCGACCTGCCCCGTCTTCCTTTTGAGTAAGATCTCTTCTAAGGAGCAATATTCTAGACCTACTCCCGGTGGGATACGGTATTTGGCCCTGAAGCCCTCCATATCGGCTGAGGAGTCTACCGGTTTCTCAAGCTTACCCATCCCACTAACCCTAGGCGACGCGAAGAAGGTTTACTTAGGGAAGAGAGCCGGGAAAGGTGACGGAAGGGAAATGAGCACTTACGGGATCAAAATCCTAGGTTTTTCTATAGGCTTCTCTTCTAACTCTGTTTTCCTCAGAATTAAATTCCTTTTCAAGAGCGTCCATATCAGGGATGAACTCTTTTGTCAACATTAGGAGCTGATGGTCATATTCAGGTTCTTGCTGAATAGGATTCCTAAAGTCAGATCCTGATGGTGAAGGAGGCTTAAGACTATCCTGACTGTTGCTGTCTTCTTCTTGATCAGCAACTGAGTCTTGCTTGGCTGTGTAACAAGGGGTACTGACCTGTGAAGGGTTTTTAACACCTTGAAACTGTGGAGCTAAGTCTCTTCTAGATGTAGGGAAGGGAGCTCGTGTGTTAGGAGAACTATACTGGGATGCAGGTTTATCTCTAAGGAGGATAGTTGGCTGCCTAAAGGGTTGGCGTAGATCAACGGATCTGGACCTTGGTTCCTGGTATGTTTCCTGGTGCAGATCTAACGAAGACCTGGGCCTGGGTTCATCATACTCTAAAGGTGACCGAAACCTAGACTGGTCAAAGCTAAGTCTAACCGTTCCATCGGCTAACTGCTGGACAACTTCTAGATCTGAGTTCCTAACAGGATTCTGGATCTGTAGAGGATAATTTTCATTCTCTAAAGTCCATTGTGCTGGAAATGTTATTTCAGACCATTTCAGGGTTCTTGGTACCTGAACGGTGGATCTAACATCTGAGGTTTGGATAAGAGTGGTTTCTCCTGCCTTTCTCTTATCTAAGGCTTGGATGGACATGTTCGTCTTCATGCACTTATAATACACTCTGTATATAAGAGCAAGCTGTCTGGTGCAAAAGTTACCAATCAGACATTAAAAAGTTTGAAGAAAAACTTAAGCGAGAAGTCTGCTCTGACCTCCCCATAGCCTTTTGGCATAGGAAAAAGCACGAAGTTGCACTACCTTATGTCAAAGATTTCCATGGGAAGAATATTCCTACCAAAGCCAGACCTATCCAAATGAGCCAAGAACTCATGGATACTTGCAAGGCAGAAATAGAGGATCTTCTTAAGAAAAGGATCATCAGAAACTCTAGGTCACCGTGGTCTTGTCCAGCCTTTTATGTCCAAAAAAATGCTGAGATAGAAAGAGGTGTCCCTCGACTTGTCATCAATTACAAGCCCCTTAACAAAGTCTTAGAATGGATTAGGTATCCAATCCCCAACAAGAGAGACTTAGTTAATAGGCTTAGTAAAGCAGTGGTTTTCAGTAAGTTCGACATGAAGAGTGGTTTTTGGCAAATACAAATCAGAGAGTCTGATAGGTACAAGACAGCCTTTACCACACCCTTTGGCCATTACGAATGGAATGTAATGCCCTTTGGTCTCAAGAATGCACCTTTTGAATTCCAAAACATCATGAATGAGATTTTTAACCCATTCTCCAGCCATACTATTGTGTACATTGATGATGTACTCATCTTCTCAGAATCCCTAGACAAGTATTGGAAGCATCTTAGAACATTCTTCCAAACCATCAAAAGAAATGGCCTTGTTGTCTCAGCCCCAAAGATCAAGCTTTTCCAAACAAGTGTTAGGTTCTTAGGTTTTGATATTAAACATGGAGTCATCAAACCCATAGATAGAGCTATCCAGTTTGCTGAAAAGTTTCCTGATGAAATCCTAGAAAAGACCCAACTTCAAAGGTTCTTAGGATCCCTCAACTACATTTCTGATTTTTATCAAAACCTTAGGCAACAATGCAAGCCTCTTTTTGATAGACTCCGAACCAATCCTCCTCCTTGGACACCCACTCATACAGCAGTTGTCCAACAAATCAAAAAATATGTCAAGACACTCCCTTGTCTAGGAATCCCCTCAGAAAATTCCTTCAAGATAGTTCAGACAGATGCCTCTAACATTGGTTATGGTGGCATTCTCCTTCAGTGGGCTAGTCTCACTTCCCCGGAACAGATTGTCTGTTTTCATTCAGGAATTTGGACTCCCACCCAACTCAACTATAGTACTATTAAAAAAGAGATTTTATCTGTAGTACTATGTATTTCAAAATTTCAAAGTGATCTTTTGAATCAACAGTTTTTGTTAAGAATTGATTGTAAATCTGCAAAACATGTTTTAGAAAAAGATGTTCAAAACATTGTATCAAAACAGATTTTTGCACGTTGGCAAGCTATTCTTTCAGTTTTTGATTTTGACATAGAATTCATAGCCAGGACTCAGAACAGTATCCCTGACTTCCTAACCCGTGAATTTTTGCAGAATCCAGAACAAAATGTCCGGAAAGAAACCCGTACAACCCCAACCTCCCAAATTGCCTAAACAACAAACCACTAGGAGTACCAGTCAGGCACAGAACCCTAACACCTTAGTACCCTTTTCCAGTTCACCAAAGAATCCTCCTGTGTCACCATCCATTGTTGCCAATCGTTATTTGGTCTCCACAATCCCGAAACCAAATTACCAGAGGCCCCAAGGACAACACAGTTACAGTTCTGCTTTAGCCACATTACCTTCTGTGAGAGTGCTTTTTTTCTTTAGCACACAGGCCCAAGGATCCTGAGCCAAATAGTTGTATTTTTAGTAGACTGGGCTTGGTTCACCGCAGCTAAATGGGGGCTGATTACGAACCAAGTTGTGCGCAAGTCACATAAATCTCCTTAAGGCAAAAATGCGATTCCTCCTGGTACCCCGGGCATACTGTCGTGGGATCCCGGGACGTATTAGGCCTGTAAGAACCCAGAATCTCTGGTTCTCTGCACTGTTAGGATATATATATATATATATATATTAATACACATACATATATGTAAGTGAATTTTATGAGAATGATTCAGCCACGAGGATCCTGGCCCCAATTCTCACAGACTTATGCTTTTGCACAAGACTTGTGGGATTTGGAACTCAAGTCCAAGTGGCTTTGCTTGGGCAGGGACTCAGCTTTACAAGCAAGAATATATATGTATTGAGCAGCAAGAAGCAGTAAAGAAATATGCAAAGTAATTGTTAGAAATTCTCAAATCAATATGAGATATTTCATTATTTTTCTTGATTGTGGATTACAAATGTGCTCACTAAGACGTGATACAAGGTTCAAATAAGCTCAAAAATTACAGACTTTGATGGCTATTCAAGCCTCTAAGACTTGCAAAGTTTGAATCCTTTTGAATCCAAGTATGTGCTATAGTGGCTGTTTCTGGGATACCGGGAGACATTCCTCTGTTTTTCTTAAATTTTACAGAGTTCTAATGACTCTGTTATGATATTCTTCCTACTGAAAATCCTCTGCCCTTCAACATGGGTTTTCTCTTCCTTTTATAGTGTGTTTTCTAGGGCTCCATGGTACTAGTGATTTCTCTCTTTTGCCCCTCAGAGCTCGTGCTGTGACAGTTGCTCAAGGGCTGGTCTCTTCCCTTTTTTCTCATGGTTTTCATCTTTTAATACTGTTTCTCTAAAAGTCACTTGCTGACTTTCCATTCCGGGGCGTCCTAGCCTTCAATCTCTCTTCCTTCAAGATTTCTCACTTTTCAGACTCAGCTGCGTTTGTATTTCCTTGCTGTCATTATTCCCAAATAGTTGGAATCTTTTACTGCTGGGTTGAAAGTTCTCTTCCAGTTGCTTCTACGTATGATTTTCTCATTCTTGGTTCCTTGTGATACAGCTCCTTTGTTCATGAATGTTTGCTTTATACTTTCTGATTCTTTGCTGCACCAGTGGGTACTTGAGAAGGACATCTCTGTTCTTCATTTCTTGTATTTCGTGGTACCTTTCTTGAGTTGTCTCAATCCTACAGCAGCTGTCCTGCATTACCTGAGGATCCCGGGCCTCTGGCAGCCTCTGGGTATCCCGGCCCAGTTCTTTCACTGAATTTTGCTGGACTTTTTGATGACCTTTTTGCTGGAAATCTGAATATAAATTGGGCCTTCTTTGCTTTTCATGGAATGGGCATTCTTGTGAAATTTTGGCCTTCAACATTAGCCCCCCGAGCTCGTGGGTTACCTGTAGCCCACGCGCGAGAAAATAAATTGTTTTTGGACACTTTTCTGGTTTGTAGAATCAATGTGTAGATCAAATAATTCTTTGAGGGAAACTCCAAAGGAATTGCTACATTTCCTTCATGGGATGTACTAACACGTTGCAAAAGATTAGAATTCACCTTCTGTAGATTGGTATTCAATAAATCAACTTTGTCAAACTATCAATAATATATGCAGATATATATGTATAACCAAATTATATTGGTATTGCATTTGATACTAAGAGTATATTTCTAGCACTAACGTTTTTTTTGCTAGCAATTCTAGGATATGCTTTTTTTTTTGAAAGTAGCATACAAAAATCATGTTGAATGCATATTAAATCTTAATATAAGATAGCACAGCTTTGTCAACAAGATTTTGTTTGTTTTACAAAATAGATTAAATGAGGGGAGCCCCCATGAACTTTGCCAAAGATATTCTATGCATTGTAGTACATGCTTGCTATGGCTAAGGTGAATAACACCAAGATGTTTGCCCCATGGGATTTTTAGTCCATGAATAGTGACTTACCAATGGGACCATGATATCATAAATCATTGAATCATAAAAATATACTGATTTAGAGTCTAATCGAGGTTAGCTATTCTTCTCAAAATGTATTAAGAGATAGAAACTTCCCTGAGGACATGACTTAGAAGGCTTAGGAACATCTCCACGCCTTGCTTTAGCTAAAGACCTTACTCTTCTGGTGGATGCTCTTGATCTTTGCCTCATTCTTTTTCCAAATTGTGAGAGATTATATAATATTTCAGATTGTAGTAGATTATTCACATACCATACCACCAATTATATTGTTGTTTGAATTGCTATATTCTATATAGTTCATAAGCCAAAGAAAATAACAGTGGCTGAACTTATGTATAGTAAAGTTTGCACTAGACTTCTTAATTTTCATCAAGTGAAAGATATATCTAAGGAAAATTTTTAATCTTGTCTTAGCCCCCCAGTGTATGCACTGGAAAAGCCAATTGCCAAATAAGATATGGCAATAAAATTACTTCATGTATATGAAACCATGTGAGGATCTCAACCACACAAGAATTCCAAATTTGATTTTTGATAATTGGTCAAGTAAGAAGACCAAAAATTTTTAGAATTTTTCGTTTTAATCCATATGAATAAAATATTAGTGCATGGGTGATACCTCTTGCACAACATTTTGCAGTGTTTTGATATATTCAAACATGGTATTAATGAGTGGGCTTACCGAAAGGGTGCCTTTCTTTTGTTGAGTCGAAATACCTCCAAACCTTTGGTGAGTTTGCACCTTGTTGGGGGAGGGAAATGTCGCTAGCTGGTTTGCAATGTCATTGACTAATCTCTTTGTATAGAGACTTGCAAAAGTATCCATGCTTGTGCGACTTCGAGTGATGTACTCTTAGAATTTTTTTTTTAAGTTACGCCTTCCTTGCTTCTTTAGGCTCTCTTGAACCAATTCCTTTCAAGGAGGTCAATCTTGTGCACTTTACACACCCAATTTTGGGTTTTTATACCCACTCAAGGCTCTTTCTCTTTGTACCCCTCGTTGGGCTTTGCTTACAATTTGCATCCTTTGCTAGGACATGCTACGGCTTGTACCTATTGCTGGTACGAACTACAGTTTGTACCCATAAACTTTTGTTTTTGACCATTTTCTTGGTGGTACTTGGAAACTTTTGCTCTCGGCCAATTTCTGGGCCATGTATTTAGAAAAATTATTCTAGGCCAAGTCTTGGGCCAGGTACATGGAAAGTTTCCTCTTACCAAGTCCTAGGCCATGTCACTTGGAAAAAATTTGTTTTGGTCAAGTCCTGGGCTAGGTACATGGAAAATTTTCCCTTTCCCAAGTCCTAGGCCATGCCACTTGGAAAATTTTTGTTTTGCTCAAGTCTTGGGCTAAGTACATGGAAAATTTTCCTTTTCCCAAGTCCTAGGCCATGCCACTTGGAAAATTTCTATTTTGTTCAAGTCCTGAGCTAGGTACATGGAAAATTTACCTTTTCCCAAGTCCTAGGCCATGCCACTTGGAAAATTTGTGCTTTGCTCAAGTTCTGGGCTAGGTACATGGAAAATTTTCCTTTTCCCAAGTCCTAGGCCATGCCACTTGGAAAATTTGTTCATGACCATTGAATTTTTCAATCTTCAGAAAAGAGTTCCTTCGTAGCCCCTCATTTTTAAGTGGGCTTATTGAACTGATTTCTTTTTTTTTTTCTTTAAAGGGATGAGGATTTGTTTTCTTCTCCGAGGATCTTCTAAAATATCCTTTCTTGGTTGTGAACAAATTCTTTATGTAAAGAATCTTCTTTTATGAATCATCTAAGGTTGCTCTCAATGGTAGATTAATGGCCAGGAGCTCCACCAAGATGATTCTGTCATGGTGTTTTCTCCAAGTGGGGGATCTTCGTATGGGGATCCTGGAAGAGGATGACTTCCTCTAGGCATGCTCATTGAAGGCTGTCTTCACAAACCTCATAGTCTGTTTCTTTACAAACATCTCTGTCGCTACTACTTTTTCAGAGATCTTCTCATTTAATAGGCATTTCTCATCTTCGGGGAACTGGTTCAGTGAGTTTGTTACAGCTTAGCTCTTGATAGCTCTGGGGATCCTTCAGACCTATGTTGTATTGGGAAATTAATATTAACCACCGGGCTACTCTTCAAGATTGCAGGAGTTGATTGAGGAGGGCTTTTATTGGATGAGAGCTTGTCACCAATAGGATTTGGTGGGATGAAAAGTAATGATTCAGTTGTTGAGATGCATGACTGCCATACACGCCCTTTCTATGTTGGGATACCTCATTTCAGTGTCCTTCAATGCTTTGTATGCTTGGGATCAAGATCCCAGGTACAACAATAGTGATTTTGCCATGGACTAGTACTCGTATAGTAGGCAAATGACTCATGATCTGTTGAAGTTTTATGAAAGACTTTTGGTTGCCCAACTCCCCATATGAAAATATTCCCCTTCTTCAACAGTTTGGATAGTCCACTAATGACCAAGGTTGGTCTTGGTGTGAACTTCCTAATGTAAGAAAATCTTTTTGAGAAGCTCTTGAGTTCCCTGATCGTGGTATGCCTCTTCATGGTTGATATTGTTGTTGCCTTAGTTGGATTTATGAGGAGATCGATGTTAGGCAAAGGAAATTTATCCTTTGGACGTGCCTTATTTAATTTGAAGGAGTTCACGCCAATAAATCTTCATATTTTTTCAATAGCTCCACCAGTTGCTCTTTTTTCTATACTGACTACTGATTAGGATGGGCCCTGGGTTCCTTGCGTCAGCCCCCAAGTTCACCTCTTCTAGTTTTTCCTTTGGTAGGATTTATGTCTTCCTTTTCGTATCTGTAAGTTTCTCTAGGATCTTCGTAAACAGTATATTAGCCTTCCTCCTTATTTCTTTTTCTGTCCAAGGGATCCCTCAAACCATGGGCATTGCTTCCTTCTTCTAGGATGGGAACCCTTCGGGATCTTGGAGATGGGAAATTCTGACTCATCGTATCCGCAGGTTCCTCCAGGATCTCTTCCTGGGCTATCATGTAAGATGGTGGTCCGAGATCCTCTTGTAGGCTACATTCAGGTCCCGCGTGCCTTCATAAGCAATATTCTGCTTTCCCTCCAGGTTTCTTCTTCTTCTGCGATAGGAACCCCCGGGATCCCAAATATGGGAGCTCCCCGGGATCCTAACAATGAGATATTCTTCAGTTGGAGTCGATTCATCATAAAATATATTTTCCACAAAATTTACTTTGTGCTGGATGAAATGACTAAGATTGGCAGTGACTTTTGTGGGCTTCCCATTCAATCCCTCTTTCACGTACTAGTGGCACATTAAGAGGATTAGGCAATAGTTGTGATGTCATGGTTGGCCTTCAGAGCTAGTTGTAGGTGTCCTCCAATGGTCTCTGTATCTCCTCCAAATCTTGTTATTTCCATAGGTGAGCCCAATTATTGAGCTGTAAGAAATGATAGATGCATTGTATAGTTGTTGAGCTTTCAATAATGTTGATTTTGCTGCTGACTTGCAATATAGCGTTTCTATTGATTTTCTTCAAAATATATTTAAGGTCCACTGCATAATAGCTTTAGCCCCCAAGACATGAGGCGGTTGTTGAATCATGCTTGATCCACCTTCTCTTGATGCTATTATGAAACTTCTATCCATTTTCCGGATGCCTCCATTTTTTTTTTTTTTTACAACCATTTTACTTTGCTGGATTCGTGGAAATACTTCGCCTTTGCTAGAACTAACGATCTTTTAGGCTTTGCTGAAATTGAGGGTGTACTTACCCTTGCTGGAATTAAGGATCTCCTCAACTTTGTTGGGATCAAGGATCTCCCAGGCTTTACTTTCCTGGAGTTAAGGATCTCTTAGACTTTGCTGGAATTAAGGATGTACTCAGCCTTGCTGGAATAAAGGATCTCCTCAGCTTTGTTGGGATTAAGGATCTCCTCAGCTTTTTTGGGATTAAGGATCTCCCAGGCTTTGCTTTCCTGGAGTTAAGGATCTCCTAGACTTTTCTGGAATTAAGGATGTACTCAGCCTTGCTGGAATAAAGGATCTCTTTAACTTTGTTGGGATTAAGGATCTCTTCAGCCTTGTTAGGATCAAGGATCTCCTCAGCTCTATTGGGATCAAGGATCTCCCAGGCTTTGCTTTCCTGGAGTCAATGATCTCTTAGACTTTGCTGGAATTAAGGATGTACTCAGCCTTGCTGGAATAAAGGATCTCATCAGATTTGTTGGGACCAAGGATTTCTTAGGCTTTGCTGGAATCAAGGATCTCCCAGGCTTTGTTGGGATCAAGGATCTCCCAAGTTTTGCTTTCCTTGAGTCAAAGATTTCTTAGACTTTGCTGGAATTAAGAATGTACTCAGCCTTGCTGGAATAAAGGATCTCCTCAGCTTTGTTGGAACCAAGGATTTCTTAGGCTTTGCTGGGATCAAGGATCTCCCAGGTTTTGCTGGGATCATGGAATTACTCCATTTTGCTAAACCCGTGGGTGGAGCCAAGGAACTTGTCCATTTTGTTAACCTGCGCCATATGATATTATTATCAAGTTGCTGCAAAATTATTTAGCCCCACAATGTGAGAAAATTGCTTTGCTATGTAATTTACATTTCATCAAATCTCTTTGATTCACTTATTTCTCTTTCTTCTTTTTCTTTTTAAACAAATGAAACAATATCATGAATTTTTTTTTTAAAAGAAAGAATACATTAGCCCCCAAATGTGGGGCCATTTCTCTATTATGTAGCTCATACAATCTTCATTTCATCAATATATTTTATTTGTTCACTTCTCCATTTTTCTTTGAAGTAATGAGACAATATTATAATTGTTTATATATTACTACATGACCCCCTGTTTTTCTTTTAAAAAGCAGGGCAATGATCTATTATGTTCAAATTGTAAAGCAGAGAAAATAATAACGCATAAAACTTATCTTGTGTTGGGAAATTCCCCAAAATTCCATATATAGTCTCTCGGTAGAACGTTCGTTGGAGGAACCCACACTTTTGGGATCTTGATGTTGAATGCACTAAGAGGAACTTTCCTTCCTCTAGGTGTTTCCTAGCTTTGGAGCCATGCTTGCGAAGGGACTACTTTTTCCCTCTCCTTTTTCCCAGTCCCCAGCGGAGTCGCCAAAATGTGAGAGTGCTTTTTTCTTTAGCACACAGGCCCAAGGATCCTGGGCCAAATAGTTGTATTTTTTGGTGGACTGGGCTTGGTTCACCGCAGCTAAATGGGGGCTGATTACGAACCAAGTTGTGCGCAAGTCACATAAATCTCCTCAAGGCAAAAATACAATTCCTCCTGGTACCCCGAGCATACTGTCGTGGGATCCCGAGACGTATTAGGCCTGTAAGAACCCAGAATCTCTGGTTCTCTGCACTATGGGGATATATATATATATATATATATATATATTAATACACATACATATATGTAAGTGAATCTTATGAGAATGATTCAGCCACGAGGATCCTGGCCCCAATTCTCACAGACTTATGCTTTTGCACAAGACTTGTGGGATTTGGAACTCAAGTCCGAGTGGGTTTGCTTGGGCAGGGACTCAGCTTTACAAGCAAGAATATATATGTATTGAGCAGTAAGAAGCAGTAAAGAAATATGCAAAGTAATTGTTAGAAATTCTCAAATCAATATGAGATATTTCATTATTTTTCTTGATTGTGGATTACAAATGTGCTCACTAAGACGTGATACAAGGTTCAAATAAGCTCAAAAATTACAGACTTTGATGGCTATTCAAGCCTCTAAGACTTGCAAAGTTTGAATCCTTTTGAATCCAAGTATGTGCTATAGTGGCTGTTTCTGGGATACCGGGAGACATTCCTCTGTTTTTCTTAAATTTTACAGAGTTCTAATGACTCTGTTATGATATTCTTCCTACTGAAAATCCTCTCCCCCTTCAACATGGGTTTTCTATTCCTTTTATAGTGTGTTTTCTAGGACTCCATGGTACTAGTGATTTCTCTCTTTTGCCCCTCAGAGCTCGTGCTGTGACAGTTGCTCAAGGGCTGGTCTCTTCCCCTTTTTCTCATGGTTTTCATCTTTTAATACTGTTTCTCTAAAAGTCACTTGCTGACTTTCCATTCCGGGGCGTCCTAGCCTTCAATCTCTCTTCCTTCAAGATTTCTCACTTTTCAGACTCAGCTACGTTTGTATTTCCTTGCTGTCATTATTCCCAAATAGTTGGAATCTTTTACTGCTGGGTTGAAAGTTCTCTTCCAGTTGCTTCTACGTATGATTTTCTCATTCTTGGTTCCTTGTGGTACAGCTCCTTTGTTCATGAATGTTTGCTTTATACTTTCTGATTCTTTGCTGCACCAGTGGGTACTTGAGAAGGACATCTCTGTTCTTCATTTCTTGTATTTCGTGGTACCTTTGAGTTGTCTCAATCCTACAGCAGCTGTCCTGCATTACCTGAGGATCTCCTCTGAGGATCCCGGGCCTTTGGCAGCCTCTGGGTATCCCGGCCCAGTTCTTTCACTGAATTTTGCTGGACTTTTTGATGACCTTTTTGCTGGAAATCTGAATATAAATTGGGCCTTCTTTACTTTTTATGGAATGGGCTTTTTTGTGAAATTTTAGCCTTCAACACCTTCCAAAGCAACTTCTCCATATATAGTCGAAGAACCCTTTGGCCCAATTGTGCCTAAGCAACCTTCGTTTACTCTCCCTCCTAAAACAGGAAGAGCCTCTTACATCAAGAAACCTTTTGTTCAGCATATCTCTTATATTGAGCCACACTTGGCCCACATAACGGATCCGCTAGCATTAGCAATGGAAGTATTGCCCCATGAATGACATTTCCTTCCCAAAAGCCCAGAAAAAAACATCAAATTCTATAAAGGCATTCTCACTCAAGAAAAGTCTACCAAAATAGAAGACATCCGAGATAGGAATAATCCCTCAATTGTCTTATACCATAAATTCATAATCCAGAGTTTTGTAAGCTGCAAAGATTAGGGCCACCCCTCCACACTCAGAACACTTACAGTACTCAAGGGATCAGAACCCCTATACAATTATTATGATTATATGGATGCTTTTGAAAAGGTATTATTTTTCCAAAATAAGGACTATGACCATTCTTGGTTCATTCAGTTTGACAGGAAATTCAAGGGACAGATACCTTCGTGGTTCCTCAAGTGGTGGGAAATGTTTGGATCCATTCCACAAAACTTCCCAGAACCTCTACAGGACGCACTAAGATATTTCAGTTCCAGATTCCAGACAGACAAGCATTCCTCTCAGTTTCCAGCCATCTTGCATATGACAGTTCAATACAAGATCCATTGGATTAGCATGTGGAGTTACACTATCAACCAAAATCTGCTCGATAGAGAATTCTTTGTAAAGTGGTGGGATAAATTCAGGCCTACTGATGCTATCTCCAAGATGTACAATGACTTTCCTCTTCCAGTACAGAAGCCCATAGCTCTTTGCACAAGATCACAGTCAAGCTTAGATTCCGTCCAAATCTCCGGAAAATCTAGTAAAGAACTCAAGGATCTTGCCCAACAGCTACTCCTCCAATCTGCACAGCTAGAGTCAGTAGAAAAGATCTCTCTTGCCTCTTCTGAAGCATCTTGCAATCGTGCCCCAATTGACCCATTCCAGGATTCTCAAGATCCTTATGATGGTTACAACTTGGACAGCGATTGAGGTACTCCCAGAATAACTCCTCCAGCCCAGAAAGGGTCAAGAACCAACTTTGCAAAATCCGGTTACTATTCTAGGAACAGTACCGGCACTTGCAAGATTACCGACAGAGCATTATTCACTGCACAGTCCAGAACACTATGCAGAGTTACTATTCAGAAAAGCAAGGGGACAAAACACTGTTCATAAACAGTGACCAGTTACTGTTCACTCAACAGTGCCCTGACAGAATCATTGAAGTTACTGTTTGCTTTCGGCTGAAAAGATATTCACCTGAAGGTAAAAGCATTTCACCTTCCGTGATTCCCGCAGTCTCTTGTTCTGATCCAAGGCTCCCTCCAGCTATAAAAGGCACCCTTGGCCTCAGTCTTCAGCAGGCTTAATTTTTAGAATTACCTCAGAGCTTCTTACTTGGTACTCAGAAATACTTTGTAACTAGAATGGCTCTCTTCTCCCCTCTCTTAGTTTACACTTGTACTAGAACTACATTTGTAACCTATTTATGCTTCCGCCCTCAGTGCCCTCTGAACGACACCCTTTGTTTGTAGCTTACCCCTGCTTGGTATCAGAGCAGACTTCTCGCTTAAGTTTTTCCTCAAACTTTTCAATCGTGCCCCAATTGACCCATTCCAGGATTCTCAAGATCCTTATGATGGTTACAACTTGGACAGCGATTGAGGTACTCCCAGAATAACTCCTCTATATATATATATATATATTTATGTAAGCCCAACTTAAATAAAAAAATAACAAGCAAATAAATAATTTATTGTGAACCTATATATATTATTATACAGAACCAAACAGGAATTGACCGATATATATTATTATAGGTAAAACATATTAAATAAATATATGTTGCCTTGGTGGTAAGCACGTGTGTTTTTCAAGTTCTTGACCCTAGTTCTAACCTTCATAACAACTTTTTTTTTTTTTTTCATTTTTTAAGTTTCTATTTTCAAAACGACGTCGTTTTGAATTTATATAAAACTAAACATCTAAAACTAAAACCCTAGCATGTCGTTTGCTGATTTTCACTCTCTCTCTCTCTCTCTCTCTCTCTCTCTCTCTCTCTCTCTATATATATATATATATATATATGTATGTATGTATGTATGTATGTATGTATGTGGCTTAGTAGTTTCTCCAGAGGAGGATCTGCAGGAAGAAAGAATAGTGGCTTAGTAGTTTCTCCAGAGGAGGATTTGCAGGAAGAAAGAATGTGCGGTTTGCAAGACATTGGTGGCCATATCATGAAAATTCTAGTAATTGGTTTTCAAATCCTTCTTTGTATGTGCTTAGAGGTATGTATTTTTGAGTTATGGCAATGGTAAGTTTTTGGGATATCTTATGATGGTTTCTGATATCAGGAAACACCTGCTAGTGCTAATGATATACCACTGCCACTTCTTTTCTCTCCTCTTTTCCTACTGCAAGGTGCTGGTGTACTACTTGCTACCTCTAGGTTGGTGGAGAAAATTGTACTGTTACTTCATAGTGGAACTGGCATAGGATCATATTTTAGATTTTCTGCAAGAGCTCATGACTGCTTGGCGTACTTGCACCATGGTTCCAGGTAATGACTTCTTCAACCTCCGAAAAACAAAAGCTTAAATGGGCCACATTGAATTTACTGAATCAATATGTAAGCATCGACCGGTGCAAGTGGTGAAGTCAACATTGAGAAGAAAATATTTTATAATTGTGAATTAGAGCCCTATAGTTTAATTGGCTGTGAAAAAAAAATGTTACATTTAGTGCTCATAGGTATGAGAAATTATTTAGTATTTTGGGAATAATGCTCCCCTCTTTAACAGAATTGTAGGTTATCTTAATCTAACTAATCGAAGGGGGAGCATTTGGTGCATATAATAATTTTCCAACACTAATGGTGAATAAAAATCTTTTGTCCAACTTTTTGTATTTTACTTTATTCCCTATCGATTGTGATATGTGATGTCTTTTTAATTTTTTTTTTTTTTTCATTTTAAACTCTGAACTTTGGTTATTTTACAAAGAAAGTTATAAAAAAAAAAGAATGCATTGCAATTTGTGATTCGTGGAGCATAAAGACGAGTATAAAATATTGGGACAGAGCATTTGTATTCACTAATGGTCATCTTGATTATATATTTTAAATTTATCTCTTTCTTTGTTCGTAAAAGGTTTATTAACATTTTGCATGATATGATGTTGGGCCTGATGCAACTCTTATGCAGGAAGCATTGGGTTTACTATATGCAATAACAATTATGTAGGCTTAGTTTAGTTGTGCTCTCTTTTCATAGCGCGCTTTAAAACCTAATTGTGTCTTTTAGTTGTCTCATATCCCATGTGTTAGAACTTAAAAAGGAAGATAGATATCTTTGGCAATAAATATTGGTGCTACCAGGAGGGTGGAAATGATAGAATTTGGAATGTGAGATTTTATAGGGATTTTCATGAAAGGGAATTAGAGGCTGCCTTCTCTTTCCTTGAGTTCATTCAATCACGGATCCCTAGGGGTGTTGGGAGTGACATGTCTCATTGGTGTCTCGGGATGCATCTGCCATCAATTTTCCGTGGAAGGGTGTTTGGAAAGTTAAGATTTCTAAGAGGGTGGCATTTTTTGTGTAGATAGCGGTTCATGGGCAGATCCTTACATTGGATAATCTTATGCTTAGAGGGCGAATTTTGGTGAATCGATGTTGTATGAGCCATCATAATCAGGAAACTGTGGATCATCTCCTCCTCCATTGTCCTATAGCTCACTCACTGTGGGTATACATGTATCATATCTTTGGGATCCAATGGGTCATGCTAGGCTCTGTGGAAAGCTTGGTGTATTGTTGGAGCTATTGGCTGGGAAAATTTAATTCAGACATATGGAATATGGTTCCTGGCTATTTGATGTGGATTGTTTGGATGGAAACAAACCAGCGCTCTTTTGAGAATAATGAGAAATCTTTGGTTCAATTTCAAGCTCTATGCCAGAAGATCTTATTTGATTGGTCTAGGTGTTGGGGCTTCTTGGATTGTTCTACTATCTTGGAATTCATTTCTTCTCTTAGTAGTGCAATTTAAGTTTTTCCTTGTTGTTTGATGCTGTTTGTTTGGTTGTTGCATTTCCTTGTGTTCACCATCATAAACACCTTGTATTTGCTTTATTTAGTTTTAAAGTTTGTTTAATAACACCCTTATTACCTATAAAAGAAAGTTTGTTGGTTTAATGTGGTATTGTATTTGCTAATGGAAAATATGAATTGTAGTTCATTACAGGTGTTATAAAATATGTATTGTAGGTACATTTCAGTGCTATAAAATTTTAATTTTAATTTTTTTTAATTAAAAAAAGGCCCTATTGTAGCGCTTTAAAAACCGCTGAAATAGGGTATGGGTGTAGGTAAGGTTGTTATGCCCTATACTAGCACTTTTGAGAACACTGGAATAGGTATTGCCTATGCTAGTGCTTTCAAAGGCATCGGTATAGGCCTTTTTAATTATATTCATTGAAGATCTATACCAGCGCTTTTGAGAACGTTATAATAGCTACTGTCTATGCTAGCGCTTTTAAAAGCATTGGTATAGGTTGTATTCATATTTCCATGAGTATCCTATAGGGGCGGTTATAAAACTGCTGGTATAGATAGACCTATACCGGCACTTTCTAATAAAAAAAGGCGCTGGTATAGGCCCTGAAATTCGCCGGTACAAGTCTTCAAAACTATTGGTAAGAGCTGTTCCGATATAAGTAAAAACGCTAGAACAAGGTCTGAAAAGCGTCGGGACCTATGTTGGTGCTTTTAAAAAAACGTTGGTACAGGTCCAGCGACCCTATACCGACTGTCACTACACGACAGTTTGAAGCGCCAGGGAAAAAAACACCGGGATAGGCATTTTGACTCTATTCCGACGCTTTTTGGGGCTATTCCAGCGGTTTTGCAAACGCTGGGATAGCCCCATTTTTTTGTAGTGATCACATGATTATTGTATTAAGAGTGATGTTAGGAATATTACAAACTTTACTATGTAAAACTTACAAATTGATATCACAACGCATCCTTGATGTAATGGTCAATCCACAAGCATAAGAGGGGTAAAGGCTGACATTTCCTAATATATTCAATGAAAACGGTCAAGGTTTAAATTGAACTTAAGCATTTTTCTTGTGGTAGTAAAGATTAAAGCAAAAATATTATCATATTTTCCAATGATAATTAAATTCAACCATATGGTTCATTAGTCAATGTAGTAGATTGAATTTAATTAGGGAGTCTAATTAGGTGCACTACTTATACCTTTATCCCATGGCAGCCACATTGACACATTAATGTTGTGTGCTCCTATGGCGCACCAATATCTCTCTCTACGCACTGTTACTCTCTCAATCAGTCTAATATATAGCCGTTGTTAATACATATATAGAAACTATAGAAAGCCGGCAGCCTGCCAAGTAACTTGATAGGAAGACTATCATGTAATTAATCTGAGACCAGAACATTAACGAAGAAGCAATTAATATGACTCAATATAGTCGTTTGTTAATAACTTCATGTCTATAATCACACCCAATACCTGAAGGATGGGTGGGCTGCAGCTACCAGCTAGCATAACGAATGGCTTTGCTAGTAGCGAGCGGCTGTCTTGGTATCTCATGAAGTTGTGTAAACACTAGTAATTACATGAAACCATGAACAATGTAATCTAGTTAGCAGTAGGTATCATGTAATGCTTATGGGCGAGACCTTGTCAAGCTAGCTAGGCTCAATGCCTTGTGTTAACATTAAATATAGATGAGCATCCTAGCCTTTCAAGGATGAAATTGATATATGGTCCCATCCCATGGCATATAACTAAACAGTAAAGAGCCAGTATTGGAAAGAAATTTTGAAACTCCTTTGTGCTAACGTGTGCCTATGATCTCCGGTTTCGCTGTGATTGCCACTCTTTAATTACGTGAGCCTCCCTCTACCTTTTTATAGGGCCTTTTCAATCCCCCTCTTGGGTCTCTCTCACTAACCTTTGCCGGCCTAGATCGGTTGAGCTGCCCGCTAAAGCCCCTAGAGGGAGTTTTCAGCTTAGATTTAACTTGGGCTGATTCGAATTTGAGCTTATTTAACACAAAAATGTTGAATTTTAAGGATGGATATCTTAAGCATTGGGTGGTCTTCTCCACTAACAAGTTCCTAGAGGGGGTTATATTGTAATGCTATTTTTTTGGATAGCATAGGAATCTTGGACTGGTTTTGACCGTAATTTTTTCTGAGAATTTGATCTTTCTCTCTCTTAATTGCTTTATTTTGGTAATCAAACCAAAAAAGATTGGAACTCGCCTTCACCAAACTCTGAAGTTTTAAGGGTATGGGGAGGACTAGCCCTTTTGTGTCCTCCTCGTCATTGGACTAATCAAACCCAATTCTTGATAATAAAACATCATGTTCTTACTACACCATTATTCCTCAAATGAAAATTTCTAAAAATAAGATACTTTGTCAAATTTCATAAAGCTTTACTCATCTGAACTAATGATACATTGATACATGCTTGTAAGAAGTATAAAAAAGACGTAATAATTAATTATGATAAAATGTGTAAAATTCTTTCTTTTATTCTTATTTTGCATAATCTTGACCATGATCTTAAGTGATAATTATTGTCGCACATTGTCATCATATCAACAATTTAAAATGAACTAACGGTTTTTTACTTTTACAATTAAAGGAAAGCTCGTCATCTTGACAATGTATGAAAAAATTGTTTCGTTAGTGTACAGCCGTTGAATTTAAAAATTTTCCATACCGACAATGTACAACAAAATCGTATTAACAATGTATACGAATTTATTGTCGATCTTTCTCTCTCTGAATATTTTATCTTCTATAGTAAGTTGTCACCTTGTCATCAATAGATTAAGCATAATTTGTCACTTTTGCTATCAAAAAGGATGAATGAAATTTCACATCGTTTTATCATAATTTTCACCATTAGTTAACTTTAATTGTTATCATCCAATGCAAAATGGTAAATGTGAGTAGTTTATAATAGCTATTGGTGCTTCTTTAAGAGGGGGATTAAGGGCAGCAATAATTATAGAAAATTTTAGGAATGGTTAAAATATAGAATATGAGAAATTTGGTTAAAACTTCAAAATTTAAATCTTCTAAAGAAAAATGGTACAAGGAACTGACTGAGGCATATGTCTATATCTTAAAGGGTTTTGGCCATATGGCCATATTTGAATAGCATTTTTAGTTGTAGAAATATAATGTTATAATTCATATTATCCCTTCAGTATATGGTTTCTTAACAAATAAGGTACTGTAAAATCATGGAAGGTAATTGTAGAAGATTCTGGAGTGTATATATGTTTATATGTATAAACATTCAAATTATAATTAGGTAGAGTCAAGTCAGCAACGGCTCAAAAGTAATAAATTAAAGGAGGCGGTTACATCTGAGACAAAGTGATTTTGCCAAATGTTCGCATCTTTGTCTCTGCACACGGCCATGGCTGCCACGTTCTTGCATGGCTCTATATCACCTTGAATTCATAACAAAAACGCATACACGCACTCACTTCCTCACCTATTATTTACAGAGGCCATGGACTCCCTTAACCCTCACACACAAGAAACATAGTTTCACTTATAAGCTAGCTAGCCTCTCTTCATATTTTCCAATCTGTGTTCCTAAGGAGATGGATAAGAAGCCTACCATGAAGCACAACCTTCACTTGACTTCTGTTGAGGGGGAACCCAAAACCCTGACCAAAGAGCAGTATGAGATAGCTCGGGTATCTTTAACCATTTTCGCTCTCTTTGTTATGAGATTTTTGGTTCAGGGGCATTGATTCTCTCGCACTCCATATTATATACACTCCACACATGTTACGTTTTAAAAATAAAAATTACTCGTGAAATTATGAACGTTGTGCAAATAAAATGTATATCAACAAATTTGAGAGAACTATTACCATTTTTTCTTTTCTTTCGTGTTTGCTTTCTATTCTTTGGCGAAGTTGTTGTTCAAGGCTAACACCATCACTATTCATTTGCAGGCTGCAGCTTTAATTGCATACATGCAGAAGAACGAGCTGCCCCCAGTAAGTATTCACTACGGTTTCGGTTTGGTTAGAACGAGAGTTTGGAGCAAATTAAGAAGTAAAATTATTGTTTCACTGCAAAATTTGAGAACATCACAGTATCACACTATCCTCGTTATGTTTTTACATCTCTCTCTCTTGCTACTGTTGTGAAACTTACACAGATCATGTTAAGAAGTTTATTGCTAATTATAAGCACCATGCAACTCTTGGGTACGTAGATATCGTTTTATTTTTTAGATGATGATGCTAAAGTAAACTGTTCTTTGGTAATAGATGATGACTCTGGAAGATGACAAACCGGAGACTAGTACCAAACCTGCTGAGACTGCAGCTGAAGATGCTGGGAAGAAGCCGATGCCTTGAGCTTAGGGTGTCACGGCCACTTAATCAGTTTCTCTGTGTGCTTAATTGTCTTTAATTTCAATGTTTTCATGCAGCTGTGTATGGCACTTTGATAGTGCATGCATGTGAAATATGAATAGTTCTGATGTAATGGTGGTCGTAGTGAAGACCCTTTCAAATGCGCCATAGGCGTTGGTGTGTCCTAGTTTTTTTCTGCACTAAATAAACATGTAATTTCAGCACAAAGAAATGATTATGTTTTAAATATGTGACGTTTTGCTCCTGATATAGAAATTCATCTAAAAATTAAAAGACTGATATTTGATACACACGTAGTAATTAATGCAAACAATTGTATACATATGCGAAATTTGCACTGAAATACAAAAATAGTGAAATCATGACTTCAAAACAAATTTTGTACATACAAATTTTACTTGTATACAGTTGTGTGCGAGAGTGCGTATGTAACAATAATTACCCCCCAAAAAATAATTCCTAATATGAAAATGAGTTATGCACTTATGCCAATTTTTTCACAGAAAATTTTACTCTCTTTTTTTTTTTTTTTTTTTCACAAATTCATTTTATTGGGATCCACCACAATTAAAAAATACATCATATTTGTGAAAAAGTCAGTGACACATTTCTTGTTTCTTTGGGTACCTATGAGTAACTTATTTGCATAGTATTTATTAAAAAATATAATTTTTTGGTAATTTTCATGTTAAATGTATGAACAAAATTTAGGTGTTCATTTGGAAACAACTTATTTACTTTTTTGTTAAAAGTATTGTAGATAAAAGTAAAAATTTAAATAAAAAATGTTGATTTTTTTTTGGCATGCTAAAGTACCATAGAAAAAAAAAAATAGAGTGAGACTTTACATTTACTTTTTATCATCACCAAAACACTAATCAATTTTTGCTGTAAGTGGGGATTGAATCTCAGATTCCTTATTTAACCATAAAAAACTTTAACAGTTAAACTAACTAAAATCCACATTAGATGATAAAGATAAGATTGAGTGGTTAATATAATATAATTGAACGGAAACTTATGATTTAAACTTTTGGATTTACTGGTGTTTTTTAACATGCTATATGCATGTCTAACAAAGAGGCTACTTCCTAAAAAAACAAAAAAAACAAAAAACAAAAAACAAAAAAAAAAAACAAAACAAAAACAAAGAGGCTACTTAGTGTGCATTTGGGATGAGCTGAATGTTTCAGCTTATTTTCACTTTCAGCTTATTTTTGCTACTATTTATGTGTCCCATTACATTTTTTGGTACTATTCATGAGTCTCACTGCACTATTCAGCTAATTTTTACATTTATCTATAGTACTTTTAACAAAAAGTTTTCAATTTTAGTTAAAAAAGTTGTTCCCAAAAGGATACTTTATGAGTTGATGCGTAACTCTTAAAACCCAAAAATCCAACATAATAGATGATAAAGAATTGTTCTAATTATGGTTGTTTATAATAGGAAATTTTTTTCAATTTTCATGTAGGCCGAGATCGGCCCAAATCAAGCTCTAAATGGGCTGAGACAGTATTTTTTAATGGGCTATTGGCGAAACCTAAATTTAGAGTATGCATATAATGTTATTTACCTCCCTAGCAAGGACTTGAGAAATCCCCTAGCCTACCTGCACCTAATTCTTAATTTTTCTTTTTTTGCTTGCGAAAATTCCAGAATCTATTGAAACAAATAACAGCCCAAAATTCAGAAAAATTAATTGATATCTTAGTTTGATAAAAGAAAGTAATTATTAAGAACAGACATAATAGGCTTGAACTATCTCTTGAAAAAAAAAATAATAATAATAACAGCCCAAGATCTCCAGACTTGCTTTGTAATGAATTCACAAGGTTCTTTTTCTATTTCGGCCCAAGAAGGTTCTTTGACAGGGCCTAAAATGCTTAAGACAAGCTAGTATATATTTGGGCCTTTTGTAATGAAAATGATGGTAGGCCCAAGTTTCTTCTGAAACTAGCAGTGAAGCCGAGACTAGCCCAGAGTGTGCTTGATATGGGCTTGAGGTTGGATATTGACATGGATATAGTTGGCACTAGTCCAACTTCTAGTACTTACTGAGCGTACCCAATTCCAAAGAACAATCAAGTTGAGTCAAACAATTGCACTTGTTTGATATGATTTTAATTTTTTCCTGCTTGATGTGATTACAGGTTGATTGATGACTTTTGCCAAGTTTTGATTTGGTGTATCGTGGATTTGGATCAGCTATTTGATTTTGTTTCTTAAACAATGTGGTTTGATATTGCCTTAATTAAGAGGAATTTTAAGATTAATGGAGAAGATGCTAGTAATTGTGAACTATGCCAAAGCAAGAGAATTAAAATTCAAAGTTAACACGTACCAAAACTAAATGGCTAAAGTCCAAGTGAAATCCAATGCTACTTAGTTCCAGGAAATTAAGTAATTGATAATTATGCTAAGATTTTTTTTTTAATAAAACAAATTGGCGCCTAAACAATTTACGCAATAATTAGATTGATGGCTAAGTAAACATACTAAACATCAAATGAGCCCAATGATAATGCATTAATGATAAAATAAAATGATTATGTACTAAAAACTAAATGAAACTTGTATAAAAAAGATTAATTAAAGTAGCATATTCTAAGGAGTAACTTATTGGCACGGTCATTTTCTAAAGCCCTACAAAGTAAGAGAATTTAATTACTAATGAACTACAATTAAAAGGGAATGATTTTTGTATAAGCAAGTTTATCAGTAGAGAGTGGTGTCCATTTCTTGTAAATTCCTCTATTTATACTTGAGATTCTTAATGGTTACCGGCAGTTATTTCATCACGTGTGTCTCTCTCTTTAGACTTGAATGACGCTAGGTTTGATTCTTGTTGTTGCTTGTAACTTCTAGGGTTGTTTTGATGATTTTATTTACTGCTATTAAATTTGAAAACTGCCACATATATGCATGATTTTAAAAATTAGACCGCCCGGTTATACCTGGAACCAAACACCAATCGGGTATAGTTGTTATACAAAATTAGAAAATCATAAAAATACTACTATCATTTATGTCCCACTTGATCTCTTTAGTTCAAGTGGTACCTATCCAAGGTACTAAATGTGGTAAAGATAAAAGGCTTTTTTCTTTTTAATTTCTTTTTTATCTAAAGTTCATGTGCAAAAGGTAACCAAATGCAAAAAGTACAAAATTAGAAAGTGCAAAAGGTAACCAAATGCAAAAAGTACAAAATTAGAAAATCATAAAAATACTACTATCATTTATGTCCCACTTGATCTCTTTAGTTCAAGTGGTACTATCCAGGTTATCAAAAAAAAAAGTGGTACCTATCCAAGGTACTAAATGTGGTAAAGATAAAAAGCTTTTTTTCTTTTTAATTTCTTTTTTATCTAAAGTTCAAGTGCAAAAGGTAACCAAATGCAAAAAGTATAACTATAAAAAGAATTTAATAACAAATTTCACACGTGATGATGTGATAGTTTGTAATTGGTGTGCCATAAAATAATGATAACAATGAAATTTGTTGTGCATGTAGCATTACTCAACCAGATCATTTGGTTGTAAAACACTTTATAGCATCAATCCCTATCAACCAAGTCGTAGCTAAGATGTCTAGCCAACAAAAAAAAGGAACGAAAAAGGCAATTGACAATTGGCCAAAGCCACACGGACCCATAGCCATAGTACCTCAAAAGGTAATTAGCTTTTCCATTCCATGTTGACCATCCCAGCTCTAGAAAATTTGCTGTGATCACAAGCTATAAAAATCACGTGATGGGCTTTGGTTACTATAGCTTATTCCTTTTTTTAAAAGTTTATAAGTTTATTCAGCTACCCCAAAAAAAAAAAAAAAAAATTCTTGTACATTTGAGCTCCATGGCAATTTTTAGACCACATGACATGGGTTTTAATTAACATGAGATTGAATAATCAAAACCGGTTTTGAACTGGACCAGAAAAAAAAAAGTTTGTCATGCTAATTATTTGTTTGGCTAAAGTTTCATTTACATACTTTATATCCATGCTCAAGTTTAATGTTATCCATGACAGAGGAAACTTTGTCAGTATTATCTACGCATGAACTCCAATCCAATATAGAGAGTTTTAGCCTTCTAGAATTGATATACAAACTAATACTATCAAGAATGTTTCAGAACTTTTTTTCAAAAAAGAAAAAGTATGTTTCAGAACTCATCTTTGCTTTCTTTAGCTAGGCAATTTTTAAACTACAACTATATATAATGTTAAAAATACCTAACATATTCCTGATGGGGTTGTCCAAAAGATTTTAATGGCTAACAAACACTGCAAAGGTTATATTAGCCGTTAATATAACCCTTGAAGCGTTTGCTAGAACTAATATACACTAGTGTATACTAAAACTTAAAAAGTGTATACTTCAAAGCGTTTGCAAGTTATTAAAACTTAGAAAGTGTATACTAAGAAATTGTCTTTTCTTTGTGGATTTTAATGGCTAACAAACAATAGTGTATACTAAAACATATTGTTTTGTTTGTTAGCCATTAAAGTCCACAAAGAAAAAGTAATACAATTTCTTAGTGTATACTAAAACGTATTGTTTTGTTTGTTAGCCAATAAAATCCACAAAGAAAAGACAATTTCTTAGTGTATACTAAAACGTATTGTTTTGTTTGTTAGCCATTAAAATCCACAAAGAAAAGACAATTTCTTAGTGTATAACTTGCACACACAGAATACTAAAGCTTTCTTAGCACACAATCTATTCCATTCAACCAACTGGCTAATGTCTCGTGTGATGCATGTATACACTATAAATTCATTTTGAAGATTTTTATAAAAAAATACTTTACCACTTAGGTATAATACTCATTATGAGTTATAATATTTAGGAAATTAATCCTAATTATACAACATGCCTTGCAAAGAAGATAAATGTAAATTTTATTGTTATTATAATTAGGAATACGAACTTATTTCTTAAGAGAATTGAAAAATATTTAATTTATTTCCACTATGTGAAGTACACAATAATTTTTTATTTTATTTTATTTTATATATTCTTGATTGAATGTTTTCTTAAATATGTTTTTCCCCCTTTTGCTTAATTTCTATTTCAATTGTTGTCAAAGTAACGAAACTCAAGTAAAAATACCATATTTCTAATCAATTGTTTCTCATATAAATTTTAGAAACATAACTATGAAATTTGTTTTATATAAATATTAGATATAATTAAAAAGTAAAAATAAATGTACTAACCCATTAAACCGTTTTTAATGACATAGCACAAATTTTGGCTACTACAACTTTGGTTTTTTTTTTGATACACAACTTTGATGGTTGATTTCAATATTTATATATATATATATATATATATATATATGTTATCAAAATGAGTTGAAATATGTAAATTATTGATAGAAGATCACATTGCTTTTTTATTTCTAAGTTTTATTTCTTCTTTTTTTTTAAAAAAAATTAAAAAAAAAAAAAACATTGGTTTGACATGCATGGTTTTTTTTTTTTTCACATGCGTATTAAGAATGTACATAATCCACTACCATGATTTTAAATATATTAAACCCATTAAAAGTTATTGAGTATTGTAACTTTTTGTATCAAATAGTAGATGACATTTGTTTGATATGAAATTTGACATATATATATTTTTTTACATGTGTGTTAAGGATAATGAGAATATATGTCATCCAACACCATGATTTTAAATATATTAAACCAATTAAAATTATTGAGAGGTGTAACCTTTTGTATTAATGGTAAATAACATATGTTTAACATGAAATTTGACTTGGGTGTTTTTTTACACATGCGTATTAAGGATAATAAGTATGTAAGTAATCCAAAATCATAGTTTAATTTAAATTTTTTGTTGAAAACAGCCTTGTCATTCATTCAGATAATTGCATGGAATTAGAGTATAGAGCTTCTACAACTGGTGGGGGGGTTTCCTCCACCCAGATCATCTCCTCATATACATTTTTCGCATGTCTAGCTAAATATTAAACCAATTAAAAGTTATTGAATAGTATAAACATTAACAAAAAGTGATGTTTTCTCTAATATTTTGTATAGAAATATGAAAATTGAAAATTTATGATAGTTATTAATACAAATTTATTTTGATTGTGCTTGTGTATAAAATATTAAACAGGATTAGGATATTTATTAATGGGTATTTATTATGATTGTGTTTTTAAATGGAACAATTAAATATATTGTGGGGAGATGAGGATCCAAAGCAGTTAATAAAATAGGCAAGGGCATTTCCGAGGAGGGGAACTTTGCGAAGTATCCTTAGAAAGAACTTATTTAACCAATAAGGAGTTCGGAATGTTGTAGTTGATAAGGGTGCCGAGGGCTCCTACTTCACCTCGAAAGGCTGAGAATTAGGAATGATGGGAGTACGGTGCAATCCTAAAGGGGACAAAAGTAACTTGGTATTGAACAAGGAAAAAAAGAAAAAAGGAAGCACAAGGTAGCCATTCCCTCTGCATTAAATGCACTGCAACCACTTAGGTGGTCACATTAATGGAGAAATGACCATGAACAGTGTTCCCACAGCTAATATTTTGGTGTAAAAACCTTCTAATAAGGTCTTGATGAGACAAGTATCAAGAAAGTCTGATCATGACCCTCCAAATGTAAGATTCAAATGCATCTTTGCTAAGTTATATAAAGCCAAGAAGTTCCTAAATCAAGGGGAGGCCTAGTTTTGAGAGAGAAAGAGAGAAAAATCATCAAATTGTAATACCATCCTCAGGCTAAGCCTGAGGACGAACACTTAGCCATTTCTAAGCTATATTCAGTTGAATATTAATCACTACACACGAAGTTTTGATCGGACTTTCATCTTTTGTCTTATAACGGGTAAAGTTGACCTTGCATCCTATCTCTATAAATTCATTGTGTGAGCGAATAGTAACTGGATCACGATACAATCATAAATCCTCTGTTTCACTTTTTGCCTGCCCACATATATGATTATGGTACTTATTAATAGTTTTTTTTTTAATACAAGATAGAAATTCTATTATAATTTAATTTAAGTGTATATGTGTGTGACCCTTGACCCCTTGCACCTCGTCTCCACCTTATAAGAACTTTGTACTTGTAGAGTGACCATTACACTAAAAGTGCGCAGTGGTATAGATATTTAGAATATAGAGAACATGTAATCTAACGGTGATATTTTTGAAATATTAATTAAATAAAAAGTAATTAGGTCGTGTAACATAACTGAAAATTACACTAGGTTTAATCAAATATGATTTTATTTTATTTATCAAAAAATGATGTTTTCTCTATTATTTTGTATAGAAATATGAAAATTGAAAATTTATGATAGTTATTAATACACATTTATTTTGATTGTGCTTGTGTATAAAATATTAAACAGGATTAGAATATTTATTAATGGGTATTTATTATGATTGCGTTTTTAAACTGAACTATTAAATATATTATTATGGTACTTGTAGGGTTACAATTTGCGGCCCAAGTCCAAAATGTATGGAGTCTTGGCCCAATAAGCCCAATACAATGAATTTGTAGAGAATGGGTCAAAGAATTAGGTCTTAATGAGTTGGGCAACGGCTAATATTGAATTGCATGACGATCAAACACGATGCTAATATCAATAGACTTTCAGTCCGAGGAGGTTAAACCTGTATATAATGATCACTTTTGGGTATCAGAGTGATTTAGATTGCTATAATATTTTTTCACTCTCAATTTTCCCATCCTCTTCTCATGGAGGGTCTCTCACATTATATAACTCCTTTTGGATCATCTTGATTCTACACTTATTGATCATCTGAGTCCCTACTTGAGTGTCCGTCCCATCAGACACCCGTTTCAGTTTTCTGTGAGTTGTGGTAGCCAAGGCAACACTGTTCAAAGGTCTTCTCCACATAAATGCGGCCAAAAAAGTAGCTGCAATGCATTTAATGCGGTGGTAGCAGTTTTTCCTTAGATATTTTGAGTTTCCTTCCTTCTCGTATGTTCATGGGGCACATTTCTATTTCTATTGCTATAGCCTTTTGGATGGTCACTTTAATTGCTACATACTTGGACTACATTCGTCGTATCCGAGGAGGGATTTCTCATCGGATCACCTTCCATTTATCCCCCGCTTATGAGACTTTAACTGGGAATCCCTTAATAACTATTTGCTCCTCCTCGGACTTGTCAATGTTCTCGGACAAGGTCCAAGGCCCAATACACTATTTTGGGCCCTAGTTCCTACAGTACTTATTAATAGTTTTTTTTCCTAAGGGTATATGTGTGTGAACCCTGGCCCCTTGCACCTTGTCCCCATCCCATAAGAATTTTGTACTTGTAGAATGACCATCACTTTAAGGGTGCGCAGTGGTATAGATATTTAGAATATAGAGAACATGTAATCTAATGGTAATATTTTTAAAATATTAATTAAATAAAAAGTAATTAGGTGGTGTAATATAATTGAAAGTTACACTAGGTTTAATAAAATATGATTTTATTTTATTTATCAAAAAATGATGTTTTCTCTATTATTTTGTATAGAAACATGAAAATTGAAACTTTATGATAGTTATTGACACACATTTATTTTGATTGTGCTTGTGTATGAAATATTAAATAGGATTAGAATATTTATTAATGGGTATTATTATGATTGTGTTTTTAAATGGAACTATTAAGTATATTATTATGCTACTTATTAATAATTTTTTTTTTGTACAAGAAAGAAATTCTACTTTAACTTGAACTAACTGTATATGTGTGTGAACCTTGGCCCTTTACACCTCGTCCTCATCCCATAAGAATTTTGTACTTGTAGAGTGACCATCAAGTTAAGGGTGCGCAGTGGTATAAATATTTAGAATATAGAGAACATTTAATCTAGCAGTAATATTTTTGAAATATGATTTTAAAATATGAAAATTGAAAATTTATGATAGTTATTAATACACATTTATTTTGATTGTGCTTGTGTATGAAATATAAAATAGGATTGGGATATTTATTAACGGGTATTTATTATGATTGTGTTTTTAAATGGAACTATTAAATATATTATTATGGTACTTATTAATAGATTTTTTTTTTTAATACAAGATAGAAATCATATTATATATAATAAAAGTTGGGTTTAGACGCTGTGGTTGGCGTAACCACATTGCAAAAATTTTATTACATTTTTAGATTTTTAAAAGACTAAAAAGAATAGTATACTACCAGGACTCTAATTCATTTTTATCATTAAGTAGTTTATCTCTTTAAATAAAAAATAAAAAAAAATAAAAAATTGCTTAACGTCTACTTCATGTAAGATTGTAGGTATAGATTAATAAAAAAATATACAGATATTATTATTAATTTTTTACAAATTTTTTTTAGTTGAATAATCTTGATACTTATCTACTACTACTTCTCAGTCCTCAGAGTATATCTATTTAATTGACATTACTAAGATAGACTCACGTGTTCCTATTCCAATCGAAGTTGAACCCAAAAGCCAGTTTCTATTTGTGAGTTTCTCTCTCTCTCTCTCTCTCTCTCTCTCTATATATATATATATATATATATAGATATATATAGTTTTGTTTGTCTTTTGTTGGCTTTTCTATTTGGTTAGAATGATTCTTTTGTGAAATTTCTTGTGCAAGTGAAGTGAGTATTCTAACAATGTGACAATAACCCATGTTTTTTTATGCTGATTTTGTAAATGGGTATTCCCCAAAATGGTTTATTACTAATAATTATGTGAGTTTGATTGTGTGTGTGAGGTTTTATGCGATAAATTTGATCTGGGTATTTCCTGAATTTACATGGGTGTGTGACTTTTTGATTATTGACAGATGATAGATTATTCTAAAATTCCTTTGTTACTATATATTGCAGAGGAGTTTGCCTGAGAGTATGAAGATGAAGGCTGGGAAGATTTTCTTGCTTCTTTGTTTGAATGTGATTACCATTGGAGTGGTAAAGAAGCTCCCTTTTGTGTTTTGTTCCTTACATCTTCGATTTTTTTTTAAACTGCTTCATGTAAGATTGTGGGTAAATTAATATTAGATTTTTGATTTACAAGTAAGTGTATCTCTAAAAAAAAAAAAATGAAATAAAAAACTGCAGATTAATATTAGATTAATCAGGACTATAATTCATTCATATTTCAAATTCAAAAAATTAGGACTCTAATTCATTTTTATCTCTAATTCATTGTTATCATAAAGTAAGTGTATCTCTTTAAAAAAAAATACGTATTGCTTCCCGTATTTTTTTTATTAACTTTAATGTAAACAAAAAAAAAAAAAACAAAATAAAAAACTAATAACAATCACTCTAATAACGTTAACTATTTTTTTGGGATAAAATATAAAAAAGAAAATTACGTAATTAACCTAAACTTCTTAATTAGGTAACTTCAAGGAGTTTAGAGTATTTGATTTTTACTTGGACTCCTTTTCTAGGTGGAGTATGTATATATATACACCGATAATTAGTTGGTGTAGTTTTTCTACCCATAATCATGTAGGTATGTATTTTTTACTCTAATTTTTTTATTATAATAAATTAAATACGTTTTATGTATTTGTTGCCTTTTTGTTTAAGCTAATTTCCTTTTTTTTTTTTTCTTTCTTTTTTTGAATGGGTAATTTCCTTATGTTTAATCTAATTCATAAGTTAATGGTTTGATCGAATTTAATTATTTTGTTGTCCAATATATATGTAAGTTGTCATAGTAAATTCCAATCATAGACTATTAAATTTACATACAATTTTGCAATCTATATGGTACTTTGTTGTTGTTGTTGTTTTTTTTTTTTTTTTTTTTTTTTTTTTTTTTGTCAAAAAAGATTTCAAGCATCCTAAGAAAGGTTTGTAATCTAGATGTAGAACTTTGCAATTTTTTTTTTTTTTTTTTTTAATTAGAACAAAGGTTTTATTCCTCGAATAGTTCTATCTTTAAAAAGTTGCCAATTTTATGTTATTTTGTCTAAAGATTTTAATCATTAATATTATTGTTAACAATACTGCAAATCACTTATATTGTAGATTCATTAGATATAAAATTCATATGCGAATAGTTTGATACATGTAACTACAAATGATATTATAACACAATTGGTATGTTAGAAGATAATTTTGTATTAAGGTGCTACATTTTATATTTGATGGTTATTATAGCAATGCAATTTATTCCTTTTTTTATAATAATTAATTATTTGGTTATAGTAATTATATATATTCTACAAGTTTTAACATAAAACTGTGCAACACACGGACATTACATATCATATACTATATAATAAAAGTTGGGCTTAGGAGTCGTGGTTGTGCCACGTGACTTCACCAAATTGTAGAAATTTTGTTAGATTTTTAAAAATATATATAATTTTTTTTTTTGGTTTCACACTAATTGTTCATATCAAAATTAATTTTAAAAAAAATCATAGTACACGTATACAACTACTAATATCAATCTTTGATTCTATTTTTTTTTTTTAAACACCTCATGGATAGCAAAATTATAATTGTTCTTATTGATTTTTTCTATACATCTCTATCAATTTTTAGATAAATATAAAAACTTAGTTGTTGTTATCTTTTATTTAAATTACATATGATTTTTAATTAAACCGTGCATCGCACGGGCATAATACTAATTTTACTCTAACTTAATAAGATATATGATAGATTTGTGTTTGAGGGTTTTGCTTCAACAAAAACACTTATGTTGATTTAAAATAATTTTAATATCAAAGAATTATGAGTTATCCTATAAAAAATTTAGATGTCCTAAATTTAATGGTAAATTACAATTTATCCCGTATTATTTGGCCTTATTGCAATTTAGTCTAAAACATGTCTTTATATACATGCATATATATATATATATGTGTGTGTGTGAGCCTATGGTTCTAATATTTTTTAATATGAGAATCCAACTGTTTAATAAAAAATTCCTGTCTTCGCTTGTGCTCTTCAATAAAAAAATTGGGACTTATAATTATATATAAAAGCTATTTACACTAAAAAGAAAAAAAAAAAAATCCAAACATTTTTGCAAATAATTTAGAGTTTTTGGCCTCTATAAATTACATTTTTAATGATATTACCAAGATTATTATTATTATTATATATTTTTTTAAATCTAGATGCGCAAGTGTGAACGATTAAAGGTACGTTTGGATACAACTTATTTTTGCTAAAAACTGAAAATACTGTAGCAAAATAATTTTTAAATGTGTAAATAGTACCGTGTGTTCTATTTTTAATGAAAAAATGGCTGAAAAATAAAGTTTGTGGGACCGTAAACAGTACATGAATACACTGTTTATGGGAGAATAGTCAAAAGTTTCGGCTTGAAAAAAAAGAAAGGAAAAGGAAAACGCTGAAAGTTCCAAACGGCAAACGCACTATCCAAGCCAGGCTAATTATGTCCCTCTTGTCGGATGATAGTTACGAATGACTGGTTGATAAACCCACAAACAAAAACTCTAAAGTGGTCTTCCGACATGTTATCTTAAGACTCACTCTATGAGGTAATCTCCTTAAGATTTGTAAACGATTGCTCATCACTAAAAATCAACCACTCCAGAAAATACTAATGGCATTGTCGTCGTGTTTATGTTGAGCCAACCCCCAACCAAACCCTTCAAAGGCTACATATGCTAGCAGATAAAATCCCGCGTACAATGCTGCATATTAAATTAATTGTCTCCTTCAGGCGCCTTTAATTGAAACCTGACAATTCCTTGGTGAAGCGGCAATCATCCACCGCCACAAAATATATAAATATGTATAAACCAAAATATTTATAAACTTAAGCAAAAGCAACATAATTAGGAGGACAGAGCCTATGATAATACAGATCCATTTTATTATGATAAAGCAAAATACATATTTACATAATGAACGCGATAAGATAGTAATGAACACGATAAGATAGTAAAATCTTAATCCAATATAGGAAAAAAAAAAAAAAAAACAGAAAAAAAAAAATGGAAATCTATTCAAAAGACATATCCCCAGATTCAGTCAACATTCTACATTTTGTTTGTACCATGATCTGTGCCTTCTAAAATAGCATTGTCTCAATACTAGATTATTAGGAACAAAGTAAATATTCAGCACTAATAGAACTAAATTTTTGATACTGAAGGCAGAGCACGATTAAAGAAAATGATTGGGAGTACAGTCCCAAGCCTCCAAAAGGGCAGAAGCTACGAGTCTATACGTGGCTATTCTGAGCACCGTTTGTGTTGGGTTTATCAGGAAGTCCCAGCTCCACAGATACTGCAGAGGTGCTTTTGATCTCGTTTTCGCCCTTGCCCTTGCCCTTGTTTTTACGGTAGATAAAGTACAGAATCAGCTGCAGGGCCCCAAGAAAAGAACCGAACCCATTGTTCACCTGCAACAACATTACACATTTCCATAAGAGCGAGCAGTGTATATTATACACACTCAGTTATACATACATTTACATCCATGTGAAAAATCAACTGAAATTGTAACTTGAGGTCACAGTTTCCAAATTAAAAAACATGACTTTTAAGTCAGTTTTTATTTCGCTTGTGTGTAATAGCTTTTTAAAAAATTAATACACTATATTGGTATTTTTTTTATAAGACACCATATTGGTACTTGTTTTGAAACTGAGGGAACTTTAGCAATGCAATTTCATTTTTATTTATTTTTGAGATAGCAGCTTCAAAATTTGGGAACTCAGGCTGTAAATTGGCCATGCCTAAGCTCTTTCTGGAACACAAATTTTCTTACTAGGGATATGCAAACCGATAATGTTAAGGAATTTTATATATGGGCATTGAGAGGATCTAAAATAACATTAAAATTTGTAAAAGATACTAACATATTCATTAAGGAAATAAAAAAATATTTATGACTTTTGGAAAAAAGAGAGCAACTTTAAATAGAATAGAATAACCGAAAAAATACATGTGACCAGTCTCGATTAGTTTGTTAAAAAAATTTATAATTGGTCTTAAACTTTTGGAGTATGATGATATATCCACAATATTCCAATATTTCCATTTCCCAAGACATCTTAGCCATACAACGAAGCATTTATAAGATAATAGTTAAGGAATTGAGAGAACATGCTTACATATACAAAAGGGTCATTGCCGAGCAGACCATAGATAAACCAGGAAGTGCCGCACAAAAAACAAAACAGCGACAGAAAAAATGGCATGAATTCAACACTCTTTGTCGTAATCACAGTCCTCTGCATATACATATAAAACCCATATAAGTTCATGCACCAAAAAGTATGTATAACCAAACTTTTTTAGGAAGCATAATTGTATGTTTAACTTTAAGACAAATACTAATATACTGGTAAAATTTTATATACAATTTTTTAAGTACTGTATTTAAGATTTGTATATGATTAAATTTAATCATTATTAAAAAAATGTAAAACTATTTTTGTCAAATTGGTCAACATAATCATGCGGTTGAAATCAATTTGACAACCTAAGCGGCTAGGATACAGTACTTAGGAATTAGGATACCATACCAAAATTTTGTCTTATAGCATTATATTCTGAAAATGGCCTAACATAAAGAAATGGGCCAAAGCTGCACACTTTCCGTGACCAAGCTATCAAAATAAGTTCTATCAAAAGTGCGTTTTGATAAAATTTATTCTATTAAAATTGAAAATTAAAAATAATGTAATAAAATAATTTTTAAACATATAAATAATATCGTGAAATCTATTTCTAATGAAAAAGTTATTGTAAAATTTATGGGACTCATAAATAGTACTGTTAAAATATCAAAACATGCGGCTGAAAAAAAAAAAAAAAAAAACACGCAAACGTGGATCCGCGTTTGTGGATCCAAACGGATACTGAAAATAACTTCTTTTTTGGAGTGATCATACTGAAAATAACTGAAACTGGGTCCAGTGGCTGAGGCATAATCTTTGAAACCAAATCAATCAGGGTCCAGTCAATTCCTTCATTAAATATTTAACAAGTAGTAAAAAATCAAGAAATAGCTTAAGAGTTAAAACTCACCATGATTGACAGAGGTGAGCCATACATGATTATGGAGAAAACGGCAGTAGCAAAGCCACAGAAGAGCTTTCTGGTATTGCCATGCAAGGCTAGGAGGGAGATCAAGGCCACGGCTGCGAAAAAGGTGAGCACAAACGCGAAGAGCCCCAAAATCTTGGTTTTTTCTTTCTTTGGGGCATAGACGATGAAGATCAACACATATATGACCTCTATTCCTGCACCAGTGCCATTGATTGTTGAAACTAAAAGATTGTTTTTTGACACAAAGGGTAGGCCATACCTGTTCAACATTTATTTCATGTATAAAATCAGTAATTATAAGACAATTGAACTAGACAACTCTGAAAGGAAATCATTTTGGACTATTGGCAGCACAATTAATTAAAAAAAAAAAAAAGGAGGAAAATTTCAAAAGATTTTATGGTTCATATTTTTGATTTTTTGTTATTTTATTTCTTTACAATTTAAAATTGAAGGAACTAGCAGATCGAGAGAATGTTTCTTTGAAAAAAATAGAGACAATTTTGAAAAAGGTCTAAAATTTCTTATGAATGACACACCAATTGAAATTTTAGTTACTAAAGAAACAAATATTAAACAGTTCCATGCACAGTACAGAATAAATTAACATTAATCAACCAAGCATTAAATTTCATTTTCCTAAAGCAAGAAACGTGGAACCAAAATTGTCATCCTGTTTAATTGCTATCCAAGACTCCCAGTCCAACCGACCAACACAGAGGCCCCTGAATGCCCGGATGGCCATGAAATTAACATGAATTAACTATAAAATCCCCATCATTATCATCACCATAATAATAGTAATTAAAGACACTCATAATCCATGACAAAAACAGAGAAGTATAGGGGTTAAAAAGAGGTAACAAAGGAAGAAAAGAAACAATAAAAATTAAAAAGAACCCGGTTGATGAAACAAGAAGCATATATTATATACCAAGCAGAAAGAAGGCAGTTGAGCAAGGTCATCACGTATGGAATGCCGGAAAACTGTTCTGTGGACTTGGTCTTTATAATCCTCCAGAACGTTATCCTACAATACGCACCAAAATTATTCACAATTCCTCACATGAATTACACAGATTAACAACTTCTCAGTAATAGAATATGTCAGATTAATCAGATATATATAATATAAAGACTAAAAGAAGGTAGAAAAGATTGTAAAAACATGTCCAAGAATCAAAGAGATCAACACCCTTTTGCAGAAAAGAGTTAAAAAGGACCAAAAGTTGGCAACTTTATAAGAGCCAAAAGGGGTTCTCAAATGATACATACATTGGAGCCAAGAAGAGGAACAGAGCAGTAACATTTCCTGCAGAGAAAGATAACAAAACAGAGGAACCATAAGTCCAAAATGCCAAGAAAGAAGGAAAGAAACGCAGAGAAATTCAATACAACCCACCAAAGATTCCGAACACCAAATGCGCATTTTTTTGCATTTGGTTCATTGTTTCAATACAAAATCTACAAACAAGAAATAGAATCCAGATGAGGAATCAAAGCCTTGAGAGAAATCAGATATCAGAATACCAGAGCTGAGAATTGAGAGGTGCACAATAACAGAAGCACATGTGTTTATATAGAGGAATACAAAAAATTAACACACAGTGATTAACATCTATTTGGATTCTGGAACACAGTAGATTTTTGAAGTTGGTCTTATCCCCTATTCTGTAGGTAAGCTTTTGAGTAAGGAATTTGTCTTTACTTTTGGTAGTATGAAACAAGAACTGTCCTCTTCTTTAAAAAAAAAAAAAAAAATCTCATTATTCAACTTATTTTTGTTATTTATAGGTTTCACTGTATCTTTTAATACTATTCATGAACTTACTGCAGAAACGGAGGCAGAGATGGTGAGGGGGGCACCTGCCTCCCTTGACTCCTAAAATTTTCATGTATATGTAACCTTAATTCTCAAGGAGTTCCACGCATAGAGAAAAAAACAAAAAAAAAAGAATTCCCAGTTGGTTGAAACAAAGTAGATTTGACACAAAAAAAGGTTTTCTCAAACATCAAATCTACTACCTTGTCACCTATTTTACTATTCTTGTAGGTAGCTTTTGTCTTGTCCCAAGTTTGACACCTGTATTACAATTTTTTTCCTTTCGATTATTTTTTTCACCATTTTCACTATTAATTATACTCTTTACAGTATTTTATTGTCGATTGATGCTAGAGATATTACAAATTTTACTACTTATATCTTACGAATTGATATGTCACTAACTACAAAAAATAATTTCAAACATTTATTCATTATATATTGTTTAAGTAATACCAATAACATTTTTACCACATCAGTCTGTAAACATTTTGTTGTAAATCTTGTAGTATGAATTAATTATTTTTTAAAATTTATTTTAATAATATAAAATGTATTTATTTTCTTACAATTGTTTATTTATTTTGTTATTATTATCGATTAATATTTTTTAGATCAATTTCACTTTAAATAATATCTTTTAATTTTGCCTCCTCTGAGCTAAAATTCTGGCTCCGCCACTGGCTCACTGTATTATTTTTGCTAATTTTTATTTTTATTTACAGTATTTTTGACAATATATTTTTAATTTTAGCAAAATAAACTGTATCTAAACAGATGTAAGTATTTGGTGAAACTGTGAAAAGTCGAAGGGTTAAAAGTTAAATCTAGTAAAAAACGTGGGCATCATAGGTTTATTCCAACAAATAGTGTTCTTACCAAATAATTTATTTATTTATTTATTTTTTATATAAAAAAAGTGAGAGTTAGGTGGAAAAATGTGGAAAATATCACACAGTTGATTTGAGGCATGAGTTATATCTTAAAAAGCACGTTATGCATGTCGGCTAGTGCATACTTTACCATTTACTCACATAACAACTTATTATTATTATTTTTTTTATAATTTTACTTAATTACTTCTCAAAAATATTCACCTCTAATTATTTATTCTAAATTATATTTTAATAAATTATTAATTTTTTAATTTATTAAAATAATTTTTTTCTCTTCAGGTATCACAACCACTATCTAATTTCTTTCTTCATTATCCAAAAATGCTAAGAAAAAATAAAAAAGTTGAAATATACAACAATAGTGCTTACGCATATTTGCACAAATACTGCAGTAAAAGCGGAGAATTACCGGATTACCATGACATGGTTGAGTTGAGGTTTTATCTTGGGAGAAAACATGGAGAGAGAGAGAGAGAGAGAGAGAGAGAGAGAGAGAGAGAGAGAGAGAGAGAGAGAGAGAGAGAGAGAGAGAGAGAGAGAGAGAGAGAGAGAGTGTATTTGTCCTTTACTTTCCACTATTCGAATTACTCTTTGTGGTAAATTGGTAATATGATCCAACAACTAAAAGATTCTTACCACTAGATATTTGGGTTGTGCTACCACTAAAAAAGAAGAAAAAGCGGGTACATTTTTGCTTACTAGCTACAGAAAGTAACAACTTGCTACCTAAAATTTATTGTAAAAATGTTGTAGATGTAGTATTTTTTTTTTTTTTAGATTGTGTGATATTAAATATTAAACGAGGAGTCTTACATCCCTAACATTTTCATAATAAATTTTAGGTGTCAATTTATTATTAGTTTTTATTTGGGTCACCACAGACATCACTATTTTATTATTTTTTTTTTAATCTACGTACCACTAATAATTTGTCACATAAGTTTTGTTGTGAAATTATTATGTCGCTAGTATTTCTCATATTAAATTGCCATGTATGAAGTAAAATAGTAACTGGGAAGTTCATATATATATATATATATATATATATATATAAACATAATTAAAGCCAAAGTTGAGAAAAAAAAATTCAATTAGATTCTAAATTGGATTCCAATTATTGCCTAATTTTGCATCACATGTCCTATTTAAGTTTTTATTTTTTTTTATTTTTTTATTTTTAAAAATTTTGTTCTAGGTGAGTTAATGTTATGCAAAAGATGAAGAATCTAATATAATTAAATAATCAAAAACTTAATAAACAAAAAAAGAGGAAAGAATAAACTTGTAAGGTCTCGATTTACAATCCAAGCCCAAAACTTATGGGATATTGGCCCAATGAGCCTAATACAATAAATTTGTAGAGAGTGGGTTGAAGAACTTGGCCCTAATGAATTGAAAAACGGGTAGATTTGATTTGAATGACAGTCAAACACAAATAAGAGATTTTGATCTTAATATACTTTCAGTCCGAGGAGGTCCCCATTTGTATAAATTAATCACAGATGGATACAAAGATAATTTAGATTGCTACAGTGTTTTATCTCTATTTTTCCGACCTCCCTCTCTCATAGAGGGTCTTTCACATTATATAGCTCCCTTTGGGTCATCTTGGTCTTACACTTGTTGATCATCTGAGCCCCTACTTGAGTATCCGTCCCATTAGACACCCTCTCCAGCTTTCTGTGAGTTGTGGTGGCCAAGGCAGTACTGTTCGGAGGTCTTATCCACATAAATGTGGCCAAAAAAGTAGCTGCAATACATTTAATGTGGTGGTAGTAACTTTCCCTTAGATATTTTTGGGTTTCTTTCTTTCTAGTATGCTCGTAAGGCACGTTCTTATCATGGGAGTTTCTTGGAGGGTCGCTTTAATTGTCGGAATACATATCTGAGTTGTATTCATCACATCCGAGAAGGAGTTCCTCCTCGGATCATCCTCCACTCGTCCCTTACTTATGAGAGGTGGGCAAAGTTGTCATTCCAATGATCACCTTTATAGAGGGAGGAATGACGCTTCCCATTGGTAGGATAACTAGAGATTATCTACTCAACCATAGGTTATGCCCACATTAGTGCGCCGCCAATATGTTTAGAGTCTTAGGGTGTGTAGACGCTTTCAATGACCAGATGAACCTTGGTCTTACATGGCACAACGTTGCTCATTTGTACGAGTGCCATTCCCTTACCGGGGGATATTACCTCAAATCTCGATCAGACGAGGTGAGATTAATATCTTGCCTTACTAAGTCCAACAAAGGCTTGAAGGACGATTATCTGGTCGTCTCTGGGGAATGGCACGACGGTTTTCACTGCCCAGTTAGGACAGGAATACCAAGTGGGGTACCCTAAGATCGGGTCTCTCGGCCGGGACCTTAGTTTTTTGAGCTCTCCCTTTACTTACTTTTAGAAATTTGTCTTCTCGAATAGTGTTATTATTGAATTAACCACAATTACCTTCTTGGATGTTTTTGCAGATAAAGATCACGTCTCTTCGAAGCTTAGTTTGGTCAACGTTCCCAGGCTCAACTTTTTGCTGAGGTTAGAAATATTCGTGAGTGAAGATAATCAGTTGCGGGCTGCTCACCTCATCTTAGGTTACAAGCCCTTGTCATGCATATACCAGGACGCAGGCCAAGCACTAAGAGCAGGTAACCTTAGGCTCGCTCGGATAGACGTCTCCAAACCGGGGTTCCTAGCGAGGCGGGATCTCCCACCTATGGTATTGCTCGTTCAACGGAACCCTCCACCATTCGCAATACCACTTCGGCAGGTTTCGTTTGAAGTGGCAGCAGCAACAGAAGAGATAGCCTCTTCCTTACGTTTGTTACTTAAAGAGGAGATAGACAGATTTCACTTTGCAGAGGAAGAGAGAACCCTAGAGAAGCCCGTGGAGCTTTTGGATTCTAAGACTGAGTCCGACAGGCTTTCCACGGCTCATCGCCAGAACAGACGGTTGCTTTAGTTGATACAAGCTCCGAAGAAGGAGAGAATATGGACCAGAAGAAGAGGCCGAGCTTGAGGGGTTTAATCGCCAATAGGAACAAGGGGGCAACTTCGACAGAAGTCCCCAGGGTCCAAGTTTCTACCAATCTTCCTTTTCCTCCTCTTCCTCCTATTGATCTCGGTCTGCGCATCAATTCTGATTTGAAAAAGAAGAGACCAATGCAGGAGCTGGAAGAGAGGGAGGTGCTCCCTCAGAGGGGCACTAAACAGCAAAAAACCAAAGATCCTAGAGATAAGAGGGCTAAATCCATAGATAGTAGGGATGACACTGAGGTGCACATGGGCTCTCGTGATAGAGATGGATGAAGGCCCCATTCCCTATGATTCTACCATAAGGGAATCCAGCAGAGGGCATGCCACCCATTTAGCCCAAGCTTTGGAGCAGCCTTTCCTCCTCCCTAAGGACATGGAAGCCCTCAGGCGGACAAGGCAACCTGACCTATTTATATCTTTAAAAAGAGACCTTGCTATGGTAAGTGAGCTTCTAGCAATACCTCAATTCATTGCCCTTTTTCATTCATATATATATATATATATATATATATATTTATTTATGTAACCCCTTTGCTACTTTTATGCAGGTCACTCAATAAGTCTATATGGCTGAGGAGTGGGTTTGAAATGCCCATAATAAATTTGAAACTAAGTCCCACTCTCTGCGCGAGGTTGAGAAAGCGCTTGGGACCGTGAAGGAGGAGAAGATACAATTGGTCGAGAAGCTGAAAACCTCTGAGCATGAGCGTCTGAGCACTTTGACGGGGCTTAAAACTGCTGAGGCCCAGGCCGAAGACCAGCACAAGCTACTCTACACAACCGAGCTGAACCTGGCCACCGAGAAAGCAATGGTTCTAAGTCTGAAGGCTGAATTGCAAAAAGCGAAAGTTGAAGCCCAGACGGTCAGGGAAGCTGCTAAAGTCGAGGAGGAAGCAACTTATGAGTGGGGGGTGCTTGAGACGGAGCAGAGGCTGGCCGAGGAGGTAGTTGAAGTGTGCAGGGACTACTGCACTGTAACTTGGATGGAGGCTCTTAATAGTGCAGGGGTCTCTATGGACTCCGAGCTGAGGAGGGTTGAAAGCGTGTTCTTCCCCGAACATATAAGAGAAGTTCCAGCTGACCCCTCCTCCACTGCCCTGCCCCTGCCCCCTCTTGAGTAGGTTTCCAGCATTCAAGATCTTACTCTTGATGCTGAGGCTTCTACAAGGGTAGGTAGGGGTAAGGAGGGCCTTTCTCCAGCCAATGATACTCAGTCTGAGGACACCCTCACGATTAGGGATGTAGTCTCCCAGGCTAAGGTAGTTGAGAAGCCCAAGGCTGGGGATGCTAAGTCCAAGACCACTGATACTAAGGAGGATCCTTAGCCAACAAAAAAGTAGTTGTAGGATTTTTTATTTATTTATTTTTTTATACCTTCTTTTGTTTTCTTTTCTTGTGGCTTATGCTATTGCTTGTAATATATCTTCTTTTGAATTAATGAATGAAATTTTCCTTCTATTCCCTAGATCTTTACTTTTTATGCTTTTCATACTTATTATTATTGCAAACAAGTTTGAACTATTGTTGCTCCATTTCCAATGTGTTCTAACAGTAAATCATTATTGACATTTCAAGAAATTTAACTAAGTGTCAGCAAGGGAGAGTTATTATCCACTTGTATTATGAATTAACCCTTATACAATGAATATTGAATTTGAAGGAAATAAGAAACATATCTTGTAACTTGAGTTTTGTTTTACATTTATAAGGATGCCCTTGAGTGTTAATTTCACCAAAGTATGCGGTCCAAGAGACCATGCATAACTTAGGATCTGTTTAACACTCATAAAGATACCATTAAGTATTAATTTCCCCTAAGCCATTGGTCTGAGGAGCCATGCAGGACTTCGGTTCTGTTTAATACTTGAACAGATGTCAAAAGTAATTAATTTCCCCTAAGCCTGTGGTCCGAGGAGCCATGCAGGACTTAGGTTCTGTTTAATACTTGAACAGATGTCAAAAGTAATTAATTTTCCCTAAGCCTGTGGTTCGAGGAGCCATGTAGGACTTAAGTTCTGTTTAATACTTGAACAGATTGAGTAACAAGAAGCATGATGACTTTACACAACAAAAGAACTTATTGATAAAGGAAATTTTCATTAATAATAATACATTTTCAGGTTGTTTACATTCCAAGGGCATGGTATTACATGCTCATCTAAGTCTTCTAGGAAATATGCCCCTATACTAGCCACAGAGGTGATGCGATATGGTCCTTCCCAATTGGGTCCTAACTTTCCCCATGCTGGGTTTTTTGCAGTGCCTAGAACTTTCCTCAATACCAAGTTGCTAGGTACTAGTGGCCTCAGCTTTACCTTGGCATCATAACCTTGCTTGAGTTTGTGTTTGTAGTATGCCAATTGGACCATTGCACTTTCTCTTCTTTCTTCAATAAGATCTAAGCTCCTTTCTAGCAACTCATTGTTACTACTCGAACTGAATGAGTTAGTCTTTAGTGTTGGAAAGCCCGTTTTTAAAGGAATAATAACCTTGGCTCCATAAGTCATTGAAAAGGGGGTCTCTCCTGTTGATTTGCAAGGTGTGGTTCGATACATCCACAAGACATATGGCAGTTCTTCCACCCATCTTCCCTTCGCATCATCCAACCTCTTCTTGAGTCCGTTCACTATGACCTTGTTAACAACCTCGGCTTGTCCATTCCCTTGGGGATAGGCTGGGGTAGAATATCTGTTCGTAATTCCCAATTCACAGCAGTATCTCCTGAAAGACTTACTATCAAACTGAAGACCATTGTCCGAGATGAAGGAATGAGGGACCTCGAACCGAGTGACAATGTTTTTCCAGAAAAACTTCTTAGTGTCCACATCTCTGATGTTTGCTAAAGGTTCAACTTCAATCCATTTAGTGAAATAGTCAGTGCCGACCAGCAGATACCTCTTGTTCCCTACTGCTTTGGGGGAAAGGGCCAACTATATCTAAACCACATTGAGCAAATGGCCAGGGGCTGGATAGGGGGTTAAGAATTCCTCCGGATTGGTGAATGTTTGGTGCAAATCTCTGTCATTGATCACACTTCTTCACATACTCTTGTGCTTCTTTCTGCATATTTGGCCACTAGTAGCCCTAAGTGATGGCTCTGTGAGACAAAGACCTGCCTTTTGTGTGGCTTCCATAAATCTTTTCATGCAGCTCCTCAAGGAGTAGTTTTGATGCTTCAGGGTGAATGCAGAGTAGATATGGCCCAGAAAAAGAGGGTTTGTACAATTTTTGGTCCTCGGACAGCTAGAAACGAGGCATCTTTCTCCTTATCTTATCAGCTTTTGATTTGTCTTTCGGCAAGATGTCCTCTCTCAGATATAGTACTATAGGATCCATTTAATTGGGCCCTACTCTGATTTGGTGAACATGAACTACTTTTTCCTTTACCTCCGTGGGTTTGCACGAGTCTTTTATAAGGATAACCCAAGGTAGGCTCTGTGTCGAGGAGGTTGAAAGCATGGCTAGGGAATCAATGTGTGTGTTTCCACTCCTAGGGACGTGCAATAGGCTGAAGGATTCAAATCCTGATTGCAAATGCCTAACCTGACTTAAATACCCTTGCATTCTCTCATCTCTTGCTTTTAGTTTGCCCTTCACCTGGCTGACGATTAGCCTCGAGTCCGAGAACATCTTTACTGCCTTTCCTTCCATTCTTTGAACCATAGATATTCCCTCCAGCAAAGACTCATATTCAGCCTCATTATTTGTTGCTGAAAATCCCAATCTTAATGATTTCTTGATGATGAGTTTTTCAGGTGAGACCAGAACTAGTCCCACTCCAGAGCCCCTTTGATTTGCAGCACCATCAACGTATACCTTCTAGAATAAAGGTTCTTGCAGGGAGATTGTGCCAACTGATTTTCTATCCATGTTCTGTGTCACTGCTACTTCTTCTGAGGGGGGTTTAGTGAACTCGGCCACCAGGTTTGCAAAGACCGGGCCCTTGACAAAAGTACGAGGCATGTATTTGATGTCAAAAGCCCCCAAAACTGTGCCCCATTTAGCAATCCTCCATGTGTAATCAGCACTTTTAAGTATGGCCTCGAGTGAAAGCTGAGTTAGGATGACAACTGTATGTGCTTGGAAGTAATGGGGAAGTTTTTGCGTACCATGCATTATTGCCAGGATGGCTTTCTCCAATGGTAGGTAACGAACCTCGGCCTCATGTAGTGACTTGCTCACGTACTAAATTGGCCGTTGCATGCCACTATAAACTCGTATCAACACTAAACTCATGGCATGAGGGGCTACAGCAATGTAAGCAAATAGAATTTCATCAACTTTAGGGCTGGACATGATAGGTGGATGAGAGAGATATTTTTTAAGTTGTTGGAAAGCTAAAGTGCACTCCTCGGTCTACTCAAATCCCTTCCATTTATTCATCAATAGGAAGAAGAGTCTGCATCTATCCGCGGACTGGGAGATAAACCGGTTCAACGCAGCAGTCATTCCGGTTAGTTTTTGAATTTCCTTTGGATTCCGAGGTGGTTGTAAATTGTTTATTGCCTTAATTTGGTCGGGATTAACCTCGATCCCCCAATGAGTCACCATATAGCCTAGAAACTTGCCTGATCCCACACCAAAAGAGCACTTGGAAGCGTTAAGACGTTGCTTGTGTTTCCTTAGAATTTCAAAAATGTTTCCGAGGTCTCCCGCGAGCTTAGACACCACCTTGTTCTTCACCACCATATCGTCTATATAGACTTCAATACTCTTGCTCAACTGCTGCTCAAACATCTTAGTCATCATCCTTTGATAGGTAGATCCCGCATTTTTCAAGTCAAAGGGCATTACTTTGTAATGGAAGTTTCTAGTGGGAGTGACAAAGGTTGTCTTCTCCTGATCATCCAAGGCTAGTGGTATTTGATGGTACCCCTTGAAAGGCATCTAAGAAACTCATCCGAGGATGGCCAACAGTGGCATCCACCAACTGGTTTATTCAAGGCATAGGGAAGGGATCTTTTGGGCAAGCCTTGTTTAAATTCATGAAGTCCACACATACTCACCATTTCCCATTCTTTTTCTTCACTACCAAAGTATTGGCCAGCCATTCAGGGTAGAAAACTTTCTTGATAGCCCCTGCCTGCTTAAGCTTTGTCACCTCATCTTTCACAGCATCAAAATGATCTCTAGATGAGCGCCGAGGAGGTTGTTTTTTTGGGGGTAATAGATGGATTGATATTCAAATGGTGGCAAATGAAATTTGGGTCTACCCTCGGAGTTTCATAAGCACTCCACGCGAATACGTCCACGTTTTTTCTTAGGAATTCGATTAGCTTTTCTCTTTCTTGGGGAGGTAGCTTAGAGCCGACCTGAAAGAACTTCTTCAGATCATCGCCAACAGCAACCTTTTCCAGATCTTCGCACTTTGCTTCCTTGGTTGATCCATTGTCGGGCAATACCGGAGTTCTTGATTGCCATAAGTCCCTTTTAGCAGAGGCCGATGACTCAGTGTTGGGCCTATGTAAGATGGTAGCCACTATGCACTGCCTAGCCATGGACTGATTCCCCACAATCTCTTTAACCTGGCCATCGAATGGATACTTCACCTTCTGGTGCAGGGTAGAAGAGACGGCTTCTAAGGCATGAAGCCAAGGTCTAGCCACAATAGCCGTGTAAGGTGAATAAGTGTCCACCACAATAAAGTCCACTTCCACCACGTCTGAACCAGTCTGTATGGGCAATCTAATCTGACTTTTTGGAGTAACAGTTTTCCCCTCAAAACTCATTAGAGGGGAATCACATGTCGTTAGGTCCTCGGGTTTCAAATTCAGCCCCTTGTACATGTTGGGGAACATTATCTCGACAACATTTCCCTGATCTACCAACACTCTCTTCACATCATACCCCCTATCCTGAGTGTGACCACCAAAGCATCGTCATGGGGTTGGATAATTCTGATCTTATTGTCGGTCGAGAAGCCCAGAACCAATGGGGCCTTTATTTTGGCTTTTTTTGGCTTTGAATTACCGTCTTCGGTGGATAACCGAACCACAGACATCACTCTAGAGGGACAAGAATCGGTCTTACTGGGGGCGGCGAAGATGACATTGATCGTTCCCAGAGGAGGTCTCGAAAAAGCATCTCTCCGGGGATCCGAACTTGTCTGCCCCACTTAGCCACTAGAATGGTGCAGCAGCTGCTTCAACTTTCCTTCTTGGACCAACTGGTCCAAATGGTTCCACAAATTCCTGCAGTCTTCCGTAGTGTACCCTTGGTCCTAATGATATTGGCAATAAAGGCACTAGTTGCGTCTCATGGGGTTTCCAGCCATCTTGTTCGGCCATTTGAAGAATGACTTGTTCTTAATCTTCTCTAGAACCTGATGCACCGGTTCTCGGAATACTGCATTAAAGGTCTGGGTGTTGGTAGACCTTGATTGTCCAGCAAAATCTCTTCGAGGTCGGTTGTTATTGAATCGGTTCGACTTGAAATCTCTCCTCTCTTAAGGGATAACCTTAGCCTTTCCTTTACCTAGTTGCTGGTCTTCCTCAACCCTTTTATACTTGTCAATCTGGTCCATGAGTTGGTGCAGGCTGGTGACAGATTTTCCTGTTATAGACTTCCTTAAACCATGCTCGGTTGGGAGGCCGCTCTTGAAAGTGCTGATGGCGACGTCATTAAAGTTACCATCAATCTCATTGTACATCTCCCAGTACCTGTCCGAGTATATTTTCAGGGTCTCCTCTTCTCACATGGACAAAGACAGTAGAGAGTTTAAGGGTCGAGAGACCTTGTTACATGTGATAAAACGAGAGCTAAATGCCCGAGTGAGCTTCTTAAAGGAAGCTATAGAATTTGTCCTTAGGCCGTCGAACCATCTCATCGCCACGGGTCCCAAATTGGATGGGAACACCTTGCACATCAAGGTTTCGTCCTTAGAATAGACAGCCATTCTCTGACTGAAATGGCTCACATGCTCCACCGGGTCCATTCGTCTATTGTAGATGGTGAATATTGGCTGATGGAAACGTCGAGGAAGAGTTGCCCTTTCAATCCTATGCGTGAAGGGCGACCTGGAAATCTGGTCTAAGGCTTTGCTCATCGCATCATTTCTCAGCCCTCTGGGAGTTGGGCTCTTGCATCTGCGTTCACTGTGGTGTTCCTCTTTATATGAGAAGGATTCACTAGGAGGAGTCCTTGATCTGCGTCAATATCTACTATCCTTCTTCGTCGGAAGAAGAATCAGATGGGGTGGAAGTTCGTTTTCGTTGTGCATGGCGTAATTTCTTCTTTAGATAGTTGATTTCCCTTTGCATGGCTTTATTATGCTGCTCTTGAGAGACGTGACTCCCAACTCGAGAGTGGCTTTTGCTTGTATGCGTAACGTGCATGTTGCCCTCTTGATCTCTCTTACGCTCAAGGTTGGCAAACGGGTTTTCAAGTTGAGATGCTATGGATTTTGCCTGGTGTGGACCTGAACCTACCATAGTTGACCGTTGTTTTCACTATCACGCAAGTTCTTCCCACAGACGGCGCCAATTGTAGGGTCTTGATTTACAGTCCAACCCCAAAACGTATGGGATATTGGCCCAATGAGCTCAATACAATAAATTTGTAGAGAGTGGGTCGAAGAACTAGACCCTAATGAATTGAACAACGGGTAGGTTTGATTTGAATGACAGTCAAACACAAATAAGAGATTTTGATCTTAATATACTTTCAGTCCGAGGAGGTCCCCCTTTGTATAAATTAATCACAAATGGATACAAAGATAATTTAGATTGCTACAGTGTTTTATCTCTATTTTTTCGATCTCCCTCTCTCATGGAAGGTCTCTCACATTATATAGTTCCCTTTGGGTCATTTTAGTCTTACACTTGTTGATCATCTAAGCTCTTACTTGAGTACCCGTCCTATCAGATACCCTTTTTGACTTTCTGTAAGTTGTGGTGGCCAAGGTAGTACTGTTCGGAGGTTTTCTCCACATAAATGCGGCCAGAAAAGTAACTGTAGTGCATTTAATGCGGTGGTAGCAGCTTTCTCTTAGATATTTTTGGGTTTCCTTCTTTCTAGTATGCTCGTAAGGCACATTCCTATCATGGGAGCTTTTTGGAGGGTCACTTTAATTGTCGGAATACATATCTGAGCTGTATTCATCACATTTGAGGAGGAGTTCATTCTCGAATCATCCTCCACTCGTTCCTTACTTATGAGACTTTAACTGGGAAATCCCAATAGCTGTTTATTCCTCCTCGGACCTATCAATATCCTCGGACAAAGCCCAAGACCCAATATATGATCTTGGGCTTTTATCCCTACAAAACTCATGTGCATATGTTAAAAAAACTAAAATAAAACAATGAGAGAGAGAGAACTCATCCATGGCTTAAAAAAGATATAACTCTTACATCAGGTATAATTTAATCCCATATATATGTGTAATTATGATTATTTTTTTAATTGTACTATGCATATACATGAATTATATATTAGTATTGTATAAAAGATATGTCCTAAAAAAAATTGTGAACATTCCAAGTTAGGTCTTTTGTAACCTTCTATTGCAATGGAGCACAACGTGATTTTGTCAAATTTTTCATAAGCAACAATTATAAAGATAATTCAACAAAAAGATTAACTTAATATGTTTATATATATTTTTAGAACTAAAATAGAACCTTTCAACTTTCAAGTTTAATTTAGAATTTGACCTAAATTCAGGGACAAAACATATATTTTTACTAAAGTAAAATGATGAAGTTTTTTTTTTTTTTTTTTTTTTTTTTTTTTTTTTTTTTTTTGAGGGGTTAAAATGATGAAGGGTGGTAAAATTGCTTTTAGTGATTTCTTTTATTTAAAAAAAAATTTTATTTTAGAAACAATAGACTTAAACTTATGGTGTCCACTTCATGAAATTTACTTTTTATCAATTATAATTAAGACAGTAAATCAATTGATTTTTTGTGTAAGTAAAATTTAGATTCAAGTCACTTATGCGAGGACAAGGCCCAGTGTTAGTTTTAACATATAGATGACAAAGGCAGATGCTTAAGGCATTCAAATAAAAGAATGCCCCATCTTTTAACTAATATAATATATTTATGTTATATTTTAATTAAGACTTATTTACCTTTTTACCCAAATTAAGAAAAAAATTTTAAAGCCCCTTTTAATGGCTAATAGAATGCATTGTATATTAAAAAAGCCCCACTATAAACTAGTATGTTTTTATTAAAAAAAAAAAAAAAAAAAGAAGAAGAAGAAGAAGAAGAAGATAAAGTTTAAAGTGTTTATACTATCTAGCCATCATCACGTGGCTCCGATGTGATTGTTACTTTATTTAAAATTTTTTATTATATTTTATTTAAGTTTGATTTTTCCAATTTCTAATAATATATATTAATACTTCTAGTAATTTATTTAATTTGTATTGTTTAAGTATATTTTCATTAGTTATCCTTTAAAAATAATTTACTTTTTTTATTAGAACTAATTTAATCTTTTATATGAAATAAATTTTTATTTGTACAAGTTTAGAGTTTAAAATGACCATATTATTTAGTAAAGTTGCAATCTTGCTTTTGATAAATTAGATCTATTGTTCTACACTTTTAATTTTATTTTAGTTTAATTATAAATCATGTGTCATTTATTTATAAATATTTTGTTAATTATAAATGACTATGAGAAAATATCTATTTAGATAAAAAAAAATAAAAAAAGAAGAAGAAAAAACTAGAAAGACAAATTGAATCTAAAAGGCATCTATAGATAAAATTGTAATTAATATTAAATAAGACACAATAAAAAATTTGAGTGAAAATATAACAAATGAATAAGAAACACATTAAAAAGATTTAGAAGATAATAATGAAATAATGAAAATACTCTTAATTAAATAAATATTATTGTAGGGTCTGTTTTTTCTGGTCCGGCCCAAGATGAGACTTTAGACCAGTGAGCCCGGTACAATGAATTTGTAGAGAGTGGACCAAAGAGCTAGGCGTTGGAGTATGAACAAAAGTCATCATGGTGTTTTACTCGATCAGGATGAGATATATGGACTGAGTTCATCTGGGAGAATTGGTCCTCGGCACGGTTCTGGGAGCCCTTTCTGGTCCCTCTTGTGTGTTGAGGGGGGGGGGGTCTCCCCGCCCCTCTGTCTCTCTTTACTCCCTTTTTATAGTAGATTTCTTCCTCCTGAATGGGGTCCCTAGGGTAGGTGCTTGTTCCATCCGCCATTCCCTCCAATTGTTGGGAGTGGTTGTAAGGACAGGGAAGTATGACCATGTCAGGCACAAGGTCATGAACGTAATAATGACAGCCTTTTCCCTAAACACCTCCCTTTTCTCCGTTATCCTTTTCTGCTATAGTATTTTTCCTGCTCCATGGTACGATATAGAGTGTCACTACTAGTGACAGGTTGTCTCCTTTATCCTCGGCTATATCCATATCGAGGAGGATTCTCCTCATGGCCGAGGAGGGGTCTTTCCTTAGGCTGGGCCCTTGGTCCAAATGTAGACATTCGCATGGGCCTCCGGGTCTTTTACCCCCCACAATTATTTAATTATATTTAAATATAAAAATAAAATAAAATAAAGAGGCCCACCACACACGTACAATCTACACACACGCTCTATCTCAAGCAATAAAAGAAACTCTCTCTCTCTCTCTCTCTCTTGCTTACTTTTTTTTCTCCCTTAAAAGTGAATAATGAATTAAACGATATTTGTCTTATTCTTAGGTTACCTAATATGTAAATGTCTCCCCACACAATTTCATTGATTTTTTTTTTTTTTTTTGCTGAATCACTATTTCATTGATTGATATATGATTATTAATTTCTATCATATATTTAAGTGACATGGAAGTGCGAAACAATGACAATATGGTGAGGGAGATTTTTTTTATTATCAGTTTTCTTTTCGGTGTGTTCAATTATTAACTAGACAAAAATGCAATATATATTTGTTAACTTTGCTAAAATTTATTTTAGTCTTTTAAATATGAAATTGGTCCTTTTAAATTGGTAACTTTGCCCAAAAATAATTTTAGTCATTTAACTTTGAAGTTAGTCATTTTAAAACCCCCCTTCTTTTAATCCTATAACTTTGCTCAAAAATCATTTTATTTCTTAAAGTTTAGAGTTGGTCATTTTATTTTGGTAACTTTGCTAACTCAGTCAATCCGTCCTTTCGTTCATTGCCGTTAAGAGTGCTCTCTTAGGTTAGTCAAAATGATGTTGTATAGGTGTGTATTAAGAATTTAAGAATTAAAATATTATTAAAACAATAATTTATTAATTTAACAAAAAAAAATCAGAACAATGTTTCAAACTTAAGTGCTTATAAGCTGACAGTTGTACCCTGATCTTGAGTGCTTCAAAAGAAAACCCTTTTTTTTTTTTGCTAGGACTACAATTTTTGCCACAATTTACTCACGTGGCAAGTCGTGAGTGGTAGATTTGCCACCTAAGTAAGTTGTGGTCCTAGGATTTTTTGTTATATAATAATAGTAATATTATACTTCGGAGCAATGTTAACTGTAATAAATTTCACAAATTTAAGTTGACAAGTTTTTATCAACTCGATGGTTTTGAATTTCAGATAGTTATAAAATTGAAAAAGAGAAAAATGTAAGGTTTTTGAGTTTAGAGAGAGGTGAACCATGGTTGTCATTTAATTTTTTAATAAATTAAAAAAATGTTATATATAATAATTTTCCATAGCTTACCAACAAAAGAGATTTGCCACTCAAATACATGCAAAACAGTCTAGGGGGTTTAGAGGCTAATTGTGAAAAAAGTATGGAAAAATTTGTAGTACTATAATGATAATATATATATATATATATATGAGTTGGGTTCAAGTTACACCTGGTGTAACTTTAAGTGATGTTATACTATTCAATATTTTTTAATTGAATGCAAATATTGACAAATCCACCATTAGATTACACTATCTTCATATATTCTCCATGCTTACAAAATTTCAAGGTGATAAAATATTAATAGCTATGTCATCAATCAATTGTTAAAATTCAAGTTTTTGTAGTTTAAAATAATGCATAAAAGATGAGTTTATGGATCAAATGATAAATAACATCTGATTGATATGAAAATTGGCATGCACGTTAAGAACATATAGAACATGTAATTCAATGGTTAAATTTTCAAAAGATTAATTCAATAACAAGTTATTGGGTGGTGTAATATTACTTAGAGTTATATCAGAAATAACTTGAACCTAGCTCACTATATATATATAGATGAGTTTAAGTTACACCTTACACATTTTCTAAACTATTGGATTTATATAGATCCAACGGTAAAAAAAATGCACTCATTAATGTTGATATTCTGATAAGGATCTCATTTATTATCCTTATTTATAACATTCCATACCTATCTCTAATCCCAAAAATAGGTATATTTTTCTCTCTGCTCTCTCTTTCTCATCCACTACACATTTCTCTCTCCTCCATTGCTCTTCCACCTCCATTTTCATAAGGTTTCACCTCCATAACTACATAGAATCTGATACAAAAAATCTGAGACAACAAAGTCTAGTGACAACTACTATTCATTAGAACCAAAGCATGTAGCAATTATTTTGATACATTATCATGTGGAATGGTAAGGAGGATATAGAAGCATCACTCCAGGCCTAGTGCACAACAAGAATCAAAGTTATTGTTAGGATAAAAAGTGATCCGTATTCCTTTGCAAGGAGATTGGATATTGATACTTTGATACTTCGATCCGATACGTGTTTTAGATTCATTCGCTCTATAAAGACTTAAAGAATCGACCATAGTAAAAAGCAAATTACCGAAAGACAGAAGGACAACATTCCTTATATATATATATATATATATATATATATAAACTGTCTTTTTTATATGTTTCTTTGAGGTTGAGAGAAAAGAGGCTTGGTGGTTGATATTTTATAGTGTTTATTTCTAATTAGTCTGAAACAATTCTGCAACCTTTCTCATTCTCATGGAATGTCACTCTAGGGCTGGAGTGATGCTTCTCGTGACATGATATTTTGGCATTGAATACAAACAAAATGTTATGATAATCGTTTGCACGCAGGCTCAGTTGACTGACTCAAGCATTGCAATTTGCAAAAATCAAACATTAATTGTTTGCTTTTGATATATCACGCATAAAATCACACCCCGAAGCAAAAACTCAACAATAATGTGAAAAAATAAAAATAAAATAACCCCATATAATTTTTCTTGTTTCACTGCAAAATTTGAGAACATCACACTATATATCCTCGTTATGTTTCTGCATCTCTCTTTCTTGCTACTGTTGTGAAACTTACATAGATCATGTTAAGAAATTTATTGCTAATTATAAGCACCATGCAACTCTTGGGTACGTAGATAACGTTTTGTTTTATAGATGATGATGCTTAAGTAAACTGTTCTTTGGTAATAGATGATGACTCTGGAAGATGACAAACCGGAGACTAGTACCAAACCTGCTGAGGCTGCAGCTGAATATGCTGGGAAGAAGCCGATGACTTGACCTTAGGGTGTCACGGCCATTTCATCAGTTTCTCTGTGTGCTTAATTGTCTTTAATTTCAATGTTTTCATGCAGCTGTGTATGGCACTTTGATAGTGCATGCATGTGAAGTATGAATAGTTCTGATGTAATGGGGGTCGTAGTGAAGACCCTTTGAAATGCGTCATAGGCGTTGGTGTGTCCTAGTTTTTTTCTGCATTAAATAAACATGTTATTTCAGCACAAAGAAATGTTTAAGTATGTGACCTTTTGCTCCTGATATAGAAATTCATCTTAAAAGAAAAAAAAAAAAAAAAGAGGTTGATATTTGATACACACGTATTAATGCACACAATTATTTGCATATGCGAAATTTGAACTGAAATAGTGAAGTCACGATTTCAATACAAATTTTGTACATATAAATTTTACGTGTATAATTATGTGTAAGAGTACGTGTGTAACAATAATTACCCCAAAAATAATTTCTGATATAAAAATGTGTTATGCACTTATGCTACATACATATACTAATTTTTTCATAGAAAAATTTACCCTTTTTTTTTTCTCACAAATTTATTTTATTGGGATCCACCATAGCTAAAAAATACATCATATTTGTGAAAAAGTCAGTGACACATTTAGTGTTTGTTTGAGTATCTCATAATATTCAAACTTATTTGCATAGTATTTATTAAAAAATATAATTTTTGGTAATTTTCATGTTAAATGTGTGACAAAAGTTAAGTATATGTTTGAGAACAATTTATCTACATTTTTGTTAAAAGTATTGTAGATAAAAGTAAAAATTTAAACAAAATAAGTTGATTTTTTTTTTAAATATATATATATTTTTTGGTATTATTCATGGGATGAACTGAATTTCTCAGCTTATCTCCACTTTTAGTTTATTTTTGCTACTATTCATGGGTATCATTGCATTTTTGGTACTATTCATGTGTTTCACTACACTATTCAACTAACTTTTACCTTTATCTATAGTAGTTTTGGCAAAAAAGTTTTTAGTTTCAACTAAATAAGCTGTTCCCAAAGGACACTTAGTGTGCATTTGACACCATATTAAAAAGCCTGTTTTTTTACTATTTAACTAATTTTTGCTATTATCATGGTTCTCACTGCATTTTTTGATACTATTCATAGGTTCCACTGTACTATTTCAGTTAATTTTTACCTTTATCTACAGTATTTTTAGGAAAAAGTTTTTAGTTTTAATTAAATAAGTTATTCTCAAATGAACCCTTATTGCGTTGATGCATAACTCTTATCCAACATAATGGATAATAAAGTTTTTTAGGAAAAAGTTTTAAGTTTCAGCTAAATAAATTATTCTCAAACAAACCCTTAATGCGTTGATGTGTAACTCTTAAAACCTAGAAAGCCAACATAATGGATAATAAAGAATTGTGCTAACTAGGGTTGTAAATGAGTTGAGCTTTGTCGAGTAGTGAATGTTCAAGTTTGGCTCGACAGTAAAAGTAGAATATTTAAGCTTGACTTGGCTTGATACGAGCCTACAAATAATATTCAAGCTCGAGCTCGATATAAAGTATAAAAGCTTGAGCTTGGCTTGGCTTGATTCATTAGTCAAGTCAAGCTCGAACTCAATATCAAGCCCAAACTCAAGCTCAATCATAGTTGTCAGTATCGTATGATACGCGATACGTATCGTATCGTGTGTAAAAATTTCTGTATCATATCGACGTATCATAAGTGCTCATGAATCGTACGAGTATCTTATGAATCATATTGTATCGTAAAATCGTACATATCGTACAATTCATAGACAAATACTTTAAAATGAGATTTTTTTGTTAAAATTTGTACTTTTATTTGAATCTTACAAGTTGTTAGACTTGTTTTAAACACAAAATTATTAGGTTACTTAATTTAACTTAATAAAATAACATATTCATAAGTTTTTTTCCCATCTCTTTCTTCTACAAAATTTGGACTACATAGTACACACTTACACTTCATTTTAATATTTACAAATTTATTTTCTATATCATGAACAAGATATTAATTGAAAATATAATTTTTTAATTTTTTTTTCACTATTGTTATAAGTCCAAGAAACTAGAATGCCAAGAAGATTTTTTTTTTTTTTTAATTATTAAAATAAAAAGAACAAAAAGAGATAGTAAATGTTAATGACAATGAAGAAAATTTTAATGAAAAAATAAATTTGCAAAATGATAAACATGATGATAGTATTGACTTAGATGAGGTTGATTTGCCAATATGATGAAAATAAATTAATTTTTGGGTCATTTGTTATATATTATCATTTTTGAATTTAAGCAATTTTAATGTGTATTTTATAAACACGTGCTAGTTTGATTTATATAGTTAGCTTGTTAAATATTATTATATAAGTGATGAATAAATTAGTCATTAGCTAAATATATTCAAAATTTATAATGAATATACCCTTTATATATGTATATCTATAATTTTTTATAAATTTTATTAAGTGTTTGTGTATTTTACGATACACGATACGATACGTACACAATATGGAAAAATAAAAAATTAATTCACGATACGATTCACGTTTTGACAACTATGAGCTCAATATCATGTTTTTGAGGTTGAGATCCAACACAAGTATATCATCAAGCCTATATCAAATTTATTATCTAGCCTATTTGGTTTAGATGAGTGGTCTCAACTTATAATTAATTAAAGTCTTAGAAGGATATGAGTTTACTTGTCAAGCTCATATCAATTTTATTACCAAACTCATAAATAAGCCTAGGCTCAACTTGCTTTGTTAATTTTGTATCGAGTCTTGGCGTTCATGAGCTTTGAAAGCTCGAAATGTGTGAAAATACAAGAGCTTATTTAGACCCCCAATTCAAATTATGGCTTGGTTGATTTTACATTAACTTATTACTAAGTGTGGAATAGTGTAAACACAAGCATATAAGCACAAGAGCTACTCTAATTCATATTTAAAGCAACATAGCAGTAAAATAAAATGAACAAGAGTAGAGAAGAGAGATGCAAATACAAATAACACCGAGGCGTGTTATTGAAGAGGAAATCGAAGAATTCAGCGAAAAACCTCTCCGCCGCCCTCCAAGTGGTAATCGATCCACTAGACAATCAATTGGGATACATAGGTAAGCAAGAGACCCTCCAAGTCTAATCTACTCTCTGTACCTAAGCCCTCCGAGCTCCTATTTCAACAAGACTTCTCGGAACTGTGTCTTATCTAGCTCTCCGGATCCCGCAACAAGCTCTATGTTGCATCTGCCACCCTTGGCTTCTTCCAATGTTTCCCAGTAGTACCAAAACCTCACTGGACACTCTTAAAGGTGTGGTAAGTGTTTGGGCTATTGACCTCTCAATGGTATGGAAATGGAGAGGTAGGAGATGAAGAAATTCCACAAACAAATGTGTAGAGAATTGTTGGATTAACAATTTCTAACTCTCAAGTGTTTTTGCTAGGATTTTCTCTCAGAAGCTCTCTATTACATTTGTGGGTAATGTGGATATAAATAGTGTAGGCACAGAAAGTGTGTATCAGATTGGACAGGCTTGCAGAACAGAATGTTTTGCGGGTGTTTCGCGGGAAGGCCTTACCCACGAGATACTCATGAGACACAGCTGTCTCCATTTGGCCTGACTCTTCGCATTCCAGTCATGTGCAAGGCACATGCTTCCTTTCGCGGGATGCTTAGTCGCGATATACCCGCGAAAACTTTTTAGCGTTCAATAGCTTGAGTCTTCACACTCTCTTTCACTATCACACAACCCTTACAATAAATTCCCACAACAAATACAAGGTACAAAAGATTGAATAAAATTACAATTAGATTTGGCACGGAATAAAAGCCAACATAATACAAATTTGTAAATCACAACTTTACAAGCTTGTTCATGAACAATATTTTTTACTCAAGCTTGGCTCATTTATTAAACAAACCTAAAACTAAAGTTTAAATATGGCTTATTTATAAATAAACAACATGAACAAGCTTTTTATCAAACCAAGTCCAAACTATTTAAGATGGTTCATTTATAGCCTTAGTGCTAACTATGGTTGTTTATAATAGGAAATTTTTTTCAATTTTCATGTAGGCCGACATTGGCCCAAATCAAGCTCTAAATGGGCTGAGCCAGTGTTTTTTAATGGGCTGTTGGCGAAGCCTAAATTTAGAGTCCGCATATAATGTTATTTATCTCCCTAGCAAGGACTTGAGAAATCCCCTAGCCTACCTGCATCTAATTCTTAATTTTTCTTTTTTTGCTTGCAAAAAATCCTGAATCTGTTGAAACAAATAACTGCCCAAAATTCAGAAAAACTAATTGACGTTTTAGTATGATGATAAGAAGTAATTATCAAGAATGGACATAATTGGTTGAAACTATCTCTAAAAATAATAATAATAATAATAACAGTCCAAGATTTCCAGACTTGCTTTGTAATACATTCGCAAGGTTCTTTTTCTGTTTCGGCGCAAGAAGGTTCTTTGAAACTAGTGAAGCCTAGACTAGCCAAGAGTGTGCAGTCTTGATATGGGCTTTGAGGTTGGATATTGACATGGATATAGTTGGCACTAGTCCAGCTTCTAATACTTACTCGGCCCAACCACAAGTCCACCTGGCATTACCTAGCTCAGCCAACCCAATTCCAAAGAACAATCAAGTTGAATCAAACAATTGCACTTGTTTGATATGATTTTAATTTTTACCTGCTTGATGTGATTACAGGTTCATTGATGACTTTTGCAAGTTTTGATTTGGTGGGTTATGGCTTTGGATCAGCTATTTGACTTTCTTTTTTTCTTTCTTTATTTTCTTTTTATTTATATATATATATATATATATATATATTTTTTTTTAATTATAAGATAGAAATTCTACTTTAGCGTAATTTAAGTGTATATGTGTGTGAAACTCATTCCTGAAAACTTAAATCTCACATCCTACACCCTACACCCCACACCTTACATTCAACAAGCACTTATATTTATGGTGTGATCACTGCCTTAATTAAAAGGAATTTTAATATTAATGGAGAAGATGCTAGTAATTGTGTCTGGACTTAGTTTAGATCCAGTGCATTTAGTGCACTGGACCCGGTCAGATAGTGACACGTGTCCAAAAGTGGACACATGTTATTATCTTAACGAGTCTAGTACTACTAGACACTGGACTTAAGCCTAACACATTGTGACCTATGCAAAAGCAAGAGAATTAAAATTCACAGTTAACACGTACCAAACCTAAATGACTAAAGTCCAAGTGAAATCCAATGCTACTTAGTTCCAGGAAATTAAGTAATTGATAATTATGCTAAGATTTTTGTTAATAAAACAAATTAATGCCTAAACAATTTAGGCAATAATTAGATTGATGGCTAAGTAAACATACTTAACATCAAATGAGCCCAATGATAATGCATTAATGATAAAATAAAATAAAATAAAACAAAATGATTATTTACTAAGAACTAAATGAAACTTGTATAAGAAAGATTAATTAAAGTAACATATTATGAGGAAGTAACTTATTGGCACGGTCATTTTCTAAAGCCCTACAAAGTAAGAGAATTTACTAATGAACTACAATTGAAAGGGAATGATTTTTGCATAAGTAAGTTTATCAGTAGAGAGTGGTGTCCATTTCTTTTAAATTCCTCTATTTATACTTGAGATCCTTAATGGTTACCAGCAATTATTTCATCACGCGTGTCTCTCTCTTTAGACTTGAATGACGCTTGGTGTGATTCTTGTTGTTGCTTGTAAGTTGTAACTTCTAGGATTTGGTGTGATTCTTGTTTTTGCCTGTAACTTCTAGGGTTGTTTTGATTATTTTATGTACTACTACTAAATTTGAAAACTGCCACATATATGCATGATTTTAAAAATAAGACCGCCCGGTTATACTTGGAACCAAACACCGATCATGTATAGTTGTTATACAAAATTAGATAATCATAAAAATACTACTATCATTTATGTCCCACTCGATCTCTTTAGTTCAAGTGGTACCAATCCAAGGTACCAATTGTGGTAAAGATACAAGGCTTTTTGCTTTTTGCTTTTTGCATTTTTTTTTTTAATCTAAAGTTTTATTTCATTTAATTTTTTTAAAAATAAGTTTGATTTTAGTTTTTGTCATACATTTAACTTAAAAGTTATTCATTTTTATTAATTTTTTAATAAATACCATGCAAAAGGTCCCATTTTTTTTATTACTTTTATTGCCATTTTTTTTATTACTTTTATTGGGTCATACCACCGCCTTTCGGACTTGAAGGACATGTAGAATGCAATGAATTTGAAAAAGTAACCATATGCGAAAAGTATAACCATACAAAGAATTTAATAACAAATTTCACCAATGATGATATGACAGTTTGTAATTGGTGTGCCATAAAGTAATAATAGAGGTAGTCATTAAGTATAATATATAAAAGAAGTTGTAAAATTTATTATGCATGTAACATTACTCAATCAAATCATTTGATTGTAAAGCACTTTATAGCATCGATCCCTATCAACAATATCGTAGCTAAGATGTCTAGCCTACAAAAAAAATAGGAAGGACAAAGGCAATTGACAATTGGCCAAAGCCACACGGGCCCATGGTATTGGTACCTCAAAAGCTAATTACCTTTTCCATTCCATGTCGACCATCCCAGTTCTAGAAAATTTGCTGTGATCACAACTCACAAGCTATAAAAATCACAATATGGGCTTTTGTTACTATAGCATATTCCTTTTTTAAAAGTTTATTCAGCACCCCAATTTTTTTTTCTTGTACATTTGAGCTCCATGACAATATTTAGACCACATGACAAGGGTTTTAATTAACTTGAGATTGAATAATCAAAACCGGTTTTGAACTGGACCAGAAAAAAAAAAGTTTGTCATGCTAATTACTTTGTTTGGCTAAACTTTCATCTACAGACTTTATATCCATGCTCAAGTTTAATGTTATCCATGACAGAGGAAACTTTGTCAGTATTATCTACGCATGAACTCCAATCCAATATAGAGAGTTTTTGCCTTCTAGAATTGATATACAAACTAATACTATCAAGAATGTTTCAGAACTTTTTTTCCAAAAAAAAGAAAGAAAGAATGTTTCTGAACTCATCTTTGTTTTCTTTATTAGCTAGGCAATTTTTAGACTACAACTATATATAATGTTAAAAATACCTAACATATTCCTGATGGGGGTGTCAAAAGATTTTAATGGCTAACAAACACTTCAAACGTTATATTAGATTTTGTTAGCCATTAATATAACCCTTGAAGTGTTTGCTAGAACTAATATAACCCTTGAAGTGTATACTAAAACATTGTTTTTTTTTGAGAAACATACTAAAACATTGTTTGTTTGCAATTATAATCCAGAAAGAAAAGACAATTTCTTAGCATACGCTTTTTAAGTTTTAATAACTTGCACGCACAGAACAAGCTTTCTTAATTAGAACACAATCTATTCCATTCAACTAACAAGCCGATGTCTCGCGTGATGCATGTATGTACTATAAATTCATTTTAAAGATTTTAATAAAAAAATATTTTACTACTTAGGTATAATACTCGTTTTATGTTGTAATATTTAGGAAATTAATTCAAATTATACAACATGCCTTGCAAAGAAGATAAATGTAAATTTTTATTGTTATTATAATTAGGAATATGAACTTATTTCTTAAGTGAATTGAAAAATATTTAATTTATTTCCACTATGTGAAGTACACAATAATTTTTTTATATTGTTGATTGAATGTCTTCTTAAATATGGTTTTTTTTTTTTTTTGCTTGAATCTATATCAATTGTTGTCGAAGTAACGAAACTCAAGCAAAAATACCATATTTTAATCAATTGTTTCTCATATAAATTTTAGAAACATAACTATGAAATTTGTTTTATATAAATATTTAGATATAATTAAAAAGTAAAATAAATGTACTAATCCATTAAACCGTTTTTAATGACATAGCACAAATTTAGGCTATTACAACTTTGATTTTTTTTTTTTTTGATACACAACTTTGATTGTTGATTTATATATATATATATATATATATATATATTTATTTATATATATGTATGTATGTATGTTATTGAAATGAGTTGAAATATGTAAGTTATTGATAGAAGATCACATTGCCTTTTTATTTCTAAGTTTTTAAATTTTTTTAAAAAAGTTAGTGTACAAATCAAATAGTAATAACATGAATCTCTCTTCCTCGTTGTAACTATCAAATTATCAAAAAAAAAAAAAAAAAAAAAATGGAAAAAGGAAAAAGGAAAAAAAAAGTAAATAACATTGGTTTGACATGCATTTTTTTTTTGTTCATGTGCGTATTAAGAATGTACATAATCCAATACCATGATTTTAAATACATTAAACTCATTAAAAGTTAATGAGTATTGTAATGTTTTGTATTAAATAGTAAATAAAATTGGTTTGATATGAGATTTGACATGTGTATTTTTTTTACATGTGTTAAGGATAATGAGAATATGTGTCATCCAACACCATGATTTTAAATATATTAAACCAGTTAAAATTATTAAGTGGTGTAACCTTTTGTATTAATAGTAAATAACATCTGTTTAACATGAAATTTGACACGTGTATTTTTTTTTACATGCGTATTAAGGATAATAAGTACGTAAATAATCCAAAACCATAATTTTAAATATTAAACCAATTAATAGTTATTGAGTGGTATACACTTAAATTAGACTAGAGTAAAAATTCTATCTTGCATAAAAAAAAGGGTTATTAAGTGGTATAAACATTAACAAAAAGTTACACCAGTTGGTCATATATATATTACACTAGTTGGTCATATATATATATATATATATATATATATATAGAGAGAGAGAGAGAGAGAGAGAGAGAGAGAGAGAGAGAGAGAGAGAGAGAACTATATAAACTACTTATAATTATATATAAATTTTGTATTACTATTACTATTATTATTATTATTATTATTATTATTATTATTATTATTATTATTATTATTGTAGGGATGAAAGGCCCAGATAAGGATATTGGGCCATGGGCTGCACCTGAGGATGTCAAGGAGCTCGAGGACAGATAAGTTTTAGTAAAGGTAAGTAAGTTATTGGGCCGAGGAAGAGGTTTGGTCATAATAAACAGGTGATGTTGTCTGAGGAGCCACCCTTCCTCGGCCAATAGAGTGGCAGCCTGAAATCCAACCACCCATCAAGTACTGGGCAATGGGTAACCGTGCTTGGGAGGATAAGCTTCAGAGAGAAATGAGTCAACAAAGAATTGAGAAATATCTGGGAAGAAAGTTACTACCACCGCATTGAATGCTCTGCACCTAACCAACTGGCCGCATTAATGTGGAGGTGATACCTGTACAGTGACTTCTAGTCTCATAGTTACCTACAAAGATTTCAAGAAGGTGCTGATGGGACAAGTATCATGGGGATTAGCAATCTGATCTATACATGGCTAAGATGAAAGAAGGAAAGGGTGTATAAAAGGAGGAGGATTCCATTACAAGAAGGGGAATGAGAAAATTAGCAAAGAAATGACTGTGTAACCAAGGACTTGAATATATTTGTATAAGTCTGAGAGAAATATAAAAGAACATACCATTTTCGGACTTGACCGAGGAGTATTTTTCCCTTCAAAATGTTTGTCTTATTCATTCTTATACCAACAAGCCTACTCTCTAACAAATTTATTGTTTTGGACTTATTGGGTCACTGTCCAAATCTCTTAGGCAGTGGATCAACCGCGTCCTTACAATTGGCGCCGTTTGTGGGAAATTTGACATTCTTGAGCTTGTTCAATCATTGTGGATTCAAGGCCAAACTTAGAAGAATCTGTGGGATCGCAACGTCAAGTTCATCTTCTTAATCTTGAATGAAGGAGAGATCGTGAGGTTAGTGTGCACATAACTTATACTAGTAGGAGTCATTCTAGAAGTGGGAGTCATGTGTCTCATGGGGAGGATACCAGAAACTTGCAACTGGAGATAGATCATTTACGTAGGAAGTTACGCCGTAAGCAAAGGAGGGAGACTCCATCGAGCTTAGAGTCTCAATTTGATGATGATGACAATTATAGACCCAGATCAAGAACCCCTCCCAGCAAGTCTTTCTCTTATAATGAAGAGCGCCATCAAAGGTGAAGGAGTGTAAGCCCAGCCTATAGGGGCTTAGGGAATGATGCCATGAGTAAGGCTTTGCGTCAAATCTCAAAATCATTGTTTACACGGAGGATAGAGAAGGCAAAGCTTCCTCGGTGGTTCACGCAGCCAATGTTTACCATGTATAATGGTAGGACGGATCCGGTGGAGTATGTCAGTCATTTTAACCAGAGAATGATTGTTCAGTCGAGGAATGAGGCCTTGATATGCAAAGTATTCCCATCTAGTTTGGGGCCTGTGGCAATGAGATGGTTTGATGGACTGGAGGAAGGCTCCATAAACTCCTTTCAAGAGCTTAGTAGGGCCTTTGGTGCTCGATTTATTACATGCAGCAGAGTCCCTCGTCCTTTGGATTCCTTGTTGTCCATGACAATGAGAGAAGGGAAGACTTTAAAGACTTACTCTGATAGATATTGGGAAATGTTTAATGAGATGGATGGAGACTTTGAGGATGTGGCTATAAGGACCTTTAAGGTCGGCAGTCCTGCTGAGCACAAATTAAGGAAGTTCTTGACGAAGAAACCAACGCAAAGAATGCGTTAGCTTAGACATGGCAAAACAGGTCAGAATTTTTTGACCCGACCCGACCCGAAAAATACCTGATCCGAACCCGATTTTTTTACGGGTCAACACAACCTGACCCAGATAACCCGTGACCCGACTGGTTAAAAAAATTCGCAAAATTTTTTATTTTTAAACTATGTCTTGATAATAAGTGCATAAAGCACAAAGCACCAGGATGGCAAAGCCAAACCAATAGGCAATAGTCCATAGTCAGTAGTCAATAGTCATTAAATTATTAAATTACAACTTACAAGAAGACAAAACAATAACTTTTTACATGCAAGTGCAACTTGCCAATTTGATCTTGGGGCTTCACGAATCACAAATGAAATGGCAAAACCAATAAAGCTAAAAGCTTCAGCTTTGCTCCACAGACCATAGAGACATGACAATTGACATGAGAAGACTTAGACAACACAACCATTAAAAAAAAGAAAAAAATCTAATTCAGTTGACTAGAGTCCAAAGCCAAAATTGTGAGTCACATGAAACTTGAAAGAGTGAAGCAAAAACGTGACAACACAACACAACAACCACATCCACGGACCACAATCCACAAGGGTCAAGGGCCAAAGCGGTAAAGCCCCCTCAGCAGTCAGCCTCTGCCTTTCTTTAATGGCACAAGATCTTATGAGCATTCCGATAACCACTGTTGTTTCTGAATCAAGTTCTAGTACTGGGAAAAAAATTCTTACTTCGTATCGATCACGTCTTTTACCTGAGAATGTGGAAGCTACGTTATGTACTAAAAGTTGGCTATATGGATTTGAAGGTAATTTAATTTTTTTATAATCATAATTATACAATTTTAATTCTTTATTGATTTGCTTTTATGATACATTAAGTTATATTAAAATATTGTATTGTAGATGAAGATGTTGACAAAATTGGCCAACTTGAGCTACAATTTGTAAGTATGAATATTTGTAGTGCTGAATCTGCTACCAACGTTAAGTAGATTGAGATTGAGGTGTAATTCTTATAAAATATTTACTATTCTTCTTCACTTAATATGTTATGTTTATTTTTAAATAATTTTTTTTTTAGTTTATCTTTCTAAGTAATCTAACTTTACTATTATTTTAAATGCAACAGGAACATGTGCATTTAAGAAGACCAATAACTTGCTACTTTGTTGGCTTACTTGTTTTGTTTGTTTTAGGATCTATCTCTTTTTGAAGTTGTAAACTTGTAATTATATGCATTTTAACAGTGAACTATTAACATTGAATACTTTTTTCATCATGAATTTACGACTATAAATAATTTTTGTCATGCTCAAAAGTCGAAACTATTAGAATTGGAAGGATATTAACAAGTGACATTAAGTGCAATTCATTTGCTCAACTGATTTTATTCATTCTCTCTAAATAAGTTGTCATTGATTTGTTTTTGTAATTGAAAAAGAAAAAAAAAATTGAAAAATACGGGTCAACCTGACCCAACCTGCAACCCGATTGGCCTGTTTAAAAAAGACCTGTTTCGACCCGTGACTCGTTTGACCCGCCAACCCGATTGACTCGATCCAAACCCGACCTGACTCGCCCGTTTTGCCATGTCTATGTTAGCTCATGGATCGGATTGATAAACATAAACGGATCGAGAATGATCAGCAAAAGGGAAGGGGAAGCCGAAGGAAATCCCCCATGACCAAATAGATTTTAGGTCAGAAAGATATAATGGTAATTGGCCCAAGAGAGATTTTGTTTGACATACTGGGCACACTACTGTCCAGGTAGTTAACACAGTGTTTAGGGAGCCTGTACACCAAATCCTTGAGAAACTAAAGAATGAGCCATATTTCAAATGGCCGAATAAGATGGGAGGAGACCCCATGAAGTGTAATCAAAGTCTTCATTGCCAATATCATCAGGATTGAGGACACACTATAGAAGATTGTAGAACTTTATGTGACTATCTGGAGCAGTTAGTCAAAATTGGGAAGCTGAAGCAGTTCCTGTACCAACCCTCTTGGTAGGGGAGTCAGGTCGTGTTGGCATACAGGAGGGACGCTTCCTCAAGACTGCCCTTGGGAACAAGAAGTGTTATTCTCGCCGCCCCAAGTCGGACTGGTGCATATCCATCAGGGGTTATGTCCATAGCAAAACCACACGCTGAGGATTCGATCCATGAGTCTAATCAAGGAAGAATGGAAGTCCGACCAGCTTTGAGCTTCTTTGATGAGAATAAAATTGGAACTTATCAACCACATGATGATGCCTTAGTGGTCACTCTCCGAATAAGGGGGGGTATGATGTGAGAAAAGTCTTGGTGGATCAAGGCAGTGGGGCAGAGATCACGTACCCTGGCCTGTACAAGGGACTTAAGTTGAAACCCAAGGATTTGGTCAGCTACGATTCCCCTCTGGTGGGGGTTTGATGGGAAGACAGTCATCCCAATGGACCAGATCAGGCTGCCTGTTCAAGCAGGGTCAGAGGTCGTTGAAGTAGATTTCATTGTGGTAAACATGTACTCTCCCTATATTGCTATCATGGCAAGCCCTGGCTCTATGCCATAGGGGCTGTCTTTTCAACTCTGCACTTGAAAGTGAAGTATCCTTCAAGGGATGAGGTTGAAGAGCTGATTAGAAGTTAAGTTATGGCCAGGCAATGCCTAGTTGCGGCTATTAGACACCAATTTGAGGGTGAATCATCGGCCACCACAGAAAGGGCTTTGTAGCAATCAAAGGAAACAGGGACATCCTTGGACGCTGTAGCTAAAGGGGCGAGATGCAAGAAGTTGGAGAAGATTACTATCAATACTGATGTTGACAAGTATTTTCAAGTGGGAGTTCAGCTACCTCCTTGGGAGAAGGAAGAGCTAGTGGCTTTCCTAAGAAAGAATGTTGATGTGTTTGCTTGGAGTGCTTATGAAGCTCCCAGGGTGGATTTGAATTTTATCTGTCAACATCTTAATGTCAATCCATCAGTTACCCCATAGAAACAATCACCTCGGCGCTCTTCTAAAGAACATTTTGAGATTGTTAAAGAAGAGGTGGTAAAGCTTAAGCGTGCAGGGGCAATAAAAAAGGTCTTTTATCTAGAATGGTTGGCCAACACTGTAGTGGTGAAAAAGAAGAATGAGAAGTGACGAGTGTGTGTAGATTTCATAGATTTAAACAAAGCTTGCCCTAAGGACCCCTTCCTAATACCCCGAATAGACCAGTTAGTGGACGCAACGGTTGGTCATCCTTGGATGAGTTTTTTGGATGTCTTTCAGGGGTACCATCGGATACCATTAGCTCTGGCCGACCAGGAGAAGGCTGCTTTTATAACGCCCACTGGGAATTATCATTATAAGGTAATACCTTTTGGATTGAAGAATGTAGGGTTTACTTACTAGAGGATGATAACTAGAATGTTTGAACCCCAGCTTGGTAAGAATATTGAGGTCTACATTGATGACATGGTGGTGAAAAGCAAGGCAAAGGCCGAGCATGTGGGTGACCTCAGAAGTGTCTTTGAGGTGTTGAGAAAGCATAAATTACGCCTTAATGCTTCTAAATGTTCCTTTGGCGTAGGCCTCAGGCAAGTTTTTAGGTTATATGGTCACCCATTGTGGGATTAAAGTTAACCTTAATCATATTAAAGCAATCAATGATTTATAATCTCCTCAAAATCCTAAAGAAATCCAAAAGTTGATAGGAATGACTACAGCCCTGAACAGATTTATCTCTTGATCCACTGATAGATGTAGGTCATTTTTCCAACTCTTGCACTAGTGGAAAGGATTTGAATGGAATGAAGAATGTGCCTTCACTTTTCAGCAGTTGAAGGATTACCTTTCTTGGCTGCCCATTATGTCCAGACCCGAGGAGGAAGAAGTCCTTTTTGCCTACATTGCCGTGGCCTCTCATGCAGTTAGTCTGGTATTGGTAAGGGTAGAAGATGGAGTATAATGGCTAGTCTATTATGTGAGTAAGTCGCTACATGAAGTTGAAGTTCGTTACTTACCTTTGGAGAAAGCCATTTTGGCTGTGGTACATGCTACATGAAAACTCCCCCATTACTTCCAAGCACATACAATTGTGGTTTTAACTCAACACCCTCTACAGTTGTTACTACAAAAAGCTAATTATACAGGGAGAATTGCCAAATGGGGGACAATCTTGGGAGCATTTGACATAAGGTACATGCCTCGTACCTCCATTAAAGGGCAAGTGCTTGTGGATTTGGTTGCAGAGTTTATCGAGTCTCCAATAGAGGTGGAGGTCTAGGAACACAGATCAAAGGTAAAGTAAGTTCAGGTAATTTCTCTACAGGGGCCCCTACCCTGGAAGTTATATGTTGATGGTGCGGCAAATCAAAAGGGATTCGAGGTGGGGCTGGTAATAGTGTCCCCGGATAGGATTACCATTAAGAAATCTTTAAGGTTGGGCTTCTCGACCATGAACAACGGAGCTGAGTATGAGGCTCTACTAATAGGGATTTCTATGGTTCAGAAGATGGGAGGAAATATTGTTGAAGTTTTTTCAGACTCAAGGTTAATTGTAGGACAAGTAAAGGGAGAGTTGGAAGCTGGGGATTTGAGAATGCAGGGGTACTTGAGTCAAGTTTGGCGTTGCAGTCAAATTTTGAGTTTTTCACCATATAACAAGTCTCGAGAAGTAGGAATACACATGCTAATTCTTTAGCAACTCTGGCAACCTCTTTTGGACAAGATCTACCTTGGGTCATACTTGTCAAGGATTTGCATAGGCCTGCTGAGGAGAAAAATGAGAAAGTCCAAGTTCACCAAATTAAGGTCAGACCTAGTTGGATGGATCCCTTTGTTCTGTTTCTCAAAGAAGGTGTTTTGCCTTATGAGAAGGGGGAGGCAGAAAAGATATGGAGGAAAGCTCCTTGTTTTTGGTTGTCCAAGGAGCAAAAGTTGTACAAACGCTTCTTCTCTAGGCCATACTTGCTTTGTATTCATCCCGAGGTAGTGGAGCCACTTTTGGAAGAGTTGCACGAGGGGATATGTAGAAGTCATACTGGGGGCAGATCGTTATCACATAGAGCTCTTATTCAAGGGTATTGGTGGTCGAGTATGCAAAAAGAGGCACAAGAGTATGTAACAAAGTGTGATCAATGCTAGAGATTTGCTCCGAACATTCACCAGCCTAGGGGAGTACTTAATCCTCTATCAAGCCCATGGCCATTCACTCAATGGGGCTTGGATATTGTGGGACCATTCCTCAGGGCTGTGGGGAACCGGAGATGGCTTCTGGTTGGAACTGATTACTTCATAAAGTGGGTCGAAGCTAAGCCTGTCCAACATTAGAGATATTGATGCGAAGAAGTTTGTTTGGAAGAATATTGTAACCAGATTTGTAATTCCTCGTACCCTTATCTCGGATAACGGGCTTCAGTTTGATAGTAAAGCCTTTAGGCGATATTGTTGTGAGCTGGGCATTAGGAACATATATTCAACCTTGGCCTATCTGTAAGGGAATGGATAGGCTGAAGTAGTCAATAAGGTCATAATTAATGGGCTTAAGAAGAGGTTAGATGAAGCAAAGGGTAGATGGGTTAAAGAACTGCCACATGTTTTTTGGACATATCGGATAAATCCTCATCGATCAATTGGGGGAATACCTTTTTCAATGACATATGTGTCTGAGGCTGTGATCCCTCTAGAGACTGGGTTTCCGACGCTAAGGACAAGCTTATTCACCCTAAACAATAATGATCAATTACTAGAAAGGAGTTTGGATTTGGTCGATGAATGAAGAGAAGTAGCCATGGTACAACTAGCACATTACCAGCAAAAGCTTAAGCAGGGATATGATACAGGTGTGAGAGCTAGACCACTGGCACCAGGTGACTTGGTGTTAAGAAAAGTAGTAGGGACTGCAAAGAACCCATCTTGGGGAAAACTAGGGCCCAATTGGGATGGGTCATATCACATTACCTCTGTGGCTGGTATAGGAGCTTATTTTCTAGAAGATTTAGATGAAAATGTTGTACCATATCCGTGGAATGTAAACAATCTTCGAAGGTATTATTATTAATGAAAGACAATCTCACCATCTTTGGTTTTAACTATTATGTGTTTTAATCTTATTCATCTAAGTGTTAAACAGAACCTTGGTCATGCCTGGTTCCTCGGACCACATACCTTGGGTAAATTAATGCTTTTTTACTTTCCTAAGTGTTAAATAGAACCACATTCATGCCTGGTTCCTCGGACCACATACCTTGGATAAATTAATGCTTTTTACTTTCCTAAGTGTTAAACAGAACCTCGGTCATGCCTGGTTCCTCGGACCCAAGGCGCATGCCTGGTTCCTCGGACCACATGCCTTGGGTAAATTAATGCCTTTTACTTTTCTAAGTGTTAAATAGAACCTCGGTCATGCCTGGTTCCTTGGACCACATACTTTTGGGTAAATTAATGCTTTTTACTAATAATGGATGATAAAGACTCTAAATGCAGCACCCTAATTGAAGAAATCTCCAAGAGCATCACTTAAAGCATTTGAAGTATATCCATGAAATATTCTTTGGTGATAAGCATAATTTCATTATGCATTTCTCCTCGGATTACATACTCCGAATGCATTGACATCACTTGCTTGATCCAATTTAAGGTACGTAAGTACTCTCTTAAATATGTCTTTTGCTTTGTTGCTTGGGTATTGATGAATACACTAGAATAATTTGGGGCCGAACTGATAATCTTTGGAGACTTACAAGTTTTATTATACATTCAAATATAGTCATGACTGATATAAGGTTGATAACAATATGTATTATACTTAAAAAAAAAAGGGATTAGAACAGTAGCATATGCCTTGAAGTAATTAAAATTGTTCATTAAGTAAAAGATGAGACTTTTCATTGGATCACAGAATCTTCCCTTAGGAAAAAACAAGGAGTGTACAATACACTTGGTATTACTTCCCTTCTGGAAACATCATGTTCAAAAAGAAAAAGAAAAAGAAAAAGAAGCAACTAAACAAGTCTAGGACAGAATAGTAACACCCTAGTTAACAGTGGATAAGGGGGGGGGGTGTTTCCTTTAGCCCCTAACTGGGAGGAGGATTCAGGCGCTTTGCTCTGAGCTACCTCATTCTCCTCGGAAGCCTCTTAAGTTTTTGATGGAGGTTTAGATTGCTCGAGCGCTTTGCCCGGGGCTACCTCTTTCTCCTGAGAAGCCTCTTTGGGCATTGGTAGTTTTTTCAGGCACTGTATCTTTAGCTACCCCTTTCTCCTTACCCTTTGAGCTTACCCTTTTGGACTCCTTAGAGGTCTTCAAAGTGGTTGGAAGGGTACTAGCATAAGCAGGCTGGGCAGGTTCAGGCACTTTAGGAGCAGTGACCACCTGGGAGCTAGGTTGAACTGCTACGCGCAAAGCTGGGGGATAGAAGATATTCTTTGTTCTCCTTAACTCTGAAGAAGCACCCACCCCGGCCAAGTTCAATGCCTTGGTCCATACCTGAAGGTAGTAACCTCGGCAAACTCTTGTGACCTGGGCCCTCAGGATGTCTTCAGTCTCTTTTACCCCAATGTCATAACCATTTTGTTCGGCCCGAGCTACAGCTTCCTCTACGTTTTCCATTTCTTTTTTTTGAGCTTCTATTTGCTCATTAGCAACTGCAAGCTGCTCCTCAGCTTTATGCAATTGCAGGCGTTGGTCCTCAGCCTACTTCTCAGTACCAGCTTTAATGCTTTTCTTTTCCCTATCTGCCTCGGCCAACTTGGTGACGAGGTCTTTTATTCTTTTCTCCACTATACCTAAAGTTTGGATAACAACAACACGCCTTGCCTCCTCATCCTTTAGCTGAGTGTGGGCTTCATCCACCCATTCCTTGGTAATGTTCATTGCTTGGATAGCCTGGAAGAAAGCAACACAGTGAATCCTTTAAATAAAACAAAGTATCTATTTATGTAATGATGATAGTGAAAGAAAGTTGCATATATATATATATATATATTTAGTATAAAAGGTGAAACGAAGGGCATACCATGGCTAAGTCTCTCTTTAAGGCTAGGAACATCTCGTGCTTTGTGAGAGTTCTTAGGTTAGCCATATCCTAATGTAGAAGTAGGGGCTGTTCCAGTGCGTTGGCCACATAGCTAGCCTTGCACTTTTGGAAGTCCCTAATGGAGGAGCCCAATGGGAATGGGGCTCCGTCTAGTACAAGTGGTGGGTTCCAAGTCGGAACCCTGGGGCGACACTTAGGCATTCTCTCTATGCCTGTACCCTCAGTAGAGGTCTTTGGAAGGAGCAACCTCACCTTCCTTGGACACATCCTTCCATTGTTTAACCCTCTTCCTCTTCTTGTCTATTAGTTGGGAAGGGGAGGCATGAGTGGGGAGGGGGGGTGGTGGGATGGGTTTGGATAGACACCTTGGGAGCAGACCATCTAGCGTGTGACTCCAATAATTTGAGGAGGCTAGTGCTCTTCTTCCTTTGAAGCATCATGGCTTTGGGAACGTCAGATGGCTCTTGGTTACTGCTTACTTGAGCAGGGGTTAGGTGGGAAAAGGAAGCGTGTGGAGACTTGGCAGGGGGCGACTGATCGAGAACCTCAAAGTCTTCTTCAGAATGTGTGACCTCAATCACTCTGAATGTCGCTTCTTCTAGAGCAGGATGTGAAGAAGTTGCTTCTTCCCCAGTTACACGCTGAATGGGCAACTCAATTTTTTGAGTACCTTCAGGTGGAGGATTAACGAGGAGCCTGGGCACTGCAATGTTAATCTGTTGCAATTAGGGTCTTTCGCCTTAATCACGTACTTCGGGGACTGAAAGCTTGTTGATATTGGCTTGTATCCAAGGATGACGTGGGCAGCTTGCAACTGTCCGTCCAAGTGGAGGAAAATCTTGGACTGGAGTATTATGGTAAGGTCGGGCTTGTTGACGAAGCTAAAATTAGGGGCTGTGAAATTTTTGTTTGAACTTTTTTAGACCCTTTAAAATACAACCAAATTAACCTACTTTATTAGCCAAGTGATTACTTAGTCAAATTATTCAAATCTAGGTTAACACAAATATATCATATCATTGTAAAGTGCAGAAAATAAAGAACATAACGATATGATAACCTAGGAAAACCAAACCGGTAAAAATCTGGGGAGGATTTAACCTAGCTATCCTCAAGGTAAAACAAATCCACTATGAAAGAATTGAAGTTTATACAATAGTGACTTAGACCACTAACGTCTGATTGCTACTTCGAGTAGGAAACTTACTACCACAACCACGTGATAGTTTCAAGTCCACGGACTACTTCTTTCTTGGAGTCCCAGTAATCACAAGCACTCCCGCTTGTATATCTTTAAGCTCTTGAAGCAGCAACTGAATTGATCATCAAGTTCTTGACATAATCTTGATTCTTGATAACCCTAAGTGTATGTGAAGGCAACCACCTCTAGATCTCACAGAAGATTCACACACACAGCATAAAGAGCAACTCTAAAACGTGGCTAGGGTTTTCCCTTTTATACTTAGGGCAAAACATAAAACCCTACAGGTCAAACGGACTTGGGCTAAGTTAGAAATTCTGCAGAGAAAACAATCTGCATGACTTTTGATCAGTTGAGTCTAATTCTCGATCGATCAAGCCAGGTAGATTTACACAGCAAATCCTGCTGTAACTTGATTCCAACTTTACATAAAAACACATACTTTGAGCAAGTCTAAATATGACTAAAATGTTTTGATTATGGTTTGTCAACATTACAAAATGAAGTTCTAATACAATAGTTCCAAATTCCTTAGAACTTAACAAACTCCCCTTTTGGCAATCCGTGACAAAACATAAACTAAACAAAATGCTCAAAGTTACATAAAAACAACCCATTACAAAAATATTGCCCATTATAACAAATTCAACCTAACTACCATCTATCAGTTGCAAGTGTAGACAACAGTACGACTGAATCAACCTGTATATTCCTGAAACACTCAACAAACGCATAAACACATGTGTGAAAAATACAAGTAAAACAAAGTAACTTCTTGATTTCACATATAACATAAAAATAAAGACATATATCATGAATAACTTATAAATATAAATCAATAAACAATGTGAAACAAGAAACATATATCATCAATGTATCTCCCCCTATCATGGACAACCTAATCAAAAACAAAAATACATCATGAGCCAAAAAAGTAGATACACAATGAAGCACCTAAATACAATCTAAATCTCCACAGCTCCAAAACAAAAAAAAAAAAACAAAAAAAATCTCCCCCTAACACAAAATCTCCTTTACATATGTACTCCCCCTTTTTGTGACGAATTGCCAAAGGGCAATTAGTCATCTTCAAAAGGAGGTGGCAGAGGTGATCGTCTAAGTCTCTCCAAATCTGCTCGCAAAGCATGAAACTCATCAAACATGTTCACCAAAATCGAACCATGAGTTGCTTGAACGGTCATGACAGTCTCGAACATACGTCGAATGTATGAATCATCTGAGGTAGAAGGTGGAGGAACAACAACAACAGCAGGATCAACGGACTCCTCAGTAGTAGTATCACCTATAGAAGAGGGAGGAGGAGGTGCGACACCAGAAGACTCAACTCTAGGGTGTTTAGAGCTTGCTCTCATCTGAGCAGTCCTCTGCCTAAGAAAGGTGGCACCTATAGGAGCAACTATATGAATAGGCTCAGATGCGGGAAACTCCTCTAAACCCAAATGCAAAAGAATCCGATGAATAAAAACCGGAAAGAAAAGAGCATGAGCAGTAGAACTACTCCGATGAACCTTAATCAAAGAACAAAGAAAAAGATGAGGAAAACTAATAGGAGCATCTGTGACAAGAGCATACAAAAACTCACAACGCTCTATAGGAATGGTGCGCAAATGAGAGATAGGCCACAAAGAATGACAAGCAATACGAAAGAAAAGATAATGAATCTCAGTTAACTTAGCAGACGTGATCCGAGGATCAGAACCCCATTGGATAGAAGTACCAGTGATGTATGACATGATATCTTCTAAGGGAGGAGACTCATCATAAGGATAAACCGAATGCTGGACCACATGCACCTCAAGAGCATCAGCCACTACCGAAGGAGTAATGGTGTACTTATCACCTCGTATCTAACTTCTTACCAGAGTGTTGGAATCATAGAAGTGGACAGAGAGGTTCGAGTAAAACTCTCTGATCAAGGTAGCCGGAGGTGGATGAGAAATATCCATCAATGGTAAGCAACCCTGACGCTCAAAGCTTCTCCTAATCTCAGAGTTAAGTTCATCTAAGACAACCTTTCTCTCAGCCCAAATATTCCTAACAAGGTTCAACTGCTCATATACTTCCTGGTTTTTCTCACTTAGGAACCTCTCGCTATCAAAGGTGGGGGCAGAAGAAGAGGAGGCTTTCCTATTAGCCCTAGTCTTCCTAGACATGGTGCTAAGGATAGGACAAGACAAACATAAAAGAACCAAAAAGAAACAAAAGGAAAAGAAACCAAGGGCAGACTGCAAGTTAGCACAAAACAAAATAGAAATAACAGTCTATATGATGCATGAACAATATAAACAAATTATGCATGCTCTAATGCAGTTAGAATAAGTTCAATTTCTCTTTAAGATCACAAAATTGGCTTGAGCATAGAGTTTATAACAAAAACACCAAAGTTTTGAAAAACCACTTGTACAAATTCCAAAAAATTGACCAATTGATCATTACACAAGTTAGATAACATAATATAATGATCAAATTAATCAATCTAACAAGCCAATTTCATCAAATTAAACCCAATTGAACAAAATCCCCAATTCGGGTAGTTTCAAGCCCTAGAAATTCCAAATTTTCACAAATCAACAAATTGATCAAATTAATTCACATAGAACAGTTGTATATCATCCCACAACAAAAACCCATTAACCAATTTCCAAAGAAAAGGCTTAAATCAACAAAAATCTCAATTTCCCTTAGGTTCGAAATTTCCCTTTAATGCATGGCAAAAATGCATGAAAACATGAAAATAAATGAAAAAGGAGGGGTATAAAGGTCTTACCGGCCTTAGATGAGAAAAACTTTGCAAAGGAATCGGAGGAAAATGACAAAAATTTGATTGGAAGCTTTGACCGATCAAAGAGAGAGAGTAAAGTGTTTTTGAAAAAGTTTGAAAGTGACAAAACACGTGAAACTCAAAGTTTTTAAAAAACTCTCTATGCGATTTTCGATTGATCGAAAATGCCTTCGATTGATCCAACAGTGATCGAGCACCAATCGAAACAGACATAAGCTCACCAAATTTTTAATCACAATTTTGATCGGTCGAGAAACAGTTTCAATCGATCGAAATTCTGAAAAAATAAATTTTTTGAAAAAACAAAGCAATTTTCTGCAAAAACTCCTCAAAGCATTGAATTTTATGAATAAAATGCATGAGTATGAGATGTAATGCTTTTCAAAAACACTCGTTGTTAACCCAGTTTTCCCAAAAATAAGATTTTCAATAAATTCTCCTTAGATTCTCAAATATCAAAGATGTTTTGCATAAATATCAAGGAATTCTTCAACCTTGGTTGACCAAACCAAAATCACACACAATAACATGTACAAAGTTTAGCAAAGAGTAACTTGTATAGTGTGTGTAACTAGCAAAAGTTTGAGATACATGTGAGGTGATATGTGAATAGTAATTAAGCACACTTTCTACAAAATTCATCACATAGAATTTGAAAGAGACTATCACCTAAAGAGTTACATTATATAACTCCCACATCTCCTAGAATAAAACCTTGCAATCATGTAAATTTCTTGATTTGTCTCATATTGTACACACTAATTTCATTTTGATTAGAAACTTATTGAAATATCTAGGATAATGTACACACTAATTTTAGTTGATTGAATTAATTATAGCCCAATAATGTACACACCAATTTTAGCATTTAAATTGAGGCTACACCTTATGTTCTTTTTGTGCATGTGTTACATTTTCTCGAGTACAAAATTTTACAATATGCACTAAGGTGTTCATGATTGGCTAGTAAATAGTGGTGAGATGGTTATTTATGCCTTTCTCATTAAGTTCAATTTTGTCAATCAAAGACATGTGACTTCATGATTAAGATCATGTAATCGAAAACTATAAACATCTTCCCACACAATATGCACTACAAAGCTAAACAAGGTACAAAGACAAGTTATGTAAAGATAAATTGGCCAATCTTGATTTCAAATCCAAGACAAATAATGCAAAACACATTTTGCTTCCCTTTTCCTTTTTTTTTTTTTTTAAATTTTTTTTATTATAAAAGAACCAACAAAAACAACCTAGAATGAAATGCATGAATGTTATGCAATGCAAATCCTAGAATAAAAAACAAAGAAAACAAAAATAACAAATAAGAATGGTCACAAAGAGTAGAGCAATGAAGCACAAGGACCATGTCAGAAAGACTCAATTGGATTGAGCCTTTTGCATTCAAAATTTTTTAGATGCACATCGAGCATTAGAGTTCTTATTCATACTAGAATAATTACCAACTCCAGGATTGGAATAAAGGTTTAGAGCCTTTACCAATTCACCAATAAGTACCATAGGATCTTGTGCTTGAGGCACATGTACTTTTGGCTTGTTTGCTCGCTTAGCAGCTTGCAACTTGAAACAGTTTGGACGAATATGCCCAAACTTTTCACAAAAATGACAAACCCATGCAGGTCTATCATACAACTTGCCCTTTGGAGGATTAGGAGTCTTAGGTTTAGATTCTTGAAGATCAACCCTAATTTTCCTAAGAGGTGTAACTTCTACGGGTTTGACAACCTCACTCACAGGGGGTTCAGAAGAAGGAACAAAGTTTGTGGAATGTGGTTTAGGCACAGAGATGCTTTCTACAAAACCTAGACCAATTTTGTCTGAAGGAGACTTTTGAACACTCAGCATGTGATCAAGTTTGGAAACAGTAGACCTATTTGTTTGTTCTTTAACAACAGATAATTCCAAATTCTTAACTTTATCAAGCAAAAGCATATTCTCAGTCTTCACATTATTCAACAATTCATTAGCATCAAACAGTTTCACAAGCAAATTTTTTTTATCAAGTTCAAGAGATGCAATTTTTTTTAAGCCTAAATCAATACTCATAGCATCATTTGCAGCAACTTTGCAAAGTTTATTGTAAGCTTCTTGCAAATCTGCATCCTCAGAGAGTTCCCCATCAGAAGGGTTCTCTTCAACAGAAGTACTTTCATCAACTACAGCAGTAGATGTGAAAGCATTGAAGTTTCCATCCTCATCACTACCAGACTCATTATTAGAAATTTCATCATCACTAAGGGTTACAATCATAGCCTTACCTTTAGACCTCAAGAATGTAGGACATTCTAATTTCACATGATCATACCCTTGACAACCATAACATTGTTGACCCATAGAATTATTAGAAGGTTGACCTACTTTCTCTTTAGGTTTTTCAGTGTTATTAACCTTTGTGGGATCATTCCTCCTAAAATTTCTAGGTTCAGCGTTGTTTTTACCTTTTGCCTTTCTGTTATTGTTCCTAAGAAAGTTTCTAAAGTTCTTGGCAAGATAGACAATTTCTATAGCAGAGAGCTCATCATCAAATCCGCTCACATCAACATCATCAACTGACTTAAGAGCCATTGATTTGGATTTGCTTGTCTCAGGTAGGTCCAACTCATAGGACTGAAGAGATCCTACAGGTTCATCAACAAGGATGGAGTCCAAATCCTTGCTTTCAGTGATGCCAGTCACTTTGGGTCTAAAATCCTCAGTCAAGGATCTAAGAATCTTCCTAACAATTTTAGGTTGATCATAGATTTCACCCAGATTATAAGCAGAATTAACAATATCATTAAGCTTAGCATAGAATTCAGCAAAAGATTCATCATCAGACATCCTAATGCTTTCAAATCTAGTTGTTAATTGCTGTAACTTATTGATTTTAACTGCCTTTGTGCCTTCATGCACAGTTCGGAGAATATTCCAAGCAGTATGAGCAACCTCAACATTAAAGATTCTTTTGAATTTCTCCATAGAAATAACATTAAAAATAGCATTCATAGCCTTGCTATTAAAAGCAGCTGCTTCTTTCTGAGAAGTTTGCCACTCACTAATTGGAGTAGTGGGCTTCTCCTATTCGTATTTAACGGAGTTCCAGACTCTCTCATCAATGGATTTCAGGAATGCTTTAATCCTTACTTTCCAGTAAGCATAGTTGTTCCCATCAAAGTGATGTAGGATCACAAGAAAGTGACCGTGTTCTATGACAACAGGGGTTAAAGACTAGCTCTTAGATCAAAAGATCTACAACAAAAGAGCTATCTACTCTGATACCATTTGAACGTTTGTAGACCCCTCAAAACACAACCAAATTAATCTAGTTAATTAGCCAAGTGATTACTTAGTCAAATTATTCAAATCTAGGTTAACACAAATATATCATATCATTGTAAAATGCGAAAAATAAAGAGCACAACGATATGATAACCCAGGAAAACCAAACCGGTAAAAACTTGGGGAGGATTTAACCTAACTATCCTCAAGGTAAAACAAATCCACTATGAAAGAATTGAAGTTTACATAATAGCGACTTAGACCACTAACATCCTATTACTACCTCGAGTAGGAAATTTACTACCACGACCATGTGACAGCTCTGAGTCCACAGACTACTTCTTTCTTGGATTCCCAGCAATCACAAGCACTCTCGTTTGTATATCTTTAAGTTCTTGAAGCAGCAACTGAATTGATCATCAAGTTCTTGACATAATCTTGATTCTTGATATCCCTAAGTGTATGTGAAGGCAACCGCCTCTAGATTTCACAAAAGATTCACACACACAGCACAAAGAGCAACTCTAAAACATGGTTATGGTTTTCCCTTTTATACTTAGGGCAAAACATAAAACCCTACACATCAAACGGGCCTGGGTTGAGTTGGAAATTTTGCAGAAAAAAATAATCTGCACGACTTTCGATCAATCGAGTCTAATTCTTGATCGATCAAGCCAGGCAGATTTACATAATAAATCCTGCAGTAACTCGATTCCAACTTTACATAAAAACACATACTTTGAGCAAGTCTAAACAAGACTAAAACGTTTTTATCATGGTTTGCCAACATTACAAAATGAAGTTCTAATACATTAGTTCCTAATTCCTTAGAACCTAACGTTGTCTGCAAAAATCATAAAAACAAAAGTGTAATTAGAGAAAAGGTTCAATAAAAAAGAAAAATAAAATTTTGAACTAAAAAAAACAAACAAACAAGAAACTATGAAATTAGAATGTTCAGTGTTAAATTAGGGAGCCTAAGCCTAGAATACCCCACCTGACTTCCCCTTTCATGTTGGACAATGAAGACCATCATGCCACTCACCCGAGATAATCAAAAAATCTTGGTCCATGCTCTTATTAGATTCGGGAAGACATGAGGTGAACCTGACCTTGAGAACCCTAGTTTACAGGTAATATCCCATACTTTTTAGGTGTTGGCAATTATACATCCAATTGACACTGTGATGGGTAAGATTTACTCCTATCTTGTCATTAATGGCGTCCACACTACCTAGTATCCTAAATAGGTTTAGGGAACACTGGGTCGGGCAAAGTCTATGAGCAATTAAAAAATCCCTAGTCACTCTTCCCAGGGGAATCCTTATCCCTCCCTCTATAAAAGTGATCATAGGGATCACCACTTTCCCTTCTGACCTTAAAGCATGCCATTCTCCCTGAAGGCAATGCCGTATGGAAACCCTAGGTGGTATATTGTATCAAGCCTTGAAATTTTCTATGCATTTGAGAGTATTCACTAAACTAGCAAACCTACCCATCTAAGAAATAAGAAAGGATTGTTAAGAGAATAAGGTGAAAATTAAGAGGTCGAAGAAGAAAATTTCCTAAAAATAAGTAGGTGGGCTAAAGGTTACTTACAAAAATATGGGAAAGAGCATCTCGGACTGGTTCTTGAGAGTTGAAGATTCAAAAAGTAGGGCATCTAGATTCTTCGAGCAATTTATATAGGAGGGAAAAGTAAGCGGGAGAGTTCCCACTCGAATCCCTATGGAAAATCCCTACCATAGGATTTTCATCATACCGTAGATCGTGGGGGACAGGGCGCCGTGCGGAGTAAATGCAGAGGCATCCCAGATGCTGAAGCGGTAGGAGTGTGCTCATTGCAGGTGAAAAGACGCCTACACATAAGGCAATGTCATAAGCATGGGAGGTACAGTAATGTAAAATCGAAATTCTACTTTTCCCCAAAGGGAGAAAGAGTAGAATTTTGAGGGGCTATTGTAAGGATGAAAGGCCCAGATAAGGATATTGGGCCGTGGGCCGCACCCGAGGACATCTAGGAGCCCGATGACAGATAAGTTTTAGTAAAGGTAAGTAAGTTATTGGGCCGAGGAAGAAGTTTGGTCGTAATAAACAGGTGACGTTGTCCGAGGAGCCACCCTTCCTCAACTAATAGGGTGGTATCCTAAAATCCGACCACCAATCAAGTACTAGGTAATAGGCAACTGTGCTAGAGAGGATAAACTTCAGAGAGAAGTGAGTTAACAGAGAATTGAGAAATATCTGGGAAGAAAGCTGCTACCATCACATTGAATGCTCTACACCTAACTAATTGGTTGCATTAATATGGAGGTGAGACCTGAACAGTGACTTCTAGCCTCACAGCTGCCCATAAAGACTTTAGGAAGGTGTTAATGGGACAAGTATCAAGGAGATTAGCAATCTGATCTACACGTGAATGGCTAAGATAAAAGAAGGAAAGGGGGTATAAAATGAGGAGGATTCCATTACAAGAAGGGGCATGAGAAAACCAGAAAAGAAATGAATGTGTAACCAAGAACTTGAATATATATAAGTTTGAGAGAAATATAGAAGAACATATCACCCTCAGACTTGACCAAGGAGTATTTTTCTTTTCAATTTTTTTGTCTTAATCATTCTTATACCAACTAGCCTACTATGATCTATATTTTAAGTCATTGAACATTCATTAACAGACCCATTGTCTAACAAATTTATTGTTTTAGGCTTATTGGGCCACTGTCTAAATATCTTGGGCTGTGGATCAACTGCGTTCTTACAATTATTATTATTTGGATAATAAGTATTCAAACTAAGATTAGTTTCTTATATTAAATTTAAATAAAAATAAAAATTCTTTATATAAAAGAATAATTAATGCAAACCTATAAATAAATTATTTTTTTAATAGAAAATATAACTATAAATAATTAATGCATTTACACCATTGACACATTTAAGGAATTCTATTAATTCAAAATTTGTTAATATTGAAGCCTAAATGAAGAGTCTTAACAAATATGTCACATGATGGAAGCTTAGGCTATTACTTTTTGATGTTAATACTTTTTTATATACTAGTTAGAAAATTATGTAATGCATGAAAAAGTTTAACCAAATATGATTTTTTTTTTAAATAAAAAAATGATGATTTCTCTATTATTTTGTATAGAGATATGAAAACTGAAAATTTATGAAAGTTATTAATACACATTTATTTTGGTTGTGCTTGTATATGAAATATTAAACAGGATTAAGATATTTATTAGGATTAGGATATTTATTAATGGGTGTTTATTATGATTGTGTTTTTAAATAGAACTATTAAATATATGATTACGGTACTTATTAATAGATTTTTTTTTTAGTAATGCTACAGTCACAAACTATTTTACAACATTTTTACAAACTATTGATGTGGTGAATTCTTATTAGTTATAATATGGGTCAACTACTAACATCACATTTATGTTTACCAATAATTATTTGAAAATTACTAAAGTCACTTTAACAGTTTGTTAAAATGTTGTAAAATAGTTTGTATCTGTAGCATTACATTTTTTTTTTTTAATATATACAAGATAGAAATTCTATTCTAACTTAATCTAAGCGTATATGTCTGTAAACCTTGGCTACTTGCACCCTATTCTCACCCCATAAAAACTTTGTACTTGTAGAGTGACCATCATGTTAAGGGTGTGTAGTGGTATAGATATTTAGAATATAGAGAACATGTAATCTAATGGTGATATTTTTGAAATATTAATTAAATAAAAAGTAATTAGGTGGTGTAACATAATTGAAAGTTACACTAGGTTTAATAAAATATGATTTTATTTTATTTATCAAAAAAAGATGTTTTCTCTATTATTTTGTGCAGAATTATGAAAATTGAAAATTTATGATAGTTGTTAATACACATCTATTTTGATTGGGCTTGTGTATGAAATATTAAACTGGATTAGGATATTTATTAGGATTAGGATATTTATTAATGGGTATTTATTATGATTGTGTTTTTAAATAGAAGAATATATGATTATGGTACTTATTAATAGATATTTTTTTAAAACAAGATAGAAATTCTACTTTAACTTAATCTAAGTGAAGTTTGGCTTACTTCAAGTATTTTTTTAACTGAAATATCTTTTTATTTTAATGAGAAACTGTCAAATTACCCACTAACTAAATAAAAGATGGAAATTAAAATACACTACCACTTGCCATTGTATATTTAAAACGAAACGAGATGTCTAGTTAGAAAAGGTAAGCCAAACCCATCTAAGTGTATATGTGTGTGAACCCTGGCCCCTTGCATCTTGTCCCCACCCCATAAGAACTTTGTACTTGTAGAGTGACCATTACGCGAAGGATGCGCAGTGGTATAAATATTTAGAATATAAAGAACATGTAATCTAATAATGGTATTTTTGAAATATTAATTAAATAAAAAGTAATTAGGTGGTGTAATATAATTGAAAGTTACACTAGATTTAATAAAATATGATTTTATTTTATTTATCAAAAAATGATGTTTTCTCTATTATTTTGTATAGAAATATGAAAATTGAAATTTTATGATAGTTATTAATACACGTTTATTTATTTATTGAGAACAAATTCATTACTTATTGTGGGGCCCGAAATCTGTGGTCCCAGCCCACTTTGTATTAAGAGCCCAAAGCCTTGTCCTATAAAGCCCAACCGCCGAGGATGCGCAATGCAACTCCCTGAAGGCCCAAGAACGTGGCCGAGGACGACCTCACGTCCAACATCTCATAAAAACGCCTGAAGAAAAGGACAAATTCAGTACAAAAGCAGCTCAAGGGAGAAAGCTGCCAACACCTTAATGCGGAGCCCAGCGCCTGACAAACCCATACTCACACCATGCTATCCATCTTTTCCCAACCACTCTGATGTATGGATTGATAAGACGAGTAACCATCCCAAACAAGGAAAAACGGACACGTAAGTGAAGAACGGGAAGAAAATACTAGTATAAAAGGGAAAGAGAGCTGAGACAAAGAGGGGGGAGGGGGCTAGAAAAAAGGGAGGAAGAATGGGGAGAATGTAGTACTCCTCGGACTAATTCCGAGGAGCCAAACCTTTCCAAGCACTTCGATGTAAGGCTTATCTATACAGTCCAAACCTATCTTTGTATGAGTTCTCATGAAACCAGTACCAGACCCCTGCCCAGCGCCCAAAGGCAGGCCTTTCCAAACCCACTCTCTACAAACCGTATTGTTCGGGCCCTTTGTTGAGGTCTAAAAAGGATCATAGTGAAGGAAGCCCAAAAGAACAAGTCAAGCCCAAAAGGATAAGTCAAGCCCAAAATGATAAGTCAAGCCCAAAAGGAAAAATCAAGCTAAGCCCAAAGTAACAGATGCAGGAAACCCATGAAGGAATAAAAAGCCCAGGGGATCCTGAAGCCCAGACAAAGAAGCATCCAAAAAAGAGGATCACGGCAAGGGATAAGAAGCAAGGATCCTCAGGAACCTTCAAGAGGCGCAGACCCCTTTAGGCACAAAGACAAAGGAACACTAGGACAGCTCGATAGAAAAAGACAGAAGAAGGAAACAAGAAACAAAAGCAGAAAAAGAACACAAACGCTAGTAGAACCCAGCGACCTCTCATGGCACAGACAGAAAAAGCCTCGAGGAACCAAAACGGAGAAGCATAGAAGAAAGAATGATAACAAGTGGCTTTCAAAATGGCAGAGCAGGATTCCGCCCGGATGGGAAAGAAAAGGGAAAAGTGGAAAACGCCAGAAACGGGGATGCCGAGAAGGGCATACCTCAGCACATCCCAAAGAAGATGGCCAACCAGGAACTTTCAAAAGAATCAAAGCTGAAAGAAGGAAAGAATGAGAAAAAACGGAAATGGGACTTACCGAGATGATGGATACAGGACGTGCTCTGTTTGCAAAAGGGTAAAACAGGGGAACCAACGGTTCCCCGGGAGGACCAAAAACTCCATTATAAAAGGCGGGGGGATTTTCAGTAGGAAGAATATCATAACAGAGTCATTAGAACTCTGTAAAATTTAAGAAAAACAGAGGAATGTCTCCCGGTATCCCAGAAACAGCCACTATAGCACATACTTGGATTCAAAAATATTCAAACTTTGCAAGTCTTAGAGGCTTGAATAGCCATCAAAGTCTGTAATTTTTGAGCTTATTTGAACCTTGTATCACGTCTTAGTGAGCACATTTGTAATCCACAATCAAGAAAAATAATGAAATATCTCATATTGATTTGAGAATTTCTAACAATTACTTTACATATTTCTTTATTATATTATCTTCCTTTACTGCTTCTTGCTGCTCAATACATATATTCTTTGCTTGTAAAGCTGAGTCCTTGCCCAAGCAAAGCCACTTAGACTTGAGTTCCAAATCCCACAAGTCTTATGCAAAAGCACTAAGTCTGTGAGAATTGGGGCCAGGATCCTCGTGGCTGAATCATAACAAGCATAGAGAAAGATTGTATAGTGCAGAGAACCAGAGATTCTGGGTTCTTACAGGCCTAATACGCCCCGGGATCCCACGACAGTACGTCCTGGGATCCCACGACAGTACGCCCGGGGTACCAGGAGGAATCGCATTTTTGCCTTGAGGAGATTTATGTGACTTGCGCACAACTTGGTTCGTAATCAGCCCTCATTTAGCTGCGGTGAACCAAGCCCAGTCCATCAAAATACAACTATTTGGCCCAGGATCCTTGGGCCTGTGTGCTAAAGAAAAAAAAGCACTCTCACACCCTTTACATACGAGCCTAACGCCACCCTTGGGTCGTTAAAAATCGTGTCCCTACAATTGGCGCCGTCTGTGGGAAGGCTTGCGCGTTGGCGCAGATGGCGGTGGAGTCGAGCCTCTATTGGGCAGAAGTTCGCGAGGTTTCCTCCATCTCCAGCGACATGCAGTTGTTGCTCCGACATAAACTTCAGCTAGGGGCTACGCCTTGCAGTGCCAATGGCACGGGCAGCCCTAGGGGCTTCCGGCCTCAAGGTAATTCTCCCCGCCCGGGTCTAGGGGCTAACCTTCGAAAAATAAATAAATACAGAGGAAAAACTACTAAAAACTACAAGTTTTGGACAGAACCAAGGCCTTGCATGGTCCTCGGACTCAAGCCTATGGGGAAACCAAGTACTCAAAAGAAAAAATACAAGTTTTGGACAGAACCAAGGCCTTGCATGGTCCTCGAACTCAAGCCTATGGGGAAACCAAGTACTTAAAAGAAAAAACTACAAGTTTTGGACAGAACCAAGGCCTTGCATGGTCCTCGGACTCAAGCCTATGGGGAAACCAAGTACTTAAAAGAAAAAACTACAAGTTTTGGACAGAACCAAGGCCTTGCATGGTCCTCGAACTCAAGCCTATGGGAAAAGCAAGTACTTAAAAGAAAAAACTACAAGTTTTGGACAGAACCAAGGCCTTGCATGGTCCTCGGACTCAAGCCTATGGGGAAACCAAGTACTTAAAAGAAAAAAACTACAAGTTTTGGACAGAACCAAGGCCTTGCATGGTCCTCGGACTTAAGCCTATGGGGAAACCAAGTACTTAAAAGAAAAAAAAAACTACAAGTTTTGGACAGAACCAAGGCCTTGCATGGTCCTCGGACTCAAGCCTATGGGGAAACCAAGTACTTAAAAGAAAAAAAAAACTACAAGTTTTGGACAGAACCAAGGCCTTGCATGGTCCTCGGACTCAAGCCTATGGGAAAACCAAGTACTTAAAAGAAAAAACTACAAGTTTTGGACAGAATCAAGGCCTTGCATGGTCCTCGGACTCAAGCCTATGGGGAAACCAAGTACTCAAAAGAAAAAACTACAAGTTTTGGACAGAACCAAGGCCTTGCATGGTCCTCGGATTAACAGTTGGGTTAATCCCTAAAACTGTATGGATTCCCCAGTCTACTCTCGGATCCTCAGTACCAAAGGGATTGATGCAATATAGAGCAATATGTTACCAAAACACAATCGAAGTCCTTCACTGCTCGGCTACCCTCTCGGATGAATTATTTAGAGTTTATCGTTCTCGGACATTTGTCTTGCATGCATCGCACAGCGCCCGGCCGTTATCTCGGTTAGTTCCAAGAGTTTAATTTATTGAGAATTACCATTGTTATACTTGATAACGTCAGTAAGTTTAAACTAGTAGGAATTTGTTTTAAGGTTTTTTCCCGCTCTAAGTATCATCAAAGGAAAGTGTATATTTAATATTCATGCACAAAGTAGTTGTTGTAGAAAAGAGAAGTATTTGAGATTAAGCAAATTCATTTCTTATTAAGACAAAAGAACAGTACAGTGTACAATGAAGGAGCTTAAATAAGCTCATGTTAAAACTAACTACACAAGCGAAAAGTAAAGATACAAAGGAATGAAGGAAAAGCCGAAGAAGAGATGCAGAGAAGAGCCACGCTGCCGCTTCAAAATTTCGTCTAAGGAAGCCATTTCTCAATACTTTTACATGCCTATAACTCAGGCAGCCAAAGAACCCAACGTGGGGCCCGTACCGTTGAAGAAAAGGTGTAGAGACCTCGACTTCGGGCTAGCGCAGCTGAAGAAAAGGTGCAGGGAACCCAACTTGAGGCCCGGACCGTTGAAGAAAAGGTGCCGGGAACCGGAAGTTGAGGAGCCTCCACAAAAATTTGCCTACGACAAGGCAGACGGCGCTGATGGCGGAAAACCTTTCTTCTGACATACCAAAAATCTGGTATGACCAGAACCTGCTTCGGATTTTGACTGAAAGAGGTGGGAATACCTTCCCCACCATATCCAAGTGGGAGGATACCTTAAATCTGTGCCTCCCCTGCCCAGACCACACCACCTTAAGTCTTGGAAGGGTCCGGTGCCTCTGTGGCGGGTGAAGTTCCTCCACCTCCACCCAAGCCTCAAACATACTGTACTACGGGAAAGTGGCACTGGATATGGGAACTGGTTATAGATAAAAGGTTAAGATTCTGTGGGAAGCAGAAATGTTTATATGCACAAGGAATAATCCCTTACCCTGCTTAAATATGGAGCAGACCGGTGGCATTCAATCCACTCAGGTTTCCAATAAGTGCTACTGACGAGATAGTCTTGGCACAATTTCCGACACCATATACAACTGTAAAGATTTGAATAACCTCGTGAAGGAGGCGCATTAATGGCGGGCCTTGAACACTGGAACGTCCAAGACACCGCTTGGGAAAATCTAGAAGGATGTCTCATGCCTTAGCGCGTTCCCCAGGCCAGTACAGCAACCTCGATGTTGATGAAATGCGGAGCTGGGCAAGTCATGATTTGGGCCTGATGTTACCAAAACCCTGCTCCCCAACAGTAAAGTCGGGCAGCAGGATTTTGAGGGGCTATTGTGGGGCCTGAAATCTGTGGTCCCAGCCTACTTTGTATTAAGAGCCCAAAGCCTTGTCCTATAAAGCCCAACCGCCGAGGACGCGCAATACAACTCCCTGAAGGCCCAAGAACGTGGCCGAGGACGACCTCACGTCCAACATCTCATAAAAACGCCTGAAGAAAAGGACAAATTCAGTACAAAAGCAGCTCAAGGGAGAAAGCTGCCAACACTTTAATGCGGAGCCCAGCGCCTGACAAACCCATACTCACACCATGCTATCCATCTTTTCCCAACCACTCTGACGTATGGATTGATAAGATGAGTAACCATCCCAAACAAGGAAAAACGGACACGTAAGTGAAGAACGGAAAGAAAATATTAGTATAAAAGGGAAAGAGAGCTGAGACAAAGAGGGGGGAGGGGGCTAGAAAAAAGGGAGGAAGAATGGGGAGAATGTAGTGCTTCTCGGACTAATTTCGAGGAGCCAAACCTTTCCAATCACTTCGATGTAAGGCTCAGCTATACAGTCCAAACCTATCTTTGTATGAGTTCTCATGAAACCAGTACCAGACCCCTGCCCAGCGCCCAAAGGCAGGCCTTTCCAAACCCACTCTCTACAAACCGTATTGTTCGGGCCCTTTACATACGAGCCCAACGCCATCCTTGGGTCGTTAAAAATCGTGTCCCTACACTTATTATTAAGGGAGGCTATTGAAATCAGCTTGACTTATAGTTAAAAGGTCTAGTGGAACATCTTCCATCCAGACGGACAAAGGGGATGAAAAGATTGCTCTTCTAGCAAGCGAATGAGCAACCTTATTACATTATCATTGAACATGTGAAACATGAAATGTGTGAAGCAAAATAAAGAATATCGTTTTTGATATGCCTAAAAGGTGCCGAAGACCTACTATTACTGTTCAAGAGCTTGATTAGGACTTCAAAATCACCCTTGAGGAAGATGCTATCAAATCCCAATTCTAGAGCAAACTCCACCACCCACTGTGTTGCTAGAGTTTCTACTTCAATAATGACTGTGGATGGCAGCGGAATAAGTTCAAATAGTGAAGCCATCACCATTCCATCATGGTTTTGAATAACAACTCCCAAACCAGCTTTATTTTCTTGTTCAAAAAAATTGCTCTGTTGCAATTGATCTTGTATCCATGTAAAGGTGGGGGAGTCCACATTGCTGCTGCTTGTTTCGGGACTGCTGATGCCAAGATGGGACTAGGTAAACACCCCAGTGTGAGCTCACGAGCTTTGTCCAGCAACTGCTCCAGAGGGATAGAAGGTTTCCCTAGTCTAAGATTGTTTCGTCGATTCCACAACGTCCAAGCCACCGATGAGAAAGACTCCAGGTCCTTGTTTTCAGCACAAACAACAAACATTATATCCAAAAAACTAGTGCTTTGTTTGATGGTGCTATGACTCCATAAAGGGATGTTTTGCCAGAAATTTTCCAGTTTTGGGCAACGATATAAAGTATGAGCTATGTCTTCCAAGTACAGCTTACACATCTCACACAAATCGCTAGTAACCACTTGGCGTTTAACCAAATTTGTCTTGGTGGGTAGGGCGTTCTTACAAGCACGCCAGATCAGATTTTTAATTTCCGAAGGACTTTTAAGCTTCAAATCTTCTTCCACAGAGGTTGCAAGATGGTGGCATCAGAGGAACCAGGTTCACTAGCTTGGCACAGATTCTGTAGAAATTTATACCCGGTTTGAACTATGTATTCTCCATCCGGTCTAAAAGGCCAGATTAGAACATCATCCTGTATAGATTGACAGAGAGGTATATTTTTTTATAATTTCAGCTTCCCACTCAAAGAAATATGAATCAATGAGCTCATCCTTCCACACCTGGTTTGTTTGGTCAATTATAGAACTAACCATTGTTATGCTCTCCCTAGCAATAGGAGGTGAGATGATTTTGTTATTGAACTTCCTTGGCAGCCACTTATAGCCCCATATATGAACTAAATTTCCACTCCCAATCCTCTAAACAGCCCATTTTTTAATTACATCACGACCTTGTAGAATACTCTTCCATGCATACGAAGCGTTACTTGGTTCCTTTGCTTCCATAACACTAAAATTCGGGAAATTTTTTGCTTTGAAGACCTAATAAAATAATGATTGATGATCATGGAGTCTCCAAGTGTGTTTTGCTAGAAGAGCATCATTGAAACATGATAGGTCCTTAAAACCCATACCACCATGTGACTTTGGCATACACATATCTTGCCACTTCACCCAATGTATCTTCCTAGCATCCCTACGTTGTCCCTAAAACTTTTTTCGGATCAATGCTTCAATCTCATGACAAAGAGTGATTGGTAGCTTAAAACAATACGTCATATAGGTAGGGAGTGCTTGTACTACAGCTTTGATCAAAATTTATTGTCCAACCTATGATAAAAGCTTAACTTCCCATCCCTGCAATTTCTTCCAAATCCTTTGCTTTAGATGAGCAAAACTTTCTTTTTTATTTTTACCCACAAGGGAAGGCAAACCTAGATACTTCTCATATTGTTGAACCATCTGCACCCCAAGAGCCCCTTTGATCACTTCTTGCATATCGGATGTGGTTGATTTGTTGAAAAAGAGTGTTGTTTTGGCTCTATTAATTTGCTTCCTTGAGGCTCTCTCATAGGTTGCCAAAATATCCAGCAACCTTAAGCATTTGTCTTCCTTAGCCCTACAAAAAATTAAACTATCATTTGCAAAAAGCAGATGTGTTAGTTTGGGTCCATTCCGACATATAGAGACCCCATTAATATCCCCATTATATGTTGCCTTTTTTATGAGATTGAGAAGTCCCTTTGTACACATGAAAAATAGGTATGGGGAGAGTGGATTGCCTTGTCTCAGGCCCTTGCTTGCCTTGATATCACCATGAGCCTCTCCATTTATTAAAATGGAATAAGAGGTAGTAGTTTTACACTCCATCATAACATTCACCCACCGATTATCAAAACCCATCTTCCTCATCACTTTCTCCATAAATTCCCATTCAACCCTATTGTATGCCTTACTCATGTCAAGCTTTAGAGCCATGTACCCTTTCTTACTTGCACAATGATTTCTCATGTGATGTAAAGTTTCAAATGCTATCATGATACTATCCGAGATCAAACGATCAGAAAGGAATGCACTTTGGTGTTCTGAGATAAGCTGAGGCATTATTTTCTGTAGCCTATTTGCCAAGATTTTAGAAAAAAATCCTATATAGTAATTACTCAAACTGATTGGTCTAAAGTACGACACAAACTCTGGGTTCTTTACTTTAGGGATTAGAGTAACAAAAAAGTGACCAAGGGCAGCAAGTAAAGAACTAGAATTTAAATAGTGCAAAATAGATTGTGTAACATCATTACCAAGTAAAGTCCAATAATTTTGATAGAATAAAGGAGGCATACCATTAGGTCCGAGAGCCTTTAAAGGGGCTATTTGTTTCAAAGCTACCTCCACCTCCATGGCAGTGAAATCTCCAGTCAGATCGGCATTCATCTCGACTGTGACCACCTTGGGAATAACTTCAACTACCTCTTCCAAGTACTCGAGTTTGCTTCTAGTGAACAAGTTAGTATAGTAATCCACAATACTGTCATTTATTTGCTATTGGTGAGTACACCAATTCCCGTTAGCATCATGGAGTCTAGTTATGTAATTTCATCGTCGTCTTTGAGAAGCTTTACTATGAAAAAACTTTGTATTTTTGTCTCCATCTTTTAACCACATAATCTTGGATCTCTGCCGCCATATAGTAGCTTCCTTATATAGTAGAAAATTTATTTCTTCTTTCAACAATTTCATAAGCCTTGAGTCACCTCCATCGATTGCTATATTCTCTGCCTTGGTCAGTTGTTTTCTTTTCCTCTCAATCTCACGCTTCACATTACCAAAAGCCTGCCTACTCCATCGTGTAAGAGCTTTACCACAGTGATCAATCTTGGTAATAATTTTGGTATCCCATGGCTCATCCACATTTTTCTTCCAAATAGTTTCTATTGTATTAGTACAACCTTTATCTGTCATCCACATTTGCTCAAATAGAAAGGGTTTATGAAAACTAAACTCCATACCCTTTGGTACGATCCACAAAGCTTTATGATCCGAGGTAGTGACATCCAAGTGATGAATTTTTGTACCTAGGAACATTGAAAACTAGTCATTTTTAGTTAAGGCTTTGTCAAGTCTCTCCCATTTGGTATAATCTGCATAATATTTGTGCCACGTAAAAGGTGAGCCTACAAATCTCATATCCATAAAACCACACTCATTGAGAACATCGCTAAAGGGTTACATCTGATTATGTGGTCTGATTCATCCGCTTGTTTTCTTAGATTGGAATGTAATTTCATTAAAATCACCTGCACAAATCCAAGGAGGGTTACTACGATTTTTCAAATTACGGAGCTCTGTCTATGATTCATGCCTAAACCGCGTGTCTAGTTTCCCGTAGAATGTAGTAAATCGCCATTCATCCTCTTTATTCTTATTGATTGTTGAATCAATATGGTTTGGGGAAAACGTTTCACTCGACAGGTCAAAATCTTCTTTCCAAAAAATTACTAATCCTCCTACCTTGTTTCTTTGTGGAACTTCGAGCATATTCTTGAAATCTATCCGTCTTTGAACTTGAACTAGCCTATCTTTATCTGTCCATGTTTCGGCTAAAAACACAATAGAGGGATCTTTTGCCCACACCAATTCTGCAAGTTGATCTTCTGTACGCAGGTTCCCAAGCCCACGACAGTTCCAAACTAACAAACTCATTGCTTTTGGCAAGACTATTTAATAGCCTTTGCCAATATCGTTGTAAATTCATCTTCACCATGGAAAACCACTTGCTTTTTGTTTGGTAATTCATGGTGAAATTCTGTATTATTCAAGCTTCTCTTCTGATTTCCCAAATTATGTGTTTGTACAATGGATGAACCCGTGCCTTTGTAACTCTCTTCTAGGTCGGTTGAGTCTTGTTGCTGGGAATATTGTTACTGGGTTGGTCACTTACAGTTACGGGTGGAGAGATATGTAGGGTTGGTGTCGGAGGAAGATGCGCGGGAGAGTAATTATTACTGTATGAAGTGTCTCCATTCGTGAATACACATTTATTTTGATTGTGCTTGTGGATATTAAATAGGATTAGGATTGTGGGGCTAGAGAATTCGTGGCCTAATCCCATTCTACATTAGGGCCCAAGGCCTAAGCCGAGGAGAGCTATTGCCGAGGACGCATAATGAAAGCCCAAGAAGGGCACGAGGACATGGTTGAGGACGATCTTATGCTCAGCACCTCACAAAACGCCTGAAGAAAAGGGCAAACTCAGTATAGGGGCAGGACAATGGAGAAAGCTGCCAACATCGTAATACAGAATCCTGCATTTGACAAGCCCATGCTCCAAACCATGCCATTTAACTTTTCCAACGACCCCCAACCACTCTAGGTATGGATTGATAGGACAGGTCAGCATCCCAGAAAGTAAAACTTACACGTGGACACTAAAAGTGGAAATGAACACTAGTATAAAAGGGAAAGAAAGCGAAGGAGAAAGGGATCCCAGGAGGAGGAAAAATCCTGCAAAAGGGAGAAAAGGAAGGATACAATGCTCCTCGGACGCTGTCCCAGGACTTAAATCCTACAACCCGCACTAATGGAAGGCTTAGCTAGTCAAGCCAAGTCCACCCATAGATAAGCTTCCATAGAAACCCCGATTAAACTGCTAACCTGTGACTAAGGTCCTGCCTTTCAAGCCCACTCTCTACAAATCATATTGTTAAGGCCCTTTACTTACGAGCCCAATGTCATTCTTGGGTCGCTAAATAATCGTGTCCCTACAATTGGCGCCGTCTATGGGGAAGGCTTGGGCGTTGGCACAGGTGGCGGTGGAGTTGAGCCTTTGTCAAGCAAAGGTCTGCGAAGGTTCCTCCATTTCCAGCGACATGCTGTTGTTGCTCCGACATAAATTTCCGCTAGGGGCTATGCCTCGTAGTGCCAATGGCACGGGCAATTCTAGGGGCTTCTAACATCAAGCTAACTCCCCCCACCTTGGTCGAGGGGCTAACCTTCGAAAAATAAATAAATAAATAAACGAATACAAGTTTTGGACAGAACCAAGGCCTTGTATGGTCCTCGAACTCAAGCCTCTGGGGAAACCAATTACTTAGAAGAGACAATACAAGTTTTGGACAGAACCAAGGCCTTGTATGGTCCTCAGACTCAAGCCTCTGGGGAAACCAACTACTTAGAAGAGAAACTACAAGTTTTGGACAGAACCAAGGCCTTGGATGGTCCTCGGACTCAAGCCTCTGGGGAAACCAACTACTTAGAAGAAAAACTACAAGTTTTGGACAGAACTAAGGCCTTGTATGGTCGTCGGACTCAAGCCTCTGGGGAAACCAACTACTTAGAAGAAAAACTACAAGTTTTGGACAGAACTAAGGCCTTGTATGGTCGTCGGACTCAAGCCTCTGGGGAAACCAACTACTTAGAAGAAAAAAGGCCTTGTATGGTCCTCGGACTCAAGCCTCTGGGGAAACCAACTACTTAGAAGAAAAACTACAAGTTTTGGACAGAACTAAGGCCTTGTATGGTCTTCGGACTCAAGCCTCTGGGGAAACCAACTACTTAGAAGAAAAACTACAAGTTTTGGATAGAACCAAGGCCTTGTATGGTCCTCGGACTCAAGCCTCTGGGGAAACCAACTACTTAGAAGAAAAACAACAAGTTTTGGATAGAACCAAGGCCTTGTATGGTCCTTGGACTCAAGCCTCTGGGGAAACCAACTACTTAGAAGAGAAACTACAAGTTTTGGACAGAACCAAGGCCTTGTATGGTCCTCGGACTCAAGCCTCTGGAGAAACCAATTACTTAGAAGAGACAATACAAGTTTTGGACAAAACCAAGGCTTTGTATGGTCCTCGGACTCAAGCCTTTGGGGAAACCAACTACTTAGAAGAAAAACTACAAGTTTTGGACAGAACCAAGGCCTTGTATGGTCCTCGGACTCAAGCCTCTGGGGAAACCAACTACTTAGAAGAGAAACTACAAGTTTTGGACAGAACCAAGGCCTTGTATGGTCCTCGGACTCAAGCCTCTGGGGAAACCAACTACTTAGAAGAGAAACTACAAGTTTTGGACAGAACCAAGGCCTTGTATGGTCCTCGGACTCAAGCCTATGGGGAAATCACCTACTTAAGAGGAAAAATACAGGGTTTGGGCACAACCTGGACGTTATATGGCCCTTAGAATCTTCCCCGGAGAAGAGTTACCCATTGATAGTTGGGTTAATCCCTAGACTGAATGGAATCCCCAGTCTACCCTTGGATCCTCAATACCAAGGGAATTGATGCGACTGTTATAGGGTCAGGTGTTATCAAAAACACGGCGAAAGTCCCTCACTGCTCGGCGACCCTCTCAGATGGTTTATTTAGAGTTTATCATTCTCGGATGGTCGCCTCACATGCATTACGGAGCACTCAGCTGTTATCTCGGTTAGTTTCATGAGCTTAATCTACTGGGAATTATCATTATTATACTTGATAATGTCGATAAGTTCAAATTAGCAGGATTCTGTTTCAAGGTTTCCTGCTCTAAGTATCATTAAAGGAAAATACACATGTAGTACCCCATTCACAAAGTAATTGTTGCAGAAAAGAAAAGTATTTAAAAGGAAACAAATCCATTTTTTATTAAGACAAAGAAACAGTACAGCGTACAATGAAAGAGCTTAAATAATCTCATACTGAAACTAACTACATAAGCAAAAAGAAAAAATACAAGGAAATGAGGAAAAAACAGAGGAAGAGGCGCAGAAAGGAGAGATGTAGCAGTTCCAGCATGTTGTCTACGGAAACCATTCCTCAATACTTTTACATGCCCATAACTCGGCAACATGGGGCTAGCACCTTGGAAGAAAAGGTGCAGGGAGCCGGAAGTTGATGAGCCTCCATGTTAGCCACGCCTGCGATAGAGCAGACGGCGCTGATGGCGGAAAACCTTACTTCTGACACACCAAGAATCTGGTGCGACTAGTACCTGCTTCGGATTTTGACTGAAAGAGGCAGAAATACCATTTCCCCCCTTGTCAAAACGGAGGATTATCTTGAATCTATGTCTCCCCTGTCTAGACCGCACCACCTTGAGTCTCGGAAGGACCTGGTGCCTCTGTGGCGGGTGTAGATCCTTCACCCCCACCCGTGCCTCAAACATATTTGCACTAAGGGTGGATAGAATTGGGTATGGAGACTGTGATTATGGCTGAAGGATTATAATTTTGAAGAGACCCGAAAGGTTTATATGTAAGGGGAATAACCTCCTATCCTATTTATATAAAGGGTAAGGTGGTGGCATTTAATTTATGCAGGTTTCCAAGAAATTCTACGAACCAGATGGTTTTGACTCGATTTTCAACACCATCCGCGACCATAAGATTTGAAGATCCTCGTGAAGGGGCGCCTCGAGCACTGGAACGTCAAAGGACACCGCGTGAGTAAAAACTAAAGGGATGCCTCTTAATTCAGCACATCTCCCACGCAAATGGAAAAACACAAACATCAGTAAAGTACAGAATTTGAGTGAGTCATGATGTGGGCCTAACATCACCAAAACCCTCCTCCCCAACTAAGAGTTGGGCAGCAGGATTTTGAGGGGCTATTGTGGGGTTAGAGAATTCGTGGCCCAATCCCATTCTACATTAGGGCCCAAGGCTTAAGCCGAGGAAAGCTATTGCCGAGGACGCATAATGAAAGCCCAAGAAGGCACGAGGATATGGCCGAGGACGATCTTATGCTCAGCACCTCACAAAACACTTGAGGAAAAGGGCAAACTCAGTACAGGGGCAGGACAAGGGAGAAAGCTGCCAACATCGTAATACAGAATCCTGCATCTGACAAACCCATGCTCCAAACCATGCCATTTAACTTTTCCAACGACCCCCAACCACTCTAGGTATGGATTGACAGGACAGGTCTGCACCCCAGAAATTAAAACTTACACGTGGACACTAAAAGGGGAAATGAACACTAGTATAAAAGGGAAAGAAAGCGAATGAGAAAGGGATCCCAGGAGGAGGAAAAATCCTGCAAAAGGGAGAAAATGAAGGATACAATGCTACTTGGACGCTGTCCGAGGACTTAAATCCTACAACCCGCACTAATGGAAGGCTTAGCTAGTCAAGCCAAGTCCACCCATAGATAAGCTTCCATAGAAACCCCGATTAAACCGCTAACCTGTGACTAAGGTCCTGCCTTTCAAGCCCACTCTCTACAAATCATATTGTTAGGGCTCTTTACTTACAAGCCCAATGTCATTCTTGGGTCGCTAAATAATCGTGTCCCTACAAGGATATTTATTAGGATTAGGATATTTATTAATGGGTATTTATTATGATTGTGTTTTTAAAGATTTGTAAATGATTGCTCATCACTAAAAATCAGCAATTCCAGAAAATACTAATGGCATCGTCGTTGTGTTTATGTTGAGCCAACCCCTAACCAAACCCTTCAAAGGTTACATATGCTAGCAGATAAAATCCCACGTACAATGCTGCATATTAAATTAATGGACAAAACTTAAATACAATACCTTAGGTGCTATTCCTTAGGTTCCCCACTTAAGATTGAGCTATGTGGCTACTTAATTAAAAAATATACTTCCATCCCATGAGGAAAAATCCATATAAAAAAATTTTAAGAAAGGAACCTAAGGAACAGTACCTAAGTACTATACCTAACTCTTGCCCTAAATTAATTGTCTCTTTCTAGTGCCTTTAATTGAAACCTGACAATTCCATGGTGCAGCGGCAATCATCCACCGCCAACAGATATACATACACACACATATATATATATATATTTTTTCCCCCTAGTTAGTGAATAGTTAGAGCATCTGTGTCACTGGATTGTAAAATTTTTGTCTATTTTACAAAAAAAAACATATATATTTTTTTTATTTTATACACTCATTTTTACAAAATATTCACATCAATTTATTTATTCTACACCCTCTTTTATTACATCATTTTTACACCCTCTTTTATTTAAATAATATTTTTTTCACTTTAAAAAAAAAAAATTATTTCACTTTAAAAAAAAAAAAAAAAAAAATATTTCACACCTACCCATAGCCCACTATCTTTAACACACACGGCAACTGCATTTTCTTGAAGACTTTCCTTTCTTTTTCTCATTCTTCTTCTTTCTTTTTTCGGTCTTTTTCTTTCTTCTCTTCCCTTCTTTATCTGAACACTTTCCCTTTCGTCGTCTTCTTCTTTAGGAGGATAGAGCCTATCAAAATGCAGATCCATTTCATTATAATAAAGCAAAATACAAATGTACGCAATGAACTAGTCATGGCATTAGCACAGGGTAGCTTCACGAAAACAGTACATCTCATCATGTGATGAACACGATAAGATAATACCCTCTTGCAGAACAAACATATTATCATATGTAAAATCTTAATCCACTATAGAATGAAAAGAAAAAAAAAAAGAAAAAAAGAAAAAGAAAAAGGAAATCTAAACCAATTCAAAAGACATATCCCCAGATTCAGTCAACATTCTACAATTTGTTTGTTTGTCTCATTACTAGATTATTAGGAACAAAGTAAATATTCAGCACATAATCGAACTGAATATTTGATACTGAAGGCAGAGCACGAAGGAAGAAAATGATTGTGGGTACAGTCCCAAGCCTCCAAAAGGGAAGAAGCTACGTGCAAGTCTATACGTGGCCATTCTGAGCACCGTTTGCGTTGGATAGCTCCTTATCTTCGTTGGGTTCATCAGGAAGTCCCAGCTCCACAGATACTACACAGGTGCTTTTGTTCTCGTTTTTGCCCTTGCCCTTGTTTTTACGGTAGATAAAGTACAGAATCAGCTGCAGGGCCCCAAGAAAAGAACCGAACCCATTGTTCACCTGCAACAACATTACACATTACCATAAGTGCAAGTAGTGTTTATTATACACACTCGGCTATAAATATATTTACACCCATGCGAAAATCAACTGAAATCGTAACTTGGGGTCACAGTTTCCAAATTAAAAAACACAACTTTTAAGTCAATTGTTATTTCGCTTGCGTGTAATAGGTTTTTTCCTTTCTATAAAAATTAATACACTATGTATCCGTTTGGATCCGTGTTGCGTTTACTGTGTTTGGCTTTTTTTTTTTTTTTTTTCAGCGTGCATTTCAAGGGACAAATCACTACTGTTTATGAACAGTAACAGTATATTTTTGACTTTTTAGTCACTTTTTGATCAGTTTGTGAGTCCTTACACTATTCACGGAACCCACAAAATTCACTTTTCAACAATTTTTTCTCTAAAAATGTGTTCTATGGTACTATTCACACATTTAAAAATTATTTTGCTATAGTGTTTTCAGTTTTTAGTTTCAGCAAAATAAGTTCTATCCAAACGGACTCTATATTGATATATATTTTTTTTAAGGCATCATATTGGTACTTATTTTTTTTTTTGGTGTGTGGTACTTATTTTGAAACTGAGGGAACTTTAGCAATGCAATTTCATTTTTATTCATTTTTGAGATAGCAGCTTCAAAATTTGGGAACTCAGGCCGTAAATTGGCCATGCCTGCTGCTCTTTGTGGAACACAAATTTTCTTACTAGGGATATGCAAACAGATAATGCTAAGGAGTTTTATATATGGGCATTGAGAGGATCTAAAATAACATTAAAATTTGTAAGAGATACTAACATATTCATTATGGAAATAAAAAAAACTGTGACTTTTTGAGGAAAAAAGGGAGCTACTTTAAATAGAATAGAATAACCGAAACGAATACATGTGATTAGTTTGTTGAAAAAATTTAACTGGTCTAAAACTTTTGGGGAGTATGATAATATATCCACAACATTCCAATATTTCCTTTTCCCAAGAATTCTCAGCCATACAACGAAGCATTTATAACATAATAATTAAGGAATTGAGAGAAGATGCTTACATATACAAAAGGGTCCATGCCGAGCAGACCAAAGATAAACCAGGAAGTGCCGCACAAAAAACAAAACAGAGATAGGAAAAATGGCATGAATTCAACACTCTTTGTTCTAATCACAGTCCTCTGCATATACATATAAAACCCATATAAGTTCATGCACCGAAAAGTATGTTTAACCAAACTTTTTAGGAAGCATAATTGTACGTTTAACTTTAAAACATATACTAATATACTGGTAAAATTTTACATACAATTTTTTAGGTGCTGTATTTAAGATTTGAATATGATTAAATTTAATCATTATTAAAAAATGTAAAACTATTTTTGTCGAGTTGGTCAACATAATCATTTTGTTGAAATCAATTTGACAACCTAAGCGGCTAGGATACAGTACTTAGGAATTAGGACACTGTACCAAAATTTTGTCTTATAGCGTTATATTCTGATTCCTGAGCGGGATAACCAATTTCTGTATTGGATAACTTGCTCAGAAAATGGCCTAACATAAAGAAATGGGCCAAAACTGTCACACTTCCCCGTGACCAATCTATCATAATTGATAATTCACAAAAAGAAGTGTAAATTGCATACTGAAAATAACTGAACCTTTTTTTTTTTTTTTTGAGAATCCGAAAATAACTGAACCTGGATCCAGTGGCTGAGGCATAATCTTTGAAACCAAATCAATTTGGGTCCAGTCAATTCCTTCATTAAATATTTAGCAAGAAAAAAAAAAAAAATCAAGAAATAGCTTTAGAGTTGAAACTCACCATGACTGATAGAGGTGAGCCATACATGATTATGGAGAAAACGGCAGTAGCAAAGCCACAGAAGAGCTTTCTGGTATTGCCATGCAAGGCTAGGAGGGAGATCAAGGCCACGGCTGCGAAAAAGGTGAGCACAAACGCGAAGAGCCCCAAAATCTTGGTTTTTTCTTTCTTTGGGGCATAGACGATGAAGATCAACACATATATGACCTCTATTCCTGCACCAGTGCCATTGATGGTTGAAACTAAAAGATTGTTTTTTGACACAAAGGGTAGGCCATACCTATTCAACATTTATTTCATGTATAAAATCAGTAATTATAAGACAATTGAACTAGACAACTCTGAAAATATGAAACAAGAAAATCATTTTGGACTATTGGCAGCACAATTAATTCAAAAAAAAAAAAAAATTAGGAGAGTTTCAAAAGATTTTATATATTTTTTATTGTTATTTTATTTCTTTACAATTTAAAATTGAAGGAACTAGCAGATCGAGAGAATGTTTCTTTGAAAAAAAAAAGAGATAATTTTGGGAAAGGTCTAAAATTTCTTATGAATGACACCAATTGAAATTTTAGTTACTAAAGAAACAAATATTAAATAGTACCATGCACAGTACAGAAGAAATTAACATTAATCAACCAAGCATTAAATTTCATTTTCCTAAAGCAAGAAATGTGGAACCAAAATTGTCATCCTGTTTAATTGCTAGCCTAGACTCCCAAGTCCAACCAACCAACACACAGGCCCCTGAATGCCCGGATGGCCATGAAATTAACATGAATTAACTATAAAATCCCCATCATTATCATCACCATAATAGTAGTAATTAAAGACACTCATAATCCATGACAAAAACAGAGAAGCATAGGGGTAAAAAAAAGGTAACAAATGAAGAAAAGAAACAATAAAAATTAAAAAGAACCCGGTTGATGAAACAAGAAGCATATATTATATACCAAGCAGAAAGAAGGCAGTTGAGCAAGGTCATCACGTATGGAATGCCGGAAAACTGTTCTGTGGACTTGGTCTTTATAATCCTCCAGAACGTTATCCTACAATACGCACCAAAATTATTCACAATTCCTCACATGAATTACACAGATTAACAACTTCTCAGTAATAGAATATGTCAGATTAATCAGATATATATAATATAAAGACTAAAAGAGGGTAGAAAAGATTGTAAAAACATGTCCAAGAATCAAAAAGAACAACACCCTTTTGGAGAAAAGAGTTAAAAAGGACCAAAAGTTGGCAAATTTGTAAGAGCCAAAAGGGGTTCTTAAATGATACGTACACTGGAGACAAGAAGAGAAACAAAGCAGTAACATTTCCTGCAGCGAAAGATAACAAAACAGAGAAACCATAAGTCCAAAAAGCCAAGAAAGAAGGAAAGAAACGCAGAGAAATTCAATATAACCCACCAAAGATTCCGAAGACCGAATGCGCAGTATCTTGCATTTTGTTCATTGTTTCAACACAAAATCTAGAAACAAGAAAGAGAACCCAGATGAGGAATCAAAGCCTTGAGAGAAACCAGATATCAGAATACCAGAAGCTGAGAATTGAGAGGTGCACAATACCAGAAGCACGTGTGTTTCTATAGAGGAAAACAAAAAATTAACACACAGTGATTAACATCTATTTGGAACACAGTAGATTTTTGAAGTTGGTCTTATCCCCTATTGCGTAGGTATGCTTTCGAATAAGGAATTTGTCTTTACTTTTGGTAGTAAGAAGCAAGAACTGTCCTCTTGTACCATGTGACAAATTCATGAATTGCTTGAACGTTACTCAAGTGTTTGGTGACTGTGAAAAACGCGGAGGGTTAAAAGTTTAAGCTGGTAGAAAACGTGGGCATGCCCAACGTTTATCATGCCCAATGTTTTGTAGAAAAATTAAAAACTGGTATTAATTTTAGTTTTTCCCAACAAATAGTGTTCTTACCAAATAATTTTTTTATTATATAAAAAGTGAGTTTTAGGCTGCGTTTGAATTGGGTGAAAACCAATTTCAGAAATCGTTTTCCGGAAAATCCATGTGTTTGGCTGTCACGGAAAACACTATTTTCTGGAAAATGATTTCCAGTTGACCACGAATTTCACATTTGACCCGGAAATCATTTACTCCCCTCATTTTCACTTCAAATTACTTCCGGAAAGAGAGAGAGAGAGAGAGAGAGAGAGAGAGAGGGACGATCGCGCCTCACCGCGCCGACGAGCGGCGCGATCGATGATCGTGCCTCGCCGCGCCGACGAGCGGCGCGATCGACGATCGCGCCACTCTTCAGACGATCGCACCGCGCCGACGAGCGGCGCAATCGTCCGACGAGCCGCGCGATCGCGATCGTCGATCGCGCCGCTCGTCGGACAAGCGTTTTGTCGGATTCGTCGATCGCACCGCTCGTTGGACGAGCGTTTTGCCAGATTTGATGCATTTTCTAGTAAAATGATAAATGAACCAAACACTAAAATTAATTTTCCGTAAAATGAATTTTGTGACAGCCAAACACATGAAAACGTTTCCTTTCCGAAAAATAGAATATTTTCCGGAAATGGTTTTACGCGAACCAAACACAGCCTTAGGGGAAAAAATATGGAAAATATCACACAGTTGATTTGAGGCATGAGTTATCCTAAAAAGCACGTTATTCATGTTAGCTCGTGCATAATTTACTATTTACTTACATAACAACTCATTATTATTTTTTATTTTATAATTTTACTGAATTACTTCTCAAAAACACTCAGCTCAAATTATTTATTCCAGTTCAATAAATAAACCCAATTGGGTTAATTCTCAAAAAAAAAAAAAAAAAAGCTCAGATTTATTCCAAATTATATTTTAATAAAATATTATTATTTTTAATTTATTAAAATAGTTTTTCTCTCTTCACATATGACAATCATGATTGTCATATGTGAATAGAGAAAAATTATTTTCTTTTTTCACCATCTAATTTCTTTTTTCATTATCCAAAATTGCTATGAAAAAATAAAAAAGTTGAAATAGACACCAATATTGTCATATGTGAAGAGAGAAAAATTATTTTCTTTTTTCACCATCTAATTTCTTTTTTCATTATCCAAAATTGCTATGAAAAAATAAAAAAGTTGAAATAGACACCAATATTGCTTACTTATATTTGCACAAATACTGCAGTAAAGTGGAGAATTTCCGGATTAATATGATATAAAATCAAGTTTTGAAGTGGTCTATGGTTGAGTTGAGGTTTTATCTTGGGAGAAAACATGGAGAGAGAGAGAGGCACAAATACTGCAGTAAAGTGGAGAATTTCCGGATTAATATGATATAAAATCAAGTTTTGAAGTGGTCTATGGTTGAGTTGAGGTTTTATCTTGGGAGAAAACATGGAGAGAGAGAGAGAGAGAGAGAGAGAGAGAGAGTTTGTTCTTTACTTTCCATTATTCGAATTACTTTTTATGGTAAATTGGTAATATGATCTAACTAAAAGATTCTTACCATTGGATATTTGGGTTTTTTTACCATTAAAAAAGAAGAAAAATTGGGTTATAAAGTTGGAGGTGAAAGTGAGAATATCTATTTGAGGGCGATTGCCTTATAGCATTCACATTGGGAATGACATATACTAGGGAATATTTAGCATAAAAGTCCAAAACCCCCCACACATCTGGAATTGTAAAAACTAACTATTGCAAAAAAATTTGCAATAGTGTTACAGTGCAATTCTAAATGTAGAATTGCACTGTAGCTCAATCCTTTCTCTCTCTCACCGGGTTTTTGGGTTTTTATTTGGGTTTTGGGATATATTATTTTATTGTGTCAAAATATTATTTTATTGTGTTGTATTGTAAAAAATCGGCCGGCGCTTTTGTAGGCTTAGTCCAGCCTATTTCCACAGCTTGCCACACTTTTTCATCTAATGACTTCAAGAAAGCTCTCATGCATATTTTCCAGTATGCATAGTTAGTGCTATCAAATAAAGGATGTATGATTAAAGACTGTCCTCTATCCATGACAAACAGGGGTCAATGGATTAACACAACAAAGATTAAAACCTAATCAGATTGTGCCTGCTCTGATACCACTTGATAGGCCAAAAACAAATTGATCCCTTGTGATAAATTAACCAATTAATTTAGCCAAGTGAATTAATTAAGTTAATTAACATGCAAACGCGTGGTAGCAGAAACAAATCACCAATAAACTAAGTATGCAGTAAAAAATAAATTTGACACGGTGATTTGTTTACGAATGGGGAAAACCTAACGGCAAAAACCCCACCGGGTGATTTTCAGGTCACCACTCTCGAAATTCCACTATTATCACAGCAAGCGGTTACAAGTAAAGGAATCCTAGTTCCTTATACCAACCTACAATTGAACCCTTACTCCAGTACCCAATTAGACTTGTTTTGTAGTGACAATTTCCCCTTTTGATGAACGGCTCCCAAGTACGTGACTAACTAATTACGCGGATCCCAGTATGCGACTTCAATCACCAACTAGAGAAGGTTGTTGGCTGCAAAGTTCTTTAATTCATCCACACGATGAAGATCAAGAAGATGCTTGGTCACAAAATCCTATGGTGCACATACACAATAACTTCTTCACAAGAATGATGAATTATGGTAAAACTTTGTCTCCGGTTACAAATTGCTTGAACAAACTTTGCTCAACACTTATGCAACTTGTGAACACTTTGACGGCCCTTAAAATAATCCTTTTATATGTCTAGGATTATGAAAAAAGAAAACCCAAACACATAAAACCAGATTGGAGTCAAAACAAAACTGGGATTCTGTTTTTCATAAAGCTCAACAGATACCTGTCTGTCGAGATGCTATCGAGCAGTTGTTGAGCCACAGGGTTGGATCAGCTTCTTAAACTTGATTGATAACTAGCTGTCGAGTTTTAATGAATAGCATTTCTTCAGCTTGAATCTTGGACAGACTTGCATGTCTTCAACACTTGATCTTGAAACACAGTTTCTTGAAGTATTAAACACATCCTAGATCTATCCAAATACAAGTAAAGTGCGTTTTGTCAAAGGATAAGCCAATTACATAAAATAGTGACATATGTTCCTAACAAGTGAATCACATATATCCTAACAGAAAGGGTGAAAATAAGCCGCAAGGCTGGAAAACAAACTTACTGTTGATGGTAGGTAGGGTAGTGATTGCCCAACCAGTCCTCTTGGTAATCCCTGCCTATGTGATGCAGTGGTGCATGCTCCCTACCCGAATTCTAAATAATCTGGATAAGGTTAGCAGGAATTTTGTGTGGGGATCGACAGAAGAGCATAAAAAACTGCATTTGGTTAGCTAGAAAAAAGATACTAAACCGAAGTGCTGAGGGGGATTGGGCATTCAGGAAGCTAGAGGAAGAAATTTAACTCTAGCTGCTAAACTGTGTTGGTGAATGGAGAACTCTAAAAATGGAGGCTGGGCTGATGTGTTGAGGAAAAAGTACATGGCTGGGCCCACTAGAAAGCCCAAGGCTCATACTAGACTGGAAGAAACATTTGTAGGAAGGGCTCTAAGTGGACAGTGGGTTGCAATAGCCCACTAAGCTTCTGGAATGATAAGTGGTTGAACATTGGCACAATCAGGCCCTCATTGAAGGTCCTTTGAACCAAGGAGAGAGTGAGTTGTGCAATAAGGATGTGACAATGAATAATGGCTGGGATTTAGCTAACCTCTCCTTTGTCTTCCCTAATTACATTCTGAAGGCAGTGAGAGCCACCCCTCTTAGAAGATATGCTTTAAGGGAGGATCAAAGGAGCTGGATTTCCAGCTTAAATGGGGAGTTTGACCCAAGAAATGCGTACTTATTGGCAATTGATGAGAACCTAGAGGCACCAGATTTTCATGGCAAATGGATTTGGAAGCTCCAAACTTTGCCCAAGATTAAAATGTTTATTTGAAAATGCTTGCACATGAGCTTACCAATGAAAGCCATTTTGACACATCGTGGTATTGGCAGTTTGGGTGGTTGTGACAATTGCATAGAATTGGAGGAGAGTATTAATCATGTTCTGAGGGACTGCCCGACTGCAAAAAACTTTTGGGAGCTATCTAGCTGCCCTGATAGTCTCAAGCAATCTTTCTCGGATGACCTTGTGTCATGGATAAAAAAAAAAATGCCTTAGGATCCTTAAAGGCACTTGGCAAGGATTATGACTGGTGCAATTTCTTCCTGCTTGGTTTGTGGAACCTGTGGCTACAACGAAATAGAAGGGCCTTCAAAAAGCAACCCTTTAACCCAAATCTGATTCAGGTGGTGGAAATGCAAACATATGAGCTTATGTACTGTGTTTTGGAGCCTAACGTGGAGAAGAATAGGCAATTGAGGCAGTTCCAATGGTTGAAACTAGCTGAAGGTTGGCATAAACTAAATATCGATGGCTCGGTTGTCAGCGCTAGTGGGCTGTCAAGGTGTAGCGGTTTGCTTAGAGATAGCGCGGGACAGTGGGTTGTGGGTTTTGCAAAATCCATCAGTGTTAGCTCAAGTATCATCATGGAACTGTGGGCTTTGAGGGATGGGCTGGGGCTATGTTTAGAAAGGGGAATTTTTGCAGTGGAAATTAAACTTGATGCTTCCGCAACAATTTCCTTAGTTTCTAGCAATGTCAATACTAATGGAGACTTGTCTGGTCTTGTTGATGATTGTAGGGAATTGTTGTTGCGTCTGCCTCAAGTTAAATTATCACATTGCTTCAGGGAAGCAAATTTTTGTGCCGATGCCTTAGCTAAATTGGGGTCGGCTTCTGCTATTTTGTCTTTAGTTTTTGATTCCCCCCCCCCCCCTCCGCTATAGCTCAGTATCTGTATGATGATATGATGGGCGTATATTGCCCTAGACTTTGTACTAAAGTGGCTACTGGCGGTGTTTCTTAGTTAGTGTTATTATCGTTTACCAAAATAAATAAATAAATAAATGTAACGCGTATGTATTAGACACACTCACACAATTCACTTTTTGTCTTTTTCTTCTTTTTGCGTTTATCCATTTCTTACACTCTCATAATTTTTTTTTTTTTTATTTCCCCACCTTTTTTTCTCTCATCTGTTTTGGATCTTTTGGCTTGTGGACTTAAAATATATATATATATATATATAGAATTTTTAATTAAAAAAATGTATTACTTTTTGTTTCATTTAATAGAGATATAATTGTAAATTTATACCAATTTCATCTTCCATCTCTCCATTTTCCATCATCCAAACCAAACATATATGAAAGAAAATTAACTTTCTTCTATCTACACAATTTTCTATCCCTTCCCCATTTTCTATCCTCCCACTGTTCAACCTCTCCTACCAAATGGACCCCTATTAGAGGAGAGAAAAGAGCACTTGTATAATTACTCTATAATATAGTCTATAAGTATCTCCACCAATTAAGAGCACTTGTACAAATTAAGCAATTTATCAAATCAAGAATATCTCCATTAGTCCATTAATACTTCCCATTTCAACATCTAATTAACATAACAAGAATTCCGACTTTGACCTAATTAATGTACGGTGGACATATAATTCATATTTATATGTATTAATGTATATATTGATTTGCAATGATCACACTACTAGAAATAGAATAATATTTTATAAATGTTAAACTCTTGGAAGAAGGAACAAATAAAAGAGAGGGAGAGGGATTACTCCATACCTAATTATAAGCTTTTTTAATCCGCTTGTCGTCAAGATAAATTTTTGAGGCATGAGCAATCATGTGCCAATCCTCTCCGATTTCCGGTTGGCATCTTCTAATTAATTCAGGACATTCTGCAATTATGAAAGATCTTAGAGTTGGGAGACAAAGCTTCCCCTTTGATAGAGAAGACAATTTGGGGCAATTCTTAATTTTAAGTCGTCTAAGCGATTCGAGATTCACCAGCCACTCTGGCAATGCTGTCAAGTTAGGACAACTCTCAATATAAAGGATTTGTAAAGATTTTGTAGAGCGTTTAATCCAATCGGGAATAGCCACCAACTGTGGTAATCCAACAAAGGCTAATGCTCGAAGGCTCGTTGGGAAATCATCTTGATTGTCTTCCATTTCAATCAGATCAAGCTTTTCACAATTCTCAAAAAGCAAAGCCTCTAATGCGGTAAGGAATTTTAGGGTAGGAAGCAAAGAGTTTAGACCCCCACAATTGTCAATAAACAACACCCGAAGGCTTGTACAAACTTGCATCGTTTCAACTAAAGATTCTAGATTACCACAATTTGATAATCTCAAAAATCGTAGGGAATTAGGGCACCCAGGTAGAGAGTTCTTTTTGGTTGTCACCAAAAAAATTCTGAGTCTGATCAGGTATCTTATATCTTTTGGTAATTCTTCTAATTTTTCACATCCACAGAGAGCTAAAGTTTGCAAATTTTGAAGCTTGCAAATGGAGTTTGGGAGTTTCTGAATTCTACAATTGTTTCTCAAATCCAACAACCTTAAATGCTTCATGGTACCAATGGAGCTGGGTAACACCTCAAAACTTGAGTCACTTAACACTAGAACTCGTAGGTATCTAAATTTTGAGAGACATAAATCAACATAGGATTTAGTAGAAGGTCCAACTCCCTCCACCCCAGAAAGAATGGTTCGTAAACTCTTTGATTTTTGTAAACATTTTAAAACATTTTCATTCTGCCAAGTATTGTCAGTATATGACAAATGCCAAACCTTTTTAGAGATGTTTTGGATCTAACAATTAATAATTAAGCACTCACTTTGGGCTGATGATAGTGCTAGGTCATGTGCAAGATCATGTATTTTAAATTCTCACACATGACCAATATCAATATAATCTTCAAGGAAACATTTTGAATAGAGCTCATCTATATATTGGTTGCCAATATCTTCCGGCTCTTGATTTTCATTTGGTGATTGAAGAAACCCATTTGCCATCCAAAATGGAATTAAATCAAAAGTATTGAATTCATAATCTTTTGGAAAGAGTGAAAGAAAAGCAAAACATTGTTTCAAGTAAGATGGCATCTGATTGTAACTCAATTGCAAGATCGACAAAATATCCCCTTCTTTTCTGTTCAATTTCCACATTTCATTATCTCTTACAAATAGCCAATCACGTTCATCAAGCTTTGAATATAGTAGGCTTCCTAGCGATTTCACTGCCAAGGGAACCCCTTTGCATTTTTTCACAATCGCATCCCCAATTTCCACAAGGTTTGTGTGCTGCCTCTCTTTTCCTTCATCAAATGCCCATTTTATAAATAGGTACAGACACTCTTGATGTAAAAGACCTTCCAAGTTGTATGGGGACATGGTGCCCATCATGGAAGCAATTGTTGGGCTGCGTGTAGTCACAAGAATCTTACTTCCATTGGCACCCCCCATCAACAAATTTCTCAACTCAATCCATTTTCCCCTGTCCTCGTTCCATAAGTCATCCAAGACGAGCAAGAATTTCTTGCCATCCAAATTATTTCGAAGTAGCATTTGCAACTGCTCTTCATCCAAATCGCTACAATTTTCACTGGTTATTGATTTGATAATTTTTACCAGTAGTTGTTTTAAAAACGAATTCGTCAGACACGCACACCCAACACTTTAACTCAAAATGCTCTATCACTCTCTTTCATCATTAAACACCAGTTTAGCTAACGCAGTCTTGCCAAGACCTCCAATCCCAACTACAGGAACAACAGAGATGGATTGACCATCACTAGGATCCATTAGATGCTTCACAATTTTTTCTTTGTCTTGGTCTCTTCCTATCACATCTGAAGCCTGGACAAAGGAGTAACTCATCTCCTTTCCACGCACCACATGCCTATCATCCGACCGTGGAGAGAGATGAAACTTAGCCCTACCGGCTGCAACCTCATCTAAACGTGCTCTGATTTCTTTGACTTTGTGAGTCATCTTGGTTCGAAATACAAGTGGATTAGAGGAAGAAAAGAAACGGCTTACCTTCCTGGTGGTGCTCCCCTGCATTTCCACCACTTGCCTCCGCAGTGCTTCACACTCAAATTCATCAAGGACATCTTGAGCATCATAAAACACTTCTTTGAGCTGCCCAAGCCAGACGGTCAGCTCCTGGTTATGAACCTGCTGCTCTTCTGCATCCAACAACACAGCTTTGACGGTGGAGAGGGTTTTTTCAAATCTTCCCAGATCACTTTCAGCACCCCATATCAAGCGAGCTTCTTGGAAAGCCAGGGATCCCGATTTCTCCAGCACTTTTTGTGCTATGTTAAATACAAATGTCTCGGCTGCAGCCATCTTAGAGAGAGAGAGACTGCGATTCCACGTGGACAGCCGCAATGGTTCTCAGACCTCAGTCCACCCCGCCAAATAATTAATAGATGAGATAAATAAGTAATTTTATTTTGGTAATAAAGGATGCTTATATTCTTAAATCATGTATATATTATTTTATTGTAAAAAACATATATATAGTTGACTTGAACTTGACTTTCACCCTACAGACTTCAGAGGTCTTTCTGTTATCTTTATTTGTTTCCTGCTTGCATACTACGACACTAACGAAGCATTTTCGAAACTTTAACATGGCAAAGAAGCTTAGATTTATCCTCTTAGCCATACTCTTCCTCCTTATTACACTAGCCTATCCCTGCTGGAGTGAACCTATCACAAACATTACGTCCTTAGGGAAGTTTCCTTATGAAGTTCAACGCGTTAAGCTGCCAACATTTCATGATAACCGTTTGATTTCATCGGATGATTGTGAGCAAACCTATGGTGTTATGCCATGCACCAACGCTGTCCTAGGAAATGGCTTTCTAATTCTTGTATATGCTTATTGCATTTTCTGGGCTGCGAAGATTTTGACTGATGGAAGTGAGATTTTGCTTGAGATTCTTGGTCCGGGCATCATTGGTGGGCTCTCCTTGCCCATATTCAGCTCACTTCCTAATGCTATTATCATCCTTGGTAGGTCTGACTTGCTTTTATTCTTTGTTGGAATTATTTGAAACCAGCACTTTCTGCGTGCTACATTGCTTGTATGGGCATTATTGTCCTTCAATTCTTTAATTCTTCAAAGATTAAAGGTCAGAAAGGGCCAGGGGTGCGGTTCCAATTTCCAAACCATAAAGTCCATGTGTTAATGTCATTTCTAAGGTCTAACTGTAACATTATTATAATTCGATTTTTGTGAATGATTATAGATCCGTTTGTTCCTTAGCCAGAGACATTTTATCTTAACGTACTAATGTTCCTACAAGAGGCAAATTCCATCCATTTGGCAACAACCCGTTAAGAGATGGGTACCCACCCAGCAGTCACGGATTTTACCCGACCCATTAGAGGATTTGGGTATAGGGTATGGGTATTTCCTATACCAAATCTGGAAGATCGGGTAGGGGTACGTAGGGTAATACTTGTTAATTGCCTTGACTGAATTTGTTTAACATAGAAACAACTTGAGTCAAGTCACTTGGAAACTTCAGATTTATGGTTGTTTTCATGTTAAATCTTGTTATTTAAATCAATTTGTTGTTTCAAAAAGGTGAATTTAATCACTTACCACTATTAAGTACCTGTTATAGTGGTCTGCAGATACATTAATGCTAATGAACTTTCTTACGTTTTTTTAGCATCTGGACTATCTGAGACCAAGGAAACTGCTCAAAGTCAGCTCTCCATTGGAATGGGCTTGCTGGCTGGAACAGCTGTTAATCTTCTGACATTACTTTGGGGATCCTCTGTTTTATTTAGCAGGCATGACCTTAAGATTCTGCAGATTCAACAAATGCAAAACGCTTTAGCTTTAGTGGTATTTTCTCATACTTCACATAGCAAGGCTGTGTATGAATGTGTGTGGGCGTGCATGCAAGTTTTCTTTGAGGATATGCCAGCTTGTTTTCAATGAATTGAGAGAAAATGTTCAAGCATGTTTCCAATACCTGGCAATTAACTAAATTGATTATAGTAACCTAATATATAATCTTGTTAGTGTCTATTTTCAAGCTTCTCAACAGAATTTTCTAAAATGATCTAGTTCTATCATCTATGGCTTCTGCCAAAAGTTCTGCAGAGTAACCTGAGTCTTAGACTCCATTCACCAAGAACTTAGATGTACTATTTATGAGCTGAGACCTAATGTACCACCCCTAAAATTGTTAATCCCTATTCATCGAAATGTTAAACCATGAAATTCTCCAGACATAAATGTTTGCTTGAAATCTTAACATTAGCTCACTTGAAAGCAAGAACGATCGTATCCTAATAATCTGTTATGACTACGACCTCAAGCAACTAATCTGAAAATTTTTGAAATAATATAGTGAGTTACACAACCTAGTAAGTAGAAAGTCACACACCATTGAACAAGACAAAGAAGGTAACTAGGTAAGTCAATAAAATTTTGTAGAAATAATCAAATTGCAAGGAAGGAATTATAAATTATAAACTGTCATTTCAAAACAACCATAAATGATAGTAATGAAATCAATAACCTATGAGGTAAGCAGATCTCAAATGAGTATAAAAAAATAGAATAACTTATCAAGTGATTCAAGTAATGGAAATATGCATATATGCAGCGGAAAATTAACGGATCTACTTCATTCGCAATTGATAACATGTACTATGTAAGTTTCAGAATATAAGAACAGGAGAGTGTATCTTAGTGTGGTGAAATTCAAAACCAAAGATTGGAGGTTCTTGAGAACACCTTTAATCTTCACTCTAATTCCACTAATGCCCAAGAAATGTGGTTTCTCAATAAGTTTTTATGAGTTTGTTCAAAGGAGAATGAAAGAATGTACAACACTCACATACACCATTTTATGTATGTTCCAAAAAATCTGTATGTTTCTCCTCTTACAATTGATTATCTAATTGGCCTAGCCTTTTGGGCCTTTCCAATTGGGCTTTAGTATGTGGCTTAGAGTGAGACCAAAAGAGAACAAATAAGGCACTAGCTCCAATGGCCATTGGGCTTTTCTGTCAACTGATCTTGACAAGTCTAAAGTTACCATTAATTATATTTAATACCACTATATAAATATAATTGCACTCTAGGACTTATTAATAAATTATATTCTCAGACTTTATTGTACATGCAACCCTTTCATAAAATATTCGTAGTAATACAAAGTCATAAATGAAGACTGCCACTTTGTAGATTACTACATCTTAATCCTTGAGTACCCCGTTTAATCTTTTTAAGTTATTCATCATATATTTATGAAATCCAATTATATAAATATATACTTTAGTAATTTCTTACTAAAGTGGTTAGGTTTAACACTCTGAATAACCGTACCCATTAAACTTATCTCAAGGGAATATTTTATATCCCGTTAAGAGACTATGAATTCCATCTTGAGAATATATGTTCCATCAATACTAAATGTGGCTGCCCAACATACTGAGATTTTGACCGTTACTTTAGATCTCACTCCTTATATATTAAAGCAACCTACACTTCATGATTAAGTCCATTATTCTCTCAGGATTAAGAGTTCATATAAATAGAAGTCGTGAGATTTATTGTTCATTTGACAGTTGTTAGGAGAATAATAAATCTTACAGCGGTCTAGTTCAATATGTCTTAACTCTTAAAATATATCAACATATCAACTAGAAGTCTCCACTTCCATGATTAAAACAAATCAACTTAGTTGATATGTTATAATCTTCGCAGATGAAATGCCCAATTTCATCACCAACTATGAACTATAATTTTGAGTTTATAAAAAACTTGTGATTTATATCTTCTGTGACTTTTCACATAAATCACATACTATGTATCTCGTGGACTATATGATAATGTCCGAATATTTATGTTACCATTATTTCAGATAATAATAAAACAAATTTATTAATCACAATATTAAGTCATACATAATGTCATACTTAATATCATATAATAGGATTTAAGGGCACTAATCCTAACATCAAGTTCGTGTAGAGTTTACATATCAACACAATAAAACATAATAAGAATCATGTAAGTGTCATCTTTGTAATTGGCATATCCCTAGGCAAAATACATTTTACTTGTAATGGAATCTTAGGTTCTAATGCATTCAAGAAGATCATTTAGTGTTCAACAAGTGGTATTATTGGAGACATAAAGAATACTCAAGAACAATACAAGAAAAGCTAGAACTACATATCTCAACACTTGCTCAATACCTAGCTCGACACCTCTTGATCTATTGAAACATGGGAAATTTAAAATCCAAGGTTTGTTTTTGGCTCATGATGACTGGGCTTTCCTAAGTCATGCACTAGGGTTCCACAGCATATAAAAGCTATATTTTATAGCCACCATTATACACACAAAAAGACATACATAGATACACGTTTATAGGAGTTGTTGCGACTTTTTGTGCGCCTTAGGGTTTTGTACCAAGCTTCTTCCAAATCTTTAGGTGTGAATTGAAGAACTTTGTGTTGTTGTGATGTTAGTCACGTTCTAGGATCCGTGTAAAGGAGAAGTCTCTACAAAAAAACAAGTCCAATTGGTTATTGGAGTTGATACTAGTATAGGATAGTAAGTTCTACGGTAGGTAGTTATTTTGGGATAGTTCGGTTATGGTAAGATTCTTTATACTTGTAACCGCTTGATTTTTCATTAGTAGATTCTTCAATAGTGATGACTTGAACCGGGGAGGGGGGGGTTGTCTACAAAGATTTTTCTCATCGTGATCAAATCACCATGTCAAACTTAATTTCAATTGCATTCTTTTTAGTTTAGTGATTTGATTGTGCCACCACTTGATTTGCATGTAATTTGACTTATTAATCAATTTGGGTAATTAAATTAATTAACTAGGGTCAATCTATAACCCAACAAATTATATTCTAGATCTAATTCATAACACTATGTCTTTTGTCTTCTAGGATATTAAATATGTTAAAAAGAGCTCTTACAGACCTTAATAAGATACTGTTATTCCTCATTTAGGAAAATAACTATTATGGATCTTTTACTAAAAAATATCTATCCATCGTAACAAAAATACAACCTAATAATTGAACAGTTATTCCAAATCATTGACCATATTTAATATCTATATCAAATCCTACTTACAAAATGTTCCCTTAAAATTTTTTTTATAAAAAAAATGAAGTTATACAGACTTAATTGGCTTAAGATCGTCCCAATCACACAAAATCTCCAAATTTTCAAAACCTAGTCTATATTTTTGAGAAGTTTAGAGATGTTTGGAAAGACTTCTTACGTAAGGATGGATTTGATCAATTTTGGCACTAATCAATAAATCCATATTCACTCTTCTTTTCTTTGCGATCCTTGAGGAAGTGTCAACATCACTTTTAATGGGTCAAAATATTGATAGGATGTTATTAACCTAGATTTTTTTCTTTTCTTTAAGAGAGCCATTATAAATAAGAAAATATATTATTAACCCCACAGGGGTGGCTTTACCTTAAGGCCAGGGGTTCAAATGAAACCCCTGACCAGACCATAATATATATATATATATATATATATATATATATATATTTATATATATAATATTAAACCTCTTGACCATAAATTTTGTTTAAACTCAGCTAATATAAGTTTGAATATGATCATCTTAATGCTACTTTAATTTCACAATATTTTCATGATAATTTAACAATAAAGGTTAAGTGATAAATTGTAATTGGTTTTTATTAGGACTCACAACTACCATCACTTTTTTTTCCTATCTTTAACAACTTCCTACATAGGTTTTATTGTGAAAGTGTTATGTTAATAGCACTACTCTTAAAATATTTAATTTTATAAGAAAGAAAAAAAATGTTTCAAATTTTTTCTCATTCGTTAAAAAAAAAAAAAAAAAAAAAATTCCAAGACTTTGGCTTACTTTTCCATTGACAATAGAAAAAAGTTGTTTTTTCTTGCACTTTTTCCTCTTCATCAACAAAAAAATACCCATTGTTAAAACCAACAGGTCTGTATCTAAATCTATGATTCTTTTCTCATTCTCTCTATCTTTCTTTTTTCCTTCTATGTTTTCTTAGTTTTTCTCTCAATTTGATCAAGTAATTTGATAAATGCTCTATAGATTTTAAAATCCAAAAAGTCTTTTAGTGTTTGCTCCAATCTCAAGAAACTGACCACATGTAAGGTTAAGAAGTCATACACTTCAAAAGTTAAAACTTATATAAGTTACTATTCTCTAAGAGATTGACCACGTGTATTATTAGTTATTTGATTATATTTGTTTATGCATTCAATGGTTGTTTTCTTATCAATATTTATACTAAATTATATTTAGAATACTATTTTAGATTATTGTATAATGTATATAATATGGAAGTTGCACATGTAAAAAACATTTAATTTTTTTATTTTTTTTTATTTGCCCCCATGATAAATTTCTAGCTTCATCAGCTGACCCCCCTACAAAAAAATCCTGGAGCCACCACTGCCCCCTAAGAAATGTGTTCTTTACTATTTTACCTAATTGCTTAAATAATGCATAAAAGATGAGTTTATGGATCGAATGGTAAATAACATCAAATTGGCATGAAAATTGATATGTATGTTAAGAACATATAGAACATATAATCCAACAGTGAGATTTTCAAAATATGAATTCAATAACAAGTCATTGAGTGGTATAACATTGCTTAGAGTTACACCAAGTATAACTTAAATCCAACCCTTTGTATATAGTATTACAGTCTCTCTATCTCTCTACTAGTACTTGCATGAATTCTAGTTTGATTTACACCTCATTAGTCAAAACAACACAAGCACTCTTTTGGCCTCAGTAGACTAAAACCAAAGGTTCTATCTTTCCTTCCATTGATAACCCAAAGAAGATCACTATTGTATAAACTCGGCTACCAATTGACACCTAAGAATAACAAAATTATTTTTCAAATTTTCAAATTTTCAAAAACATTGAGGGTTTGTTTGGGTGGAATGTGATTTGAGTTAATTTGTGTTTTTAAGAGTTTTGAGTGTATTTATGTTTGTCAAAGGATGTGAGTGTTATTTGTGAGAATCTATTGATTTAGTTTGTAAGAATTAGTTACTTGATTGAAATCAATTCAATTTTATAGTGGGTTTTGGATGGTGTTTAAAATCTTAGGGTTTGGGTTAGTTTCGAACTGACCCATGTGTTATTAATTTTGTATTATTAACCGTGTTAGAATGGTCAAGTTGACCTCTCCACCTCCATTGACCATAACTAACAGAAATTGGTCACATGGTGTGTACGTAACCACTATAATAGTACTTGCAAAACACATAACCATTTTATGACAATTATAGTTATCAAAATTGAGATGGGGTCAATTTGGACAATTCTTAAATCTCAATTGTCCATATTACAAAATTGATATTACGTGATTAAAAACCTAGGGTTTTTTTTTTTTTTTTTTTTTTTTTTTTTTCTGGTCCTTAAACTCTGAAAAATCTAACTAGGTTCTGACAATGTTGGTAATCTAGCTTTTATTGCTCCCTAAGTTTTAGGCAAAACAAAACACTGCTCTATTGAAAGGACATCTCTAGAATTAGTATATGTACATAGCTAGTAAAACATTTGTTTGAAGTAAATCATCACACCTTGCTTAACACAGCCAATCATTACAGGAAAGTGGTGAAGTATAATCATGAAGGGAAAAAAATTCATAATGAAAATCATAGGTCCTTTGTCTTAAGAGTGCTATTTATCATGCTAAAGCAATGTTCTTTCCAATACTCATATGATGTTAATTAAACTCCCTACCACAATTTTCCTCTACCCCAAGAGTAATCTACAGACACTATTTTGTTATCAGTAGTTACCACAATTTTCCTATACTCCATGAGTTTTCTTGTTTCATCTTTTCAATGTAATCAGTAGTTACCAAAAAGAATGGAATGAGAAATATGTTTAAAGTTATCCGTAAGTATGATAAATATTTACATACAGTTTATCTATGAATTCTCTCGTGTTCACTAGTTTGTTATTTGTATGATACATGAACAAAACAATTACCTTCTGCTATTATATATGATATATAAATCTATTGTTAGGAATAAAATATTCCCAATCTAGTAAAATTTTGAACATGTCTTACAGATATGGCACAGAATTGGTGAAGATAAATATGTACATTTGGCTTAACTTGGTCCTTTAAACCGAAGGCTATGCCATGGTTTAGTTATCTTTTTTAAAGCGATTTAAAACTAAAGTTTACACTAAAAAAGTCAACTTTCATTTCTTCACTTTAATGGAACTATATATACTAAATATTAGTAACAAATTTGTTGCCAATGAGTATGCTTGTGGTATGGATGATATGTTTCACAATATAATGCATGTTTCTTCAATTTTGTAGGGTCAGTTGTCAAGACTGATATCCAAACCACCTATGCTGCAAGGATCATGGTTATATCTGTTATCCCAATCATGGTAGTCTTACTACCACAAGCGTTTAAAAAAACATCGCAGAGTCACTATACTTTATTGATTTCAGTCATTGTCTCATTTTCTTTATTGGTTTCCTATGGAGTCTATCAGGTAGTCGTTTAATTACTTGAATTTACCAGTGGTTCTTATTTGCTAGCTATTGAAGTATCTTTTATTAATCAATTGCCAAACTTTTTCATCCATTGTAGAATATGACGTAAACTTTTCCTGCTCCTTTTCTATACTAATGCCAGCATCTCCATTTGGAAACATTGATACTAATGCCAGCATCTCCATTTGGAAACATTGATGCAGATTTTTCAGCCTTGGATTCAGAAGAGAAAATTGGACTATGCAAATCAAAAGCATGAATTGTCAAATAAACATTCAAAAAGCAACGCAACACGAATATTTTATAAAGAAAATGGTGAACCAGACACAGCTGCCTTTATAAAGTTTGTTCTTTCCTCTACTCTTAAATCTCTTTATTTTTATTTTTATTTTTATATTGATCACCTTATTTATCTAGCACCTTGAGATATGTTAATGAATTTTCATGAACTTTACATATATAGTAGCGTACCAAAAGCGCAAAGAAATTAAGCATAAATCAGGAGGGAGTTATCATTAGAGCAAAAAGACCTAGACTCAAGAGCCCCACCTGGTGTCCCTTCTCTTGTCGGGCAGTGGAGGCCATTGTGCTACTCCCTAGAGACAATCATGTAAATCCTTGTTCATGCCTTTGTTGGAATCGGATAGGCACGATATAAGTCTAACCTTACACTGTGTTTGGATGGGTAGATTTTAGGAGGGATGGAAAATGTAAGAAGGAAAATGGAGTGGAAAACTGAGTTTTCCTCTGTTTGGAAATGAGAAGAAAATAGGGGGAGTGGAAAACCAGGGAGAAAATTTTCTCCTTGGGCCCACAAATTTTTTCCTCCCAAATCTGGAGGAAAAGCAAGGGGGAGAAAACTGCACTAAGGCAGTTTTACGGTAATGCCCTCCCAATGACCTGAACGTTCTCTTTCTTCTTCTTTTTTTTTTACGTGACCTGAAACGTTCTTTTTTTTTTTTTCAATGTGACCTGATCTAATTTTTAAATTATAATAATAAAAATAATAATATAAATTTATATATATGATGTGATAAATTTAATATTATGTAATAAGTACAAATAAATCTATTTCTTACATATTACATAACAAGGGTATAATAGTTAATTTATATAAATTACATTTTTCATCCTTCCATTTTTCTCTCCAACCAAACAAAAGAGTTTTCCACCCTCCCACTTTTTCAACCCTCCAACCAAACACACAAGAGGGAAAACTAAATATTTTCCATCCTCCTAACTTTCCACTCCTCCATCCAAATGGGCCCTTAGGGTACCTAGTTTTTAGATAATACCCTTGCCCCGATAAATGGTGACGGTTGTAAATCCAATTGACATTGTGGCAGGTGAGGTTCAAGCCCATCTTTTCATTGAAGGCATCTACGCTCCCTAAGATCCTAAACATATTGAGGGCACACTGAGTAGGGGAAAGCCTATGAGCTATACGGTAATCCCTAGTAACTCTACCCATAGGGATTCTCATCCCTCCTTCTATGAAGGCAATCATGGGGATCATAACTTCTCCTTCCTGCCTATCGGTGTGCCACCCTCCCTGTTTGCAGTAACTAATGGATACTCATGGTGGGATTTGGTATTGAGCTTTAAAGCTTTCTATATCCTTGGGGAAGTCTACTAAGTAGGCAAATCTACCCATTTAAGAGGGGAAAGGAACTGAATAGGTAGACGAAACGAAACTAAGTGGGTCGAGGAGAGAATAGACACTGAATAAAAAGGAAGACAGGAAGGACCAAAGTGAAGAAAGAAGGAAGAAATGATTGGGAACTACTTATGAGAGTGAAGAAATGCTCCTCAGACTAGCTCTTGAATTTTGAATGCGAAAAGTGAGATGGATAAAGTTTTTTAGTAGTATATATATATGAGAGAGAGAAGAGCAAGCGGGAAAACTCCCACTCGCATTCCCATAAAATCCCCAGCCATTCGATCCCCATCGTACCGTAGAACATAGGGAACATGGAGTCGTAGGAATTAATTGCAGTTGCGTTCCGAATGCCAAAGCATTAAAAGCGTGCTTCTAGGTAGTTGAAAAGACACCTACATAGACAGGAATGATGTAAGGGAAGAGCAGAATTAGGATTGGAGTATCAAAATCCCTTTCTTTTTTGGAGAGTAAAAGAAGGAAATTTTGAGGGGTTATTGTGGGGACAAAGGGCCCAGGAGTATATATTGGGTCATGGGCCTTGTCCGGGGACATTTAGTAGTTCGAGGATAGATAAACAATAGTGAAGACATAAGAATCTGATTTCCATGAGCAAGCAATGACTGAGAAGGTTGGGGAAGGTGGGCCGAAGAGAAATGCCTCCTCGGCTAAGCAAAACAGAGATCAAAAGGTGTGGTCTGCCATCTAGGGCAAAGTTTCGGGATATTCTATTGATAAGAGGACATATCATGAAAGCACAGGACAAAGGAAAGCTATGAAATATCTAAAAGAAAGCTGCCACCACCACATTAAATACTCTGCAGCTAACTCTCTGGTTGCATTAATATGGAAGTGATATCTGAACAATAATTTTCAGCCTTACAGCTACTCCCAAAGACTTCATGAAGGTGCCAATGAGACAAGGATCAACACCAGTGATCTAACCTACACGTGGAGGGTGGAGATGAAAGAAGGAAGATAGTATAAAAGAGAAAGAAGATCCTGAGGCAAAGGGATCGGAAAATAAAAGGAAAAACATTGTAGAAACAAGAACTAGACTTGTAATCAAATTCAAAAGCAGTATATATAAGAACTGTTCTCTGCGGATTACTCCCAAAAGACTTCATGAAGGTGCCAATGAGACAAGGATCAACACCAGTGATCTAACCTACACGTGGAGGGTGGAGATGAAAGAAGGAAGATAGTATAAAAGAGAAAGAAGATCCTGAGGGAAAGGGATCGGAAAATAAAAGGAAAAACATTGTAGAAACAAGAACTAGACTTGTAATCAAATTCAAAAGCAGTATATATAAGAACTGATCTCTTCGGATTGTGCCGATGATGATTTTCTTTAGATAAAACCTGTTTATCTTTGCTTTCAAGTGATCTAGACCGACCATAATTGTTATCCAATTCGTTAGAGCCTAGTTTTCTAACTCACTTTCTACAAATTCATTGTATTGGACTCTTTGGGCTAAAATCCTTTTGACTCTTGGGCTTGGGATTCAAATTAGGTTTCTACATAAACTAAGTTGAGACCTAATATAGCACCCCAAAATTTTCAAATCCCAATTCATCGAAAGATGAAACCATCTAGGTGGCATAATAAATCAATATCTTGAAACCTCAAGGAACTATAAAACATAAATGAGATCCGTTAATGGGTGCCTTTAGAGAAATTTGTTAATGGACCACTTTAAGAAATTTGTAATACCACACTCATATGAAATATAAAAAGCTATAAAAAAAAAGTCCGTTACTTTTTTCTTTTCGCATAAAAAGTTTCTAAAAATATTTCCTAAGAAATTTGAGAACATCACACTATATATCCTTGTTATGTTTTTGCATCTCTCTTTCTTGCTACTGTTGTGAAACTTACATAGATCATGTTAAGAAATTTATTGCTAATTATAAGCACCATGCAACTCTTGGGTACGTAGATATCGTTTTGTTATATAGATGATGATGCTAAAGTAAATTGTTCTTTGGTAATAGATGATGACTCTGGAAGATGACAAACCGGAGACTAGCACCAAACCTGCTGAGGCTGCAGCTGAAGATGCTGGGAAGAAGCCGATGCCTTGAGCTTAGGGTATCACGGCCACTTAATCAGTTTCTCTGTGTGCTTAATTGTCTTTAATTTCAATGTTTTCATGCAGCTGTGTATGGCACTTTGATAGTGCATGCATGTGAAATATGAATAGTTCTGATGTAATTGCTCCTGATATAGAAATTCATCTTAAAAAAAAAAGGCTGATATTTGATACACACGTATTAATGCACACAATTATATGCATATGCGAAATTTGCACTAAAATAGTGAAGTCATGATTTCAATACAAATCTTGTACATATAAATTTTACGTGTGTATAATTATGTGCAAGAGTACGTGTGTAACAATAATTACCCCCAAAAATAATTTTTGAAATAAAAATGTGTTACGCACTTATGCTACATACATATACCCATTTTTTCAAAGAAAAATTTACTTTTTTTTTTTTTCTCACAAATTTATTTTATTGGGATCCATCACAGCTAAAAAAAACATCATATTTGTGAAAAAGTCAGTGACACATTTAGTGTTTTTTTGGGTATCTCATAATATTCAGTTACTTATTTGCATAGTATTTATTAACAAATATAATTGTTGGTAATATTCATGTTAAATGTGTGTCAAAAGTTAAGTGTCAATTTGAGAACAACTCATCTACTTTTTTGTTAAAAGTATTGTGGATAAAAGTAAAAATTTAAATAAAATAAGTTGACTGTCTTCTTTTTTTTTTTTTTTTTTTTTTTTTGCGTGCTAAAATTACTGTAGAAAAAAAAATAGAGTGAGACTTAACATTTGCTTTTTATCATCACCAAAACACCAATCGATTTTTACTGTAAGTGGGGATTAAATTTCAAATTTCTTATTCAATCATCAGAAACTTTATCAGTTAAACTAACTAGAATTCACATTAGATGATGCAAGCTTGAAAATGTGTGAAAACACAAGAGCTTGTTTAGACCCCCAATTAAAAATTAAGGCTAGATTGCTTTTACTCTAACTTATCTAAGTGCGGAAATAAGAGTAAATGAAGTGCAATCAACCAATACTACTCTAGTGCATAAATATGAACAACAAACAATAAAAGTAAAGTACAAAAGTAAGGGAAGAGAGATTCAAACACAAGATAACACGGCGATGTGTTATTGAAGAGAAAACCGAAGAACTTGGCAAAAAACCTCTCTGCTGCCCTCCAAGTGGTAAATCGATCCACTAGACAATAAGTTGGGATACACAAATAGCAAGAGACCCTCCAAGCCTAATCTACCCAATGTACCTAAGCCCTCCAAGCTCTTACTCTAACAAGGATTTTCGGAACCGTGTCTTGTCTAGCTTTTCGGATCCCGCAATACGCCTGATTGCATCCGCCAAGCCTCACCGGCTTCTTTTAGCAAATCTCCAAAGCTTCCCAAACTCCAAAACACTCTTTACACTCTGAATAGGTGTGTGTTGTGTTTGGGTACAAATCTCCTCTCAAGGTATGACAATGGGAGAGGGAAGGAGAAGAGGTTAGAATGATTTCTCACTAACGATGAGTAGCTCTCTCTCTCTAAAAGATGGGTGTGTGTGTTGTCGAAACCTATCTAGGGTTTTTCTCTTTGAATGACCTTTTTTACATTTGTGGGTAATGAGAATATATATAGTATGGGTGAAGGATAAGAAAGTCACACTTAAAAATCCTCTAGGCAGAGAGTCTCATGGGTATTTCACGGGAAGGCCTTACTCGCGAAATACTCGCGAAATTGACAGCCTAGCATGACTCTTCAGTTTTAGTCATGTGCTTCTCACATGCCCTTTTCGCAGGAACCCTTCTCGCGAACTACGCGCGAGCTAGTCATGAAATGCACTGATCTTCATTTAAGCTTAAATCTTCACCAACTTAATACTAAACTCAATACAATAAAATCCTATAAAATACAAGGAACGAAATTAAAGCAATTAAACCCTCTTTTTGTCATGGAATAAAGCCAACATAAAATATAGTTGTAAATCACAACGTTACAGATGATAAAGATAAGATTGAGTGGTTAATATAATATAATTGAACGAAAACATATGATTTAAACTTTTGGATTTACTAGTGTTTTTTAACATGCTATATGCATGTCTAACAAAGAGGCAACTTCCTAAAAAAGAAAAAAGAAAAAAAAAAGGCTACTTCATGTGAGTTTGGGATGAACTAAATTTTTTAGCTTATCTCCACTTTCAGCTTATTTTTGCTACTATTCATGAGTCTCACTATATTTTGGGTTCTATTCATGTGTTTCATTGCATTATTCAACTAACTTTTTCTTTTATCTATAGTAGTTTCGGCAAAAAGTTTTTAGTTTTAGCTAAATAAACTGTTCCTAAAAGGACACTTAGTGTTCGTTTGGCACCTAATTAAAAAACTAGCTTTTTTTACTATTTAACTTATTTTTGCTATTATTCATGGGTTCTATTGCACTTTTTGGTACTATTCACAGGTCTCATTGTACTATTTCAGCTAACTTTTACCTTTGTCTACAGTACTTTCAACAAAAAATTTTTAGTTTCAGCTAAATAAGTTATTCTCAAACGAACCCTTAATGCGTTGATGCGTAACTCTTAAAACTCAGAAATCCAACATAATGGATAATAAAGAATTGTGCTAACTATGGTTGTTTATAATAGGAAATTTTTTTTGATTTTCATGTAGGCCAACATTGGCAATCCCCTAGCCTACCTGCACTTAATTCTTAATTTTTCTTTTGTTTTTTTTTTTTTTTTGCTTGCAAAAAATCCTTAATTTGTTGAAACAAATAACTACCCAAAATTCAGAAAAACTAATTGATGTCATAGTATGATAATAATAAGTAATTATCAAGAACAGACATAATAGGTTGAAACTATCTCTAATAATAATAATAATAACAGCCCAAGATTTCCAGACTTACTTTGTAAGAGCATTTGCATTCGGAATGTTAAATGCCATATGTTGCCTTTATTTAGCATTTATCTCTCAAAAACCTCCAACATCAGAAATTGTAAAAGTAAAGAATTGTAAAAAAATTTCCAATACTACTACAATGCCATCCTACTTATATGATGGCATTGTAGACTATTGTATTTGTTTTTTTTAATATGTTTTATTCTTTCTCTCTCCTTTATGTCAGGCTTCTCAACTCTCTCTCTTTCCTCATTTTATCTCCCTCTCGGTCTTTGAATTGCTCTTAACTCTCACTCTCTCTCTTTGTGCTAGTGGTTGGGCCTCCACTTCAGTGTGTGGGTTATGGGTTAGTGGATTGATGGATCAGTGGATTTGGACTTTTGGGTTCTGTGGTTTTTTTTTTTTTTTTTTGCTTGATGTGACAGGGTCATGAGTGGGTATGGCTGAAGTGGGTCGTGAGTCGTGGCTCTCTCAAGTCCGGTGTTGCTGGGTTTTGTTGGTCGTCGGAGATCGTCGGTGTTTATGTCCGATTTTGTTGGGTTTTGTTGGTCGTCGGAGATCGTCGGTGTTTGGGTCCAATTTTGCTGGGTTTTTGTTGGTCATTTGTGGGTTTTGTTTTGACGGTGGTGGGTGGTGGGTGATGGGTGATGGGCAGTGAGGCCTTACTTGTATAATCTTTGATTTGAATATAATTCTCTTTATTTTGAATCAATTTTGAATAATTGGTGTGTGTGATTTTGATTCTTTGCGTGTTGTTGTAGATTCGGCATTGAGGGAGAGGCTGAATGAGATTATGGCTTCGGACTATTTCACCACCTCGCCACAAATGAAGGCTCCGGTGGAAGTTGCAGCTGGAAGAGAGGTAAAAATTAGAGAGAGGAGAGAGATGGGAGAGAATAGATTTGATTTTGGGATATATTATTTTATTGTGTAGAAATATTATTTTAATGTGTTGTATTGTAAAATAAAAGTTGGGATGCTGGAAATATTGTAAAATGGTATGGTATAATTGATAAAATAGATTTTTGAGATGGTAAAATATGATAGGATACAATTTCCAAATGCGAATGCTCTAATGCATTTGCAAGGTTCTTTTTCTATTTCGGCCCAAGAAGGTTCTTGGACAGGGCCGAAAATGCTTAAGACAAGCTAGTATATATTTGGGCCTTTTTGTAATGAAAATGATGGTAGGCCCAAGTTTCTTCTGAAACTAGTGAAGCATAGACTAGCCAAGAGTGTGCAGTCTTGATATGGGCTTTGAGGTTGGATATTGACATGGATATAGTTGGCACTAGTCCAACTTTTAATACATACTCGGCCCAACCACAAGTACTCCTGGGATTACCAAGCTCAGCCTACCCAACTCCAAAGAACAATCAAGTTGAATCAAACAATTGCACTTGTTTGATATGATTTTAATTTTTACCTGCTTGATGTTATTACAAGTTGATTGATGACTTTTGCCAAGTTTTGATTTGGTGGGTTATGGATTTGGATCAGCTATTTGACTTTTTTTTTTTTTTAATAATTATTATTATTATTTTTATATAAGATAGAAATTATACTCAAGCCTAATTTAAATGCATATGTATGGGAAACTTCCTCCTGGAGACTTGAACTCCGGCCGTTGCCCCCCCATGCCCCCTATACCCCTTAAGCACTTATACTTGTGGAGTGACCATCGCCTTAATTAAGAGGAATTTTAAGATTAATGGAGAAGATGCTAGTAATTGTGAACTATGCAAAAGAAAAAAAATTTAAAATTCAAAGTTAACACTTACCAAACCTAAATAACTAATGTCCAAGTGAAATCCAATGCTACTTAGTTCCAGGAAATTAAGTAATTGATAATTATGCTAAGATTTTTTGTTAATAAAACAAATTGACGCTTGTGGGGCCTTTCTTGTATTATTGGGCCTTAACCCCTTCTGCTATACTATGGTCCATTGTAAACATCGCGTTTTGTACCCCTTACGACTCGGGCCTTTGTTCCCCAATAATGCTTGAATTCTAAGGCCTAAGGCCAGTTTAGAGTCTAATTAGATATTAAGTTGACTTGAGAAGTGTTAAAATGGAAAATATAACCTTTTAAATGACCAAAGTGGTCCTTAGCCTGCATATGTGAATTGAAGCATGCATACGCAAGCATGTTCTTGCATACGCAAGCACGTTCTTGCATACGCAAGCACGTTCTTGCGTACGCAACTAAGGTTTCAGAAGCATATGAAAGATAAGTTTTCTGTAATAATGGCTGAGATTTGAAATGAATCTCATATTGTCTGGGAGCCATTCCAAACCTCATTTTTTCAACTATAAAAAGCCTTACATGGTAAATTTTTAAAACACACAGATATCCCACAGGAAAAACCTAAGATTCACTAGAAAATAGTGAATCATAAGGGAGTTTTTCACAAAATACCCTCAAGATCTCTTTTTATTTGATTGGGACATTTTCTAGTCCCAATCCTTTGAGTTTAAGATTACTAATCATTATTTCATTGAATTGTAATAAATTTGACTAAGGGAAATGGTCAAAAATCAAGCCTAGGAGCTTTTATTTTAAGGTATGTTTTAAAAACTTTTCTTTTTCTTTTCTGCCTTAATCTTTGTTTTAACCTGTTTCTTTTGCTGAGTTTATGTTTTTATTTGTTTGTTTAGGTTAGTTTTAGGTTTTCTTTCTGTTTTCAAGCATGATAGGTTGCTGGATTTTATGTTTTTGGTTTCTCATTATCCAAAAATGCTAAGAAAAAATAAAAAAGTTGAAATACACAACAATAGTGCTTACATATATTTGCACAAATACTGCAGTAGAAGCAAAGAATTACCGGATTACCATGATAAAAAAATCAGGTTTTAAAGTGGTCTATGGTTGAGTTAAGGATTTTTCTTGGAGGAAAACATGTATGGAGAGAGAGAGAGAGAGAGAGAGAGAGAGAGAGAGAGAGAGAGAGAGAGAGAGAGAGAGAGTTTGTCCTTTACTTTCCACTATTCGAATTACTTTTTCCTAACATAGGTCATTACCACTAAAATTGCTTTTTTGCTTACTAGCTACAACAAGTAACAACTTGCTACCTAAGATTTGTTGTAAAAATATTGTGGATGTAGTATTTTTTTTTTTTTTTTTTAGATCGTGTGATATTAAATATTAAATGATGAGTCTTACATCCCTAACATTTTCATAATAAATATTAGGTGTCAATCTATTATTAGTTTTTATTTGGGTCACCACAGACATCACCTTTTTTTTTTTTTTTTAATCTACATACCACTAATAATTTGTCACATAAATTTTGTTGTGAAATTATTATGTCGCTAGTATTTCTTGTATTAAATTGCCATGTATGAAGTAAAATAGTAACTAGGAAGTTCATATATATATATATATATATATACATACATACATACATATATAAACATAATTAAAGCCAAAGTTGAGAAAAAAAATTCAATTAGATTCTAAATTGTATTCCAATTGTTGCCTAATTTTGTGTCACATGTCCTATTTAAGTTTTTTTTTTAAAAAAATTTTTTGTTCTAGGTGAGTTAATGCTATGCAAAAAAATGAAGAGTCCAATATAATTAAATCATCAAAAACTCAATAAAAAAAAGAAGAAGAATAAACTCATGTGTATATATAAAAAAAAAAACTAAAATAAAACAATGAGAGAGAGAGAGAGAGAGAGAACTCATCCATGGCTTAAAAAAAGCTATAACTCTTACATCAGGTATAATTTAAACTCATATGTTTATATATATAATTATGATTGTTTTTTTAATTGTACTATGCATGTACACAGATTGTAAACTAGTATTGTATAAAACATATGTCCTAAAAAAGATTGTGAACATTCCAAGTTATGTCTTTTCTAACCTTCTATTGCAATGGAGTGCAACGTGATTTTGTCAAATTTTACATAAGCAACAATTATAACAATAATAAAACAAAAAGATTAACTTAATATGTTTATATATATTTTTAGAACTATAATAGAACCTTTCAACTTTCAAGTTTAATTTAGAATTTGACCTAAATTCAAGGACAAAACATATACTTTTACTAAAGTAAAATGATGAAGGGTGGGAAAATTGCTTTTAGTGATTTCTTTTTATTAAAAAAATTTATTTTAGAAACAATAGACTTAAAGTTATGGTGTCCACTTCATAAAATTTACTTTTTATCGATTATAATCAAGACAATGAACAATTGGTTTTTGTGTAAGTAAGACAAAAAACCGACGCCTCCTACGAAGCACAGCGGATTTGCAGAGCCCGCATCCTCACCAAGCCCTAATCAAAAGGGACAAACGTAAGTCAAAAGGGATAAGTAAAATAAAGAGTCAAAAAGGGACAAAAGTACTTGAAAAATGGACGAATGAGATAGAAATACAACATACCCTTACGATATCATAGAGACCAAAGTCACCCAAAAGGTCAGTCTCATACTCCGAGCACTTGTCCAAGTCAGCATCACAGATGATGGAATGGGTAGTGTCCACTGCATACTTCTTATCCTTCACCAGCAAAGGAAGAGGAGGGCAACGAGGCCTTGGGAAGTCATAAGACCCTTCTCGATCCCATGGTGAGGAGCGTCAACAACAACCTCGCATGTTTCCGGACGAATGGAGGGGCCACTAGCACTTTTTCCCGATGATTGAAGGTCCAAAGAGTACTTCGTCTTATTGGATGCATGAAGGGACAATGTTGACAATCCCCCACCTTAAGCCCTTAATGCGTAAGCCTTTTTGATCTCCTCCTGCCTACTCTTCGTAGCTTGCTTGTTCTTCAAAGAATCCATCTCTGAAATTGACGAATAAGTTAAAAAGTGGGAAGTTCATACTAAAAAAAATGAAGGTGATGAAGTAATATACTTACAACCTCGCCAAAACTGATCAAGTCGTCGAGCTTCCTTGGAAAGGACGAGTCCACCGCAAAATGCATGAAGAGTGTCCAAAATGACAAGCCTCTTCCAAGACCTCTCCTCAAAAGGTATTTCAAAAACCCTTACCAGAAACGCCTCTTTCACAGGAAGGATCTTCGGACATACTATGGCTGAAACAAACAAAAAATTACATCAGTTAAGTAGAAAACACAAACCGACAACCAATACTATACCGACAACTCACCTGACTTATTCAAAACCCCCCAAGAATAGTCAAAAAAAGACCCTATGCTATCCCACTCGTCAGGACAACATACCCAATTGACCCCCTACACAAAGAAAAACCTAGCCTTCCATTGGCAATTAGAGTCGAGCATGTCAGATATCAATCTTAAGGTAGCCCATCAACGTACAGAGTTGTAAAAACCCTTAGAACAGGGGATCTCCTAGGGTTTGTAACAATGAAAAAATTCCTCTAAAGTTATAGATCGGTGTCCTCCACTAAGTTGACCCCATAGCACCTCGGCCTCGATGAGTATCCTCTAAGCATTGGGGGCAATCTGACAAACAGATACACCTATGTAAGTTGCTAACTAACGATGCAAGGAGGTCAAAGGAAGACGAAGCCTTGCTATGAAGGCAATCTCATAAAAGCACACATTCGACAAGCTCCCAATATAACACTTTTCCCCTCTGTTGCCCTTCTTAATGGGCACATCATCAGGAATTTGAAAGTGAGCCTCAACCTACAAAAAACTTTGTCCCTCATATCAATTGGGAAGTCATGAACTGACCAGTTGTCAAGTAGAACAATCTCCTTAGGACATTGCCCAAAGGGACTAGCTTCCTCAAAAGAAGGATCGGACGCTAACTCCCTCTCAAAAACCGACGAACCCTCCAACATATACTTAAGCCTAGATTGATTGGTCAGGTCGTCATCTGAACCCATACGGACTGACAATGTACGCTCACTCGTCACTTCACTATCTCCAAACATCTCTTACCTACAAGTGACAAATGAAAACTAAGATTCTACTCTACCTCCTAAGTATGTAACTAATAATGGAGAAAGAGCAAAAAAGAAAATACAAAATGAAATCGGCGGAGCATACCGAAAATAGACGAATGCAAAGAAAAGCAACGAAGGAGAAAAGTCGACGAATGGGCTCTAGAATCAGAAATGGAAAATATTCAAATAATGAGGACAATAACAGCATTGGACTATTTATAGGGTGGTCTGGCACGAAAAACAAAGTGTCGCTACGCTTGGCACCCCGAATCAGAAAGCAACACGTGTCCTTAGCCCTGTCAAAAGGACATAATTACCCCTATTTATGACACATGACACTAAGCAAAGCATTTATGGCAACATACTCCGTGACCCTTTGCCTACCCTGATGACTCACGGATTAGGGGGTAGCTAATGAGGATAATTTTTTATCAATGGACACAGGGTGTTGAACCTTCCTCACCTGATCATCGACCTTTTGCCTAAACTAATCCTATGGGAATGGCCAATCCCATGGGTCGTTAAGTCAGGTTGGATGACGATCCAACCCCCATCCCGACAATCCATCACCCTACGGTTTCTTATGGGACTTGCGTGGGGCCCACTCATATGTCCCTACATGGAAATAACTTGTACACCATGACCAAAGATCCTACTGCACAACCAAATCTCCCCTATATGGGAAGGTGATCCCCAAGATCTTGAGATCCCTCTCTCTATAAGGAAATTCTCCCCGTATCAAGGGATTTAGGTCAACTATTTGCTACTATATAAACAACAAACCCTAACCTTGTTTAGGTACGTGAATTCTCCCTAGCTCTTGCACTCTTGAGTTCTTGGAGATTCTTCCACCATTGACTTAACCTTCGGAGGGTTTTTGGCCGGCACCCCACTGGTGCTCTCTGTTTGGTTCTTCGCTTTTGTTCTTCAGGTACACCCATTGGCATGTATGTGGACGATCAACTCACTGATAATTTTTGTGCATCATCATATAATGAGATCAAACAAAAGTTAAAATAAGATATATGATAGATTTGAGTTTGAGGGTTTTGCTTCAACAAAAACACTTATGTTGATTTAAAATAATTTTAATATCAAAGTTATGAGTTATCCTAAAAAAAAAAAAAATTAGATGTCCTAAATGTGGTAAATTACAATTTATCCCCTATTATTTGGCCTTATCACAATTTAGTCCAAAACATGTCTTTATATAGATGCATATATATGTGTGTGTGTGTGTGAGCCTATAGTTCAATTATTTTTTAATATGATAATCGAAACGTCTAATAAAAAATTCCTGTCTTTGCTTGTGCTCTTCAATTAAAAAAAATTGGGAATTATCATAATATATAAAAGGTGATTACACTAAAAAGAAAAAGAAAAAATCAAAATCAAAATCAAAACATTTTTACAAATAATTTAGAGTTTTCGGCCTCTATAAATTACATTTTCAATGATATTATCAAGATTATTATTATTATTATTTTGGAAATCTAGATGCGTTAGTGTGAACGATGAAGTCCCTCACATTGGACGATAGTTATGAATGACTGGTTGATAAACCCACAAACATAAACTTTAAAGTGGTCTTCCAACATATTATCTTAATACTCACTCTATGTGACAATCTCCTTAAAGATTTGTAAACGATTTCTCATCACTAAAAATCAACAATTCCAGAAAATACTAATGGCATTGTCGTCGTGTTTATGTTGAGCCAACCCCCAACCAAACCCTTCGAAGGTTACATATGCTAGCAGATAATATCCCACGTACAATGCTGCATATTAATTTAATTGTCTCTTTCAGGCGCCTTTAATTGAAACCTGACAATTCCATGGTGAAGCGGCAATCATCCACCGCCACAAGATATATAAATATATATAAACCAAAATATTTATAAACTTAAGCGAAAGCAACATAATTAGGAGGACAGAGCCTATGATAATACAGATCCATTTTATTATAATAAAGCAAAATACAAATGTACACAATGAACTAGTCATGGCATTAGCACATTGGGTAGCTTCATGAAATTAAAACAGTACTTCATCTCATCGATCATGTGATGAACATGATAAGATAGTACCCTCTTACAGAACATTTTATCATATGTAAAATCTTAATCCACTATAGTAAGAGAGAAAAAAAAAAAAAAAAATGGAAATCGAAACCATTTCAAAAGACATATCCCCAGATTCAGTCAACATTTTACATTTTGTTTGTACCATGATCTGTGCCTTCCAAAATAGCATTGTTTCATTAGAAGATTATTAGGAACAGAGTAAATATTCAGCACATAATAGAACTAAATTTTTGATACTAGAGGCAGAGCACGATTGAAGAAAATGATTGGGGGTACAGTCCCAAGCCCCCAAAAGGGCAGAAGCTACGAGTTTATACGTGGCCATCCTGAGCACCGTTTGTGTTGGATAGCTCCTTATCTTTGTTGGGTTCATCAGGAAGTCCCAGCTCCATGGATACTATAGCGGTGTTTTTGTTTTTGTTCTCGTTTTTGTCCTTGTCCTTGCCTTTGTTTTTACGGTAGATAAAGTACAGAATCAGCTGCAGGGCCCCAAGAAAAGAACCGAACCCATTGTTCACCTGCAACAACATTACACATTTCCATAAGAGCGAGCAGTGTTTATTATACACACTTAATTATACATACATTCACACCCGTGAGAAAATCAGCTGAAATCATAATCTGAGGTCATAATTTCCAAACTAAAAAACACGACTTTTAAGTCCTTTTTATTTCGCTTGTGTGTAATAGCTTTTTCCCTTTTTATAAAATTTAATACACAATATTGGTATTTTTTTTTTATAAGACACCATATTGTTACTTGTTTTGAAACTGAGGGAACTTTAGCAATGCAATTTCATTTTTATTTATTTTTGAGATAGCAGCTTCAAAATTTGGGAACCCAGGCTGTAAATGGGCCATGCCTAAGCTCTTTGTGGAACACAAATTTTCTTACTATGGATATGCAAACAGATAATGTTAAGGAATTTTATATATGGGCAGTGAGAGGATCTAAAATAACATTAAAATTTGTAAAAGATACTAACATATTCATTAAGGAAATAAAAATAAAACTATGACTTTTTGAGGAAAAAAGAGAGCAACTTTAAGTAAAATAGAATAATTGAAAAGAATACATGTGACCAACCTCGATTAGTTTGTTGAAAAAATTTATAACTGATCTTAAACTTTTGGGGAGTATGATAATATATCCACAACATTCCAATATTTCCTTTTCCCAAGACTTCTCAGCCATACAACGAAGCATTTATAACGTAATAGTTAAGGAATTGAGAGAAGATGCTTACATATACAAAAGGGTCATTGCCGAGCAGACCAAAGAGAAAAAAGGAAGTGCCGCACAAGAAACAAAACAGTGACAGGAAAAATGGCATGAATTCAACACTCTTTGTTCTAATCACAGTCCTCTGCATATACATATAAAACCCATATAAGTTCATGCACCAAAAGTATGTTTTAACCAAACTTTCTTAGGAAGCATAATTGTATGTTTAACTTTAAAACAAATAATAAGAGCACTAGCATTGGGGGGTAAACACCCTCAGTTGTTATTTTTCAACCTAAGTCATCTAAAACTCATCCATCCGGATTTGTATACTTAAAAAATTTTGCCACCTATGAATAGTAAGGTTGCATAAAAAAAAAAAGGATTTTACTAATATATGCCCTAAGGGCACACATTAACCGGACCTTAAAAAAAATATTATTATAATATGTGATTGTGTGTGAAGAGAAAAAGTGAGTGGGAAAAGGAGAGAATAATACTTTTATTATTTTATTAAGTAGTTTATATTATTTTATTGGGTTGTATGTAAAGATAAAAACTGAGATGTAAGGTGGGTTGTAAAATGGTTGATAAATAGATAAAGTAGTGTTTGAGGATGGAAAATAGGTTTTTTTTTTTTTTTTTTTTCACATCCTCGAATGCTAATGCTTTGATATACTGGTAAAATTTTACATGCAATTTTTTAGGTACTGTATTTAAGAATTGTATATTATTGAATTTAATCAATATTAAAAAATGTAAAACTATTTTTGTTGAACTGGTCAACATAATCCTTTTGTTGAAATCAATTTGACAACCTAAGCTGCTAGGATACAGTACTTAGAGCATTCTTAGCTAAGATGTCAAATGCTAAAATGCTATAATTTAAATGCTAAAACTCTAAAAAGTGGGTTACAGTTACGTTTGGATTGGGCTGAAAAACCCAGTGTCTGCGTTTGGCGTTTTTCTTTCCCTTTTTTTTTTTTTTTTTTGCATGTGTTTGTGAGACTTACAGCTACTATTCATGCACTGTTTACGGACCCACAAATTTTGACTTTTCTCACTCTTTTTCAGCAAATCAGTGCACACTATGCACTATTCACGGACCCACAAATTTCACTTTTCAATAACTTTTTCATTAAAAATGAGTTCCACGATACTATTCACACATTTAAAAATTATTTGCTACAATATTTTTCAATTTTCAACTGTATCCAAACGGAGCCTACATCAAAAGTGTTATAGGTAAATGAAATAACACCTTAGCTAATCTTTGACAGCTTATTGTAACTATATCTTAACAAAAAAAATTATTTTAAAGCTTTCTCTCTCTTCTTCTCTTTAAAAAACTTATTTTATTTCTCTATTTTTTTATTCTTTCCTCCTTCTCTGTTCAGACCTGCTATTACTCTTTTTTCCTTTTTTCTTTTTTTTCTCACTCTCTGAAATCGATCCCCCTGTAGCTTCCAATTTTTTTCAGTTGGTTTTGATGGTAACTCACAGTGGCGGTGATTTGTGGGTTTGATTTGGAGGCACGGTGGTGAGATCGGTGAGTGCGTGAGTTGGATCTTTGGGCTACAATTTTTTTTTTTTTTTTTCCTGCAGTGGGTTAGATCAATCATCGGTGAGTGCTTGGCTGAGATTTTGTTTTTGTGGTGGTTGGGTGTTTTTGCGGTGGCTGGTTCTTTTCTTCCTGCAGGGGCTGTGGTTGCCACGATGGTGCTGTGACTTGTGGTAGTGGTGGCTGTGGTGGGTTGTGGTTGCTACAATGGAGGTTATGGCAAGTGGAGCGGTGGTAGGGGTGGTGTAGGAGGTGATTGTTATAATTTTTTGTGTGGTTGTTTTATTATTATTTTAATGAGTAGTTTATATTATTTAAATAAAATGATAAAAAATATAAAATTTTTGATGTATCTTTAGAGTGATATAATAAATAAAGTAAAATTTTGAAGTGTTAAATGCTAAAATTTTTAAAATTCTTTTATATAATCCTCTTAGAAATTAGGATACTATACCAAAATTTTGTCTTATAGTGTTATATTCTGATTCCTGAGTGGGATAACCAATTTCTTGATTGGCTAACTTGCTCAGAAATTGGCCTAACATAAAGAAATGGACCAAAGCTGTCACACTCCCCCGTAACCAAGCTATCATAATATACACAAAAAAAGTGCAAATTGCATATTGAAAATAACTGAACCTGGGTCCAGTAGCTGAGGCATAATCTTTGAAACCAAATCAATCAGGGTCCAGTCAATTCCTTCATTAAATATTTAACAAGACAAAAAAAATCAAGAAATAGCTTAGAAGTTACAACTCACCATGATTGATAGAGGTGAGCCATACATGATTATGGAGAAAACGGCAGTAGCAAAGCCACAGAAGAGCTTTCTGGTATTGCCATGCAAGGCTAGGAGGGAGATCAAGGCCACGGCTGCGAAAAAGGTGAGCACAAACGCGAAGAGACCCAAAATCTTGGTTTTTTCTTTCTTTGGGGCATAGACGATGAAGATCAACACATATATGACCTCTATTCCTGCACCAGTGCCATTGATTGTTGAAACTAAAAGATTGTTTTTTGACACAAAGGGTAGGCCATACCTGTTCAACATTTATTTCATGTATAAAATCAGTAATTATAAGACAATTGAACTAGACAACTCTGAAAATATGAAACAAGGAAATCATTTTGGACTATTGGCAGAACAATTAATTGAAAAAAAAAAAGGAAAAAAAAGGAGAATTTCAAAAGATTTTGTGGTTCATATTTTTGATTTTTGATTATTTTATTTCTTTACAATTTAAAATTGAAGGAACTAGCAGAACGAGAGAATGTTTCTTTGAAAAAAAAATAGTGATAATTTTGGGAAAGTTCTAAAATTTCTTATGAATGACACACCAATTGAAATTTTATTAAACAGTTCCATGCACAGTACAGAATAAATTAACATTAATATTAATCAACCAAGCATTAAATTTTCCTAAAGCAAGAAATGCTAAACCAAATTGTCATCCTGTTTAATTGCTAGCCTAGACTCCCAAGTCCAACCAACCAACACAGAGGCCCCTGAATTCCCGGGTGGCCATGAAATTAACATGAATTAACTATAAAATCCCCATCATTATCATCACCATAATAATAGTAATTAAAGACACTCATAATCCATGACAAAAACAGAGAAGTATAGGGGTTAAAAAGAGGTAACAAATAAAGAAAAGAAACAATAAAAATTAAAAAGAACTCGGTTGATGAAATAAGAAGCATATATTATATACCAAGCAGAAAGAAGGCAGTTGAGCAAGGTCATCGCGTATGGAATGCCCGAAAACTGCTCTGTGGACTTGCTCTTTATAATCCTCCAGAATGTTATCCTACAATACGTACCAAAATTATTCACAATTCCTCACATGAATAACACAGATTAACAACTTCTCAGTAATAGAATATGTCAGTCAGATTAATCAGATATATATAATATAAAGGCTAAAAGAGAGTAGAAAAGATTGTAAAAACATGTCCAAGAATCAAAAAGAACAACACCCTTTAGGAGAAAAGAGTTAAAAAGGACCAAAAGTTGGCAGATTTATAAGAGCCAAAAGGAGTTCTCAAATGATACATACATTGGAGCCAAGAAGAGGAACAGTGCACTAATATTTCCTGCAGAGAAAGATAACAAAACAGAGGAACCATAAGTCCAAAAGGCCAAGAAAGAAAGAAAGAAAGAAAGAAACGCAGAGAAATTGAATACAACCCACCAAAGATTCCGAACACGAAATGCGCAGTATTTTGCATTTTGTTCACTGTTTCAACACAAAATCTAGAAACAAGAAAGAGAACCCAGATGAGGAATGAAAAAAGCCTTGAGAGAAACCAGATATCAGAATACCAGAAGCTGAGAATAGAGATTTGCACAATACCAGAAGCACGTGTGTTTATATAGAGGAAAACAAAAAATTAACACAGTAGATTTTTGAAGTTTTTGTATATTTTTTTTTTTTTTGTAGATTTTTTGAAGTTGGTCTTAAAACACAGCTGATCGTACGTTAAGTGTTTGGTGAAACTGTGTAAAGCGCGAAGGGTTAAAAGTTAAAACTGGTCAAAAACGTGGGCGTCATAGGTTTATCCCAACAAATAGTGTTCTCACCAAATAATTTTTTTATTATATAAAAAGTGTGAGTTAGGGGGAAAAATATGCAAAATATCACACAGTTGATTTGAGGCATGAGTTATCCTAAAAAACACGTTATTCACGTCGGCTCATGCGTAAATTACTATTTACTTACATAACAACTTATTATTATTTTTTTATATATAATTTTACTGAATTATTTCTCAAAAACACTCACCTTATATTATTTATTCTAAATTATATTTTAATAAAAAAATTTTACTTTATTTAAATAATTTGTTTCTCTTCACCCATCACAGCCACCATCTAATTTCATTCTTCATTATCCAAAAATGCTAAGAAAAAATAAAAAAGTTGAAATACACAACAATAGTGCTTACATATATTTGCACAAATACTGCAGTAGAAGCAGAGAATTACCGGATTACCATGATAAAAAAAATCAGGTTTTAAAGTGGTCTATGGTTGAGTTGAGGATTTTTCTTGGGAGAAAACATGTATGGAGAGAGAGAGAGAGAGAGAGAGAGAGAGAGAGTTTGGCCTTTACTTTCCACTATTCGAATTACTCTTCCGTTTGGGTTAAACTTATTGTTGCTGAAACTGAAAATTGAAAACTAAAAACACTGTAACAAAATAATTTTTAAATGTGTAAATAATACCGTGGGACTTATTTTTAATATTTTTTAATATGTGAACAGTATATGTACTGTTCATACAGTGCATGAACAGTACATATACTGTTCATAACAGTATATTTTGTCTCCCAAAGTCAACAAATGCGGGCAAAAAAAAAAAAAAAAAAAAAACCAAAGGAAAACACAACACTAAAACGTGGACGCATGATTCCTTGGAATCCAAACGCCCTCTTTGTGGTAAATTGGTAATATGATCCAACAATTAAAAGATTCTTACCACTGGATATTTGGTTGTGTTGCCATTAAAAAAGAAGAAAAATTGGGTTATAAAGTTGGAGGTTTTTTTTTTTTTTTTTTTTTTTTTTTTTAATGAGGAACAATTATAAAGTTGGAGGTGAAAGTGAAAGTATCTGTAGATTCCGTATGTACCAAACAATTTGAGGGTGATTGCCTTTTATGGTCGGAGGAAATAAATCAGAAACCTGAGATCTATTGGTACTACTATGGTACTATCACATGTATAAAACTTTAAACTATTATCATTATGTCACGGGTGTAAAATGTTTTTATTTTATTTTATTAGAGTAATGCTAGTTCACAATATTTTCACAACAAATTTTAGATGACAAGCTATTACTAGTTCTAACTTAGGATGTTACCATTAAAATTACTTTTCTTGCCTACCAATGACAACAAGTAACAACTTACTACTTAGAATTTATTGTGAAAATGTTGTAGATGTAGCATTTTTTTTTTTTAGACCTCACAACAAATTTTGGATATCAAGTTGTTACTAGTTCTAACCTAGGAGGAGATATTTAGTATTAAATGATACCATGTCAGCGGTATCAAAATTCAATAAATGTGAAATATATCAGTGAAAAATAACTACCTCATTAATAAATGAAAAAATGTGTTAGTGGGTAGTTATTTTTATACATATATCTCTCATCTTTTTGGGTTTGGATATGGGTGACATGGTATCATTTGATACAAAATACTTTTTCCTAACATAGGTCATTACCACTAAAATTACTTTTTTACTTACTAGCTACAGCAAGTAACAACTTGCTACCTAAAATTTGTTGTAGGTAAATGAAATAAATTTTTATTTGTACAAATTTAGAGTATAAAGTGATCATATTATTTAGTAAAGCTTTTGATAAATTAGATCTATTGTTTTACACTTTAAATTTTATTTTAGTTCAATTATAATTTTCTATTATAAATCACGTTTCATTTATTTATAAATATTTTGTTAATTATAAATGGCTATTAGAAAATATCTATCTAGATATGAAAAAAATAAAAAATAAAAAATAAAAAAAGAAGAGAAAACTAGAAAAACAAATTGAATCTAAAAGGGCATCTATAGATAAAATTGGTATTAATATTAAATAAGACACAATAAAAATTTGAGTGAAAATATAACAAATGAATAAGAAATATATTAAAAAAATTTAGAAGATAATAATGAAAATAGTCTTAATTAAATAAATATTATTTAATTATATTTAAATATAAAAATAAAATCCTACCACATGTACGATCTATACACACGCTCTATCTCTCTCTTGTCCTTTTCAGTAGTAAGGCAATGGTAATCACAAAATCTCAAGCATTAAAAGAAACTCTCTCTCTAGCTTACTTTTTTTCTCCCTTAAAAGTGAATAAAGAATTAAACGATATTTGTCTTATTCTTAGGTTACCTAACATGTAAATGTCTCCCCCCACTATTTCATTGATTGATATATTTATTTTAGTCTTTTAAATATGAAATTGGTCCTTTTAGATTGGTAACTTTGCCCAAAAATAATTTTTGTCATTTAACTTTAAAATTAGTCATTTTGATCCTATTACTTTACTTAAAAATCATTTTATTTCTTAAAGTTTGGAGTTGGTCATTTTATTTTAGTAAGTTTGCTAACTCTGCCAATAAGTCCTTTCCTTCATTGCCGTTAAGAGTGCTCTCTTAAGTTAGTCAAAATGGTGTTCTATAGGTGTATATTAAGAATTTAAGAATTAAAATATTATTAAAACAATAATTTATTAATTGAACCCAAAAAAAAAATCAGAACAGTGTTTCAAACTTCTTCTAATGACGTTGTCTATCTACTTGGAGTAACCTGGGATACACGGACGTGGCAAAACCCGTGTCACACCTGCATTCAATGCGGCCTGACGTGGCAACGCACGAGGGACACCGTTGCTCGCACGTTGGTGCCATGTCCAGTTTTTTCTTCTTTTTTTTTTTCCACGACTCGCGTCAACACGGCTCAGACTCGGGCCGAATCATGTTGAATCGGGTTGATTCGCGCTAACTCAGGCCGTATCGGGCGAAACTGTCAATTCAGGCGAAAATTCAAAAAAAAAAAAAGGGGTGCAAAACACACCGTTTGAACTTTATAACAAACCCTAAAGGGCTAAACTCTCTCACGCATCCACACTAAGATCAAACTTCAGCTCTCTCTTATTCGTCTATCGGTTCTGTGCCTGTGTGCTTTGCTTTCTGCCTCTCTGTGTTGTTGTGTGCTCTCTGCCTCTCTATCTTTGAGATAGCCACTCAGTCACACACAATCTCACTCTCAACTCACTCACAACCTCACCGACCCACTCTCAATCTCAAGTCTCATGGAACATCATGGAATGTTTTTGTTTTAGTTTCAAACTTGCGAGTTGTATTCTAATTTCCGAACATCATAGAATGTTTTAGTTTCAATCTTGTGGGTTGTATTTAATTTATGAACATCATATTTTAGTTATTATCTACTATTGCTCTTAAATTTGGTATATGTTTATATAATGTGAAAAAGTATGGTTAGCAATGTATTAAAAATATAAATAAAAATATTTTTAAAAATTTTTTAATTGCCGAGTCCCGCCGCACCCGCACCCACCTTTTTCAAAAATTGCCGAGTCCCGCACTCACACTCGCACTCGCACCCGGACCTGCACCCGAGTCTCGAAACGCACCCGTGCTTCATAGGGAGTAACATTACAAAACAAAACTCTCAATTTTTTTCCCACAAAGCAAAGCTAAAACCCCTCTTGAATTTTTTTTTTTTTTTTTTTTTTTTTTTTTTTTTTGTGTGTGAAAAAAAATGAATTTGGGAATTTTAGCTTTAGGAGGTATTTTAGCTTTACTTTGTGAAAAAAAAAAAAAAAAAAATCCAGGCTTTTGTTATGTTATGTTACTCTAACTAGATTGGTAGAGTCATTAGAAACATTGTTTTGTTTTGGTTTTTTTTCCTTAAATTTTTGTTAAATTCATGTTTTTAAAAACTGGACTAGTTAAAGAACTGAAACAATGCCCAATTCCTAGTTTTTACCTGTTTAATTGATAGTTTTTATGGTTGAACCACACGTTTTAGTGGTTTTTATCGGATTAAATTAGGGTTCGATTTCTTATTGAACAAGTTGGTTCAATTTAGTTTTTAAAACCACATTAAATTAATAAAATATTAGCTAAACAATATTTTGATTCTCAAAATACCTATACAATGTCATTTTGAGTGACTTAACAAAGCACCCATATCAATAACAATGAACGAAAGGAATGAGTTGACTGGGTTAGCAAAGTTACGAACTAAAATTACCATGACTCCAAACTTAAAGAACTAAAAAGATTTTTGGGCAAAGTTAATAAGCTAAAATGAACAATTTCAAACTTGAACAACTAAAATTGACCAATTTAAAACTTAAAATACTATTATGATTTTTGGGCAAAGTAAGTGGGTGTAAGATCCATTTTTGCCTATAAACTAATATTATTCTTGTGTGATGTACTACTTAATTCAATATCATATGTAAAATAAAGACCATATTTCAAAAATATAGTTTAATTGTTTTAAGTTACATAACAAATGTACATCACATAAGACTAATCAAAAAAAAAAAATTACAACTAATTACAAAATAATTTAGAATAAATATTAAAATTCCCTTAAAATTTTGAAACTTTTGATAATTGAGTTAATTAGAGTAATATTTTAATGGAAAAACTATAATTTGGTCATGGTTTCAGTTTTGTCCCTATAATTTTTTTTTTTTTTTTTTGGAAGAAAAGGTAAGAATATTTTATTGTGAAAAATTCTATTGGAATACATCATCCAAATTTGGTAGTAGGTTTTCTAACCACATATTAGTATCTACAACTAAATCTGCTTTAATAGCAAAGGCATGGGCAAGCTCATTCCCATCCTTACACAATTAATTTTTTCAATTTGACTTTCTAAATCAATCTATAAACTATTAATTGGTTTAGTTTTATCTCTCAACTTTCAAGACCAAATCACTATTATTCTTATAAGTTTTAATGATATATATATATATATATATATATATTTTGATAAAGTTTATTATAAAATTGATTTGACTTTAAAAGTTGAGATATGAGATAGACACAATTAAATACATATGGATGAAATTAAAATTATCCTTTGGTGTGTATGCATGTCGTAGCTAAAGCCTCTAAAAACTAATTTGAAATTTTTTTTTTTTTTTTTGGGTCAAAACTAATTTGAAATTCAAACTCTAGCAATCAAATGTATACATTTGCATGACGTTTGCATAGCGCTTTTAAGGGTGTTTTGGGGATTTTCGGCCCTAGAACATTTCTATCTCTTTCTAGTTACCATTTATGGATTGACTTACTCAATATCCTTACGGGTTCGGTTCAAAAATATATCAAGTACACCAACCTAACGCTACCCATATATACCCTAAGTCTATTTATTTTTTTCTTTACTCTTCAGTGGATTGAATTTCTCTTTTTATTAGCGTCGAGCACAAGTAATAACGTTTTTGTGTGTTTGTCTCTATTTGATCAGTGAATGCCAAACTCTCAACCTTGTTGTTCGAATCGACTGTTTTAACAATAGAAATTATAGGCATAATAGAAATAGAATATTATTTATTGTTTCAATGATGATAAAGAAAAAACAACATTATTTTTTTTAATCTATGATTATGATTATGATTATGTTTTTGTTAATTGTTACTTTTACCTAATGTTTTAAATAACAATACTTATGAGTTTCTATGCATTACAATAATCTGAGACGGACTCAAGATTTTAAGCTAGTGGGGGCTGGAGTATAAAGAAAAAGAAAACTCTAAATAGACATCCATATAGTATTAAAAAATTATAAATATTCAAAATTGTTATTTCTAAATACATTAAGATACAATTATTTACCAACAAAAACAAACAAAAATAAAATAATGTCTTGTTTTAATACTACATTGGCTAGAATTTTTTTTTTTTTTTTTGTTGAAGTTAGAGCATTCACATTGGTGGTGCTAAAAATTTGGATTTTTAGCACCTCAAAAAGCTACTTTATCTATTTTACCACCTCACTTTACAATACACCCAATATCAAATGTTCTATTTTTTTTTTTTTTTATAACTTCATTTAAAATAATATAAATAATTCATTAAAGTAATAAAATAAGTGAGAAAATTTGAGTTTTTTAATTGAAAGAAGAGATATAATTTTAATAAAATATTATATTTTATTTTCAACAACTTGCTATAGTTAACTAGTATTTATACCAGTTTATTGTAGTTGCAAAAAAATTAGCTTCTCTAATAACACATGATTTTTTGGTGGAAAAATATATATATATATATATTTTTGTTACTAAAATACAATTACCATTGTGAATATTTTTATTGTTTTTGTCAAGTTTTTTAGTTGGATAGTTACTATTTGGATGAGGCTAGTTAGGTTTGCTGTGGAAAGAGAGGGCCTTAGGTTTTGGAATGGACTAACTACAAAAATAAAAAATATTATAACAAAGAAAGAAAAATTTGGACCCAGGGGGCTTGGGCCCCCACTTAGACCCGTCCCTGACAATAATTAGTATGTAGCTCGTACGTATATACGGGTATAATTAAAAAATTACAATTATACGATTTAAATTATACATTTTTTTTTTTTATAGAAGATGTTCAGATTATATTTGGTATTAAGTTACACTTTTTTTAAAACCATACATTTCTAAAATATGTAATGGTTTCATTATATATATATATAATTTAGAATTTAATTGGTTTTAAACTCATTGATTTTTGCACCAAAAAATTAAAAACTTAGATGGACATGTGGCGGAAAATTGGATTCCAGTTGAAATCCAAGTTAGAATCTAATTGGATTTAGATTCTTCGATATTTACACTCAATAATTCAGTTGATACAAAATAAAAAATCAAACGGGACGCATGACGCAAAATTGAGAATCCTATATAAATTTAATTGGATTTTCTTGACTATTAATATTAATATATATATATATATATATATATATATTTATATATATATATATGATTTAGGATCTAAACTCTTCAGTTTTTGCACCCAATAATTTACTTGCCACAAAAATTAAAAAATTAGATAGGACATATGGCACAAAATTGAATTCTAATTAAAATTCAATTTAGAATCTAATTGAATTTAGACTCTTTGATTTTTGCATATAATAATTCACCTGACACACAAATTTAAAAATTAGATGAGACATGTGACGCAAAATTAGACTCCAATTTAGAATTTAATTGGATTTTCTCTCAGCCTTCACTACTACTACTACTACTAATAATAATAATTTACAATTTTGTAATTTTTTAAAAAGTCTGCAATGCATGGGCCTATAACTTTGGAGGTAAAATTTGACCTTGACAAATAATAAAAAAAGCATATAGAAAACAATTATTTAGATGTTTACGTTACATATTAATTTGAATATTTAAATTGAATTTAAATGTTTCACTAAAGAAATAAAATAATAATTTAAGTACCGTATAATATTTTAGGAAACCAATTCTTACACAAGCAAGCATATGATGAGTAGTCATCATTTGTAGGGATGACAATGGGGCGGGGCAGGGCCAGAGGATGGGATCTTCGTCCCCACCCTGCATGGTTGTTGCCCTTCCCCATCCCCGCCCCACCCCGGGGTACGGGGCATACTACCTTGCCCCATCCTCGCCCCTTGGGGCCCCGTGGGACCCGCCCCGCCCCGCCTCTAATACAATTTTATATATATAAATAAATTTTTTGCTACAATAACATAAATCACAACAAAACAAAATGTTTTAAAATCCAAGCATTTAAATAAACATAATAAACATTGTCTTTACATGAACAAAATCATAAAGGATAATTGACTAGTTCTTTAACAAAATAAACATTGTCTCATAACAAAATAAAAATTGACTAGATCTTTAAGAATGATTTTCCCTTTCTCCCAATGTAGTGACACAACTTTCTTCTTCATCATCAGAATCATCAAGGATGTTTTGGAATGTATTAGCTTCAATTCCATCTACAATAGATGAAAGGCCTAAAAAAAGTAAAACAAATTCAATCAAACAGTTGAAAAATACAATGAAGAATGCAGCAACATAAATCATTAAATAGTTTAACTAGTAAATTTGATTACCTTTGATTTCAGCCCATAACCAATTTTGAGCACACATCAATGCCTCCACGGTCTTTGCATGAAGTTTATTACGATGTGGACTTAGTAGCCTACCACTTGTGCTAAATGCTGACTCCGAAGCAACAGTTGACACTGGAATGACTAGGATATCCCTTGCAATACGTTGCAAAGTAGGATACTTTGGCCCATTAGATTTCCACCATGCCAAAATATCAAACTCCAAAGTTCTTGGCATTAGATCATCCTCAAGGTAATGCTCCAACTCCAATTTAATATTCCCACCCTTCTTTTTCGGACTAAGATATCTTTCAAAGTCCATAAGGGAGTCATCAACTTGTGGATCCTCACTTACACAAGTGTCACGAGTACCTTCCCTACCCATTCTCCCAGAAGTATAGTCACGAATCATTTCATAACAAGTATCTCTAACCTTTTGAATTTCATTTTCAGCTTCATCACCATAAATAAGAGGAAAATAATATTCCAACAATTCAAATTGGAAAAAAAAAAAAAAAGATTTAAGAAAGACTAAAACAAAAGGAATGAGATGAACCTAAAAAGTAAAAAGCAACATCTTAGACTTGGAGACTTGGAGTGGAGTTTGGCTTAAAATTGAAAAACGTGTATAGGCTATAGAAAAGGAAGAAGGGTCAGTGGCAATAACAGTAGGTTTAGAATAAAAAATATTTTATCTAATGTCTTGTGTTTCACTTTAAATATTAGTGATTTAGGGTTTATTAAATTTACAATTATAGTCCTTATTAGTGTGGGCGGGGACGGGGCGGGGTGGGGATAAAAATACTAAACCTATCCCCGCCCCACCTCGGGGTGCAGGGACAAAATATTGCCCCATCCCCGCCCCACCACCACCTTTGCGGGGCGGGGAAAACCCATGCGGGGTGGGGTGGGGTGGGGCGGGGCAGGGCAGGTCAAAGCTGAGCGGGGCAAAATTGCCATCCCTAACTATTTGTTCTCTTTTTCAGGCAAATAACCAAGACGAACTCAGGTGGGGCCTAAGGGGCAAGGCCCCCTGGGTCCAAATTTTAAATTTTTTTTTTAGTCATTCTCTATTTCATTTTGTAGTTGTCCCCTTTTTCTCAATCAGTCTAAATAGCCTAACTCAAGTAGTAACTATCCAACTCAAAAACTTAATAAAAACAATAAAAATATTCACAATAACGATTGTATTTTAGCAAAAAAAAAAACTATTTTACTACTAAAGGACAAAAAAATCATGTGTTATTAAAGAAACTAAAGATAAATTTTTTGCAACTACAATAAACTAGTATAAATATCAGTTGATCGTAGCAAGTTGTTAAAAATAAAATAAAATATTTTATTAAGATTATATCTCTTCCTTCAATTAAAAAACTCAAATTCTCTCTCTTCCTTATTATTTTAATGAGTTGTTTATATTATTTTAAATGAAGTGATAAACAAAAATAGAATATTTGATATTAGGTGTATTATAAAGTGAGGTGGTAAAATAGATAAAGTAATTTTTTGAGGTATTAAAAGCTAAAATTTTTAGCACCACCATTATAAATGCTCTAACTTTAACCCAGAAAAAAATAAAAATCCGAGCCAGCCTAGAATTAGAAAAAATATTATTTTGTTTTTGTTATTGTCTTTTTTGGTAAATGATTACATCTTAATGTATTTAGAAACGACGATTTTGTATATTTATAATTTTTTAATACTATATAGATGTCTATTTAAAGTTTTTTTTTATTTATTTTTTTTTATTATAATCTGGCCTCCACTAGTTTAAAATCCTGAATCCGTCTATGCAAATAACAAGACCTTGACTTTTTTTTATTTGAGAGAGAGTTTCAACCTATGACGTTTGTTCCTAATAATAGTTATTTATCATCAGACCAAGATACCAAATGATTTTTGGTGTAGACGGGGATTGAATCTCAAATCTCTTATTCAATCCAATAATAACCCAACAAGGCATTGACTTTAAGCCAGTATCTTATGGTGAGTAATCTTTTTCTTTTTTTTAATAAAATACGGTGAGTAGTCTAAGATTCTTAGATGTTCCAACTTCAATGTGCCTAATTCCTCGTCCAAACGTCAAATTATCAAATTAAATCCATTATATCCTGCAATTTGCAGTTACCAATAGCTACCTGCTAGGCAGTGACCTTAAAATGGCACGTTCATATACTTGAAAACAACAAATTAAGATATATTAGTTGTCCTCTTTCTTTTTTTTAACAGAGGATTTTATTAATTTGAAAATATATAATTTTAAAATGGAGTAATTAGTTTACATACTGGACACAGTTTGTAGCATGAGTTTGAAATGATGGTGTTTTAATTTATATAATCATGCAAATTATTTCGTGCATTACTTTTCAATGGTTGCTTCTTAAGTTTCCGACACTCTAGTTGATAGATTCATACATTATATTCAATTTCTCTAAGAAATAAGCCATTCGAAAATCTTGAACCACAGTACAGGTCTTCAGGGTTTGGGAACAACAAATTGAAAGAAGCGATAAAAAACAATGTGACATACGCAAGTTATATTGCAGTTCATAAAAAGATGGAAAGAATATCATATTTCCGGTTGAGAAATAATGGGACTATTTTAATTTTTAAGAGAGGATTTTCCATGCATCTGAAATGAGTAACTTTAAAAAAAGAAAAATGAAAAATTTACGTCAAGCTTAAAGGAGTTTCCATTTTCCAATAAAAAATGTGCACACTTTGTCACTTCTAGCTAGCTAGCTAATCCGTCATGAATATGGAAAATTCATGGTAACTCCTAAAAGCTATTAAAAAAAAAAAAGACGATGAAAGATTCTGATACTTAGCTTGGCAGCTCACTATGATTCTAAATTAAGCTCAATATAAGTGGGGTGGGATATATAGGTCCAACCTTTCCTTAGTTAGAAGATTAAAAGTTTTCCTTAATTTATGATGTAAGTTATGATGGTATTATTTTAACTTCACATAATGGACAATTTTTGCATTTATGAATTTGGACTTGCATGACTCATACCTACTCACATGAAATGCTAGAGGAGTTTTTGGTTTGTCATGATGTTACATTACGCCGTAATATTACGTTATTATAATTTTACATTAATGTAATCTGTTGATGGTAGAATGAAACTATTTTTTCCTGCACTTTTCTTCTTCATCAGATCAACCAAAAATTACACCACTTGTATAACCAACTGATTTGTATTTACATCTATGATTCTTTTCTCATTCTCTCTTTCTCCCTTCTATATTTTCTTTCTATCTAATTAAGTAGTTTGATAAGTGGTCTATAGTTTTTCGAGTCCAAAAAGTCTTTTAGTGCTTGCTCCAATTCCAAGAGAATGACCACATATGTGGTTAAAAATCCATACACTTCAAAAGCAAAATCTTATATAAGTTACTATTTATTTTCCTTAATTTAACGTTTACTCTCAGAACTACTCTTAGGTGTGTTACTATTCTTCTTTATCATATATTTTTATTTAATTGATATTACATATGATTATAATAAATTATTATTAAATTATGATTAGTTATTTATTTTTATTTATTTATGCATTCTATCGTTGTTTTCTTACAAATCTTTAAATTATTAATAATTCTTTTAGACTATTTTACAATATAGTTGTGTTGTATACTATTTAGAATACTATGCTAGATTACTATATGTAATATGACAATTATATATATAAAAAAAAAAAATTAATCATTTTATTTTTTACTCCCCACAACAAAATCCTAGCTCAAGACACTATTGACTCCCTTAAAAGAAAATCTTGGGGCTGCCACTGTCAATAGGCATAAGTTTATGCGACTGAAAAATGTGACTCTGATCAAGGTTCATTTATTTTCTAATTCTTAATAGTTTTTATTTTATTTATTGATAATTCAATTGTTGGGTAGTAAGATTTGAACCCTAGATGTTTTTTTGAAATACTAGAAAATACTAACTAGTTGACTTACAAAATGCTTAGCATAATTCTTAACAGTTAAGAGATGAAAAAACTTCCTAAATTTTACGAGGTCCTAAGAATCATTAAACCAACCCCTCAAAGTTAAATACTTTTATATCTTATGTTCAAAAGAAATTATCCAATCATTTAGTATTTTGTTGAATGGTTGGGTTACTCAAAAGTCCTAGATACTCATATATATATATATATATATATAAAATTGAGTTCAAGTTACACTTGGTGTAACTCTAAACAATTTTTACACCACTCAATAATTTTTAATTGGATGCGAATTTTGACAAATCTACCATTAGATTCCATTATCTTCGTATATTCTCTATTCTTGCAAAATTTCAAGGTGATAAAAAATTAATAGCCATGTCATTAATCAATTGTTTAAATTCAAGTTTTTGTAGTTTAAAATAATGCATAAAAGATGAGTTTATAGATCGAATGGTAAATAACATTCAATTGACATGATTGTTAAGAACATGTAGAATATATAATTCAACGGTGGGTTTTCAAAATATAAATTCTATAACAAATTATTGGGTGGTGTAACATTACTTAGAGTTACACTAGGTGTAACTTGAACCCAATCCTATATATATATATATAACTGTCTTATTATTCTCTATGCGCCTTTCGTGTTTCATAAGCTGCCATTTTATTGAACTTTGAATGGCAATGAACCTTTTTTAGTTATGAGATTAGAAAAAACAGATATGCAATTTCCGCATAGGCGCACATGTTTGTGGTGGCTATAAGGGATGGTTTTGATGGCTTGCTTCTAAATGATTAATCACGATTCATGCATCTGATAAATTTTTTTTTTTTTTTTTTGAAAAGGGTCTGTTAAAATATTATGAATTTGGAATTAAAAAAATCCTTAGTTGGTAGTGAATAAAAATACTCAGAATCACTTTTTGTGTTCCATTAATCACCAATTATAACATATTTACTTTTCTTATAAAATAACCAAAATTAAAAAAAAAAAAAAAAATCGAACATTTGACCTATTAAGATTGGCGAAACATAAAATATAAAGTAAAATACAAAAAGTGATACAAAAAACTTGTATTCGTAGTTAGTATGGTGTGAGTTTTTAACTATATAAGGCTAGCTCATTCTCACAAGCACATGGCTAATAGGTCAAATAAAAAAGTACAAGAGCTTAGCAATCAAAATCACCCAATTTTTTTCATGCAAACATAACATATGGGCAAGAACTAAGTGCTCATGTTTCCGACATGGAAAAAGGATACGGGTGGATTTCAGAACAAGGAGAAAGTCAGTTAAAGAAGATTACGTACAACCTTCTGGAATTCTTAAAATAATTTTTACTATAGAGTTCTTAAAACTCTACCATTAGATTATGTATTTTAGGTGGGAATGATTATCGGATTATAAGGTATTAATGGCAATGGATTTCGTGGAACCTACTCTTCCTTTGGACTAAATGAAAGGGTGTTTCTAGGCCTGTGATGGTGAGACCCCACATATATGCAAGGGCGGCTCCACATTGAGTCTATGGTGATTACAGGATCACTACAACCATAAATATATATATATATATATATATTATATAAATAAAAAATTTATGATTTTTTTTTAAATAAATATGACTACCATAAATATTTTTAGGCCCAACATATTTAAATTTTGTACAAAATTTGGTAATAAACTTGATTGTAGACTAAGGCTACAATTCCATTCTCTCTCTCTCTCTCTACACACACACACACACACACACACACACACATATATATATATATATATATATATATTTTTTTTTTTATTGGACGTGAATTTTGACAAATCTACCAATGTACTACATTTTCTTTTTATATCCTCTTTTATACTTGCAAAATTTCAAGAAGATCAAAGATTAATAATTGTGTTATCAATCAAATATTTTAATTTCGAGTTATATATATATATATATATATATATATATATATATTATTGGACTTGAATTTTGATAAATCCACCATTAGACTACACTTTCTTCTTATATTCTCCTCTATACTTGAAAATTTTCAAGGAGATCAAAGATCAATAGCTGTGTTATCAATTAAATATTTCAACTTTGAATTTTTGTAGTCTAACATGATATATAAAAAATAAGTTTATGGATTAAATAGTAAATAAAATTCAATTGGCATGAAATTTGACATGTATTTTAAGAACATAAAGAACATGCAATTCAATAGTTAGAATTTTAAAGTATATAAACTTGTTAATTTGCTTAGTGATAGTTGTAGCCTTATGCTACAACTAAATTTGTAACCAAATTTTGTTATTAAATTTTGGTCCACTTAACAATATATTAGGTCCTTACAAACAAAAAGAAAAAACTCAAGAATTATTCTATTGAACTAAAATTTTGAAAGAGATGAAACCTGCAGTATTGATAAATCATGCAACAATTTCAAAATAAGAAAATTCGTATAAGAAAATTGTAAGACCTTGTATTTGCATATGTTTGTTTGTTTGTTTCTTTATTTTATTTATTTATTTATTTGTCATTAATATATGAATTTCTCTTTTTATTAGATTTGGTATAATTTAATTTTTTAAATGACCATCTTAAAAACAATTCCTAGAACCGCCACTGTATATATGTGAATATATATATATACACACACACATTGACAGCATGTTCACTAGCATGTCATGGACTTGTCAATGTGTCCACTGGCATGCCATGACCTTATATAAGATGATTTTGCATACACCCAGGGGCGGGGCTAGAAATTTTTGTTTGGGAGGCTGAGATGTGACACTAATATATTAGTCAAGAGAAACCTCCACATATATATACACTTTTTTATTTGATAAGTTATATATATATACACACACATACTCAAAAAAAAAAAGAAGTTTAGTATTTTTTATCAAAAATATGTTTGTATCAAATTTTATACCAAAGTGTGTAAAAAATATTTCAATTGAACTAATGAAATTTAAAAAAACTAGGAGGCACATGTTTGGAGCTATTTTGCTCTAACACATTATGTGGCAACTAAAGAAGCATTTAATGTATAGTTTTAGTCACAATATTTTTTTTGATGAGTCAATAACTTGTTTAATCACCCCATACAGTGACAACTCCACATTGTGTCCAGGGTGGTCCATGACTTGGGAAACAAAATTATTATATATAAATTTTAAAAAATTTATAATTTTTTTATCCTTTAAAAAAAATTTGTGACCACCCTAAATATTTTTTAGGCCCAACATAATTAAATTTTGAACAAAGTTTGACAAAAAACATGATTGTAGTCTTGTAGAGCAAAGTTATAACTCCACTCAATATTTTTTCTATTGGATGTGAATTTTAAAAAATCAACTATTGGATTACATTTTTTTTTTCTTATATCATACATATTTGCAAAATTTCAAGAATATCAAAAATCAATAGTTATGTTATCAATCAAATATTTAAATTTCAAGTTTTTGTAGTCTCAAATTATTATTTTTTTTTAAATGTGTATGGATTGAATAGTAAATAATATCTGATTGACATGAAATTTGACATGTGTTTTAATAACATAAAAAACATTCAATTCAATGGTTAGATTTTCAATCCGCCGCTAGAAGCAATCAGTAATGGAATAAGAGAAGCAGCCAAAGGGGCACCTATCTGCATAAATATGTAGCCATGTTAATTTGTTTAGTGAGAGTTGTAGCCTTAGGTTACAACTAAGTTTGTAGCCAAATTTTGTCCTTAAACTTTTGCCCCCTTAACAATATATTATGTCTCTACAAACAAAAAGAAAAGATCCAAGAAAAATTTTATTTAACTAAATTTTTGAAAGAGATGTAGTTTGCAGCATTGATAATGAGACTATCATGCAATGATTTCAAAATATATATAAAAAAATTATTATTAGAAGGAAATTGTAAGACTTTATGTATTTGCCTTTTTATTTATTTATCAATACATGAAGTTCTATTTTTATTAGATTTTGTATAATTTAAGTTTCTTAATAACCACCCTATAAAAAAATCCTAGAGCCGCCACTAGCCACATAATGAGTTGAAAAAAAATAGATTCAGACATGTTTGATGCCAAACTTGATAAAAAATTTAACACATATATGAGCACATTTTACAATAAAAAATGAAATTAAGAAAAATAAAGTACTATCTTTATAACAATTACACTAAGTACTTTAATTTTTAAGAGTATCATTGGATTGACTTAAATATTTGGAGGAGTCACCTCTTATTTTTGGAAGTTAAAATTTCAAAATATTAAAATAATTTTATATATAATAAGGATTTTTTTTTTTCTAAATTTGGGGGGCCATCCCCTACACGCACTTGCATGCATGAATAAGAAGGCATAAATCACGCATGCATGCGTGACTAAGATGATTTTGCATCTTGGGCACTGTTCATTTTTAAATGGTAGAATATGCAGATTATATGTATATATATGGCATGTTAGGTATAAAGAAAAACCTCGAAAATCTCTCTGATCTGGTGGATTTCCATTCGGTCAAACACTAAACATTTTAGAACGTTTCTCGTATTTTGATTTAAATGATTAAACAATATTTAGATTTTCAACCCATCATAGTGTTGGTATAATTTATTTTTAAATCATATAAATGTCAATCAAGATGATCACATAAGAAATTTGGAGGAAAAGAAAAACCTCATTTTATTTGGCATTATGTAATTTTTGATAGTTTATTTTTTATTCTTTTTAAAAGTAAGAAAAAGAAAACTAAAAACGATTTTTTTTTTTTTTTTTTTTTACTCTTTGCCAAACGGTAACAAGAAAAAGAAAAAAAAGAAAAGAATCCTTCAATGTTGAAGAAAGCATGTATGTGCATTTGAATTATTTTTTTATTTTTATTTTTTCGCTAGTGTTAGGGACGGATCAAGTGGGGGTCTGGCCCCCTAGATCCAATTTTTTTTTTATATAATTATTATATATTTTATTTTTGTAGTTGGACCCTCCTTCCAAAATCTTAGGCCCATTTTTTCCAAATCAGCCTAGCCTTTTTTTTTTTTTTTGAGAGAGAGTTTCAACCTATGGTCTCTGCTCCTAATGATAGCTCTTTATCATCAAACTAAGAGAACAATCAGTTTTTGGTGTAGGCTAACCCAAATAGCAATTATTCAACCCAAAAACTTAACAAAAACAATAAAAACATTCAATGATGATTGTATTTTGGCAAACAAAATTTATTTTACCACCAAAGAACCAAAAAATCATGTGTTATAGGAGAAGTTAAAGCTAAATTTTTTACAACTACAATAAACTGGTATAAATACTAGTTGACTATAACAAGTTGTTAAAAATAAAATAAAATATTTTATTGTTGGTATAATTTATTTTAAATTATATAAATGTCAATCAAGATGATCACATAAGAAACTTGGAGAAAAAGAAACAAAATTTATTTTACTACCAAAGAACCAAAAAATCATGTGTTATAGGAGAAGTTAAAGATAAATTTTTTGCAACTATAATAAACTAGAATAAATATTAATTGTCTGTAACAAGTTGTTAAAAATAAAATACAATATTTTATTGTGGGTATAATTTATTTTAAATCATATAAATGTCAATCAAGATGATCACATAAGAAACTTGGAGGGAAAAAAAACCCTCATTTTATTAGGCATCATGTAGTTTTTGATAGTTTACTTTTATTTTTTTAAAAGCAAGAAAAAGAAAACAAAAAACAAAATTTTTTTAACTTTTTGCCAAACAGTAATAAGAAAAAAAAAAAAAACCCGAAAAGAATCTATCAATGTGGAAGAAAGCATGGTCCAATTTTTTATTTTTTTTATATAGTTATTATATATTTTATTTTTGTGGACAGACCCCCCCCCTTCCAAAACCTTATACCCCTTTTTTCCCAATCAGCCTAGCTAGTTTAACCCAAATAGTAAATTTCCAACCCATAAACTTAATAAAAATAATAAAAAAATTCACAATGGTCATTCTATTTTAGCAAAAAAAAAAACTATTTTACCACCAAATAACCAAAAAATCATGTATTATAGAACCTAAAGCTAAATTTTTTGCAACTATAGTAAACTAGTATAAATACTAGTTGAACAAGTTGTTAAAAATAAAATACAATATTTTATTGTTGGTATAATTTATTTTAAAGTGTAAAATGCAAAACTAAGCCTCTAAGTTTCTTCAGATTTCATTTCAGTCCTCTAACTTTTCTTTTGTTCATTTCAATCCTCTAACTTTCAAGTTTATTCTATTAAGGCTTTTCCATTAACTTTTTTTTATATATTGTGGTTAATTTTTCAATTTTATAATTTTTTCTTCAAATTTTTTAAATTAAAAAATTCAATTAATGATTGAAAAATATATTCCAGATTTTTTTTTTTCAAAATTTTTTAACAAAGTTAATGGAAAGGCCGTAATTGAATAAATCTAAAACTTAGAAGATTGAAATTAAGGAAATCAAAGTTAGAGGACTAAAATAAACTCTAAAGAAAGTTGTAGGGTCAGTTTTGCATTTTAGCCTATTTTAAATTATATAAATGTCAATCAAGATGATCACATAAGAAACTTGGAGGAAAAGAAAAAAAAAAAAAAAGCCCTCATTTTATTTGGCATTATGTAGTTTTTAATAGTTTATTTTTTATTTTTTTAAGAAAGTAAGAAAAAGAAAACAAAAAATCAATTTTTTTAAAACATTTTTCCAAACGGTAATAAGAAAAAGAAAAGAATTTGTACGTTTTTAGACCCCTTAAAACACAAGTCATTTAACTTAGTTATTTAGCCAAGTGATTACTTAGATAAATTATTTAGATTTAGGTTAACACAATCAAATCATATCATGTAAATAATGCGGAAATATAGAGAACACATGATATGATAACCCAGGAAAACCAAACCGATAAAAAATCTGGGGAGGATTTAACTTAGCTATTCTCAAGGTAAAATAGATCCACTGTAAAAGAATTGAAATTTGTATAATAAAACTTAAACCACTAATATCCTATTACTACCTCGAGTAGAAAACTTACTACCATGACCATGTAACAGTTCCGAGTCCACGAACTACTTTTTTCCTTGATTCACTGCAACCACAAGTACTCCCACTTGTGACTTTGAGACTCTACTCAAAGGTTTCAGATCTTCTTTAAATTCTTTATGCAGCAACTGAAGCGAACACCAAGTTCTTGACATGAATCTTGATAATCTTAAGGGCATATTTGGTAGACTATAATAGACACTATAATGCAATAGATATTCATATGACATAACTATTCAGTTGTTTAGTTATGTTTTTAATACAATGAATAGTTATTCCTTATGAATAGCTATTCTTCAAAATGAAGAATAACTATTCCTTATTAAAAATACTGAATATCTATTCCTTCACTTTATGTAATAATTTTTTTTTTAAAATTCCTAAAAAGCCATTAGTTGCCACATCTTCAAAATGAAAGAAAATAATTTTTCCTTATTGTTAATTAAATTTGACTTAAAAATGATTTAATTACACATTCTTTTTATACTCTACTAAATTGTGGATGCATATTCAGGATTTTATTCCTAAATGGTCACCAAACTAATGAATAATAATACTTATTACATTCCAACTTAATATATTTCTTGTAATAGTTATTCCTATTCTCATGTAATAATCATTACAGTGTACCAAACGTGCCCTAAGTGTGTATGAAAATAAACACCTCTAGATCTCACAAGAGATTCAACGCACAACACATTAACGACATCTAATGTAGTTAGGGCTTTTCCTTTTATACTTGGAGTAAAATATAAAACCCTACACGTCAAACCGAGCTTGAGCTGAGTTGGAAAATTCTACAGAAAATTAATCTGCACAAGGTTTGATCGATCGAGCCTTGCAGATTTAGACAAATAAATCTTGCAATCACTCAATTCCAATTTTATAAATAAACACACTTTGAGTAGTATAAAACTAGACTCTAAGTTTTTATCATGGTTTGCCAACACATTACACATTGAAGTTCTAATACATTTAGTTTCTAAAGTCTTAGAACCTAACAGAATCCATCAAAGTTGAAGAAAGCATGCATGTACTGCCTAGCTAGTCTAACACAAATAGCAATTATTCAACCCCAAAACTTAACAAGAACAATAAAAACATTCATAATAGTGATTGTATTTTAGCCAAAAAACTATTTTACTACCAAAGAACCAAAAAATCATGTGTTATAGGAGAAGCTAAAACTAATTTTTTTGCAATTACAGTAAACTGGTATAAATACTAGTTGAGTGTAGCAAGTTGTTAAAAACAAAATACAATATTTTATTATTGGTTTAATTTATTTTAAATCATATAAATGCCAATCAAGATGATCACATAAGAAACTTGGAGGAAAAAAAAAACACTCATTTTATTTGGCATTATGTAGTTTTTGATAGTTTATTTTTTATTTTTAAAAAAAGCAAGAAAAAGAAAACAAAAAAAGATTTTTTTTTTAAATTTTTGCCAGACGGTAATAAGAAAAAGAAAAAAAGAAAAAAGAATCCTTCATTGATGAAGAAAGCATTCATGTAAATTTAAATTAATTTTTTTCACAAGTGTCAGGGATGAACCCAAGTAGGGGCCCAAGGGGGACCGGGCCCACCGGGTCCAATTTTTTGTATACTTATTATATATTTTATTTTTATAGTTGGGTATCCCTTCCAAAACCTTAGGCCTCTTTTTTCCCAATCAGCTTAGCTAGTTTAATCCAAATAGCAACTATCCAACCCAAAATCTTAACAAAAACAATAAAAATATTCACAATGGTGATTGTATTTTAGCAAAAAAAAAAAAACTATTTTACCACCAAAGAACCAAAAAATCATGTGTTATAGGAGAAGTTAAAACTAAATTTTTTGCAACTATAGTAAACTAGTATAAATACTAGTTGACTGTAGTAAGTTGTTAAAAATAAAATAAAATATTTTATTGTTGGTATAATTTATTTTAAATCATATAAATGTCAATCAAGATGATCACATAAGAAAATTGGAGGAAAAAAAAACCCTCATTTTATTTGGCATTATGTAGTTTTTGATAGGTTTTTTTTTTTTTTTTTTTTTTTTTAACTTTTTGCCAAACAGTAATAAGAAAAAGAAAAAGAAAAGAATTCATCAAAGTTGAGGAAAGCATGCATGTACATTTAATTTAAATTATTTTTTTCACTAGTGTCAAGGATGAACATAGGTGGGGGCCTAGGCCCCTGGTTCCAATTTTTGATATAGTTATTATATATTTTATTTTTATAGTTGGGCCCTCCTTTCAAAACCTTAGGCCAATTTTTTCCTAATCAGCCTAACTAGTCTAATCCAAATGTTAGGATCAGTTTATAATGCTACTGTTGTAACTATTGTATTGGTTGTTGTACAAGTTGATGGTTGTATTAGTTGGTTGTACTTGTTAACTAGGGCTTAACTGTGGTTAATACTGTAACTGTGATTAGTTAGGTTAAGATTTGTAACTGTTGTTAGTTAGGTCAATTGGTTAGGGAACAAACAGGGACAATTATGCAGTCACGAGCAGTTATGCAGTCAAAACAGAGCTATACTCTTGTATAAAGGCCAGATTGGTCATTAATAAGAATTCAAGAAAATTGTCATTAATTCAACCTAATTCCTATCTCTATTCTCTCATTCCTCATTCTTTCTATTCTGGAGGCAGAGCTGTCCTCGAACTCAGCTACCCACAATCACTTCTACCCTTAATTTCCTTACCATCAGTTCACTACCCTTGCAATTGGTATCAGAGCAAGCTTTCCTCGGCATCCATGGCGGAAACTCGTGCTTCTGTTGCAACCAACGAGGTTATTGCTTCCCTTCGAAGTACAACTAATCATCACACAAAGTAGTTACAAGAGATGAGAACCATACAAGAAATTCATACACGCACGTTGAATGAAATGAGTCAAGAGCAGACTACAATCTTGCAAAAATTGAGTTCTTTAGATCAAGGTGGGTCTTTTCAATCTCCAAGAATTGGGGAAAATCAAAGCCCTAATTCTTCATTGTTGCATGTGTCTCGGCCTATGAGGTTGGAATTTCCCAAATTTTCTGGTGAAGAACCTGCAAGTTGGATGTATAAGGCTAATCAATACTTCAAGTACTATAATACCCCCATTGGAGAGAAATTGATGTTAGCTTCATTTCATATGGAGGGAGAAGCACTGATTTGGTTCCAAGAAAGTGAAGAAACGGGTGTGTTCTGTGACTGGGAGTCCATGGTTCAAGCTATGCAAGTGAGGTTTGGCATGACTGCATATGATGATCCTATGGAAATGCTAACTAGGTTGAGGCAAACGGCTTCTGTGGCAATGTATAAAGCTCAATTTGAAGTATTGTCGAATAGGATCAAAGGGTTATCCCCTGCACTCAAGTTGAGTTGTTTTCTCAGTGGCTTGAAGGATGAGATAAGGCTCCCTGTTCGTATGCTCAAACCTCAATCACTAAATGAGGCCTTTGGATTATCCAAGATTCAAGAAGAGTACAATTGGAGTTGTAAGAAGTCTTCCAAGGTTCAGATGGATCAAGGTAAGCCCTCAATTCTTGGTCCACCCAAAGCCCTTCCTTTAATAGATAACAAGTCTAATAAACTGCCAATTAGAAGAATATCACCTGCTCAAATGGAAGAGAGGAAGAAAAAAAGATTATGTTATAATTGTGATGAGAAATGGGGTCCTGGGCATAAGTGCAAAAATGCTGTGTTGTTTCTTTTGGATTGTGTGGAGTTTGTGCCAAATAATGGTTTAGGAATAAGAATTGTTGAATTGGAAGAGGGAGGTGAGAATTCTGTTACTGGTTGTTCCTTGAATGGTCAAGAGGGTAGTGTTGAAGAAGTTGGAATCACCCTTTATGCTCTAAGTGGTACTCCTATTTCTGGTACCATGAGGGTAATGGGGAGGATTATGCATAAATCTTTGGTAATTTTGATAGACTCAGGTAGCACACATAATTTTGTTGATACTTCACTGTTTTCTCAGTTGCACATTCCTATGGACACTTCACAAGTTTTGGAAGTGAAGGTAGCTAATGGTGAGTTACTTAGGACTCAAGGGTTGTGTGAGATAGTTTCCCTTTGTTTACAAGGGCACCAATTTGTGGTTCAGTTACATGTATTGCCTATGGGGGGGTGGTGTGATCTGGTATTAGGGACTCAGTGGTTGAGTACTCTTGGGGTCATTCAATGAGATTTCAATCTACTAACTATGTGTTTTACTCATGGACAAGAGGTTGTGCTCTTACATGGTTTGAAGGAAGCAGGGTCTCACATTTAAGAAGGCAATCAGTTCTTGAAGGAACTTGTGAAAAGAGGACTGGTCTTGTAGATTGCATGTAATACCACTGCTAATTTTACAGATCAGACTACCCTAGTTCCTACCCAGGTTGCTGATCTGTTGCTGGAATTTGAGTTAGTTTTTGCTACTCCTGTGGGTTTACCTCCCATTCGAGGGCATGAGCACCAAATTTAGCTTCGGGAAGGAGCTTAAGCCATTTGCCAAAGACCCTACAGGTATCCCTTTTATCAGAAAAATGAAATTGAAAAAATAGTTCAAAAGTTGTTGTTTGCTGGTTCAATTAGGCATAGTTGTAGTCCATTTGCTTCACCTATTCTTTTGGTAAGGAAGGCTGATGGGTCTTGGAGGATGTGCATGGATTATAGGGCCTTGAATCAAGACACTATTAAGGACAAGTATCCTATTCCTGTCATTGATGAGTTGTTGGATAAATTAGGGGGGCCTTGTGTGTTTTCTAAGTTGGACCTAAGGTCTGGATACCACCAAATCAGAATGAAAGAAGAAGACATCCCTAAAATAGCTTTTAGAACACATGAGGGCCACTATGAATTTTCGGTTATGCCCTTTGGCTTAACTAATGCCCCTTCCACTTTTTAGTCTTTGATGAATGACATTTTTAGGCCTTTTTTAAGGAAGTTTGTTCTTGTTTTTTTTATTTATTTTATTTATTTATTTATTTTTTTTTATGATATATTGGTGTATAGTAAAGCCTTGTCTGATCATCTTGGTTATCTTAGATTGGTTTTGGAGACTTTGGTCAAGCATCAACTATTTGCTAAGAAATCAAAATGTATGTTTGCTTATGGGGAGGTAGAGTACTTAGGTCACCTCATTTCTGGTGAGGGAGTGAGAACTGACCCAAAAAAGACTGCTACTATGCAACAATGGCCTGTACCTAGAGATGTTAAAGCCTTGAGAGGTTTCTTGGGTCTCACTGGCTACTATAGGAAGTTTGTGAAGGGTTATGGACAAATTGCTGCACCTTTGATTGCTCTACTGAAGAAAGATTCCTTTGTTTGGACTCCAGAAGCTGCTAATGCGTTTTAGAAACTTAAAGGGGTTGTCTCAAATCCTCCAGTGTTGGCTTTGCCTAATTTCACCAAGCCTTTTACTGTGGAGTGTGATGCTTCTGGTGTGGGCCTAGGGGCTGTTCTAATTCAAGATCATAGGCCTATTGCTTTCCATAGTCAAGCATTGAAAGGTAATAAACTCTCACTCTCTACCTATGAGAAGGAACTACTAGCGTTAGTGGTGGCAGTCAAGAAATGGAGACCCTACTTGATGGGAAGACCATTTGTTATTAAAACAGATCATCAAAGTCTCAAATACCTATTAGAACAAAGGGTAGGCACACCGGCACAGCAGAGATGGATTACCAAGCTCCTTGGTTATGCTTTCATTGTGGAGTACAAACAAGGTAAAGAGAATGTGGTGGCTGATGCACTCTCAAGAAGGTCAAGTGATGAAATGTCAACTTCTGCTTCTGTCAAATCTAATTTGCATGTTTCTATTCCAAGTATGTCAACTATTTCAGATGTTTCTCCCACTTCAGAAGGCACATTGTGCATTATCTCATTTCCTACTCCAGCTTGGTTGTCTAATCTCAAGAACAGCTATACTTTGGACACTAAGATACAGTCTATTATGCAGGCTATTCAATCAAGTTCTGATGCTCATCTTGGGTTTACTCTTTGCAATGGGTTACTATTTTATAAGGGCAGGCTGTATTTGGGTGAGTTTAGTGGTGATTTGAAGTCTACAATCCTACATCAAGTGCATGACAGCCCTTTGGGAGGCCATTCAGGCTACCTTAAGACCTTGTAGAGGCTTCAAAGAGATTTTTACTGGTCTGGCCTGAGGAAAGACTTGAAACAATATGTGAAGGAATGTGATGTCTACCAGAAACTCAAACATGAGACTTGTTTTCTAGCTGGGTTGCTGCAACCCTTGCCTATTCCAGAAAAACCATGGTTAGATATGAGCATGGATTTTGTGGAGGGGCTGCCCAAGTCTCATATGCAGTTTGTGGTGTTGGTGGTAGTGAATAGGCTTACCAAGTACACTCATTTTATGGCTCTCTCTCATCCTTACACGGCTGCCAAGGTAGCTAATGTTTGCCTACAATCTGTGTTTAAATTGCATGGTATGCCCTCTACCATTGTAAGTGATAGAGATCCTATATTCACTTCTCATTTTTGGAGGGAATTGATGAGGTTGTAGGGAGTGGCGTTGACTATGTCTTCTTCTTACCACCCTCAGACTGATGTCCAAACTGAGATGGTAAACAAGAGCCTGTAACACTACCTAAGGGCTTTTCCAACTGACAAACCTACTACTTGGGTTGAGTGGCTACCCTTGGCAGAGTTTTGGTTTAATACCAATTTCCATGTTGCTGCTAAGATGACACCCTTTAAGGCTTTATATGGTTACCCTCCTCCTAGGGTTCTAGATTATGTAGCTGGTACTACAAGGGTTGGGGCAGTGGACTCGTTGCTTAAAGGAAGACAGCAGCTTCTATCCTTGCTTAAGCAGAATTTGTGTGTTGCTCAAGAGAGGATGAGGTGGTTTGTAGACAAAAAAAGGGTGGAGAGGTCCTTTACAGTAGGGGAGTGGGTGTATCTAATGTTGCAGCCATATAAGCAGTTCTCAGTGCATCATAAGAAACTTGGGAAGTTGGCTCTAAGGTACTATGGGCCATTTCAGGTCATTCAAAGGATTGGGGAGGTGTCTTATAAATTGGACTTGCCCTCGAGATCTCTCATTCATCCTGTGTTCCATGTTTCCTGCCTCAAAGCTAAGTTGGGAGACAAGGTGGTGCCTAGGCCTACACTGCTTGCTGTAAATGCAGATTTGGTGCCTATCCCAGAACCTGTGCTGATCTTGGGCAGAAAATCTATTCAGTTAAGAAGCAGGACTGTGACTCAGGTTCTTGTCCAGTGGCAAGGTGAGTGCAAGGAAGATGCTACCTGGGAAGTCCTTTATGATTTGCAAGCCAAATTTCCTTACCCTGTGGGCAAGGTGCTCTAAGGGAAGGGGTCTTGTTAGGATCACTTTATAATGCTACTGTTGTAACTGTTGTATTGGTTGTTGTACAAGTTGATGGTTGTATTAGTTGGTTGTACTTGTTAACTAGGGCTTAACTGTGGTTAATACTGTAACTGTGATTAGTTAGGTTGAGATTTGTAACTGTTGTTAGTTAGGTCAGTTGGTTAGGGAACAAAACAGGGGCAATTATGCAGTCACGGGTAGTTATGCAGTCAAAATAGAGTTGTACTCTTGTATAAAAGCCAGATTGGTCATTAATAAGAATTCAAGCAAACTGTCATTGATTCAACCTAATTTCTATCTCTATTCTCTCATTCCTCATTCTTTCTATTCTGGAGGCAGAGCTGTCCTCAAACTCAACTACCCACAATCACTTCTACCCTTAATTTCCTTACCATCAGTTCACAACCCTTGCACCAAATAGCAACTATCCAACCCAAAAACTTAACAAAAACAATAAAAACATTTACAATGGTGATTGTATTTTAGCTACTACAAAAAAAAAAAAAAAAAAAAAAAAAAAAAAAAAAAAACTATTTTACCACCAAAGAACCAAAAAATCATTTGTTATAGGAGAAGTTAAAGCTAATTTTTTCGCAACTACAGTAAACTGGTATAAATACATGTTGACTGTAGCAAGTTGTTAAAAATAAAATACAATATTTTATTGTTGTTATAATTTATTTTAAATCATATAAATGTCAATCAAGATGATCACATAAGAAACTTCGAGGAAAAAGAAACCCTCATTTTATTTAGCATTATGTAGTTTTTGATAGTTTATTTTTTATTATTTTTAAAAGCAAAAATAAGAAAACCAAAAACATATTTTTTTAAAAACTTTTTGCCAAATGGTAACAAGGAAAAAAAAAAAAAAATAGGAAAAGAATCCTTCAATGTTGAAGTAAACATCCATGTGCATTTGAATTAATTTTTTTTTTTTTTACACGAGTGTTAGGGACGAACCTAGGTGGAGGCCCAGGCCCCCTAGGTCCAATTTTTTAATATAGTTATTATAAATTTTATTTTTGTAGTTGGGCCCCCTTCCAAAACCTTAGGTCCTTTTTTTCCAATCAGCCTAGCTAATCTAACCCAAATAATAACTATTCAACCAAAAAACTTAATAAAAACAATAAAAACATTCACAATAGTGATTGTATTTTAGAAAAAAAAACTATTTCACTACCAAAGAACCAAAAAATCATGTGTTATAGAAGAAGTTAAAGCTAAATTTTTTGCAAGTACAGTAAACTGGTATAAATACTAGTTATAACTGTAGCTAGTTGTTCAAAATAAAATACAATATTTTTATCGTTGTAATAATTTATTTTAAATCATATAAATTTCAATCAAGATGATCACATATGAAACTTGGAGGAAAAAAAAACCATCATTTTATTTAGCATTATGTAGTTTTTGATAGTTTATTTTATATTTATTTTAAAAGCAAGAAAAAGAAAATTTTTTTTTTTAATTTTTGCGAAACGGTACCAAGAAAAAGAAGAAAAAAAAGAATTCTTCAATGATGAAGAAAGCATTCATGTACATTTAAATTAAAAAAAAAAAAAATCAATAGTGTAAAGGACAAAACTAGGTGGGGACCCAAGGGGGCCCGGACCCCTGAGTCCAATTTTTTATATACTTATTATATATTTTATTTTTATAGTTGGATCCCCCTTCCAAAACCTTAGGCTCCTTTTTTTCCCAATTAACCTAGCTATTCTAACACAAATAGCAACTATCCAACCCAAAATTTTAATAAAAAAAATAAAAAAAAAATTCACAATAGTGATTGTATTTTAACAAAAAAAACTATTTTACCACAAAAAATCATGTGTTATAGGAGAAGGTAAAACTAAATTTTTTGCAACTACAATAAACTAGTATAAATACTAGTTAACTGTAGCAAGTTGTTAAAAATAAAATAAAATATTTTATTGTTGGTATAATTTATTTTAAATCATATAAATGTCAATCAAGATGATCTCATAAGAAACTTGGAGGAAGAAAAACCCACATTTTATTTGGCATTATGTAGTTTTTGATAGTATTTTTTTTAAAGCAAAAAAAGAAAAGAAAAAAGTAATTTCTTTTAACTCTTCGCCAAAGGTAATAAGAAAAAAAGAAAAGAATAGAATCCTTCAATGATGAAGAAAGCTTGCATGTGCATATGAATTAATTTTTTTTTTTTTCACTAGTGTCAGGGAAGGACCCAGGTGGGGGCCCAAGGCCCCCGGGTCCAATTTTTTACATAGTTATTATATATTTTATTTTTGTAGTTTCCCCCTTTCCAAAACCTTAGTCCCTTTTTTCCCAATCAGCCTACCTAGTCAAACCCAAATTGCAACTATCTAACCCAAAAACTTAACAAAAACAATAAAAACATTCACAATGGTGATTGTATTTTAGCAAACAAAATTTATTTTACCACCAAAGAACCAAAAAATCATATGTTATAGGAGAAGTTAAAGCTAAATTTTTTGCAACTACAATAAACTGGTTCTAGTTGACTATAACAAGTTGTTAAAAATAAAATACAATATTTTATTGTTGGTATAATTTATTTTAAATCATATAAATGTCAATCAAGATGATCACATAAGAAACTTGGAGGAGAAAAAACCCTCATCTTTTTTGGCATTATATAGTTTTTTATAGTTTATTTTTTATTTTTTTTAAATGTTAGAAAAAGAAAACAAAAATCGATTTTTTTTTTTTTTTAACTTTATGCCAAATGGTAATTAGAAAAAGAAAAAGAAAAGAATCCTTCAATGTTGAAGAAAGCATGCATGTGCATTTCAATTAAATTTTTTTTTTTTTTTTCACTAGTGTCAGGGACGGACTCAGATAGGGGCCCAAAGGGGCCTAGGCCCCCCCTGGGTTGAATTTTTGATATTTTTTTATATAGTTATTATATATTTTATTTTTATAGTTGGGTCCTCCTACCAAAACCCTAGACCCATTTTTTCCCAATCAACCTAACTAGTCTAACCCAAATTGCAACCATCCAACCCAAAAACTTAACAAAGAGAATAGAAACGTTCATAATGATGATTGTATTTTAACAAAAAAAAAAAAAAAAAAACTATTTTACCACCAAAGAACGAAAAAATCATGTGTTATAGGAGAAACTAAAGCTAAATTTTTGCAGTTACAGTAAACTGGTATAAATACTAGTTGACTATAGCAAGTTGTTAAAAATAAAATACAATATTTTATTGTTGGTATAATTTATTTTAAATCATATAAATGTCAATCAAGATGATCACATAAGAAACTTGGAAGAAACAAAACCTTCATTTTATTTGGTATTATGTAGTTTTTGATAGCTTATTTTTTATTTTTATTTTTTAAAGTAAGAAAAAGGAAACAATAAACAAAAAAAAAATATTTACAAATTTTTGCCAACGGTAATAACAAAAATAAAAAAGAAAATAAAAAGAAAAGAATCCTTCAATGTTGAAGAAATCATGCATGTGTATTTGAATTAATTTTTTTTTTCATTAGTGTTAGGGACAGACACAGGGCCCGAGGGGTCTGCGCTCCCAAGGGCCAATTATTTATATTTTTTTTTATATAGTTGTTATAGGAGAAGCTAAAACTAAATTTTTTACAACTACAATAAACTGGTATAAATACTAGTTGATTGTAGCAAGTTGTTAAAAATAAAATAAAATATTTTATTGTTGGTATAATTTACTTTAAATCATATAAATGTCAATCAAGATGATCACATAAGAAACTTGGAGGAAAAAAAAAACACCGTCATTTTATTTGGCATTATGTGGTTTTTGATAGTTTATTTATTTTTTTTTTTTAACAGTAAGAAAAAGAAAACAAAAAACTATTTTTTTTTAAAAAACTTTTTGCCAAATGGTAATAAGAAAAAGAAAAGAATCCTTCAATGTTGAAGAAAGCATGCATGTGCATTTAAATTAAAAAAAAAAAAAAAAATTCACTAGTTTCAGGGACGGACCTAGGTGGGGGCCCAAGGTGTCCTGGTCCCCCTAGGTCAATATTTTTATATAGTTATTATAAATTTTATTTTTAAGTTGAGCTCTCCTTCCAAAACCTTAGACCCTTTTTTTCCCAATCAATCTAACTAGTCTAACCCAAATAACAACTATCCAACCCAAAACTCTAACAAAAACAATAAAAATATTTACAATGGTGATTATATTTTAGCAAAAAAACTAGTTTACCACTAGAGAACCAAAAAATCATGTGTTATAGGAGAAGTTAAAACTAAATTTTTTACAACTACTATAAACTGGTATAAATTCTAATTGACTGTAGCAAGTTGTTAAAATTAAAATACAATATGGTGTTGTTGGTATAATTTATTTTATATCATATAAATGTCAATCAAGATGATCACATAAGAAGCTTGGAGGAAAAAAAAAACTCATTTTATTTGGCATTATGTAGTTTTTGATAGTTTATTTTTTATTTTTTATTTTTAAAGTAAGAAAAAGAAAAGAAAAAAACGAATTTTTTTAAAAAAAACCTTTTTCCAAACGGTAATAAGAAAAAGAAAAAAACAAATCCTTCAATGTTGAAGAAAGCATGCATGTGCATTAAATTTTTTTTTTTTAAATTTCACTAGTGTCAATAATGGACCCAGGTGGGGGCCGGGACCCTTGAGTCCAATTGTTTATATATTTATTATATATTTTATTTTTATTGTTTGGCCCCCCTTCCAAAATCTTAAACCCCATTTTTTTTCCCAATCAGCCTAGCTTGTCTAACCCAAATAGCAACTATTTAACCCAAAAACTTAACAAAAACAATAAAAACATTTACAATAATGATTGTATTTTAGCAAAAAATCTATTTTTCCACTAAAGAACCAAAAAATCACGTGTTATAAGAGAAGTTAAAGCTAAATTTTTTTCAACTATAATAATCTGGTATAAGTACTAGTTGACTATAACAACTTGTTAAAATTAAAATACAATATTTTATTGTTGGTATAATTTATTTTAATTCATATAAATGTCAATCAAGATGATCACATAAGAAACTTGGAGGGAAAAAAAATCCCTCATTTTATTTGGTATTATGTAGTTTTTTTTTTTTTTTTTTTTTTTTTTTTTTTTTTTTCCAAGCGGTAACAAGAAAAAGAAAAAAATCCTTCAATGTTGAAGAAAGCATGCATGTGCATTTGAATTAATTTTTTTCTTTTACTAGAGTCTAGTGTTGAGGGGGGATAGCTCTAGACTAATTTGAATTAACTTTTTCTTTGTTAGTGTTGAAGGAAGATAATTCCAAACTAGTTGGGAGATGAATTTTTTCTATGAAAAAAAGGTATGGTATAAAAATAATAACTTGTTTAGGTTGAATTTTTGTTTTCTTGAACTCGATTTTGATTTGACTCAAACAGATCCAACCCAAACCTAATTTGTTCATCAAACCTGAAAGTTATATTATATTTTTTATATTGTTAAAAAAAAAATTATACTAATGACAATACTCACCAACTTGACATGCAATTCTTAAATATAAATATTTTTAGTATTGGATCTACTTCTAACAATGTGTTTTTTTTTTTTTTTTTTTTTTTTTTTTTTTTTTTTTTTTTCATTATACATTTTTCTTCCTAATTATTTACTCTTTTATATATATACACACACACACAATATTTTATATTTCATTTTTTAAAATTCTATATACTAGTGTAAGTTTGGATTAGCCTTTTTTTCCCTTTTAGTTTTTAGCTGATTTGCTTATTATAGCTTTTTAATTATAGTTTTTTTTTTAAAAAAATTTTAAGTACAACTATATTTTTGTCAAATTTCAACAAGCAAGCAAGTAAGCTTTTAGTAAAATACTAATCCAAATTCATACTTAGTTATATAAGTGATTTAACTTTTTTTCATGTTTATGCGTTTTTTTTCTTCTTTTGTGGAATATGGGAGTTATCGAACAAGTATACTATTAGAATTAATTACCAAATTTAATCTGAGAAGTTTTTTTTTTTTTTTTTTTTTTTTTGATACAAGATAGAATTCTACTCTAACCTAATCTAAGTGTATATGTGTGTGAAACTCCCTCCTGAAGATTTGAACCCTGGCCCTTACCCCCCACACCCCACAAGCACTTATACCTGTGGAGTGACCATCGCACCAAGGATATGCGGTGGTAATCTGAGAAGTTTTTGATCCTTACTCAACCTGTTCGAAACTTGAAACTGCCTGATTCAACCATTTGTCATAGGAATCTTATATTGTAACTTTTCCCCCACCTCTGGTGTTTATGGACAAATTTTCCATGACAACCTTACAAACTCCTCTTATATCTTTTTATCGGATATGAATTTTAAGAATCTAATTGTTGGCTTGCATGTTCTTAATATATTTTTCATACTCACAAAATTTTAAGAATATCAAAGATCAATAGTTATGTCATTAAATGACAAGTTTAAATTACAAGTTTTTGTGGTAAAAAATTATGTATGAAAAATAAATTTATTAATCAAATAGTAAATAAGATCCGATTTGAACAAAATTTGACATGTTTGTTAAGAACATAAAGAATATGCAATCCAATGGTTAGATTTTTAAAATTTACATAAAATAAAACGTTATAAAAGTAATTTAAAGGGTTCTCTCTAAACTAGTTTAGAGAGAAACCTTGTTCTCTTAAGACCCACAATTTCATTAACAACACAAATGATATAACTTTAATGCCCAAAATTGAGATAAGTAGATAAAATATTATTATAAATAAAGAGATAATATAAAATTTGACACATGACGCTTTTTTTCTTTTAAATGAGAGACACACAACACTTGATCTTTTTTTTTTTTTTTTGATCTTTTATAACAATTGAAATTCAATTTTCTCATATTGCTATAGCTTTTTTGGTTCAAATCAAAATCATTTACCAAACTTCGCGGCAATCCTACTCCCAGTAGCTGGTCCATATTTAAAAATTATATCTTATTTATTTTCTCATGAGACTAAATCCTTAATTCTCCATCTTTCCATTAATCTTTTACTTAAATCTCTTGAATCTTTCATAATTTTAAACATTGGGTTTTGGCTATAAAATCTGGGTTTTTCCAGCAATGAATAGTGTTAAAAATCAATGACACAATCAAATAAAAGATCAATAGATGAATGATTGCTTAGTTACATACATAAATAAAGATAAATTTTAAAACTATTGGAAATAAATAAATCATGAACCGACTTCAAAATATTAAAACTCATCAACAGCGAGCAACTGAGTAAATAAACCTAGATATGAAAAGTAAATTACAGTATGCATTTATATTACATTTTGTATGACTATTACATTTATCTATTTTGAATAATGTCAGATAATTTTAACATAGGGCAAGTCATTTCATGTGGACCATTTTATCATCAATATCGATTCATGTTAGTAGCCATCAAAATCAAAGAATAATTGAAGGCAGGTACTGAAGGTTTTCACCCAATATCACATTGCCTTTTTGGGAGGACTCTTCTTGTCTAGATGATCACTGGCTGAAAGTGCACCACATTGCGTTGTGGATATCTTTGCATTTATAATTCGACATTAACTGCCAAAACCAAATTGAATTTAGTTGGATTAATCAAATTTGTGGACGCAACTTCACATATCATAAATGAGTTGCTTCTCTTTGCCCTCAATTCTTTTTTCAGTGATGACTAGAATGAGAATCTGGTCCATTTTTTGAGTGTCCAATGACCCAGGTAACTCTGCGTTAAAGATTGAAACAAGGTAGCTAATTATTTTTCTTGTTCTCTATTTATTTATTATTATTTTTTGGATAAATGAGGTGCTTCTCTTTGCCCTCAATTCTTTTTTCAGTGATGACTAGAATGAGAATCTGGTCCATTTTTTGAGTGTCCTATGATCCAGGTAACTCTGCGTTAAAGATTGAAACAAGGTAGCTAATTATTTTTCTTGTTCTCTATTTATTTATTATTATTTTTTAGATATATATAGAACATTTGAGAGAAAATGATGTTCTTAAATGACAACTGATAAGATTTGTAGTTGTCACTTCGCTTTGAATCAGAGGGGAGGTCTACAAAATGGACAAGGCAAACTTTAATGTGAATTTCATGATTTGCATGTTTCTATCTTAATATAAATTATGACATAGCGACATTCCATCAAGATTAATAGTGTATCATTCAACATATTCTGATAGATTTTCGTGTATGTTGAATTATTTAGTACCTTGTGGAAAATATATATGAAAATACATTACACTAATGATATAGAGTTTGATTTTTTTTTTTTTTTTTTTTAATACAATTTTATTGAAGCTGGCTTTCCGTTTGCTAAAGTTGTGGGTATTCAAGAGTTTATGACTGAAGGGTGACTCCCTCATTATTTCTCAGGATTTGGGTGAGCATTCCCCAGTTATCTATGGTATGCTGGCTACTATTCATGACTTTCAGATATCCTATGTTTGCAAACAAGTTAATAAACTTGCTCATTTGTTAGCAAAATATGCATTAGACATTAATGATTTTTCTTTATTGATTAAAGAGAGTCCTTGTTTCTTAGAGCATGTTTTTCTTCATGATATACTTGTTGCTTTTCATTTTGAATAAAATTCACAATATTCACATAAAAAACAAAAACAAAACAAAAAGACAGACCTTCTACTTTGCCCCCTATATATGCAATGTTATACCAATTTCAAATAAAATATAAAAATTTAATCATTTGGATATATAATGCAAAATGTAAAAATGTTTTCTCTTTAAAATCACACTTTATATAGGTAAATTTATCTTTATATTTTAACTTATTTTTTAAAACAAATAAATCATTGAAAATTAACTATCTCAAATAAAAATTTTCATTGAAAATTCTCACTCTAGGGTTATGCACTCAACCCACCAATGCCAACCAAACTCAATCTAACATGACGCCTTGGGTTGGCTTTCCATGTCAGATGGTAAGTGTTGATCAAAGCAATTGTCCTTAATATCCCTACATATGTGATGAGTTGTTTCAAGATTCTTAATGGTCTTTGCCTTGAGCTACAAGCCATGATTAAAAGATTTTAGTGGATCAAAGGGGTAATGACAAAATAGTGCATCGGTTCGCTGAATTGGGCAAAATTAAGCAGACTAAAGGTTGGTGCTTTGATGAAAACAAAATTTATTCTTACATGCTAGGCTTGTGACATATAACTTAAGGTTATTTTTATTTATTTATTTATTTGTATTAGTAATTTTATTGTTTCATTGATATTTTTGATGTTTCTTTACTTTAAATATGATGCATACTGTTAATTATTATAAAACTTAGACAACCAAAAGTTATGAAGTACCGCAAGCATTTCTTTGCTTGTACTCAAGTTTGACCTTAATCTTTTTTTGTGTGGATTTTGTTTACATTTTCCGGTCTAAGCTTTTTAACAATACGATCACGACACCAAAAATCTGCAGACTCACATTATGCCCACGTGAATACAGAATAATCAGGGGAAAAAAAAGGAAGAGAAGACTAGATTTGCTGTATTTAAATTATTGAGCCCCGAAGGATCTCAATTCCAAGAGAATGTTTGTACTACTTTTATTAAGTATTAACAATAAAATATAATTTACAAGTTTAAGAACTTTGAGACAAGATTGCCAACCTTTGCCAGCATAAACTTTTGCAACCTTTTTGGCACTTGCATTATCATCAAAAGTGATTTTATCCAGCATCCCCTACCAAAACTAGCTTTTCTTTTGCCACGTTCAAAGTTTTGGAGGTTCACATTGTTAGACCCTCCTGCTATCTGGCACCTCTTGTCTTGCAAATGAAAATGACCATAATAATAAAAAGGAATGGAAGGTTAAAAAAGGTGTCACATCATATATGGAATCCTTTCCCAAGTCATGTTTTCAATAAATTCCGTAACATAGTTTGGTTAAACATATTGCTTTATGGGCATCAAATACAAGTAATCAGAAGAGCATCACATCATATACAAGTAACCATCTCTTTCTCTCTCTATAGTCTTTATCATAGCCGAAGTAAGCAGACTTCAAAAGCATTTTGTCTATGTTAATCTTCATTCTCTAGATTCATGCCTGTCAATTTGTTGTCACAATATATATGCAGCATTTTCACAATTATGCCCTGGGTTTGATACTTTGGTTTATTGATTTGAACTTGCAAAGAAAAAGGAGGATTGAAACGACCAGTGCCTTGGATAATTATTAATAACTTGCAAAGAAAAATTAGACAAGGTGATTACAATTTTGCTTTATTCCAGGAACGGAGTATTTTTAGTAGGTGCAACAAATCCTAATTTTCAGCAAAAATTGGTTTTCATGCAAAGAAATACATACTACCCACAGTTTTTATATACCCCTTTGGTCTGAGCTGGTATGTTACCCTCTAGTTACTAAAGGGAAATGACATCAGAAAGACGTTGAACAAACTCAATCTGTTTGTGCATGTTCTTCCTTTTGTCCACAATTTCGGCATGTGTGGCTGTACATCTAATATAATATCTCTGCACTCAAAAACATTATGTACTGTTACCTTAAAGTAAAACTTCCTCTACAAGTGCATCATTATGTTCTGTTCAAGGATAATATTTAGTATCTTTTAGCATCAGTTACAGTATGCAGAGGAGCTACTGATAATACACATCTAGGCCAGAACATGACAAACTTATCATTATATACCACCATAATTTTCCAAAGACTGTTAATTTTTTCCATGTGCCCTTCTAATAACACCTATTGAATTTTATGTCTTTTTACCCTTTACAGCAAAAACCTGATTCAGAACATAATATATGGACAAGCATTGTTGGTCTGTCAAGAATCTAGACTATTATTTCTAAGAAAAAAAGAAATTTTGGTTGAACAGTGGTGTCATATGACTACTATTTTGGTTTCAACACTCACAATGAATAAGGTTAGAATGAATTAGAAATTATAATTCAAAAGCATCAAAATGGAAACGGGCACCCAAAACTAAAAGTTAGAAAAGCATCTCACTGTTCCTGTTTTTTAGTTGGAATCTGAAGCAGAGTCATGGCAGCTTTGTAATTGTGATCGGTAATCAATAAACCATTTTTAAATGGATGAGTACTGTTTTTTGATGTTAAAACTGAAAAAAAAAAAGGGGGGTGGGGACAAGATGCAGAATTCACAACTGGGAAGGTTGTGATATCCTTAAGAGAACAGAGGTAATGATTTCCAGAAACAGGATGAGAGTTGAGGCCTTTAGATTGTGTAAGTACATTCAATGTGGGCTTATGGTTCTTCAGCCAGAATTAGCACCAACTAGTAGGTTCAGTTCCACCTGTTGCATAGGATACTTTTAGGTTTAATGAGTCGTCCAGGCCATAATAATTTTTATTGCCATTTGTAAAGTCACAGCTCTTGTGAGTGTTAAAATTAAGTTTCAATTTTACTGAACAAGATTACTTTGTAATGCCCATCCTACCATCTAAAATTAGTTTCAAAATTAATATAATACTTGTTATATCTCTAAAATTAACATCCTAGTTGTCATTAATTTGTAATATCCACTCCAATTAATTGACCAATTTGTTGATTTTATCATTAGATTTCGATGATGAGGTGGAGAATACAAATTAATCTAGACTTAAGGATGTTGACTGGCAAATTTATGGTTGAAACAAGATAGACAACACCCCCCCCCCCCCCCCCCACAATAAAACTTAATGAGTCTTTACAAGTAATCTTTACACTATTACTATGTGAGAAAGCTTCCTTCTTGTTTTCTTCTTTGGAAGAGAAGGAGGGGAAGATAAGAAAGCTATTCAAATAAATTAAATTAAAACATTATTTAGTGTATAGTGTGGATCAATGATAACAAGTTTGTGTTGGTATATTGAAAGTTTGAAACTAACATGTTTAGTTGCAAAAATTACACATTAACTCACTGAAGTTATCTTCAGGCATGAAAGGAGCCCCTTGCAAGCTGCAAGCATTAGAGCAGCCAGCCATTAAGTATAAACTCTCCTTTATACCTTCATCACCAATTACAGTGACATCCAAATTTTTAATGATTGTTTCCTTTTGTAGTATCAACTCTACAGGTTGAATTTCTCACCTTCAAGACCATGGAAATGTTTGAATTTTACTAGGATGGCCCAATGCTTTGATGTATCTCATTCTAGACAATGAACTCCAACTCTGGTCTGTTATCCATTTTCAATGAGGGGCCAGAAGGAAGCCACCACTGCAACAAATCATTCCATCTCTTAGATGATATAAGGGTCAGGCTTAACACTTATTCTTCCCCTGGCCATACTTCTTCACCATGCCACCATAACCTTGATTTTGCAAGTTCATGCCTGCCCACAGTTTTTCTCTTGCCTGATTCTACCAGTTGGGTGACATTTAATCTGGGTTTTTCAATTCAACCTCCAAAATTTCATGTACCAAAAACCTCTCATACCTTCTCATTTTGTGTCATAAAAGAGAGGTTTTTCTTGGAAGTAATTAGGACCCTGCTTTTTGAATAAACGTTGCTCCAGGAACAGAATAAAGAAATAATGAATTTTTCCCAAGACGTGTAATTTAAATACTCAACTTCCTCATAGCATCTCAGGAGGCGTATGTTATTAGGGCAATGAACCATGGGGGTTTTTCATGATCCATCACATACTGCTTTCAAGTGTCCATTTAAACATGATAAAGCCCAATAGATTTCCTTTCTTTCCTCATGACTTGTATCTCTGGCAAGAAATTCATGGACCTTATCCCCTACTTGGATGGAGCTACAACCAGGAACTTTTTCCATGCCTTGCTGTCTCATTGCTACCCGAGAGATTAAAGCATCTCTCCACTGTCCAATTGATGCACTCAAATTAGAAATCAGTGTTAAATAGTTAGGATTTGAAGGCTCCAGCTCCATAATTTTCCTGGTTACAGACTCTAACATGTCCCCATTTCCATGAATCTTACATGAACCTAGTAGAGTGGCCCAAATGACAGCATTTGGCTCTAAATGCATGCCTTTGATAAATCGTACTGCTTCTTCCAACTTCCCTGCTCGACCCAGAAGATCAACCATGCAACCATAATGCTCAATTCGGGGGACAATACCAAACTTGTGCACCATCTGGTCAAATACCCTTTCACCTTCCTCCACCAACCCTCCATGAGTGCAAGCAGACAGAACAGCAATAAAAATGACATCATCTGGCTTAATACCTTCTACATGCATCCTACCAAAGAGAGCTAGAGCTTCTTTACACTGACCATTAACAGCTAGACCCAAAATCATCGTAGTCCATGTAATTACACATGTTTTAGCCATCTTATCAAAAACTGCTTTTGCATTTTCTATATCTCCACATTTTGCAAACATGTCTATCAAAGCATTGCCTAAAGGAATAGACAAGTCAAAATTGTTTCTCTTGGTATAAGAATCAATCCATTTCCCATGTTCAAGAGACCCCATGTGAGAACACGCAGAAAGTACACTGAGCAAAGTTGTCTGATCAGGCCTGCACTTGCCATCTATTAACATCTGATGAAACACATAAAGAGCTCGATCAAACTCATGGTTATGAACATAACCAGCAATCATAGCATTCCAAGAGACAACGTTCTTAAATGGCATCTGATCAAAAACGTTCCTCGCAGATTCAAGATCACCGATCATAGTGTACCCAGAAATCATAGCCGTCCAAGAAACTACAGTTCTCTTTGGCATCTGATCAAAAATACACTGTGCAGACTCGATATCACCCAAGCTTACATAGCCAGAAATCATAGAATTCCAAGAAACCTCATTTCTCTCTGGCATCCTCTCAAAGACCGAGCGAGCCAATTCCATATTTCCAGCTTTAGAAAGCCCTGAAACAACAGAATTCCACGAAACCATACTCCTCTCAGGCATCAAATCAAACAACCCAATTGCAAATTCAACCTCTCCATGCGCCAAGTACCCAGAAATCATTGAATTCCACGACACCACGTCTCTTTCAGGCATTTCCTCAAACACCCGACACGCAGAATCCAAATTCCCACCGCATTTAGCATAGAAATCCAAAAGGGTATTCTGAACAAAAACACTTGAACCAAATCCTAGCTTCACAATATCACCATGAATCACTCTACCATCTCCTAGAGCTTCAAACGATTCAAAACACCTCAGAAGAAAAGTGAAGGTAAAACTATTCGGCAAAATCGCCAAGGCCTTCATTTGATCATAAACACGCAATGCACCTTGATGGGTCTTTCCAACAAAGCATTTAATCATAGTATTGTAGGAAATTACATTGGGATACTGAGAATTTCGAAATATGCGAACCGCGTAATCAAGGGAAACGAGTTCGGAGGCAAGAGTGATAAGCTTAGGCAACACAAAATCGCTTTCATGGAGGCCATGCATGAGAATTTGAAGATGGGTTTGCTTCAATTCCCTGATAGTTTTACAGTTCTGCAAGAGTTTCAGCATTCTTAGCCGCCTTTTAGGCTTATGGATCATTCAAAAGACAGTTGCTCTAGCTGCTTCATGGAGGGAAGAGTTCAAAAACTCTGGGAAGGGCATTTATGTTATTATTTCGAAGTTTATGGCTGTTGAAGACAATGTGCATCTTATAAAAAAATTTGTGTTAATTTGCTAATTTGTTCCAACTGATTCAAGATAGTAATTATAAACTATTTGTTAATTTTTTAGCTTAATGTGGCAAAACAGCTCTATCAAGTATTGCAGGGTACCAAATTTCAATATGAACGTTGTTGGAATTTGTTAAAGCGCTCACCAAAATGGTTGGTTATTGTTAACAATCAGAAACCAAAAAAAAGAACGAGATTTGAGACATCTTCATCTTCTAATCTAGAATCAATAAGTTTAGAGGATGATGATATTCCACTGGTTCTAATTGTAAACTTGGAGAGACCACTAAAAGGGTGTAGGCCGAAAAAGAAAGATTGAAGAAATCAAAGTGCAAACAAGTTACGACTTCACATATGGAAGAAATATTGAATGTCATGATGGAAGAAAGAAGAAAAATGAGTGAGATGAAAATAGCTTGTATTGAGAAAGGACATCTTGTAGGCCATGAGCATTAGATGGTGCGAATTCAACTTAAGGATAAAAAAAACTTGATTTGGCAAGAATGAAAATGGAACTAGATATAAAAAGATCAAAAGAGGAATATGAAATGGAAAAATTAAAAATGGAAAAGTTGAAGGAGGACAATAAAATGGAGAAATTGAGAATGAATCAGATGAAGGAAGAAAAAAATATTATGATGATGGATGTAAGTATGTTGTCTTCAGTGCAGCAAGAATATTCATCAATGCCACATAGAAATCCTTGAAAAGTGAAGGTCTCATTCTTAGACTATCATCATCATCAATGCTCTTATTTTGTATATGATTAAGAGAGCACTTTAATCTTGTTTTGTTGCAATGTGATCCTACTAACTAAGAATGTATATTGGGTCACTCATTTTTGTTTTGTTGCAATATGACCTTGTTGCACTATTCATTTTGTTTTGCTACAATGTGATCCTATTGAACCATATATGTATATCCAAGGTGATGTTCAACCTTATTGCTAATTCCCATTAGCTTTGTACTAGTTTTTAAGGTTTTAAAATGCCATTACTGCTATACTGCTAATTCTCATTAGCTTTGTACTAGTTCTAAAGCTTTGTACCAATTTCCATTATTGCTATATTGCTAATTCCCATTTAAAATGTCAAATTTCTTTTTGTATTAGTACAATGAAACAGGTGGTGCCCTTGCTAAGAAGGTTGAACTGATTGCATTAAAGCTTTTGTTCTTTTGTTCAGATTCCATACTTCCCATATATAGGGAACTATAGCAATAAAGATGGTTTCCTAATATATATATATGTGTGTGTGTGAGAGAGAGAGAGAGACTCTAAAAAAAAAAATAGCCTGTTGGAAAATATGACTATTATAAATTTTGAAAATATTATTGTTGGGAGATTTAAAAATATAGCTGTTGGGAATTTAAAAAATATAGCCGTTAGGAATGAATAGAGAAATAAGGAAAATATTAAAAAAAGAATAAAGAAAGAATGAAGAAATAATATTTAAATGAGATTGAGAAAGGATAGAGAATATGTTGGAAGTATATTTAAAAAAAAAAATGTAAGTAAAAGGTAAAAACAACTGTTTATACTTCAAACAGTACAAAAATTTAGAAAAATTGCTAGAGATGCTCTTAAGACCGATTTGGTTTCAAAAATAGGTGTATCTAGTTTTCAGTTTCTTTATTCTATATTCAAATCCTGAATTTAAATATATATATATATATATATATATATATATATATATAAAAGCACTTATTTTTACATTTAGTAGTGTTTAGTAAGTTATTTTAAATATATAATTTGGGTATATAATACATCATACATGTGTTTGATCATTATTTTCTTTTAAAAAAAAAAGTAAATTTTCTCACTTGCATCATATCACTAAAAAAAATAAAAGTAACTTTGTGCTTTCACAATATTTACGAATATGCCACTATATTTGTATTCATAGGAAAAAAAAAACGATGAAAAGTTGTATTCATTTTTTTTATTCAAATCGAACTTTTAGGATACTGAAAATGAAAACTAAATTCAAATGCTAAAACCAAATTAGTTTTTTAGTGGTGGGACCCGCTAAAAATTGAAAATGAAAACAAAAAATGGTGCCTCTTCAACTAACCAAACAACCCCTTTTAACCTTTTATGGTTGATCAAAACAGCAATTATTTTTATTGGTGTAGGGTAAGATCAAATTCAGATCTCTTATTCGATAACAAAAAACTCACCAAAACACACTTTATAATGAGGTGAGAGTTTGTCCAAAAAAAAAAAAAAAGGTGGCGCCTGATTTTAATGGTTGCTCTTTATCATCAGATCAAGCCATCAATTAGTTTTATTGGTATAGGGTAAGATCGAACCCCAAATCTCTTGTTTAATAACAAAAAACCCAGCAAAAACACACTTATAAAGTGGTGAGAGTTTGTAAAAATGATGAGGTGAGAGAGCTGCATGCTATAAGGAGCTCCCTCCAAAAACTAAATAAACAGTTGGATTTGAAGTGGAAAATAAATGAAACTTTAAAAAATGAGGGTAACTTTGTCCCAAAATCCTAAAGAAACTACAAACTGCCCAGTCTACTATCATCAAACACAAACCCAGTACATACATCAAAATCCAAAAAAAATTAACCAAAGCTCTGATTATTGTACCCTACGAATTCTCACTAATTGGAGTTACCTCATAAGGAATCACATCTCTCAAGGATCACTTAGAGAAGCTCTTGTTGTGTACAATGATATTAGGCGTATAGGACTTGACTATGTGGGTGTAGTCCCTTTAATTCTCAAGGCTTGTGCTTCTCTTTCTTTCCTTGGTTTTGGGAAAGCTTTGCACACCGAGACGATAAAGACCGGGGTGGATTGCAATGTGATTGTTGGGACCTCATTGCTTGGTATGTACTACTTTTATTAAGTATTAACAATAAAATATAATTTACAAGTTTAAGAACTTTGAGACAAGATTGCCAACCTTTGCCAGCATAAACTTTTGCAACCTTTTTGGCACTTGCATTATCATCAAAAGTGATTTTATCCAGCATCCCCTACCAAAACTAGCTTTTCTTTTGCCACGTTCAAAGTTTTGGAGGTTCACATTGTTAGACCCTCCTGCTATCTGGCACCTCTTGTCTTGTATATGAAAATGACCATAATAATAAAAAGGAATGGAAGGTTAAAAAAGGTGTTACATCATATATGGAATCCTTTCCCAAGTCATGTTTTCAATAAATTCCGTAACATAGTTTGGTTAAACATATTGCTTTATGGGCATCAAATACAAGTAATCAGAAGAGCATCACATCATATACAAGTAACCATCTCTTTCTCTCTCTAAAGTCTTTATCATAGCCGAAGTAAGCAGACTTCAAAAGCATTTTGTCTATGTTAATCTTCATTCTCTAGATTCATGCCTGTCAATTTGTTGTCACAATATATATGCAGCATTTTCACAATTATGCCCTGGGTTTGATACTTTGGTTTATTGATTTGAACTTGCAAAGAAAAAGGAGGATTGAAACGACCAGTGCCTTGGATAATTATTAATAACTTGCAAAGAAAAATTAGACAAGGTGATCACAATTTTGCTTTATTCCAGGAACGGAATATTTTTAGTAGGTGCAACAAATCCTAATTTTCAGCAAAAATTGGTTTTCATGCAAAGAAATACATACTACCCACAGTTTTTATATACCCCTTTGGTCTGAGCTGGTATGTTACCCTCTAGTTACTAAAGGGAAATGACATCAGAAAGACGTTGAACAAACTCAATCTGTTTGTGCATGTTCTTCCTTTTGTCCACAATTTCGGCATGTGTGGCTGTACATCTAATATAATATCTCTGCACTCAAAAACATTATGTACTGTTACCTTAAAGTAAAACTTCCTCTACAAGTGCATCATTATGTTCTGTTCAAGGATAATATTTAGTATCTTTTAGCATCAGTTACAGTATGCAGAGGAGCTACTGATAATACACATCTAGGCCAGATCATGACAAACTAATCATTATATCCCACCGAAAGTTTCCAAAAACTGTTAATTTTTTCCATGTGCCCTTCTAAGAACACTTATTGAATTTTATGTCTTTTTACCCTTTACAGCAAAACCTGATTCAGAGCATAATATATGGACAAGCATTGTTGGTCTGTCAAGAATCTAGACTATTATTTCTAAGAAAAAAAGAAATTTTGGTTGAACAGTGGTGTCATATGACTACTATTTTGGTTTCAACACTCACAATGAATAAGGTTAGAATGAATTAGAAATTATAATTCAAAAGCATCAAAATGGAAACGGGCACCCAAAACTAAAAGTTAGAAAAGCATCTCACTGTTCCTGTTTTTTAGTTGGAATCTGAAGCAGAGTCATTGCAGCTTTGTAATTGTGATCGGTAATCAATAAACCATTTTTAAATGGATGAGTACTGTTTTTTGATGTTAAAACTGAAAAAAAAAAAAAAAAAAAAAAAAAAAGGGGGGTTGGGGGGGAGGACAAGATGCAGAATTCACAACTGGGAAAGTTGTGATATCCTTAAGAGAACAGAGGTAATGATTTCCAGAAACAGGATGAGACTTGAGGTGGCTTTTAGCCTTTAGATTGTGTAAGTACATTGAATGTGGGCTTATGGTTCTTCAGCCAGAATTAGCACCAACTAGTAGGATTCTTTTAGGTTTAATGAGTCGTCCAGGCCATAATAATTTTTATTGCCATTTGTAAAGTCACAGCTCTTGTGAGTGTAAAAATTAATTTTCAATTTTACTGAACAAGATTACTTTGTAATGCCCATCCTACCATCTAAAATTAGTTTCAAAATTAATATAATAGTTGTTATATCTCTAAAATTAACATCCTAGTTGTCATTAGTTTGTAATATCCACTCCAATTAATTGACCAATTTGTTGATTTTATCATTAGATTTTGATGACGAGGTGGACAATACAAATTAATCTAGACTTAAGGATGTTGACTGGCAAAATTTATGGTTGAAACAAGCCAGACAACACCAGCCCCCCACCCCCCCCCCCCCCACAAAAAAAAAAAAAAAAACATAATGAGTCTTCACAAGTAATCTATAAACTATTACTATTTGAGAAAGCTTCCTTCTTGTTTTCTTCTTTGGAAGAGAAGGAGGGGAAGATAAGAAAGCTATTCAAATAAATTAAATTAAAACATTATTTAGTGTATGGTGTGGATCAATGATAAGTTTGTGTCGGTATTTTGAAAGTTTAAAACTAACATGTTTAGTTGCAAAAATTACACATTAACTCACTGCAGTTATCTTCAGGCATGAAAGGAGCCCCTTGCAAGCTGCAAGCGTTAGAGCAGCCAGCCATTAAGTATAAACTCTCCTTTATACCTTCATCACCAATTACAGTTTCCTTTTGTAGTATCAACTCTACAGGCTGAATTTCTCACCTTCAAAATCATGGAAATGTTTGAATTTTACTAGGATGGCCCAATGCTTTGATGTATCTCATTCAAGACAATGAACTCCAACTCTGGTTTGATATCCATTTTCAATGAGGGGCCAGAAGGAAGCCACCACTGTAACAAATCATTCCATCTCTTAGATGATATAAGGGTCAGGGTTAACACTTATTCTTCCCCTGGCCATACTTCTTCACCATGCCACCATAACCTTGATTTTGCAAGTTTATGCCTGCCCACAGTTTTCTCTTGCCTGATTCTACAAGTTGGGTGACATTTAATCTGGGTTTTTCAATTCAACCTCCAAAATTTCATGTACCAAAAACCTCTCGTACCTTCTCATTTTGTGTCATAAAAGAGAGGTTTTTCTTGGAAGTAATTAGGACCCTGCTTTTTGAATAAACTTTGCTCCAGGAACAGAATAAAGAAATGATGAATTTTTCCCAAGACGTGTAATTTAAATACTCAACTTCCTCATAGCATCTCAGGAGGCACATGTTATTAGGGCAATGAACCATGGGAGTTTTTCATGATCCATCACATACTGCTTTCAAGTGTCCATTTAAACATGATAAAGCCCAATAGATTTCCTTTCTTTCCTCATGACTTGTATCTCTGGCAAGAAATTCATTGACCTTATCCCCTACTTGGATGGAGCTACAACCAGGAACTTTTTCCATGCCTTGCTGTCTCATTGCTACCCGAGAGATTAAAGCATCTCTCCACTGTCCAATTGATGCACTCAAATTTGAAATCAATGTTAAATAGTTAGGATTTGAAGGCTCCAGCTCCATAATTTTCCTGGTTACAGACTCTAACATGTCCCCATTTCCATGAATCTTACATGAAACTAGTAGAGTGGCCCAAATGACAGCATTTGGCTCTAAATGCATGCCTTTGATAAATCGTACTGCTTCCTCCAACTTCCCTGCCCGACCCAGAAGATCAACCATGCAACCATAATGCTCAATTCGGGGTACAATACCAAACTTGTGCACCATCTGGTCAAATACCCTTTCACCTTCTTCCACCAACCCTCCATGAGTGCAAGCAGACAGAACAGCAATAAAAATGACATCATCTGGCTTAATACCTTCTACATGCATCCTACCGAAGAGAGCTAGAGCTTCTTTACACTGACCATTAACTGCTAGACCCAAAATCATCGTAGTCCATGTAATTACACATGTTTTAGCCATCTTATCAAAAACTGCTTTGCATTTTCTATATCTCCACATTTTGCAAACATGTCTATCAAAGCATTGCCTAAAGGAATAGACAAGTCGAAATTGTTTCTCTTTTTTTGGTAAAAAGGAAAGTATATTAAAAGAAACTAACAAGGAGCCAAGCCAATAGGACAAAGCCTATTACAAGCCACACCCAGGCAGTCATTTGATACAAAGGAAATCAAACCCACAGGAGGGAGAGCCGTCGAAATTGTTTCTCTTGGTATAAGAATCAATCCATTTCCCATGTTCAAGAGACCCCATGTGAGAACACGCAGAAAGTACACTGAGCAAAGTTGTCTGATCAGGCCTGCACTTGCCATCTATTAACATCTGATGAAACACATAAAAAGCTCGATCAAACTCATGGTTATGAACATAACCAGCAATCATAGCATTCCAAGAAAAAACATTCTTAAATTGCATCTGATCAAAAACGTTCCTCGCAGATTCAAGATCACCGATCATAGTGCACCCAGAAATCATAGCCGTCCAAGAAACTACAGTTCTCTTTGGCATCTGATCAAAAATATACTGTGCAGACTTGATATCACCCAACCTTACATAGCCAGAAATCATAGAATTCCAAGAAACCTCATTTCTCTCTGGCATCCTCTCAAAGACTGAGCGAGCCAATTCCATATTTCCAGCTTTAGAAAGCCCTGAAACAACAGAATTCCACGAAACCATACTCATCTCAGGCATCAAATCAAACAACCCAATTGCAAATTCAACCTCTCCATGCGCCATGTACCCAGAAATCATTGAATTCCACGACACCACGTCTCTTTCAGGCATTTCCTCAAACACCCGACACGCAGAATCCAAATTCCCACCGCATTTAGCATAGAAATCCAAAAGGGTATTCTGAACAAAAACACTTGAACCAAATCCTAGCTTCACAATATCACCATGAATCACTCTACCATCTCCTAGAGCTTCAAACGATTCAAAACACCTCAGAAGAAAAGTGAAGGTAAAACTATTCGGCAAAATCGCCAAGGCCTTCATTTGATCATAAACACGCAATGCACCTTGATGGGTCCTTCCAACAAAGCATTTAATCATAGTATTGTAGGAAATTACATTGGGATACTGAGAATTTCGAAATATGCGAACCGCGTAATCAAGGGAAACCAGTTCGGAGGCAAGAGTGATAAGCTTAGGCAACACAAAATCGCTTTCATGGAGGCCATGCATGAGAATTTGAAGATGGGTTGCTTCAATTCCCTGATAGTTTTACAGTTCTGCAAGAGTTTCAGCATTCCTAGCCGCCCTTTTAGGCTTATGGGTCATTTAAAAGACAGTTGCTCTAGCTGCTTCATAGAGGGAAAAGTTCAAAAAATTTGGGAAGGGCATTTATGTTATTATATCGAAGTTTATGGATGTTGAAAACAAGTTACAACTTATAAAGAAATTTGTGTTAATTTGCTAATTTTTTTCCACTGTTTCAAGATAGTAACTATAAACTATTTGTTAATTTTTCAGGTTAATGCAGCAAAACAGCTCTATCAAGTATTGTAGGGTACCGAATTTTAATATGAACATTGTTGGAATTTGTTAAAGCACTCACCAAAATGGTTGGTTATTGCTAACAATCAGCAACAAAAAAAAAGAAGGAGATTTGAGGCATCTTCATCTTCTAATCTAGAATCAATAAGTTTAGAGGATAATGATATTCCACAGGTTCCAATTGTAAACTTGGAGAGACCACTAGGGGTGAAGGCCGAAAAAGAAAGATTGAAGAAACGAAAGTACAAACAAGGTACGACTTCACATATGGAAGACATATTGAATGTCATGATGGAAGAAAGAAGAAAAATGAGTGAGATGAAAATAACTTGTATTGAGAAAGAACATCTTGCAGACCATGAGCATGAGATGGCGCGAATTCAACTTAGGGATAAAAAACTTGAAATGGCAAGAATGAAAATGGAACTGGATATGAAAAGATCGAAAGAGGAATATGAAATGGAAAAATTGAAAATGGAAAAGCTGAAGGAGGATAATAAAATTGAGAAATTGAGAATGAATCAGATGAAGGAAGAAAAAAAGATTATGATGATGGATGTAAGAATGTTGTCTTCAGTGTAACAAGAATATATTTGTCAATGCCAAATGGAAATCCTTGAAAAGCGAAGGTCTTGTTCTTAGACTATTATCATCATCAATGATCTTATTTTGTATATGATTAAGAGAGCGCTTTAATTTTGTTTTGTTGCAATGTGATCCTACTAACCAAGAATGTATGTTCGGTCACTCATTTTTGTTTTGCTGCAATATGATCCTATTGCACTATTTATTTTGTTTTGCTATAATGTGATCTCAAAGGTGATGTTCAACCTTATTGCTAATTCCCATTAGCTTTGTACTAGTTTTTAAGCTTTTAAAATGCCATTACTGCTATACTGATAATTCTCATTAGCTTTGTACTAGTTCTAAAGCTTTGTACCAATTTCCATTATTGCTATAATGCTAATTCCCATTAGTTTTTAAAATATGAAATTTCTTTTGTATTAGTACAATGAAACAGGTGGTGCCTTTGCTAAGAAGGTTGAATTGATTGCATTAAAACTTTTGTTCTTTTGTTCAAATTCCATGCTTCCCATATACAAGGAACTATAGCAATAAAGATGGTTTCCTTATATATATATATATATATGTGTGTGTGTGAGAGAGAGAGAGAGACTATTAAAAAAAAAAAAAAAAAGCCTATTGGAAAATATGACTATTATAAATTTTGAAAATATTATTGTTGGGAGATTTAAAAATATAGCCGTTGGGAATGAATAAAGAAATAATATTAAAAAAATATTAAAAAAAGAATAAAGAAAGATTAAAGAAAAAATGAAGAAATAATATTTAAATAAAATAGAGAAAGGATAGAGAATTTGTTGAAAGTGAATTTAAAAAAAAAAAAAAAAAAAAGGTAGGTAAAAGGTAAAAACAACTGTTCACACTCCAAATAGTACAAAAATTTGGAGAAATTATTGGAGATGCTCTTAGGACCGATTTGGTTTCAAAAATAGGTGTATCTGGTTTTCATTTTCTTTATTTTATATTCAAATCCTGAATTTAAATATAAAAAAAGCACTTATTTTTACATTTGGTAGTGTTTGGTAAATTGTTTTAAATACATAATTTGGGTATATAATACACTGTACTTGTGTTTGGTCATTATTTTCTATTTAAAAAAAAAAAAATTTCTCACTCACATCACATCACTAAAAAAAATAAAAATTAACTTTGTGCTTTCACAATATTTACGAATATGCCACTGTATTTGTATTCCTAGAAAACAAAAACAATGAAAATTTGTATTCATTTTTTTATTCAAATCCAACTTTTAAGATACTGAAAATAAAAACTGAATTCAAATGTTAAAACCAAACCAGTTTTTTAGTGGTGGGACCCTCAAAAGTTGAAAATGAAAACAAAAAATGGTGCCTCTCCAACTAACCAAACAACCTCTTTTAACCTTTTATGGTCGATCAAAATAGCAATGATTTTTATTGGTGTAGGGTAAGATTGAACCCAAATCTCTTATTTGATAACAAAAAACTCACTAAAACACACTTTATAATGAGGTGAGAGTTTGTCAAAAAAAAATAATTTTGAGGTGGCATGTGCTCTTAATGGTTGTTCTTTATCATCAAATTAAGATACCAATTAGTTTTATTGGTATAGGATAAGATCAAACTCCAAATCTCTTATTCAATGACAAAAAACCCACCAAAAACACACTTTATAATGAGGTGAGAGTTTGTAAAAATGATGTGGTGAGAGAGCTGCATGTTATAAGAAGCTCCCTCCAAAAACTAAATAAACAATTGGATTTGAAGTGGAAAATAAATGAAACTTTCAAAAATGAGAGTAACTTTGTCCCAAAATCCTAAAGAAACTACAAACTGCCCAGTCTACTATCATCAAACCCAGTACATACATCAAAATCCAAAAACAATTAACCAAAGCTCTGATTATTGTACCCTACCAATTCTCACTAATTGGAGTTTCCTCATAAGGAATCACATCTCTCAAGGATCCCTTAGAGAAGCTCTTGTTGTGTACAATGATATTAGGCGTATAGGACTTGACTATGTGGGTGTAGTCCCTTTAATTCTCAAGGCTTGTGCTTCTCTTTCTTTCCTTGGTTTTGGGAAAGCTTTGCACGCCGAGACGATAAAGACCGGGGTGGATTGCAATGTAATTGTTGGGACCTCATTGCTTGGTATGTATGCTAAATGTGGTGATATCATTGATTTACGTAAAGTGTTTGATTATTTGCCTAAGAGAAATGTTGTAACATGGAATGCCATGATTGGTGAATACTTGAGGAATAAAGAAACGAATTCTGCATCAATTTTGTTCGAAAAGATGTCAATAAGAAATGCAGTGACTTGGAATGAAATGATTGATGGGTTCGCAAAGGGTGGAGATATTGTATTGCAAGGAAATTGTTCAACAGTGTTCCTCATGAGTTGAGGAATGTGGTTACCTGGACTGTGATGGTTGATGGGTATACCAGCAATGGGGAGATGGAGGCTGCAAGGGAAGTTTTTGAGGAGATGCCACACCGGAATTTCTTTGCATGGTCTTCGATGATTTCTGGGTACTGCAAGAAGGGTGATGTAAATGAGGCCAAGGCTATTTTTGATCGAATTCCTGTCCGAAATTTAGTGAATTGGAATTCGTTGATTTTTGGGTAGTCTCAAAATGGTTTTTGTATGGAAGCTATGGGAGCATTTGGCCAAATGCAAGCTGAAGGATTTGCACTTGATGAAGTCACTATGACGCAAGACAACCAAAATAAAATTGAAACAACAATAAAATTAAAGGGATATGACCTAGGAGTCAGCACCTAGGCCTTGCTTGGAGTCAGCACCAAACGGGGAAATCACTAGAAGTCAGCACCTAGAGTAGACTTGGAGTCAACACCAGACCAAAGAAAAACCAAACGGCCATTTTTTCATTCATCAAAATATCAACTATCTCTCAAGGAGTACAATAAGTTGCTTATAAAGGATTGCTAAACCCTAGTTCTAATTGGTTAGGAAACCCTAATTGTCTTATTACAAAAATAACCTTATTTCTAAATTAAAATACTAAAAATCCAATAAACTAATAGGACCTAAGACATAAAAATACAATTGACTTGCAAACATAAATAATACTAAATAATAATCTTCTTGCATCTCGCATCATTCTCCTCTGGTTGGAGAAAAATCGACCTCGAGTTCTCAATCGTTGAAGGATTAGGATGCTAACAAGTAACACTTGCTTCAAGTCTGGAATTACCTTAGGGAGCATAGAGAAAAGAAAAACCTTGAATTCCACCATGACAAACTCTTCTGGAATAACAAAATCAATGTGTGGAATCAACATAATCTTATCTTGAATCATTGGAAGCAGTATGTTATCCACTTTCTCCACTTTAGCAAACTGTTTGTCTTCATGCACCATGGAAGGCTAATCAAAAGCAGATTCATTAGTTTTCAATATCACATCATTTGCACCCTCTAACATAATACTCTCTTTAGACACCATCTCTTCACCTTGTTGCTCTTCAATAGATTCATTTCCCTGCATGCATATTAAAGCAACACTTGTCGAGGCATGTACGTCTATGTCAACATTAGGCTTTAGTGTTGCTAGAGGATTCTCCATGACCAAGATATCATCATTAATGTTGTCTTCTATTGGGGCAGCAATAAGTTCATTGTGATCAAATATCTTTGGTTTCCCAATTGAATCGGTTTGAGTCTTCTTTTGATTCATCTGAGTAATCCTGTCTTGAACATTTTTCAAGAGCTTTATAGACAATTCCTTTAATTCCTTGGTAGCTAATTCCTTGATAGATTGTTCAAAAGTGCGCTGAGGACATGAAATGGGATGAGGATGGGGTAAATACTTAGCTCGATAGTATGGTGACAAATACTCATCACAAAACTTTTCTTTCATATTTTCCTACACACTAATGGCAGGTTCATACCTCATATAGCGAAAATATTCAAGATTCTTCCAAAACCTTTGTGCTTTACCTCTTAACTTCAACTTGGCATACCTAACCTTTTTGTTATTTGCAAAATTTGCTTGCTCAAAGAATTGCTCCATCCCATTCATCCAGTTGACAAAATCTCGTGGATAAGTTTCACAACCATCAAAATAAGGTGCTTCTAATATTACCATGATTCTCTAAAATAGTGCTTCAACAAATAGTTGGAAGTTGGAACAAGAACCTGAGTTGCTGTGATGTTCTCTGGACAGATCATTGGAATAGGCTTCTAAGACTATTCTTCAAATAGTTGCTGGGACTGGGCTAGTTAACAGGCTGGATTTCGTGGACTGGGTCTTGTATTTTTTTTTTTTTTTTTAAAGAAAACCGGTGTTGTAAAATGTGGGCTTTGGGCTTGTTAACAAATGGGCCAGATTAGGTAATGGTCTGGGTTATAAAAGTGGGACGAGTTAGCTTGATGGTTTAAAAAATAAAGAGAGTGGGTTTAGACAAGGCTAGTGGGTTACCTTGTGACATCTGAACGATGGAGACTGATTAGATTGCGGCTTTGTGGCACTGGGCAAAACTGAAATCATGGCGGCGCGAAAAAAAGGTGATGGTGAGGATAACCAGTTAAAGCAGCGGCTCGTAGAGGTGGTGGTGGTGGCATGCGCAAAAACTGTCGTGAAAGGATTCAACCCGATCTGAACGTGGTGGTTTGTTGGTGGTAGTGTGGCACAATTGCAGCAATGGGCTCTTATTTCTCTTCTCTATGTCTTTATGGTTGCAAGAGATTTGGAGGCTTGATTGGCATGAATATCTAGTCTTCTGATGGGTAGCATAACTATAGGACAGCTTTTTGGTACGAAACAAGAAAAATGACGACAACTTTCTAGTGGTGAAAAACACGGCAGTGATAGGAAATTTTTTTTTTTTTTTTTTGGGTGTGTATAATTTTTCTGATTCTTTCCTGCGGTGATACTTCAACAGATTGATGTTTGCTCTGATATCAAATATAACGCAAAACAACCAGAACAAAACTGAAACAACAATAAAATAAAGGGATATGACCTAGGAGTTAGCACCTAGGCCTTGCTTGGAGTCAGCACCAAGCTGAGAAACCACTAGGCACGTAGGGTAGACCTGTAGTCAGCACCAGACTAAAGAAAGACCAAACGGCCATTTTTTCATTCATCAAAATATCAACTGTCTCTCAAGGAGTACAATAGGTTGCTTATAAAGGATTGCTAAACCCTAGTTCTAATTGGCTAGGAAACCCTAATTACCTTATTACAAAAATAACCTTACTTCTAAATTAAAATACTAAAAGCCCAATAAACTAATAGGACCTAAAACATAAAAACACAATTGGCTTGCAAACATAAATAATACTAAATAATAATCTTCTTGCATCTCTCGCATCATTATGACGCAGGACAACTAGAACAAAACTGAAATAACAATAAAATAAAGGGATATGACCTAGGAGTTAGCACCTAGGCCTTGTTTGGAGTCAGCATCAAGTGAGGAAACCACTAGAAGTCAGCACCTAAGGTAGACCTGGAGTCAGCACCAGACCAAAAAAAGACCAAACGGCCATTTTTTCATTTATGAAAATATCAACTATCTCTCAAGGAATACAATAAGTTGTTTATAAAGGATTGCTAAACCCTAGTTCTAATTGGCTAGGAAACCCTAATTGCCTTATTACAAAAATAACCTTACTTCTAAATTAAAATACTAAAAGCCCAATAAACTAACAGGACCTAAAACATAAAAATACAATTGGCTTACAAACATAAATAATACTAAATAATAATCTTCTTGCATCTCTTGCATCACACTATTGTGAGTGTTTTATCTGCTTGTGCTTAGTTGGGGCTATTGGATGCTGGTAAAGAAATCCATTGCATGATACATCGTAAGAAGATTCAGGTTAATGTGTTTGTTTTGAGTGGATTGGTTGAGATGTATGCGAAATGTGGGGATTTGATTAATGCAAGGTTGGTCTTTGAAAGGATGACTGAGAGGAACACTACCTGTTGGAATGCTATAATCTCGGGTTTTGCCACTCATGGACGATGCAAAGAGGCTCTTGAGTTTTTTGACATAATGGAAAGTTCAAACAAAAGGCTTGATGATACAACTTTTCTTTCTATTCTCTCAGCATGTGCGCATGGGGGGTTTATGAATGAAGGTATAGAAATATTCTCCAAGATGGAGAAGTATGGCTTGGAAGCAAGTGTCAGGCACTATGGGTGCTTAGTTGATCTTTTGCGGTGAGCAGGGAGACTAAGAGACGATTATGATCTAGTGAAGAGAATCTGAGAATGCCAATGAAACCTAAGGACACAATTTGGACAGCTATGCTGGGAGCTTGTTGGATTCATCAGGACTAGGATATGACAGAAAAGATAGTGAAAGAGGGCACACAAAATGTGAACATGGTGACTGCTACTGATTCACATTACGTTCTTCTGTCACATATTTATGCTACTTCAGACAGCTGGGAGAAAGCTGAAAGGATGAGAACAGTCATAGATAACAAAAGGCTACAAAAGACACCAAGTTGCAGCTTGATTATGCCAGGCAGCACTAAGAACACATTTTGTGTTGATGCTAAATAAAGCATAGATCTATACTGGGTTTTGCATAACCAAGTTTGTTTCTAACTTCTTGACTATATTCTACTTTCCAAAAGGATCCTGTCATCACTGGAAGAAGGAAATATTGTGATTGACATTCTGCTTCAGTTTAATTGGATATTTTGCCCTTTCCCCATCCAAAACCAAGACTCACCATGCAAAGAAGTATTCAGGAGCTGGCTGTCAAGTTTAATGATTATCAGAAAGTTTAATTGCAAAGGTGCTGAACTTTGAAGGTTAAGTCATATACAGAGCTGGAAGGATGGCCTTCTATACCTACTTTAATGCCTCAAACCCATGTTAGGTAACTGCAAGAAAGCTTTTTACGAATTTGATACGCACCAAAGATGTATGATATCAAGTTGAACCCAAAATTTCCACCACCAACACACTTACTATTGTTGAATTATTATTATTATTTTTTTCTTGTAATTGTTGTAAATTACACTATAGAAACAATATATTTATGAGATGTATGATATCAAGTTGAACCCAAAATCTTTCTCAAAAAAAAAAAAAAAAAATTGAACCCAAAATTTCCACCACCAATACTCTTTGCTTTTAACTATATTTGAAGTATTTTCTTTTTTCCTCTAATTGTTGTAAATTACACTACAGAAACAATATCTTTATGCTGTCTCATTTAATGAGAGAATTAAATTAGACAACGTAGTGCCTCTTCCACTGAAGACCTACAAAAAGAAAAAGAATTTTATCAAAAAAGAAAAAGAAAAAGAATTATTGAATACTTTTCCTTTGGTTATATTGAAGCATATCAAAATAAATATCCATAACACTTGCTGTTACATTAAATAAGTAGAGGCGATTTCTAGCCGCAGTTGCAGTGATAAGAGCATGAGGTGGCTCTAATTCATACTGGTAGTTTGTTCTTCCTAAGTGTTCTACTACATTTATACTTATAACCTTCCCTTCTACATTTTCACCAATCACTTCAGGTCCAAATGCATTAATCACTTTATCCGGAGGTCCAATTAGTTCAATTTTAGCATTGTCACCAAGACCTATACATATAATACATAACCACAACAAATATGTGAATATCAAACTTCGTTAATGTGCACACATACACACCACTCAAAAGTCCAAGATACTCATATATATATATATATATATATATATATATATATAATTGAGTTCAAGTTACACTTGGCGTAACTCTAAACAATTTTACACCACTCAATATTTTTTAATTGGATGCGAATTTTGATAAATCTACCGTTAGATTCCATTATGTTTGTATATTCTCTATGCTTGCAAAATTTCAAAGTGATAAAAAATTAATAGTCATGTCATTTATCAATTGTTTAATTTCAAGTTTTTGTAGTTTAAAATAATGCATAAAAGATGAGTTTATAGATCGAATGGTAAATAACATGAAAATTGACATGATTGTTAAGATCATATAGAATATGTAATTCAATGGTGAGATTTTCAAAATATAAATTCTATAACAAATTATTGGGAGATGTAACATTGCTTAGAGTTATATTAGGTGTAACTTGAACTTAATCATATATATATATATATATATATATATATTTATATATATAACTGTCTTAGTATTCTCTATGCACCTTTCGTGTTTCATAAGTCTCAAAATTCGAACAGGTGTCATTTTTTATTTCCCAGTCTCCATATATATGCCGCTTTTCTTCCATTATGTTATTCCCTTTTTACTCCAGCTTTCAAGTTTCAAGGCGAATCCCGCTTTTATATGCTACCATTTTATTGAACTTTGAATGGCAATGAATCTTTTTTAGTTATGAGATCACTACAAAAAAATCGTCTTGTCCCATCGTTTTTTTCTCGGCGTTTTTACAAATCGTCGTAATAGATAAGCCTATACCAGCACTTTTTGCCGGCACTTTACAAAGCGCTGCCATAGGAGGCCTATAGCGGCGTTTTTCAAAAACGCTGGTATAGGAAGCCCAAAAGCGCTGGGATAGGATTCTTGATTTACCTTATAGGGAAAGAGTTATCCCAGCGCTTCCAAAAGCGTCGGGATAGGTCTTTCTCCATAAGGGAATGGAGGGATCTGTCCCAGCGCTTTTAAAAGCGCTAGTATAGGTCTTTCCGTTCCCTTATGAAAAGAGCCCTATTCCGGCGCTTTTGGAAGCGCTGGGATAGCTCTTTCTCCATAAGGGAATGGAGGGGCCTGTCCCAGGGTTTTTAAAAGCGCTGAGATAGGTCTCTCAGTTCCCTTATGAAAAAAGGCCTGTCCCGGCACTTCCAAAAGCACTGGAATAGGCCTCTTTTCATATAACCACGAGTACGGTAGCATTTTTTTTAATATTAAAAACACGTTATTCATGTCGGCTCATGCGTAAATTACTATTTACTTACATAACAACTTATTATTATTTTTTATATATAATTTTACTGAATAGTTTCTCAAAAACACTCACCTTATATTATTTATTCTAAATTATATTTTAATAAAATATTATTTTTTTAATTTATTTAAATAATTTTTTTCTCTTCACCCATCACAGCCACCATCTAATTTCATTCTTCATTATCCAAAAATGCTAAGAAAAAATAAAAAAGTTGAAATACACAACAATAGTGCTTACATATATTTGCACAAATATTGCAGTAGAAGCAGAGAATTACCAGATTACCATGATAAAAAAAATCAGGTTTTAAAGTGGTCTATGGTTGAGTTGAGGATTTTTCTTGGGAGAAAACATATATGGAGAGAGAGAGAGAGAGAGAGAGAGAGATATAAGTGTGAGATATATCATGGTAAGTATCAAATGATACCATGTTAGCGGTATCAAAATCCAATAAGTGTGAGATATATCAATGAAAAATAACTACATCAATAATAAATGAAAAACATGTGTTAGTGGGTAGTTATTTTTATACATATATCTATCATTTTTTTGGATTTGAATATGGATGACATGGTATCATTTGATACAAAATACTTTTTCCTAACATAGGTCATTACCACTAAAATTACTTTTTTGCTTACTAGCTATAGCAAGTAACAACTTGCTACCTAAGATTTGTTGTGAAAATGTTGTTGATGTAGTTTTTTTTTCTTTTTTTTAGATCGTGTGATATTAAATATTAAATGAGGAGTCTTACATCCCTAACATTTTCATAATAAATTTTAGGTGTCAATCTATTATTGGTTTTTTTTTTGGTCACCACAAACATCACTTTTTTTTTTTTTTAATCTACATACCACTAATAATTTGTCACATAAATTTTGTTGTGAAATCATTGTGTCGCTAGTATTTCTCATATTAAATTGCCATGTATGAAGTAAAATAGTAACTAGGAAGTTCATATATATATATATATATATAAACATAATTAAAGCCAAGTTGAGAAAAAAAAAATTCAATTGGAGTCTAATATAATTAAATCATCAAAAACTCAATTTGCGTCATATGTCCTATTTAAGTTTTTTTTTTTTTTTAGGTGAGTTAATGCTATGCAAAAAATGAAGAGTCTAATATAATTAAATCATCAAAAACTCAATAAACAAAAAAAGAAGAAAGAATAAACTCATGTGTATATATATATAAATAAATAAGAAATAAACTAAAATAAAACAATGAGAGAGAACTCATCCATGGCTTAAAAAAAGGTATAACTCTTACATCAAGTATAATTTAAAGTCATATATATATAATTATGATTTTTTTTAATTGTACCGTGCATATACACAGATTATACACTAGTATTGTATAAAACATATGTCCTAAAAAAAATTGTGAACATTCCAAGTTATGTCTTTTGTAACCTTCTATTGCAATGGAGGGACAAAACATGTTTATATATATTGCAATCGTCGGTCTTTTGTAACCTTCTATTGTAAACTCATCCATGTTTATATATATTTTTAGAACTAAAATAGAACCTTTCAACTTTCAAGTTTAATTTAGAATTTGACCTAAATTCAGGGACAAAACATATACTTTTACTAAAGTAAAATGAGGAAGGGTGGTGAAATTACTTTTAGTGATTTCTTTTTATTAAAAAATTTATTTTAGAAACAATAGAGTTAAGCTTATGGTGTCCACTTCATTAAATTTACTTTTTATTGATTATAATCAAGACAATGATGAACAATTGGTTTTTTGTATAAGTAAGATTTAGATTCAAGTTTCTTATGCAAGGACAAGCGCCAATGCTAGCTCTAGTATATAAATGACTAAAGCAGTTGCTTAAGGTTTTCAAACAAAAGAATGCCCCATCTTTTAACTAAAATAATATATTTATGTTATATTTTAATTAAGACTTATTTACCATTTTATCCAAATTAGGAAAAAAATTTAAAGACCCTTTTAATGGCTAACAGAATGCATTGTATATTAAAAAAAGCCGCACTATAAACTAGTATGTACTTATTAAAAAAAAAAAAAGATAAAGATTAGAGGGTTTATGCTTTATACCGTCTAGCCATCATCACGTGGGTCCGATGTGATTGTTACTTTATTTAAATTTTTTTAATATATTTTATTTAAGTTTGATCTTTCCAATTTCCAATAATATATATTAATATTCTAGTAATTTATTTAATTTGTATTGTTTAAATATATTTTCACCGAGTCAGGAGAAGTAGGGATTGGAGTTATTGTAAGAGATGCAAGGGGGAGGTGATCGCTGTCTTAGCTGAAAAAAATATTATACCCGGGTTCAGTGGAAGTGTTGGAGGCTTTAGCTGCATGAAGAGCAGCAAAATTTGCTATAGAGTTGGGATTATCTTCCTCAATACTAGAAGGCGACTTTGAGGTGGTTTATAGGGCATTTCAGGCTTCAAATTGGCGTCACTCATCCATTGGTGAAATTGTAAAAGACACAGTGTCTATGGCAGGTTCACTTAGAACCTTTTCTTTCTCTCACACTAGGCGGCAAGGCAATAATGCAGCTCATGCTTTGGCCAAGAGAGCAATTGATTCTTTTCCTTTATTAGTCTAGATGGAGCATGTTTCACCAGATGTTAGTCAATTTGTAATTTCTAATTTGTCATTTGATGAATAAGATCGCCCCGACGAGATTCTCAAAAAAAAAAAAAGTATATTTTCATTAGTTATCCTTTAAAAATAATTTACTTTTTTATCAGTATTAATTTATTTAGTTATATAAAATAAATTTTTATTTGTACAAATTTAGAGTATAAAGTGACCATATTATTTAGTAAAGCTTTTGATAAATTAGATCTATTGTTCTACACTTCAAATTTTATTTTAGTTCAATTATAATTTTCTATTATAAATCACGTTTCATTTATTTATAAATATTTTGTTAATAATAAATGGTTACTAGAAAATATCTATCTAGATATGAAAAAAATTAAAAAAAGAAGAGAAAAAAAAAAAAAAAAAAAACCAGAAAAACAAATTGAATCTAAAAAGGCAACTATAGATAAAATTGTTATTAATACTAAATAAGACAATAAAAATTTGAGTGAAAATATAACATATGAATAAGAAATACATTAAAAAGATTTAGAAGGTAATAATGAAATAATGAAAATAGTCTTAATTAAATAAATATTATTTAATTATATTTAAATATAAAAATAAAAAAAAATAAAAATAAAAAGTCCCACCAAATGTACGATCTATACACACGCTCTATCTCTCTCTTGTCCTTTTCAGTAGTAAGGCAATGGTAATCACAAAATCTCAAGCAATAAAAGAAACTCTCTCTCTCTACCTTACTTTTTTTTTTTTTTTTCTTTTTTTTTTTTGAGGAATTAGTTAGTTAAGTTAGCATTGAAATTCTAGTGTACTAACAGGTTTAAGATCACAAACGGTAAACTAACAAAATGGCCTAAGTCTTGTTAGTCTAGCGAAAGCTTTAAACCTATATGTTAGTTCCTAGCTTGACGATGTGGGACTCAAGTTCACCTTTTCTTTTGAGAGGAATTAGTTAGTTAAAGAACTAAAAAGATTTATGGGCAAAGTTAATAAGCTAAAATGAACAATTTCAAACTTGAACAACTAAAAATGACCAATTTAAAACTTAAAATACTATTATGATTTTTGGGCAAAGTAAGTGGGTGTAAGATCCATTTTTGCCTATAAACTAATATTATTCTTGTGTGATATACTACTTAATTCAATATCATATGTAAAATAAAGACCATATTTCAAAAATATAGTTTAATTGTTTTAAGTTACATAAAAAATGTACATCACATAAGACTAATCAAAAAACAAAATTACAACTAATTATAAAATAATTTAGAATAAATATTAAAATTCCCCTAAAATTTTGAAACTTTTGATAATTGAGTTAATTAGAGTAATATTTTAATGGAAAAACTATAATTTGGTCATGGTTTCAGTTTTGTCCCTATAATTTTTTTTTTTTTTGAGGAAAAGGTAAGAATATTTTATTGCGAAAAGTCCAATTGGAATATATCATCCAAATTTGGTAGTAGGTTTTCTAACCACATATTAGTATCTACAACTAAATCCGCTTTTCTAGCAAAGGCATGAGCAAGCTCATTCCCATCCTTATACAATTAATTTTTTCAATTTGACTTTCTAAATCAATCTATAAACTATTAATTGGTTTAGTTTTTTCTCTCAACTTTCACGACCAAATCACTATTATTCTTATAAGTTTTAATGATATATATATATATATATATTTTGATAAAGTTTATTATAAAATTGATTTGACTTTAAAAGTTGAGAGATGAGATAGACACAATTAAATACATATGGATGAAATTAAAATTATCCTTTTATGTGTATGCATGTCATAGCTAAAACCTCTAAAAACTAATTTGAAATTCAGACTCTAGCAATCAAATGAATACATTTGCATGACGTTTGCATAGTGCTTTTAAGGGTGTTTTGGGGATTTTCAGCCCTAGAACATTTCTATCTCTTTCTAGTTACCATTTATGGATTGAATTACTCAATATAAGGATTTTTAGCACCTCAAAAAGTTATTTTATCTATTTTACCACCTCATTTTACAATACACCCAATATTAAATGTTCTATTTTTTTTTATAACTTCATTTAAAATAATATAAATAATTCATTCAAGTAATAAAAGAAGCGAGAAAATTTGATTTTTTTTAATTGAAAAAAGAGTTATAATTTTAATAAAATATTGTATTTTATTTTCAACAACTTGCTGTAGTTAACTAGTATTTATACTAGTTTATTGTAGTTGCAAAAAAATTAGCTTCTCTAATAACACATGATTTTCTAGTGGAAAATAGGTTTCTTTTTTTTTTTTTTTTTTTTTTTGCTAAAATACAATTACCATTGTGAATATTTTTATTGTTTTTGTCAAGTTTTTTGATTGAATAGTTACTATTTGGGTGAGGCTAGTTAGGTTTGTTGTGGAAATAGAGGGCCTTAGGTTTTGGAATGGGCTAACTACAAAAATAAAAAATATTATAACAAAGAAAGAAAATTTTGGACCCAAGCGGGCCTGGGCCCCCACTTAGGCCTATCCTTGACAATAATTAGTGTGTAGTTCGTACATATGTACGGGTATAATTAAAAAATTACAATTATACGATTTAAATTATACATTTTTTTTTATAGAAGATGTTCAAATTATATTTGTTATTAAGTTACATTTTTTTTTTTAAACCATACATTTTTAAAATATGTAATGGTTTTGTAAGGACACGATTTTTAACGACTCAAGGATGACGTTGGGCTCGTATGCAAAGGGCCCGAACAATATGATTTGTAGAGAGTGGGATAGAAAGGCTGGACCTTGGTCGATGGGCAACGGTTTAGTCAGGATTTTCATGGAAGCCCATACGAAGGTGGATTTGGCCTATATAGCTAACCCTCACACGGATGTGGTTTGAAAGGTCTGACTCCTCGGAATTAATCCTAGGAGCAGTACCTTCTCCCCATTCTTCCTCTTTTTTCTCCTTCTTTTTCCGGGGCCCCCCTCCCCTTTTTAGCTCTCTTTTCCCTTTTATACTAGTATTCAATTCCTCTTCTTCATCTGCGTGTCAGTTTCTCCTTGTTTGGGACAATTACTCGTCCTATCAATCCTCACGTCAAAGTGGTTGGGAAAAGCTGGATAGCATGGTATGGGGTATGGGCTTGTCAGGTGCTGGGCTCCACGTTATGGTGTTGACAGCTTTCTCGCTTGTACTGCTCTTGTACTGAGTTTGTCCTTTTCTTCAGGCGTTTTGTGAGGCGTTGAGCGTGAGGTTGTTCTCGGCTACATTCTTGGGCCATTAAGGGGTTCTCATCATACCTCCTCGATAGTAGGGCTTCTTGGTTTGGGCTTTGGGCCCTTAATGTGAAGCGGGCCGGGATTCCAAATTTCAGGCCCCACAGGTTTCATTATATATATATATATATATATATAATGAAATTCAAGTTAAAATCTAATTGGATTTAGAGTCTTCAATTTTTACACTTAATAATTCAATTGGTACAAAATTAAAAATCAAATGGGACACATGACGCAAAATTGAGAATCCAATATAAATTTAATTGGATTTTCTTGACTATTAATATATATATATATATATATATGATTTAGGATCTAAACTCTTTGGTTTTTGCACCCAATAATTTACTTGCCACAAAAATTAAAAAATTAGATGTGACATATGGCGCAAAATTGAATTCTAATTAAAATTCAATTTAGAATCTAATTGAATTTAGACTCTTTGATTTTTGCATATAATAATTTACCTGACACACAAATTTAAAAATTAGATGAGACATGTAACGCAAAATTAGACTCTAATTTAGAATTTAATTGGATTTTCTCTCTGCCTTCACTAATAATAATAATAATTTACAATTTTGTAATTTTTAAAAAAGTGTGCAATGCATGGGCCTATAACTTTGGAGGTAAAATTTGACCTTGACAAATAATAAAAAAGCATATAGAAAACAATTATTTAGATGTTTAAGTTACATATTAATTTGAATATTTAAATTGAATTTAAATGTTTCACTAAAGAAATAAAATAATAATTTAAGTACCGTATAACATTTTAGGAAACCAAGTCTTACACAAGCAGGCACATGAAGAGTAGTCACCATTTGTTCTCTTTTTCAGGCAAATAACCAGGACGGACTCAGGTGGGGCCTAAGGGGGCTGGGCCCCATGGGTCCAAATTTTTTTAAATTTTTTTTAGTCATTCTCTATTTCATTTGGTAGTTTGGTCGCTTTTTTTTCAATTAGTCTAGAGAGCCTACCTCAAGTAGTAACTATTCAACTCAAAAACTTAACAAAAATGATAAAAATATTCACAATGACGATTATATTTTAGCAAAAAAAATTATTTTACTATTAAAGGACAAAAAAATCATGTGTTACTGGAGAAACTAAAGATAAATTTTTTGTAACTACAGTAAACTAGTATAAATATCAGTTGACCGTAGCAAGTTGTTAAAAATAAAATAAAATATTTTATTAAGATTATATTTCTTCCTTCAATTAAAAAACTCAAATTCTCTCTCTTCCTTATTATTTTAATGAGTTGTTTATATTATTTTAAATGAAGTGATAAACAAAAATAGAATATTTGATATTGGATGTATTATAAAGTGAGGTGGTAAAATAGATAAAGTAATTTTTTGAGATACTAAAAACTAAAATTTTTAGCACCACCATTATAAATGCTCTAACTTTAACCAAAAAAAAAAAAAAAAAAAAATCCTAGCCAGCCTAGAATTAGAAAAAATATTATTTTGTTTTTGTTTTTGTCTTTTTTGGTTAATGATTACATCTTAATGTATTTAGAAACGACGATTTTGTGTATTTATAATTTTTTAATACTATATAAATGTCTATTTAAAGTTTTTTTTATTATAATCTGGCCCCCGCTAATTTAAAATCCTGAATCCGTCTCTACAAATAACAAGACCTTGACTTTTTTTATTTGAGAGAGAGTTTCAACATATGACGTTTATTCCTGATAATAGTTATTTATCATCAGACCAAGATACCAAATGATTTTTGGTGTAGACGGAGATTAAACCTCAAATCTCTTCTTCAATCCAATAATAACCCAACAAGGCATTGACTTTAAGCCACCATCTTATGGTGAGTAATCTTTTTCCTTTTTTTTATAAAATAGGGTGAGTAGTCTAAGATTCTTAGATGTTCCAACTTCAATGTGCCTAATTCCTCGTCCAAACGTCAAATTATCAAAGCAATTTGCAGTTACCAATAGCTACCTGCTAGGCAGTGACCTTAAAATGGCACGTTCATATACTTGAAAACAACAAATATATTAGTTGTCCTCTTTCTTTTTATTTAACAGAGGATTTTATTAATTTGAAAATATATAATTTTGAAATGGAGTAATTAGTTTACATACTTGACACAGTTTGTAGTATGAGTTTGAAATGATGGTGTTTTAATTTATATAATCATGCAAATTATTTCGTGCATTACTTTTCAATGGTTGCTTCTTAAGTTTCCGACACTCTAGTTGATAGATTCATACACTATATTCAATTTCTCTAAGAAATAAGCCATTCGAAAATCTTGAACCACAGTACAGGTCTTCAGGGTTTGGGAACAACAAATTGAAAGAAGCAATAACAAACAATGTGACATACATAAGTTATATTGCAGTTCATAAAAAGATGGAAAGAATATCATATTTCCGGTTGAGAAATAATGGGACTATTTTTAATTTTTAAGAGAGGTTTTTCCATGCATCTGAAATGAGTAACTTTAAAAAAAGAAAAATGAAAAATTTACGTCAAGCTTAAAGGAGTTTCCATTTTCCAATAAAAAATTTGCACACTTGTCACTTCTAGCTTGCTAGCTAATCCTTCATGAATATGGAAAATTCATAGTAACTCCTAAAAGCTATTAAAAAAAAAAGACCATGAAAGATTCTGACACTTAGCTTGGCAGCCCAATATGATTCTAAAGCTCTATATAAGCGGGGGTGGGATATATAGGTCCAACCTTTCCTTAGTTAGAAGATTAAAAGTTTTCCTTAATTTATGATGTAAGTTATGATGGTATCATTTTAACTTCGCATAAGGGACAATTTTTGCATTTATGAATTTGGACTTGCATGACTCATACCTACTCACATGAAATACTAGAAGAGTGTTTGATTTGTCATGATGTTACGTTACGCCGTAATATTACGTTATTATAATTTTACATTAATATGATCTGTTGATGGTAGAATGAAACTATTTTTTCTTGCACTTTTTTTCTTCATCAACAAAAAATTACACCACTTGTATAACCAACTGATTTGTATTTACATCTATGATTCTTTTCTCATTCTCTCTTTCTCCCTTCTATATCTTCTTTTTATCTAATTAAGTAGTTTGATAAGTGTTCTATAGTTTTTTGAGTCCAAAAAGTCTTTTAGTACTTGCTCCAATTCCAAGAGAATGACCACATGTGTGGTTAAAAATCCATACACTTCAAAAGCAAAATCTTATATAAGTTACTATTTATTTTCCTTAGTTTAATGTTTACTCTTAGACCTACTCTTAGGTGTGTTACTATTCTTCTTTATCATATATTTTTATTTAATTGATGTTACATATGATTATAATAAATTATTATTAATTTGACAAATATTATGATTAGTTATTTATTTTTATTTATTTATGCATTCTATCGTTGTTTTCTTACAGATCTTTAAACTATTAATAATTCTTTTAGACTATTTTACAATATAGTTGTGTTGTATTCTATTTAGAATACTATGTTATATTACTATATGTAATATGACAATTGTATATATAAAATAGAATTAATCATTTTATTTTTTACTCCCCCACAACAAAATCCTAACTTAAGACACTATTGACTCCCTTAACAGAAAATCCTAGGGTTGCAACTGTCAATAGGCATAAGTGTATGCGACCGAAAAATGTGACTCTGATCAAGGTTCATTTATTTTCTAATTCTTAATAGTTTTTATTTTATTTATTGATAATTCAATTGTTGGGTAGTAAGATTTGAACCTTAGATGTTTTTTTGAAATACTAGAAAATACCAACTAGTTGACTTACAAAACGCTTGCATAATTCTTAACAGTTAAGAGATGAAAAAACTTCCTAAATTTTACGAGGTCCTAAGAATCGTTAAACCAACCCCTTAAAGTTAAATACTTTTATATCTTATGTTCAAAAGAAATTATCCAATCATTTAGTATTTTGTTGAATGGTTGGGTTACTCAAAAGTCCCAGATACTCATATATATATATATATAAATAATTGAGTTCAAGTTACACCTGGTGTAACTCTAAACAATTTTTACACCACTTAATAATTTTTAATTGGATGTGAATTTTGACAAATCTACCGTTAGATTCCATTATCTTCGTATATTCTCTATGCTTGCAAAATTTCAAGGTGATAAAAAATTAATAGCCATGTTATCAATCAATTGTTCAAAATTCAAGTTTTTGTAGTTTAAAATAATACATAAAAAATGAGTTTATGAATCGAATGGTAAATAACATTCAATTGACATGATTGTTAAGAACATATAGAACGTATAATTCAACGGTGAGATTTTCAAAATATAAATTCTATAACAAATTATTGGGTAGTGTAACATTGTTTAGAGTTATACTAGGTGTAACTTGAACATAATCCTATATATATATATATATATATATATACATACTGTCTTGTTATTCTCCATGCACCTTTCGTGTTTCATAAGCTACCATTTTATTGAACTTTGAATGGCAATGAACCTTTTTTTGTTATGAGATTAGACAAAACAGGTATGCAATTTCCGCATAGGCGCACATGTTTGTGGTGGCTATAAGGGATGGTTTTGATGGTTTGCTTCTAAATGATTAATCACGATTCATGCAACTGATAATTTTTTTTTTTTTGAAAAGGGTCTGTTAAAATATTATGAATTTGGAATTAAAATAACCCTTAGTTGGTAGTGAATAAAAATACTCAGAATCACTTTTTGTGCTCCATTAATTACCAATTATAACATATTTACTTAACTTTTCTTACAAAATAACCAAAATTAAAAGTTTTTTTTAAAAAAATCAAACATTTGACCTATTAAGATTGGCAAAACATAAAATATAAAGTAAAACACAAAAAGTGGTACAAAAAACTTGTATTCGTAGTTAGTATGGTTTGAGTTTTTAACTATATAAGGCTAGCTCATTCTCACAAGCACATGGCTAATAGGTCAAATAAAAAAGTACAAGAGCTTAGCAATCAAAATCACCCAATTTTTTTCATACAAACATAACAAATGGGCAAGAACTAAGTGCTCATGTTTCCGACATGGAAAAAGGATACGGGTGGATTTCAGAACAGGGAGAAAGTGAGTTAAAGAAGATTGCGTACAATCTTCTGGAATTCTTAAAATAATTTTTACTATAGAGTTCTTAAAACTCTACCATTAGATTATGTATTTTAGGTGGGAATGATTATCGGATTATAAGGTATTAATGGCAATGGATTTCGTGGAACCTACTCTTCCTTTGGACTAAATGAAAGGGTGCTTCTAGGCCTGTGATGGTGAGACCCCACGTATATGCAAGGGCAGCTCCACATTGAGTCTCTGGTGATTATAGGATCACAACAACCATAATATATATATATATATATATATATATATATATATATATATATAAATATATATTATATAAATAAAAAAGTTATGATTTCTTTTTAAAATAAATATTGTGACTACCATAAATATTTTTAGGCCCAACATATTTAAATTTTGTACAAAATTTGGTAATAAACTTGATTGTAGACTAAGGCTACAATTCCATTCTCTCTCTCTCTCTATACACACACACACACACACACATATATATATTTTATTGGACGTGAATTTTGACAAATCTACCAATATACTACATTTTCTTCTTATATCCTCTTTTATACTTGAAAATTTTCAAGGAAATCAAAGATCAATAGCTGTGTTATCAATTAAATATTTCAATTTCGAATTTTTGTAGTCTAACATGATACATAAAAAATAAGTTTATGGATTAAATAGTAGATAAAATTTGATTGGCATGAAATTTGACATGTATTTTAAGAACGTAAAAAACCTGCAATTCAACAGTTAGAATTTTAAAGTATATAACCTTGTTAATTTGCTTAGTGACATTTGTAGCCTTATGCTACAACTAAATTTGTAACCAAATTTTGTTATTAAATTTTGGTCCACTTAACAATATATTAGGTCCTTACAAAAAAAAAAAAAAAAAAAAAAAAAAAAAAAAAACTCAAGAATTATTCTATTGAACTAAAATTTTGAAAGAGATGAAACCTGCAGTATTGATAATAAGACTATCATGCAATAATTTCAAAATAAGAAAATTTGTATAAGAAAATTGTAAGACCTTGTATTTGCATATGTTTTTTTGTTTGTTTGTTTGTTTGTTTTGTTTTATTTTATTCTATTTTTTTGTCATCAATATATGAATTTCTCTTTTTATTAGATTTGGTATAATTTAATTTTTTGAATGACCATCTTAAAAAAAATTTCTAGAACCGCCACTACATATATGTGAATATATATACACACACACATTGACAGCGTGTTCACTAGCATGTCATGGCCCTGTCAATGTGTCCACCGGCATGCCATGACCTTATATAAGATGATTTTGCATACACCTAGGGGCGGGGCTAGAAATTTTTGTTTGGGGGGCTGAGATGTGACACTAATATATTATTCGAGAGAAACCTCCACATATATATACACTTTTTTATTTGATAAGTTATATATATATATATATATATATATATACACACACACACTCAAAAAAAAAAAGGTTTAGTATTTTTATCAAAAATATGTTTGTATCAAATTTTATACCAAAGTGTTTAAAAAATATTTCAATTGAACTAATGAAATTTAAAAAAACTAGGATGCACAAGTTTGACTCCAAACATGTTTGGAGCTATTTTGCTCTAACACATTATGTGGCAACTAAAGAAGCATTTAATGTATAGTTTTAGTCACAATATTTTTTTGATGAGTCAATGACTTTTTTAATCACCACATATAGTGATGGCTCCACATTGTGTCCAGGGTGGTCCATGACTTGGGAAAAAAATTTATTATATATAAATTTTAAAAATTTTATAATTTTTTTATCCTTTTAAAAAAAATTTGTGACCACCCTAAATATTTTTTAGGCCCAACATAATTAAATTTTGAACAAAGTTTGAAAAAAAAACATGATTGTAGTCCTGTAGAGCAAAGTTATAACTCCACTCAATATTTTTTCTATTGGATGTGAATTTTGAAAAATCCACTATTGGATTACATTTTTTTTTCTTATATCATACATATTTGCAAAATTTCAAGAAGATCCAAAATCAATAGTTATGTTGTCAATCAAATATTTAAATTCAAGTTTTTGTAGTCTCAAATTATATTTCTAAACAAATGTTTATGGATCGAATAGTAAATAATATCTGATTGATATGAAATTTGACATGTGTTTTAATAACATAAAAAACATTCAATTCAATGGTTAGATTTTCAATCCGCCGCTAGAAGCAATCGGTAATGGAATAAGAGGAGCAGCCAAAGGGGCACCTATTTGCATAAATATGTAGCCATGTTAATTTGTTTAGTGAGAATTGTAGCCTTAGGTTACAACTAAGTTTGTAGTCAAATTTTGTCCTTAAACTTTTGCCCCCTTAACAATATATTAGGTCTCTACAAACAAAAAGAAAAGATCCAAGAAAATTTTTATTTAACTAAAATTTTGAAAGAGATATAGTTTGCAACATTGATAATGAGACTATCATGCAATGATTTCAAAATATATGAAAAAAATATATATTATTAGAAGGAAATTATAAGACTTTATGTATTTGCTTTTTTATTTATTTATCAATATATGAAGTTCTATTTTTATTAGATTTTGAATAATTTAATTTACTTAATGACCACCCTATAAAAAAATCCTAGAGCCGCCACTAGCCACATAATGAGTTGAAAAAAATAGATTCAGACATATTTGATGCCAAACTTGATAAAAAATTTAACACATATAAGAGCACATTTTACAATAAAAAATGAAATTAAGAAAATAAAGTACTATCTTTATAACAATTACACTAAGTACTTTAATTTTTAAGAGCATCATTGGATTGACTTAAATATTCGGAGGGGTCACCTCTTATTTTTGTATGTTAAAATTTCAAAATATTAAAATAATTTTATATATAATAAGGATTTTTTTTTTTTTGGGGGGTTGGGGGGGGGGGGGGGGGGGGGGGGGCAATTCCCTACACGTACCACGCACTTGCATGCATGAATAAGAAGGCATAAATCACACATGCATGCGTGACTAAGATGATTTTGCATCTTGGGCACTGTTCATTTTTAAATGGTAGAATATGCAGATTATATGTATATATATGGCATGTTAGGTATAAAGAAAAACCTCGAAAATCTCTCTGATCTGGTGGATTTCCATTAGGTCAAACACTAAACATTTTAGAACGTTTCTCGCTTTTTGATTTAAATGATTAAACAATATTTAGATTTTCAACCCTTCATATTGTTGGTATAATTTATTTTAAATCATATCAACGTCAATCAAGATGATCACATAAGAAATCTGGAGGAAAAGAAAACCCTCATTTTATTTGGCATTATGTAATTTTTGATAGTTTATTTTTTATTCTTTTTAAAAGTAAGAAAAAGAAAACTAAAAACGAATTTTTTTAACTCTTTGCCAAACGGTAACAAGAAAAAGAAAAAAAGAAAAAAAAATCCTTCAATGTTGAAGAAAGCATGTATGTGCATTTGAATTAATTATTATTATTTTTTTCACTAGTGTTAGGGACCAATCAGATGGGGCCCCGGCCCCTGATCCAATTTTTTTATATAACTATTATATATTTTATTTTTGTAGTTGGACTCCCATTCCAAAACCTTAGGCCAATTTTTTCCAAATCAGTCTAGCTTCTTTTTTTTTTTTTTTTTTTTTTTTTTTTTTTTTGAGAGAGTTTCAATCTATGGCATTTGTTCCTAATGATAGCTCTTTATCATCGGACCAAGACAACAATCAGTTTTTGGTGTAGTCTAACCCAAATAACAACTATTCAACCCAAAAACTTAACAAACATAATAAAAACATTCACAATGGTGATTGTATTTTGGCAAACAAAATTTATTTTACCACCAAAGAACCAAAAAATCATGTGTTATAGGAGAAGTTAAAGCTAAATTTTTTGCAATTACAATAAACCAGTATAAATACTAGTTGACTGTAACAAGTTGTTAAAAATAAAATACAATAATTTATTGTTGGTATAATTTATTTTAAATTATATAAATGTCAATCAAGATGTTCACATAAGAAACTTGGAGAAAAAGAAACAAAATTTATTTTACCACCAAAGAACCAAAAAATCATGTGTTATAGGAGAAGTTAAAGCTAAATTTTTTGCAACTACAATAATCTGGTATAAATACTAGTTGACTGTAACAAGTTGTTAAAAATAAAATACAATATTTTATTGTGGGTATAATTTATTTTAAATCATATAAATGTCAATCAAGATGATAACATAAGAAACTTGGAGGGGAAAAAAAACCCTCATTTTATTAGGCATTATGTTGTTTTTGATAGTTTATTTTTTATTTTTTTTAAAAGCAAGAAAAAGAAAACAAAAAAGGAAATTTTTTTTAACTTTTTGCCAAACAGTAATAAGAAAAAGAAAAAAATCCATCAATGTGGAAGAAAGCATGCATGTGCAATTGAATTAAATTTTTTTTTTTCACTATTGTCAGGGATGGACCCAGGTGGGGGCCCGGGCCCCCCGGGTCCAATTTTTTAATTTTTTTATATAGTTATTATATATTTTATTTTTGTAGTCAGCCCCCCCTTCCAAAACCTTATACCCCTTTTATCCCAATTAGCCTAGCTAGTTTAACCCAAATAGCAAATATCCAACCCAAAAACTTAACAAAAACAATAAAAAAAAAAAATTCACAATGGTGATTGTATTTTAGCAAAAAAACTATTTTACCACCAAAGAACCAAAAAATCATGTGTTATAAGAGAACCTAAAGTTAAATTCTTTGCAACTACAGTAAACTAGTATAAATACTAGTTGACAGTTTATACTAGTTTACTGTAGCAAGTTGTTAAAAATAAAATACAATATTTTATTGTTGGTATAATTTATTTTCAAGTGTAAAATGCAAAACTAACTCTCTAAGTTTCTTTAGATTTCATTTCAGTCCTCTAACTTTGCTTTTGTTCATTTCAGTCCTATAACTTTCAAGTTTATTCTATTAAGGCTTTTCCATTAACTTTTGTTATATATTGTAGTTAATTTTTCAATTTTATAAATTTTTCTTCAATTTTTTTAAATTAAAAAATTCAATTAATGATTGAAAAATATATTCTAGACTTTTTTTTTCAAAATTTTTTAACAAAGTTAATGGAAAGGCCTTAATTGAATAAATCTAAAACTTAGAGGATTGAAATTAAGGAAATCAAAGTTAGAGGACTAAAATAAAATTTGAAGAAAGTTGTAGGGTCAGTTTTGCATTTTAGCCTGTTTTAAATCATATAAATGTCAATCAAGATGATCACATAAGAAATTTGGAGGGGGGGAAAAAAAAAAAAAAACCTCTCATTTTATTTGGCATTATGTAGTTTTTGATAGTTTATTTATTTATTTATTTTTTTAAGTACGAAAAAGAAAACAAAAAACCAATTTTTTTAAAAACATTTTTCCAAACGGTAATAAGAAAAAGAAAAAGAAAAGAATTTGTATGTATTTAGACCCCTTAAAACACAAGTTGTTTAACTTAGTTACTTAGCCAAGTGATTACTTAGATAAATTATTCAGATCTATGTTAACATAATCAAGTCATATCATGTAAATATGTGGAAATATAAAGAACACACGATATGATAACTCAAGAAAACCAAACCGATAAAAAATCTGGAGAGGATTTAACCTAGCTATTTTCAAGGTAAAACAGATCCACTGTGAAAGAATTGAAGTTTGTACAATAAGATTTAGACCACTAATATCCTATTGCTACCTCGAGTAGAAAACTTACTACCATAACCACGTGACAGCTCCGAGTCCACGAACTACTTCTTTTCTTGATTCGCTGCAATCACAAGTACTCCCACTTGTGACTTTGAGACTCCACTCAAAGGTTTCAGATCTTCTTTAAATTCTCTATGCAGTAATTGAAACGATCACCAAGTTCTTGACATGAATCTTGATAACTCTAAGGGCATATTTGGTAGACTGTAATAGACACTGTAATGCAATAGATATTCATATGACATAACTATTCAGTTGTTTGGTTATGTTTTTAATACAATGAATAGTTATTCCTTATGAATAGTTATTCTCCAAAATGAGGAATAACTATTCCTTATTAAAAGTACTGAATATTTATTCCTTCACTTTATGTAATAATTTTTTTTTTAAAATTTCCTAAAAAGCCATTAGTTGCCACATCTTCAAAATGAAAGAAAATAATTTTTCCTTATTGTTAATTAAATTTGACTTAAAAATAATTTAATTACACATTCTTTTTATACTCTACTAAATTGTGGATGCATATTCAAGATTTTATTTCTAAATGGTCACCAAACTAATGAATAGTAATACTTGTTACATTCTAACTTAATGCATTTCTTATAATAGTTATTCTTATTTTCATGTAATAATCATTACAGTGTACCAAATGTGCTATGTATAAAGGTCAATACCTTTAGATCTCACAAGAGATTCAACACACAACACATCAACGACATCTAAAATGTAGCTAGGGTTTTTCCTTTTATACTTAGAGTAAAATATAAAACCCAACACGTCAAACCGGGCTAGAACTGAGTTGGAAAATCCTGCAGAAAATTAATTTACATGAGGTTCGATCGATCGAGCCTTGCAGATTTAGACAAATAAATCCTGCAATCACTCATTCTAACTTTACAAATAAACACACTTTGAGTAGTATAAAACTAGACTTTAAGTTTTGATCATGGTTTTCCAACACATTACACATTGAAGTTCTAATACATTTAGTTCCTAAAGTCTTAGAACCTAATAGAATCCATCAAAGTTGAAGAAAGCATGCATGTACTGCCTGGCTAGTCTAAACCAAATAGCAAGTATTCAACCCCAAAACTTAACAAGAACAATAAAAACATTCACAATAGTGATTGTATTTTAGCCAAAAAACTATTTTACTACCAAAGAACCGAAAAATCATGTGTTATAGAAGAAGCTAAAACTAAATTTTTTTCAATTACAGTAAGCTGGTATAAATACTAGTTAAGTGTAGCAATTTGTTAAAAACAAAATACAATATTTTATTATTGGTTTAATTTATTTTAAATCATATAAATGTCAATCAAGATGATCACATAAGAAACTTGGAGGGAAAAAAAACTCTCATTTAACTTATGGGCTCCTGTGTCCCTTTTGTCTTTCTCTTGGGCATCCTTGGCCTACTTGCTTTCTTTGGGCTTCCTTGGCCTTTTTACTAACTCTACATTCCCATGGGCTTTTACTAAATCCATTGGGCTTCCCTAGCCCAATTACCTTATTCTCATCCTTGGGGTATGGGCCTGCCATAAACCTCTTACTTTCTTAGTTTGCATTACTTTAGGCCTGCGGCGGCCCTTTCTCACTTTTCTACATCATATATTGCCCATGGGTATGTTATTTCTCTCTTTCTGGGCTTCTTTAAGCCCATTTGCCTCTTCGAGACCCATTTGTTTATTTCATGGGCCTGTGATCCATTATTCACCGCTTAAGCCTAATGGTTTTGCTATCTGCTTGCCAATTCTTTGCTGCCCTTGTTATTGGGTTTTTCTTCTTTCTACCTGGATTCTCACAAATGACTCTCAACATTTAGCCCCCTGAACATATGAAGCGTTCCTGCGGTTCATATGTGAATGAAAAGACGTTTTTGTCCTCTCTTTTCTTTCTTTTCCTTCGCGGGCTTTTTTAAGCAGTGGACCCCTCCTCACACACACACACACACACACACACACACACACACACACATATATATATATATATATATTATTTTTTTTTCTTTCTTCTCCTGCCACGAACAGGGTTGTCTCTTCAAATTTCCCAGTTTGGCAGTTATTCTTTAAGCATAACCGCCATTTCATTAATTTCATCCCATTCTGATGGCTGACCCGTCGCCTTCCTTCGTGTCGTTATTAATGACCTGGGTATTTAAGGAGGAGTCCTTCTAGACTTTAAACACAAACTTCTTCTTTTCCAATAACACATTCTCTCCGTCTCCCTCTCTTCATTGTCTTTTTCTTTTCAAACACTCATACCCATCTTCTCCAATCAAGCCTTCTCACCATGGCACCGGTGAAAAGTCAAGGCTCTTCCTGCCGTAAAGGGAAAGAAATCGCTTCCAACCCTCCCGTCATACCTGACGTAGTCAAGGAGGTAGAGTATTCTGAGTCAGAGCACTCCGTTGGGGAAGAGACACAGGGCGACCCCAATAGTGAATGCGCCCTTCTGATCGATCCATGGTACGAAGTCAACCCTCACTTCCCAAAGATTCCCGACAGCTATACGCCGCCGCCGCCGCCGGGTCGCGTATGGCTCACCCTTTGCTGGCGAAACCCTGACGTCTCTTGGGCTCCGTTAGCCTCCTCAATCCCTGATCTGGCCATTTGCCAAGGCATCTCACTTCCCATGCCCATCCATTTCGAATTTGGGTCAAGTATTGCCTTAGGTTGGAGCGAATGTGTAGATAATGAGTTATCTGATGTGGGTTTCATAGGGTTGTTGCAACGTGCCGGTGTCCTAAAAGCCATCGTCCCATCTCGCTGCTTGTTAAACTTCCGGGACCTCTACAACCTTCGACACTTGATTCGACGGTGGTATACCACCACCCACACCTTCTTTTTCTCGTGCGGAAAACTCATTGTTACCCTTGAAGACATGGCCAATCAGTTACTCCTGCCTATTCTTGGTGATGCCGATCCTGTCACTCTAGAATTTTTTCCGAAAGAAGAGGCTATTGAGGCCGAACTGAAGAAGAGGATGGTCGGGAACGCCAAACTGTCATACTAGGTTAGTTCTTCTTCTAAGTTCTCTATAGCTGCCTGCCACGCGGCTTTTGTTGCGTTTTGGCTTTGTAAATTTATTTTTGGGTCCCACCCCCACTATGCCATAAAGCCCTTATACTTTCATTTAGCCATCAAAATATTTGCTAGGGTGAGCCTGTCGTTGGCCCCCATGTTCTTGGGGCATCTATATGTCCAATTAGACATCCTGCGGAGTGACGAGAGTCAGGCGGGATCCTGTCATATAGTTACCTCTTCCGCCCATTGTACTATTCTGCAGCAGTTGTTATTTGAGCATTATGCCCAATATTTGACAAAGTGTAGACCTACTCGTTTTGCTAGAGATAAGTACCAATCATGTCCGAGGGTAATTACTGATTTCATCAAAGAAAATATAATTGTAAGGTTTGGGGTTTCCCAAGAAAGCTTGCATGTGCATACGAAAAGAAACCTTCAATGATGAAGAAAGCTTGCATGTGCATATGAATTATTTTTTATTTTTTTTCACTAGTGTCAGGGAAGGACCCAGGTGGGGGCCCAAGGCCCCTGAGTCCAATTTTTTATATTTTTTTTATATAGTTATTATATATTTTATTTTTGTAGTTAGCCCCCCTTCCAAAACCCTAGTCCTTTTTTTCTAATCAGCCTACCTAGTCTAACCCAAATAACAACTATCTAACCCAAAAACTTAACAAAAACAATAAAAACATTCACAATGGTGATTGTATTTTAGCAAAAAAAATTTATTTTGCCACCAAAGAACCAAAAAATCATGTGTTATAGGAGAAGTTAAAGCTAAATTTTTTGCAACTACAATAAACTGGTATAAATACTAGTTGACTATAACAAGTTGTTAAAAATAAAATACAATATTTTATTGTTGGTATAATTTATTTTAAATAATATAAATGTCAATCAAGATGGTCACATAAGAAACTTGGAGAAGAAAAACCCCTCATCTTATTTGGCATTATATAGTTTTTTACAGTTTATTTTTTATTTGTTTTTAAATGTAAGAAAAAGAAAACAAAAATCAATTTTTTTTTCTATAACTTTATGCCAAATGGTAATAAGAGAAAGAAAAAAAAAAGAAAAAAAAAAAAGAAAAGAATCCTTCAATGTTGAAGAAAGCATGCATGTGCATTTCAATTATTTTTTTATTTTTTTTTTTCACTAGTGTCAGGGATGGACTTAGATGGGGGCCCAAAGGGGCATGCGCCCCCCTGGGTCAAATTTTTGATATTTTTTTATATATTTTATTTTTATAGTTGGGTCCTCCTTCCAAAACCCTAGACCCATTTTTTCCTAATCAGCCTAACTAGTCTAACCCAAATTGCAACCATCTAACCCAAAAACTTAACAAAGAGAATAGAAACGTTCATAATGGTGATTGTATCTTAACAAAAAAACTATTTTACCACCAAAGAACGAAAAAATCAAGTGTTATAGGAGAAACTAAAGCTAAATTTTTGCAATTACAGTAAACTGGTATAAATACTAGTTGACTGTAGCAAATTGTTAAAAATAAAATACAATATTTTATTGTTGGTATAATTTATTTTAAATCATATAAATTTCAATCAAGATGATCACATAAGAAACTTGGAAGAAACAAAACCTTCATTTTATTTGGTATTATGTAGTTTTTGATAGCTTTTTTTTTTCTTTTTTCTTTTTTTTAAGTAAGAGAAAGGAAACAAAAAACAAAACAAAAAAAAAAAAAATTTACAAATTTTTGCCAACGGTAATAACAAAAAGAAAAAAGAAAATAAAAAGAAAAGAATCCTTCAATGTTGAAGAAATCATGCATGTGTATGTGAATTAAAATTTTTTTTTCACTAGTGTCAGGGATGGACACAAGTGGGGGCCCGAGGGGTCCGGGCTCCCGAGGGCCAATTATTTATATATATATATATATATATATATATATATATTTTAATATAGTTGTTATAGGAGAAGCTAAAACTAATTTTTTTGCAACTACAATAAACTGGTATAAATATTAGTTGACTGTAGCAAGTTGTTAAAAATAAAATAAAATATTTTATTGTTGGTATAATTTATTTTAAATCATATAAATATCAATCAAGATGATCACATAAGAAACTTGGAGGAAAAAAAAAAAAAAAAAACACCGTCGTTTTATTTGGCATTATGTGGTTTTTGATAGATTATTTTTTATTTTATTTTATTTTTTTAACAGTAAGAAAACGAAAACAAAAAACTATTTTTTTTTTTTAACTTTTTGCCAAACGGTAATAAGAAAAAGAAAAGAATCCTTCAATGTTGAAGAAAGCATGCATGTGCATTTAATTTTTTTTTTTTTTTTTAAATTCACTAGTTTCAGGGACGGACCTAGGTGGGGGCCCAAGGTGTCCTGGTCCCACTAGGTCAATATTTTTATATAGTTATTGTACGTGCCGGAAATGAGACTGTTGGGCTTAACCTCACTTGGGCTCACAACTTATTTATAAAGTGGGTTTTAGGATTTCTTACTTTGGGTCGTTCTCGGCACAAAAACTCAGAGTAATATCCCTCCTCTCTTCCTAAATGACTGTTTTTTCTCCCTTTTCTCTGAACCCCCTCTTCTTCCCCAACTTCTCCTATTTATAGCTCTAAGTTAGTGGGGAGATCATGATTGCTGCCATTGTTAGTGCAATTGAAGGTCCAATATTATCTGTTATAAGTGGATGTTTAGGTGAGAGTGGAATGCAGCGATTATGGCTTTGGAACTTGGTTCCAACTCAGGTGAATATGCTCGGTCGTGATGTTCCCCGAACTGCCGAGCATCCTATGGTACGTTCGGACAAGGTTTCATTGATTGTTCGGGAAATTTATGCCAAGCATAGTTTAGGAGCTGAGGCTCAAAACTCGTATTTCTTGAAGGTAGTTTCAAGCAGAGCTTAGAGTGATGGGGCCGTGCCATTGGGCCTGAGCCCAGGGCCCATCTGGGTCTTGGGACCTCGACGCCGTACAATTATTATATATTTTATTTTTAAGTTGAGCTCTCTTTCCAAAACCTTAGACCATTTTTTTCCCAATCAATCTAACTAGTCTAACCCAAATAGCAACTATCCAACCCAAAACCCTAACAAAAACAATAAAAATATTTACAATGGTGATTATATTTTAGCAAAAAAACTATTTTACCACTAGAAAACCAAAAAATCATGTGTTATAGGAGAAGTTAAAGCTAATTTTTTTTACAACTACTGTAAATTGGTAT